>NC_059104.1:178222306-178822306 GCF_020740685.1 Jaculus jaculus
CCCAGTCAGTAAGACTGGGGACACGTATGATGCATGCATATAACAGGCCCCACGTGGGGAGAAAGAGCTTGCTGTGAAAAACTGCAAGCTGAGATATGTGGATCTGTGGCGTGCGGATAGCTCAAGGACGTGGTTCTAGGAAACCCTAGGATTTGCTGAGGTATGAGGAACAGGTCCACCTGTGACCACCACTGTCCACGTTGGCCCGCGTGAATACGCCGTCTCTGTGGCAGTTTAGCATGCTAGAGCCTGGAGCTGAACCTGGCTTGAAGGGCAGCTCTGCCACGTAAGCAAGCACTGGAGACCTCGGGGAGCCTTCCTCCTTCCTCTGCCCTTTGGCTTCTCATCTAAGTTGGCGACGGTGGTAGGAATAACAGCAGACATGTAAAAGACAAGGTACTGACTGCTTGACAAGAATAGTACATACTGGCTCTTATTCCTTCTCACAATGCAAGTAAATATTATTGTTAGGCTGCTTCATGGGTAAGAAACCAAGTCACAGAAAATTTATATCAACCTTCGCATAGTCATAGAAGTGATGGTGATCAGAGCTGCTACTTAAACACATAGTCTGACGGAAGCCTCGGGGCTCCAAACCACTATTCTACACTACCTCCTTACAGGCATGCCATGATTAGAAGCTATCTTCCGGAAGCATGTGTTGGAAACTTATCCTCAGTGCATAGTGTTGGAAGGTGGGGGTCGAGGGGAGGTGTCTCAGTTACATGGAAGATGGGTCTTAAGCACAGGTGCCTGAGTTACATGGAAGGGAAGGTTCAAGGGAAGGTTTCTGGGTTACATGGAAGACGGGGCTCGAGGGTAGGTGTCTGTGTTACATGGAAGGTGAGGTTCAAGGGGCAGCGTCTGGGTTACATGGAAGGCAGGGTTCAAAGGGAAGTGTCTCAGTTACATGGAAAGTGGGGCTTAAGCAGAGGTGTCTGCGTTACATGGATGATGAGGTTCAAGGAGTTGTTTCTGGGTTACATGGAAGTTGGGGTTCAAGGGGAGGTGTCTGGGTTACATTGAAGGGGGGGTGTCAGGGATACAGACACTCTGCCATCAGGAATGGATGAATGCTTTTATCATGGGAGTCAGTTTGTTATTACAGCAATGGTTTCCTGAGGAAAGAAAAAACTATGTGTTGTCTCATGGTTCTATAGGCTGGGAGGTCCAAGGTCAAGTGGGTAGCATGTGTCTGCCTTATGCCTCCCATGTGATACAAGTATATGGCAAATGCCTGAGACGTGAGACTGAGAGTGAGTTAAGGAGCAGATGGTGACTCGGCAATTGAGCACCCTGCACAGTGCAGGGACATTAGAGACTGTGAACCTTCAGGAGGACCTTCTCTGACTTCTGTGACAGTCAGCCCTGTCCAGAAAGCCCATCTCAGCAGACACAGCCATGCCTCAGCTTACCTTTGACTTCTGACTCCTCCATGTCTTGTTCCTAAGGAAACAGAGCTAGCTCAAAACAGACTGTTTGGGGGTTCCAAGGGTAGATAAGAAGCTCTTGTAGCATGGTCGTATTGAGACAGCTATGTTAGGTAACTTTTTGGTTTCAGGCAGCCAGACAGGGAACAGACTCAGAAAGGAGGAATCTTACGATCTTACGTCACACCCGTGCCCATCTTAGCTCGCCCTTCCTGCTTCAGTTACAAGACTCAAAGCCTTTCTTCTCCCTCGCATCCCTGATATGTTTGAATAAGAATGTGGTGGTTTAAAAATCATTCTTGGGCTGGAAAGATGGCTTAGCGGTTAAGGCGTTTGCCTGCAAAGTCAAAGGATCCCGGTTTGATTCCCCAAGACCCACGTAAGCCAGATGCAGTAGGGGGCACGCATGTCTGGAGTTCGTTTGCTGTGTCTGGAGGCCCTGGTGTGCCCATTCTCTCACTCTTTCTCTCTTCTCTCTTGCTCTTTCTCTTGGCCTCTTTCTCTCATTCAAATAAAGAAATAAAAACTATTTTTTAAAAATAATTCTTAAGCCGGGCGTGGTGGCGCACACCTTTAATCCCAGCACTCGGGAGGCAGAGGTAGGAGGATTGCCATGAGTTCAAGGCCACCCTGAGACGACAGAGTTAATTCCAGGTCAGCCTGGCCCAGAGTGAGACCCTACCTCAAACCCCCCCACAAAAAAATAATAATAATTCTTATCAGTCCAGTTTATGCAATACTTTTGTTAAACTGCAGACACTAACTTAGGGTTTAGAGTTCCAGAATTATTCCTGAATGCCCCAACATTCCCCATATCAATGTACATGCCTCCATACTCACTACTCCCGCCAGCCCGTCCCTACAGATGGGCTCTGGCAGGTATGGCAAGACCACAGAGACAGGTGTCCACTGAGGCAAGAAGGAGAAGCCAGAACGGCCACATATGAGTTCTTGAAAGTGTCTAGAGAGAAGTGGCCATTGGGGCTGTTAGCACCAGGGAGGTCAGAAGCCATGCCAGCAACATGAGATGGCTTTCCATCACCTACTTTGGCCATATAAGGGCACCCCACCTCTCTGTTATCCCAGGAGCTCTGTGACAATGGCTCAGTTGTAAGGTATGTCCCAGATGCCTTTTTTTTTTTTTTTTTTTTTTTTTTTTTTGACCCAGGTGTTTGAAAGCCCCAATACCTGCCAGCGCTCTGAGCAGTGACATTTACAGGCCTGGCCTCCTCCTCGGTCTTCTTCCCAGACTCAGCATCAGTCCAACCACAGCATGCAAAGGGCAATTAACCCTGCCAGAGAAGAGATGTCTCCAGAACCCTCTCCCAGGGCCTATGCAATTAGAGCCTGGGTTTTAAAAAGCTGACTGATTCATTCAAAGGAGCACACTGTAGGCTGCTGAAGCATTTTCCTGTTTCCTAAAGCAGATCTAAACCCTCCCGGCGGATTCGCTGTTCACAGGGCTCCGTGCAGAGGCTTGGTAATCTCTACACTTGGAGGCCCAGGCTGGGCACTCGCAGCTGCGTATTCATTTCACCAGTCAACACGATGTCACTTCACCCTTTCACCCAGACCCTGTGCCCGCGGAAGGCAGAGACCAAAGCGCTGGGGCAGGGGCTGGGTGGACTGAGTCAAGCTGGCGGGGGCACAGCCCCCGGGGGGCGGGTGGCCTCTGGGACATCCGCTCCCCTCTCACAGCAGGACAGTCTCTCTGGGCATCCATCCGCAGCCAAACAGAGCCCGAGGAGCAAATCCTGCCCACGACAGGCCATGCGGAATGATGGAATCTGTAATGAAAAGCTCGTCTCTCACAGAAGGAAGGTGCACCTACCTATGATCCATTTAGCATTGATTCCAAATTTGATTTTTTAAGATTCCAAAATAAATGACGTGTGGGGCTGTTTTATTGGCTCCACTATAAAAAAGAAGGAAAAAAAAAAAAGGAAAGGAAAGAAAGCCATAACAACAAAAACCCAGCACTTCAGGGCAGAGGAAAATCACTCCAAACTGTATAACAGTGCAAGCATCTTATCTGACGATATGTGCACGGGTGTCTTACCAGGTGTGTGCTGGGCAACAGGCATGCAGAAAAGAGCTGAGACCACATGCTGCCTTCTGGGCAGTCTCATTTTGACCTCACACAAGGCTGCTCTCTTGCATCTGCCTATTTAGAAGCCAATGGGAACAGTCAGTACCCTTAGAATCCAAGGATGTTGCTAAGAGAGGGAAGAACTGGCTCAAGCCAGAAACGAAAGGACGCTCACTGTTAGGAGTGCACTGGTCAGGTCCCAGGCCCAGAGGTGAGCTTTCCTTCAATTGGGCACATTGCATTTTTTTTTTTCGCACTCTGTAGCCCAGTTCCTACCTAGCCCAGGTTAGCCTTGTACTCATCATGATCCTCCTGCCCCCGTCTGCTGAGGGCTAGGACTTGCAGGCATGAGTCACCATGGCTGGCTTGGTCAGATCATTCAATTTGACTGGTGTTCACAGCCTAAGTTTAGAGACGATTTAGGAAACTTGCAACTCTCTCACAAATACTTCCCAGCACTCCGAAAAGCTCAGTCTTGAAGCACCAGCTTTACACATAGCTTAAGCCCGAGTTCTCTTAGCCCTCTGTCAAAGGGGTATTTTTTCTACTTTGAAGACTGCTATGAAGGAAAAGATGATGTTGGACATTTTCAGTGAAGTCTCCAGCACCCAGTGGTGCTCAGTCAACAGGTGTTGGTGACAACACAGACATATTTTTACCTATAGATCAGGGCTATGTTGGAAGAAATCCACAAGGTACACTCACCAGTGGACATACTAGTTAGTGGGTTACCCCAGAGTAGCCTGGATTCCCCAATTTTCTTTTTCTTTTTAAATTTTTTATTTTATTTTTATTTGTTTACTTGCAAGGAGAGACAGTCAGAAAGAGAGAGAGAGAGAGAGAGAGAGGACAGATAAAGAATGAGAGCACCAAGGTCTGTAGCCACTGCAAATGAACTCTAGATGCATAAGCCCCTTTGGCATATGGCTTACATGGGCCCCAGGGAATCGAACCTGGGTTCTTTGGCTTAGCAGGCAAATGCCTTAACTGCTAAGCCATCCCTCCAGCCCCCATTTTCGTTTTCTATCCAGTATGTGACAGCATGTAGGAATGGCGTGGGGAGCTGTCACAGAAACCATGATGTCACAGTGGTGAATCTGGATCTATCCGGAATTGGGCTGCTTAGGGTTAGAGCTTACGGGAGGCAAGCAAGCTGCCCTTGCACCCTCAGCTGTTGATGGGAGGAATAAAACAGCCCAGGGGCAAGGACCCGCCGAGGCTATGCATGCAACGCACTTAGCAAAGTCCCTGGACTACAGTACATGCTCAGTAAGTGAGAGACAGTCCTATTTATCATCACCATCCAGAGAAGGGATAAGAGGGGCTGGAGCGATGGCTTAGCGGTTAAGCGCTAGTCTGTGAAGCCTAAGGACCCCGGGTCGAGGCTCGATTCCTCAGTACCCATGTAAGCCAGATGCACAAGGGGACAGATGCATCTGAAGTTCATTTGCAGTGGCTGCAGGCTATGGAATGCCCATACTCTCTCTCCCTCTGTCTATTTCTCTCTCTTCCTCAAATAAATAAATACAAATAAAATATTTTTTTTTTCAAAAGAGAAAAGGGATAAGAACTGGAGAGATGTCTTAGTGGTTAAGCACTTGCCTGTGAAGCCTAAGGACCCCAGTTTGAGGCTTGATTCCCCAGGACCCACGTAAGCCAGACACACAAAGGGGCACATGTGTCTGGAGTTCATTTGCAGTGGCTGGAGGCCTTGGCACGCCTTTTCTCTCTCTTTCTGCTTCTTTCTCTCCCTGTTTGTCACTCTCAAATAAAAATAAGCAAAAAAAGACAACAAAAAAAGAAAGAAAAGGGAGAATAGAAATGGAATATAATCCTGTAGTGGGCTATGACCCCAGGAAGATGATATTCAAATTCCTTCAGAAAACAAAAGAAGAACCTATGCAAGCCAGGTGACTCGACCTAAGCATCCTTCACATGGAAATGACTACCTGGCTTCTTCCTGGTCTCTACTGTGTGTGTATGTGTGTGTTCATGTGTGAGCAGGTGTGTGTGTGTGTGTGTGTGTGTGTGTGTGTGTGTGTGCGCGCGCATGTGTAGGCCAGAGGAAATCTCAAGTGTTGTTCCTCAGGTAGCCATCAACCATATTATTACTATTATTATTATTATCTATTTATTTTGAGAGACAAAGAGAGAATGGGCACGCCAGGGCTTTCAGCCACTGCAAACGAACTCCAGATGTGTGCACCCCCTTGTGCGTGTGTGAGACATTACGCACTTGCATCACTGTGCATCTGGCTATGTGAGACCTGGGGACTTGAACATGAGTTCTTTGGCTTTGCGGGTGAAGTGCCTTAACCGCTAAGCCCTCTCTCCAACCCATCTACTATTGTTGAACTTAGCAAGTAGGCTAAACTATCTGTCCAGTGAGCCTCAGGGATCCTCCTCTTTCTGCCTCCCCAGCACTGGGATTACAAAAGCACGTGCCACCATGCCCAGCTTCCTTTTTAATGTGGGTTCTGGGCATCAAGTTCAGGTCCTCATGCTGCATGGCAAGCACCGTACTGACTAAGCTAGCCCCCCAATCCCTTCCCATCCATATCAGCTGCCCTGTCTACAATGACTTTGACAGCCATTCTTGCTAACAATGGTTTTCTATCAAATTGTTCAATGTGTGTAACAGCATAGTTTTCCTAAGAAACAACACTCTTTTAATCCTCATTTTTATGGGTCACTAAAAATTTGATTATGTCCTGTCGATACGGTGACAAGCTTTGGCAGGACGGAAGGGCTCGGGAGAAAGGCGGCTCTCTTGGTCAGCCCTGACCCTCAGGGTCAGGGCACTCGCTCAGGGAAATTCCAGGGGACTTTACCAGCTGGGAGGGCCCTGTGGGTTGTGGCTTCTGTCAGTGAGCCCCATGGAAGAAAGAAAATGGAGAACACTGGTGAATTCACAAGTTGGATGAGTTCAGATGGGTTAAGAGAGACCCAATGGTAAAGTATCAATAATTGTAGTCAATGAGGATTAAATGGAAATATGCCAAAATGTTTTCCTGCATAAATTACTAGCTTCTTGATAATTTTCTATCTTTTTCAAATTTTGACAGTATCAAGAGTTAATATTTCACTGCACTGGAGAGATGGCTTAGCAGTTAAAGCTCTTGCCTGCAAAGCCTAAGGACCAAGTTTGATTCCCCAGTACCTTTGCAAACCAGATACACATGGTAGTGCATGCACCTGGAGTTCATTTGCAGTAGCTAGAGGCCCTGGTGCACCCATTCTTATTCTCTCTATATCTGCCTTTTTCCCTCCCTCTCTCTCAAATAAATAAATAAATAGAAATAAAATTTTAAAAAGTAATATTTCATAAAAAGTCAGGACACAAAGTTTGCATTGATCTGAGTGGCACGACACATGCTTCCAAGTCAGCTCTTCCAGGCTCCTGCTTTGGGCTGGCAATTTCCATCTTCGGCCTCTGTTCCTCACAGTCACCTTGTAGAGCAGGTGCTGAAGCATCTTCTTTGTGATTGTGCCAATGTGCTCACTCCTGAGGCCCCAAACGCAAGCCCAGGTCTCTGCCTTGCTACCACCACCCCTTTCCTGGCCCCCAAAACCACTGAATGCAGTCAGTAGCCTTGGGAGCTGGCAAGCTGTCAAGTCCATGAGCCATCGGCACCAAATTCTCATTTACGTCACTGGATGGACCTCTGCTTTGCATGGTAATTAGAAACAAGATCTTCCTTCACTGGTTCCAGTTTTCCTCGCTCTCTCACCCCTGACTGTAGCCTGGCACCTCCCTCTTTCATCTGGGGGCTCAAGATACCATACATGACATGGGTGCACTTCATCAGCCTAGGTCTCTCGGACCCTAGGCTGTGTCATTCTCTGCACTTCCCTTCACTGTGGACCTCTGTGTGTGTGTGTGTGTGTGTGTGTGTGAGAGAGAGAGAGAGAGAGAGAGAGAGAGAGAGAGAGAGAGAGAGAGATTCTCTGCAATTCCTGCATTGTGGACATGTATGTGTGTGTATGCACACACGCTCACACAGACCAGAGGTTACCATCGGCTGTCTTCCTCTCCACTTTGTTTATCGAGACAGGGTTTCTCCTTGAACTCAGAGCTCACCAATTTGATTGGCCTAGCCATCCCGCTCATCTTGGGCATCTCTGTCTCCTCTTACCAAATACTGGGGTTACAGCGGGCCACTATGGTCCCCTGACGTCTGTGTGAGTGCTGAGGTCCAACTCAAGTCCTCATGCTTGCATAGCAAACACTTAACCATCTGAGCCACCTCCCTCACGCCATGCACCTCCCTCTTCCTCCACCCTCTGCTGCCTGCAGGCTTCTCCCTCCCCCTCTCTCTCCTGAGTTCTGAGACCCCAGGCACTCCAAGCATCTGCCCTGCCTTCCAAGGAGCCCATCCCAGTGCATGCCTGGACTCTGTTTACTGAGCACTCTGAATGCTTTCCAAAGCCACGCCTCCTCCTGGTGACCCAAGCGGTGAATAGACCCAGAGCCCCATTGCGACTCCCAGTAAGACCCAGACCTCTGCGGCCCCAGTGTAGCAGTGACACTGCACATGACATCATTGGGATTGGTGGGTCACAGTTACGAGCAATGTCACAAGGGAAGAAGGTCCCTAACACCAGACATGGGCAAAATTCAGGAGGCAGCTTTAGACAGGGGGACTCTTCCTGGGACCTCAGCAGTTTGTTCCTAAAAGCCCCAGCCTCAAAGGATGTAATGGTTGCAATTATCAGAGACATAAACAAGACTCAGACCTAGAAAGACATGAAGGAAAGAGATAGAGAGAAGGTGAACCAAAGCCAACAGAAGTGTCTAGCCTTGTGGAGACTTGGCATCTGTACCACATTCATTCCCATCTAAAAAAAGACTCAATTAGCCATTTAAAAAAAGATCCCGCTGGGCATGGTGGCACACACCTTTAGTCCCAGCACTTGGAAGCAGAGGTAAGAGGATCACTGTGAGTTTGAGACCAACCTGAGACTACATAATGAATTCCAGGTCAGCCTGAGCTAGAATGAGACGCTACAAAAAAAAAAAAAAAAAAAAAAAAAAAAAAAAAAAAAGAAAGAAAAGGTCTCAAAGCAAATGAGAAGGAAAAGAGAGGCTCACAGAAAGAAAGTAATAGGATTCTATGTGGCCAGATGACTGCCATACCAAGAACTTGAAAGAGGCTATCCCCTGGGAATCCATAACCCCAATCTCACCACTCCCTCCTTGGTGGCTTCAGACACATCTGTACCTCTGCAAGGCTTCATGTGCTCACATGAGACGCAGTGACCGTAACCCTGTCCCACAGGATGGAGGGGAGGATTCAGTGAGATGATAGAGCTTCCTGTCAATATCTGAAAGGTGGCTGTCATACACGGTTGGGGGACAAAGGAAGTGCTCTAGTAGCATCAATGGTGGGTGGAATCCAGAAGCCAAAGATACAAATAAGCAGGTATAGTACACGGGTCAGACAGCCCATGACAAAGAACAGCCCAGACCAGAGTGGCCACATGCTGAGGTTGAAGCCTTTCCAATGTACATCACAGTAGATTCACCAGCTTTGGTTGCCACCCCACCTGGCCCCATTCTTCTTCTTTTTCTTCTTCTTTTTTTTTTTTTTTTGCCCCAATGCATGCTACCAGGTGAGGAGCTAAGGCTCCCTTTTCCTTGAGTTTTCTGTACAAATGGAGAAGGAACAGTGACAACGCAGCAGTAGGTTTTCCCCATTCCTGGGCGGTCCTCTCCTCTCCCCTCTTGCCAGAACCGTGTGAAGTGGGCAGCCAGGCTCGGTTCTGGAATGCCAGGCAAGCAGTTTTGGGAGCCCTTGGACCTGACAGAGGTCCCAGCGCAACTTCCGTCTCATCCTGCTCACCGGAGACAAAGCCCCGAGGAAGCGGGCTTTAGAGAAACCGCTGGGCCCGGGCAGCAGCCCTGTGGATCCCGTTGGGATCTGAGTATCTCTCACAGGCTCATGTATCTGAATGCCTGGTCACCAGCTGGTGGCACTGTTTTGGGGGGTTGTGGAATGTTTGACAAGAGGACACTTCCTGGATCCCTGGAGATGGGTCTTGAGGTGTTACAGTCAGGCCCCACTTCCTGTTTGCCCTCTGTTTCCCCGTCCGCCCAGATGTGAGGAGTCAGCTCCCGGCTCCTTCTGTCACAAACTCTGCTTTGCTGCCCCGTCATGAGGCAACGAATCTTCAAACTGGGAACCAAAATAAATCCTTCCGCCCATCAATGTCTTCTTCCAGGTGTTTGGTCACTGCTCTGAGACAAGTAAACTAATACAGTCTGCATGCCCATCTTCATTCACAGAGATTTAAAAAAAAAAGCTTCCCCATTGATCCCTAAATGCGCCATTCCTCCCAGACCTGATAACGGTCTGTTATTCAGAAGATAGAAGTCAGTATTTATTACTTCACTCAATTATTCAACAAACATGGCTTTCATACTCTGGCGTACTCTAAACCATCTGTGTTAGAAAAATTCAGTGTGATATTACTTTTCAAGCCCTGTAACTATTTAACTGAGACACCGAGGGGAATGAATAAGTAACAGACAGAAGGAGACGTTTAAGTCTCCCAGAAGCTCCAATCTGACCGGCTTCATTAGAAATGGTGAAAATACCCACTAGATGCAGCGGCGAGAGTTAAGATCATTCTATTATTCACTCACTCCTTATTAAAGCCCAGGAAGTGATTCAGAGAGTTTCCAAAGCACGGCACTTTCTACCATGCTCCTCTTTGGTAAGCAAAGCCTTCTAAGATGTTTTCTGCCTGGATGATATCATAGTACATCTATGCCGGGCATGGTGGAGCATGCCTTTAATCCCAGCACTCGGGAGGCAGAGGTAGGAGGATCACCGTGAGTTCAAGGCCACCCTGAGACTACAGAGTGAATTCCAGGTCAGCCTGGGCTAGAGTGAAACCCTACCTCAAACAAACAAAAAGTATATCTTCCCCGGAGATGGCCCAAGGGCAGTTGCTTACTGCAATTCAGTAAAGCCTGCTTGTACATTACGCGGGCATGGGAGAGAACACGGGGGGAAGTGCCCGAGAGACCCCTCATCATCGTCAGCTGTCACAGACCCGGGGAGCAGGATGAATGAGGCGTGGCTCTGTGCTTGCGGCTTTTGGGCTCTCGGAGGCTTCTAGACTCTCGGAAGCTGCGATGATGGCTTTTCTGCTTGCTGTCCACTTGTCTCTGTTGCAGCAAGTGCAGCTTCAAGGAGGCCTGACGTCTCCGATCTTGCTTGCTCCCTGGCCGGCTGTCTGATCTCAAGGGCCTTGGAGGAGGAGCCTGTCTGTGGAAGGAGCCAGAGGCCACTGTGGATGTTGCCCAGTGCCTGTGTGGCTGGGGCCAGGAAATGGAGTAGGACACACCCAGCGCTGAGCACAGAGCATAAAGTATCACCCCCTGAGCTCATTTTAGCACCTCATAAAGAGCCGCTCCACCTGCATAAATAAAGCGCATCTCCAAGGGCAGGAGAGGCTGATAGACTCTGTGTGCTCCAGGGGCGTCTTGCAAACAAGCTTAAACCAACAGTACCAGCCTCTCTTTGCCTCTGTGTACCTACTTGCAGAGAGTAAAAGGCCTTCTGTATTTGTCTGTATTTGTCTGTATTTGTATTTGTCGGGTGTGTGTGGGGGTCAATGGGGGGGGGGTTCCTGGGCTGAACAGGCTGGCGGGAGCATGTGTGGCCTTTCAGAGACCTTGGTCTTTGAATGTCTCTGGGGAAGGGCTGCTTGGGAACCCACACAGGAGGCTTTTGCCACACTCCGCTGGCTTCTGTGTAAAGGAAAACAGGTCGAGAGAGCCAGGAAGGAGCAGCCAGAGCAGAGAAACCAGATGTGGGCCAGCCTGCTGCATAATTCATCTACTGTGGCTGTGCCGGTGCGTCTGTTTTTAAGGTTAATCATTTGTTTGTTTGATCGGGGTGTCCTCCCCACTCCCCCATCCCCGATCACTTCTGTTAACACATGAGTAGAAGGCTTGGTAGAAAACGCAAACATCTTTATTTGGTAGACACAGAGTTTGCGAAATTATCCTTCCAGCTGCAGCTATGTTGTGACATTTGTAATAAGTTGCCAGTCAGGAGAGGTGCAGCGTACCGTCAGAGAAACTCACAGCTGAATTCCTCAGCAGTCTTAGACCTTAGCTGTCTCAGAAGGAAGGGTACTTTCCAGCCCAAGGCCCAGAACATTCCAAAAGAATGTGGAGCTACTTGCTCTCCCAGGTTGGTCTATTCTATAAGGACCCACTTGGCTTTCACTTCAGACCCACCAGCACGTGTGGAATGTGCATTAGCTACTCACGTGCTGCTGTGACCACAGCAGCAGACAAGGAAGGCAAGACTGACACGGGCTCAGTGCTTTAGACTCTTCGATGTTGACAGAGTAGGCCTCGTGGAGTTCAGGGCAGTGGGAATGTGTGGCGGCAGCTCCTCGTGTTGTTGGAGACCAGGAAACAGAATGTGACAGGAAACAGGAAGCCAGAAACCTGGCATTACCTCCAAAGGCTGTATGCTCCAACTCTTAGTGGTTCCATAACCTCTCTAAACTGTGTTCCCAACAGGGGACAAGCATTCACAACGTGGACCTGTGGGGGGACGTTTCAGATTCAAACATCACACAGTGTGTATGCCAGACAAGTGCCTCCTGGGAGAAGAGAGCTTCCTGCCTCACTTGCATGCAGTAAACCACACCCCTTTCTGAGGGCCCAGAAGAAGCAGGCTATGTTACCAGGAGTAATGTGCTATAGGGAAAAGCACAAAGCTTTGGAATGAGAGGTCCAACCCCCAATGCCACATTTGCCCCCATGTAGTACCTAAGTAGAATCAGATATGGTATTTCACCTCTCTGAGCTTCAGTTCTTGTAATATTAAATGGCCTAGAGATATATGTGACAGTCTGGCTCACTGTCACAGCTGCTGCTGTCGTTTCCACCACAGTCCAATCAGGTACTCAGTTCCCTGGGATTCCTGGCCCCTGTTACCACAGCTATAGGCATCCATTGGCTCATGGCTCCACGGACTTCTGAGCAGCCTGCCATCGTCAGGCCTTGTATTAGGGTACTGGGCATCCTCATCCCATAAAACAGAGCCATTGTGCAAAGAAGCTTAGTTCCTTTCTGACTGATTTTGACAATTCAAAAGGATTTCCATGTTTTTAAAAAGTGTATTTTATTTATTTATTTGAGAGAGGGAAAGAGGCAGAGAGAGAGAAACAGAGTGGGCGTGCCAGGGCCTCCAGCCCCTGCAAATGAACTACAGATGGATGCAACCCTTGTGCATCTGGTTTACGTGGGTCCTGGAGAGTCGAACCAGGATCCTTTGGCTTTACAGGCAAGTGCCTTAACCGCTAAGCCGTTTCTCCAGCCCAATTTCCACATTTTGACTTGAAACTATTACATTGCAAAAGGATTCCCTGGGGATGGTGAGGAAGTTTCATTGCCTGTTATGGAGGCTCACTTATTCTTTTATTGCTTTATTTTCAGGCACCACATCTTCTCTGCTTTTTGTTGGTGCATATGTAGTAGACAGGCAGGAACACGCACAGGACACAAGTGTGAGGAATTCTTGCAAACAGAACATACACTGCTGTTCAGTCAAGGCCATTACCTTTTCAATGAACTCCTGAAGGCTAGGTTGTGTGTCTCCAGAGATTGCATGCAATAGATGCTTGGTGTATGCTGAAAACATTAAGATATCATGGTATCTGGTTCCTTGTTAGGCTTGAGGAGGAGGGCCAGGACCAACAGGGAGGAAGTACACGAGTCCTTGGCCCAGGCCAGTTCACTGAAGATCTATTCATCACCAGGCACTGTTACTCTGCCCTCAACTATACTCACATTTAAATATATTCACATTTTCTTATTAAAAAGGAGAACATTCCAATCACAAATAAATCAGACCATTAAGGAGGTCTGCAGTCTACTAGGCAAGTGGCCCCTTGCTAAGTGCAGACAGACCATGTGCTAGGCGGTAGTAGTAAACTTCTTGTTGCCGGGATCAAATGCCTGACAAAGTCAATTTCCTGGGAAGGTTTGTTTCAGCTTACAGTTCCAGGTTACAGTCTATCATGGAAGGGAAGGCCTGGATGCACTGAGACTAAAGAGACAGATGTGTTAGCAAGCCTTATTGTAAATGATCATCCTATAGCTGGGGAAGGGTGGGTAGCCTACACTGTTATCACAGCACTTGGGAGGCTGTGGTAGGAGGATTCCAAGCTCAGGCCAGCCTGGGATACAAAGTAAGACCCTGTCTTGAAAACAAACATTTATATCAAATATTACATATATATACATATATATATATATTTGACTTATCTATATAAATGTATGTATATGTACATAAAGATATATATATATATCTTTATATATGTATATTATATGTTACATTATATATATCATACATGTATCTATACACATACACATAAAGATTTTTAGGTTTATTCTGCTGCATTCTGACTCCTAACTCCCACCAATTCATTTTTTTTGTTTATTTTTTTTAATTAATTAATTTATTTATTTGAGAGCAACAGACACAGAGAAAGAGAGAGGGAGAGAGAGAGAGAGAATGAGTGTGCCAGGGCCTCCAGCCACTGAAAACGAACTCCAGATACATGCACCCCCTTGTGCATCTGGCTACGTGGGTCCTGGAGAATCGAGCCTCAAACCGGGGTCCTTGGGCTTCACAGGCAAGTGCTTAACTGCTAAGCCATCTCTCCAGCCCTCCACAAATTCATTTTGTTCTGGGACAGTATCTTCAACTCTTCTAGCTTTTTTCCCTTTAACATTTACTTGCATATGTTTATATAACATGTCTATGTATCCTACATCAAAATACTTTTTAAATTTTTTAATTTTTATTTATTGCTTTTTAATTTAATTTTTATTTATTTATTTGACAGACAGGTTAGAGAGAAGGGGGAGGGAGGGAGAGAGAGAATGGGCGCACCAGGGCTTCTAGCCACTGCAAACGAACTCCAGACACATGTGCCACCTTGTGCATCTGGCTAACGTAGGTCCTGGGGAATTGCACCTGGGTCTTTTGGCTTTGCAGGCAAATTCCTTAACCGCTAAGCCATCCCTCCAGCCCAAGATACTTTCTTGTTGTTAGGATGAGACACCCAACCAGAAGCAACCTACGGAAGGAAAGGGCTTCTTCTGGTGTACAGTTTTGAGGGACAGTTTCTCTGGTAGCAGAGATTAGCATGGCAGAGCAGACAGCTGGATCACAAGGTCACACCAACATGGAGAACATAGAAAAGTGAGCTGAGTGTGTCAAGCAGGGCTGGGCTCTCACATCCCCAAGTGGTTCATGTTTGTGCAGGAAGCACACTTAACCACTGAGCCGTCTCTCTGGCCCAACTATGTTTATCAAGGACTTTCCACCAGCCCTCCTGTTTCTGCTCTGTAGGTGTTCAGGATCACAAACTATTGGGGGAATGTCTCACTGGGAAAGCCTGAAGTGGAGTCATGATGGCACTGATAGATGAAGAAACAGCAAAGGTGGGCTTAGGGGTCCTCAGCATCAAGGGATGGGGCTCAGTGCTCTAAGCTCTGGATAACACAAAGGTAATACCTAGGGGAAAGTGTGACAAGTTGAAATAGGGTAGAATAAGCCGGGCCAAGAGGCGAGGCGGTTCACCTAATAGGAGCCACAAGAAACCTCCCAGTTTCCAACCAGCCCTGGGTCCCAGGACACCCATGTCCTCTCTCGAGCTCTTATGTCACAAGCAGACACACGCCCTGAAGATGGCTGAGGATAGCCAGTGTTTTATGAAAGGGAAAAGCCCATAGAATGCTAGCCAGCACTCAGAACACAGAATTCCAATCTTTCCCTGAGCAGGCTTCCAACCTGAGGCTGGCATCCCTCTGGGCTACCACACACTTGTGAGGAAACAGCCATCCCCATCTCTCTTAGCCATCAACAGTGCACATGCCAGCTTCCCTGGGAGGGCGCAAACTTTGGGATTGCCAAGGCATAATAGAGTACAGGCTTTGCAGTCACATGTGCAAGCGTTTGAGTCTTGGCTTTGCTTTGCCTCTATGACACTCTGACCTCACAACCTCTCAAAGCTTCAGTTCCCATAGTTGTGAAATGTGAAGAATAGCCTTCGCTTTGAAGGATTCTTTGTGAGAAGTTATATATAACATAACTTTTAAAAAACGTAATATAGTGCCTCCATGCAGTGAATAATCAATACCAGTAAAGATACAGTGATAGCGATGGCGTTGACACACAGACACAAAATCTCCTCATTCTACTAGTTTCTCTATACACTGGACTGTTACTCTCTGTCTGGCCAAGACTGTGCATGCAGGGACAGAATGTCCTATATAGCAGCCACATTTACCCCTGGTGCTAACCAAGGGTGTGCCATAAATTAGAGACCCAGAATTGCAACTCCTTTAAAACTATCCTTTGGTGCTTGCTTCAGCAGCTCATATACTAAAAATTGGAACAATATGGAGAAGATTAGCATGGCCCCTGTGCAAGGATGACACACAAATTTGTGAAACATTCCATAATTTTAAAACTCAGTAGCAGAGGCCAGTAAGCTAGAAAGGAGATATAAAGGGAAGAGAAAGGAAGGGAGGGAGGACCTTCATAGGTTGGTATTGTATATATGTAAGTAGAAGACTAGATTAATGGACCTGAAAAGGCCTAAGTGAGGTCAGAGGAAGAGATTGAATAAAGGAAAGGTGGAGGGAGGGCTAATCAAAATCTAAGAGGATATAAATAAATCATATGGAAACCTACTTTTTTGGACAATGGAACATTCAGGAGCCATAGATTATTACTAGAAAATTTTCAGTGCCAGGGATGGGATATCGTCCAGTAAGTTGTTGGCCAGGGAGGTCCCTGATGCCCCCCAAACATTAAAGACTGTTGGTTTCCCACCAGGAATAGAGGGTAAGACCCTATTGCCGAAGACTCCACATAATTGGGCTCCAGGTTCACTGAGAAATCCTGCTGGAACTGAGCTGAAAACCTCCTCCATGTAGACCAGCTGATAGAAAGCTAGAAAAAGCCACACTGCATACAGTTCAATGGGAGAGAGAGAAATCACCAGTGAAGATACCCAATAGTGGACACTGCAAGCCTTATATTTTGCCAGCCAGGCCAAATGAGCCAACAGGTGCAATAGTGGCACATCTGTCATGGTAGAAACCAACTGCCCTCTAATTGGACTGGAGGCCCACTCATGGGAGAGAATACATTCCTGGTACTGAAAACCTAAAACAGGGGTAGTCATGAGTGCTACTGGTGTAACATCTGCTGGTGTCTGGCTAAACGTACATACTGTGCTCATCAAACTGCCCAGTAAGCACTTCTGTTAATGTTCATACCCTTATATTAATGCTACTCTCACTTTTGGTAGAGAACCTTCTCTTTTCAAATGGCAGTGACCTTGAGACGACTCAGAATGCATCATGGTGCTGGGAAGAAATGACAGAGGAGTGCTTAGCACAGCAATATCCCTATCGCACCATCCAAGGCTCAGGGTCCATTGCAGAATAGGTGGCAGAAAGAATGTAAGAGCCAAAGGAAGGACAGGATTCCTTAAAATGTGCTTCTTCAGATACAAATGACCTAGATATCCATGACCTCGCAGTGCCTGCCACTACCTACACAAGACCTTCATAATAGGAGGGAAAAAATTACGACAAAAAATAAAAGAGAAACTGACTGACTGAGATGGGGGGGGGCGAATATGATGGAGAGTGGAGTTTAAAAGGGGAAAGTGGGGGAAGGAAGGGCATAACCATGGGATATTGCTTCCAATCATGGGAGTTGTTAATAAGGAATAAATTAATTAAAAAAACCTACCCTTTGGCTCTCAGAAAAATACTGGCATTAAATTTTCGTTCGAAGAATAGATAGGTAGATGACAGAAAAATTCACTAGATCTTGAAGGCACTAAATAATTTCAAGGCTGTTGATTAAGGATTGCTCCTGACAGTGCACAACATGGCAGGTCAGTTGTCCGAGACACTGGGAGAGGCGTGGACAGCAGAAGCACTGTCCCAGAGGCTCTCATTACGTGGAAGTGGGAGATCAGAAACCCTGTAGCACAGCAAGTCTCAGCACGAGGAAAATGAATAAAAGCCTACCGGAGCTGAAGCATGCAACCAAGAAGATCTCAACCGAGCCCTGACGCTTGTATCAATACCTACTGGATCTCACAGAACATAAGCTCCCAGGAAAAACCCGCATCTTAGCAAGCCAGGGTAGCCTCAGGCTACTGTGGGGGGGAGGGATGCTCTGTGCCTGCAATTGAAATCAACAAGACAAAGCACCGGACACCAAAATTAATATTGCAGCCAATACAGAGCACACGTGGCTTTTTGTTATTGTTGTTTTATGAAGCAAGGGATATGTACGTGTGGCTCAGGGTGACTGAACAACACGGGGAGCTGACTTCATGCCCGTGTGAGATCACAACTACATGGACACACACTGCTCTCCCTTGCGGTATAAGGAGTTTCAAGAACAGCCTGCTCAAATTTGTGCTACCTTCTGAATTAATTCATTGTTTAAATCCTCATTCTCTCCCGCTCCCCCTTCCCTCCTTGTTTCTTCCATTCTTTTCCTCCAACTCTAAATATTTCAACAGTTTTCAAGGTATTCTTGCATATTACTACAATATTATTAGGATGCCTAAGAAAATTTGCATTGGTAGAATATATATTCTATTCAATGTCTAATATTCAGTATCAATATCTGACATGCTATTCAAAGTTTCCCAAATGCCCAATAAGAACCTTTACCACCCATTTGTTTTTACCAGTCTTTATCTGAGATTATCATATCTTTCTAGTCTTCCTTTGGTTTAGAATGTTCTCTGTGCACAAAACCATCCTTTTTGTCTTTCATGGCATTGACATTTCTTGAGTCTACGCCAATGGCTGTGGGGTATCCTAAAATGCAATTGTGCCTGATGAATTTTTCTTTATTATCTTCAGGTTGGAGGATTTTGGCAGGAAGACTCCATGAGTGATACCGTGCCCTTCCCATCAAACTCCATCAAAATGGTCACACGGTGTCAGTTCTGGCCCATTACTGGTACTGCCAAGTGTGATCTCTTGATTAAGGTGACATTTCCCTATTGTCAAGTTACTTTGTTCCTTTGTAATTAATGAGTACTATGTGGAGTGTGACTTGGAGGCCATCTGAATATCTGCTTCCACAATTGTTGTTTTTTAATTACTGCAATTTCTGTGATCCCTCCCTAACAGATCTGAGCAGTAATGGGAAGACAGAGGCCGGGTCTTCATTCCCTTCCTTCTTTCTACAAATCCCATTTGGAACAATAATGAAGCCTTTGGCACTTTTTTTTTTTCCCACAGAAGCACTTACAGGAGAGAACTCCATTTTAAAAATACATTACGCCAAAGCACAGCAAAACCAATTACCGATACTCAATTAGTGGGGCATCACTTCATCACTGTAGATATTGTTAAATGTAATGCAATGGAGTCTGGGATATCCTGAAGGTAAAACTGGTCTCCAGTCAAAGAGACTCAGAAACCTTCAACAGCTCCCAAGAACGTTCACTGTGACTTAAATCTCTAACCTGGGCATGGGCCCAGCCGCAGGTGCCAGCCTGTCACACCCACTCCCCTAAGACCCCCTTGCATGTCCCCACTGCTTAGAGCAACCTGAGCTCCGCTGTCCTCTTCGTTAGCCCATGCTTTTCCCTCGCTCATCTTGATCCTTTGTCCTGATTCCCATCTCAGAATTACAAACCTCAGATACCTTTGGAGGCCAAGGATGCATTTTTGCTCTTCTGCATATATTTGCAGAAAAAAAAAAAGACCTCCCCTTGCCTCAGCCTTTCAGTTGTGGTGGTTAGGACACTGGAGGCACGTGGTTCTGGTTGGATTCTGTTATTAGGCTAAAGTCAGAGCTGTGGTCTCCAGTGGTACATCAGTGAGGGTCAACCACCAAGATATATTTTAAAAAGCTCATGTCTTTTTAAACATTTAAGTGTTTATTATGGGGGAAATAGAACTAGTGATATTCTTTATAAATATGTACCATCAATTATTTTGAGTTGACCTGGAATTCATTATGTAGTCTCAGGGTGGCCTCATGCTCACAGCAATCCACCTGCCTCTGCCACCCAAGTGCAGGGATTAAAGATGTGCACCAGCACACCCAGCTTATTTATTTTTTATTTTTTATAATTAACAACTTCCATGATTGTAAACAATATCTCATGGTAATTACCTCCCTCTCCCCACTTTCCCCTTTGAAACTCCACTCTCCATCATATCCCCTCCCCTCTCAATCAGTCTCTCTTTTATTTTGATGTCATCATCTTTGCCTCCTATTATGATGGTCTTATATAGGTAGTGTCAGGCACTGTGAGGTCATGGGAATCCAGGCCTTTTTGTGTCTGGAGGAGCACATTGTAAGGAGTCCTACCCTTCCTTTAGCTCTTATATTCTTTCTGCCACTTCTTCCGCAATGGACCCTGAACCTTGGAAGGTGTGATAGAGATATTTCAGCTTCTTTTCATTTTGGATTAATTACAAGAAAGAAAACACTATAATTCTCAGGAGCCCATATGTCTTAACTTCACCCTCACTGAAAACTCCCAGAGCAAAGTTTATGTTATTTCTCACCTAGCCCCAGGCTGGCCTCACATAATGTGATACACACGGTAATTACCCAAACATCAGTTACTAAATGACCAAGAACTGGGGGATACATCAATTGTGTTTGCTTCTTTGGAGAGAGAATGGCTTTTCCTCTTCTCACAACCCTCCACTCTCTACCCTCAGCACACGTCCTTAGAACTAACAGGGGCCTCTTTGCTTCACTGTTGTCAGATAGCAAAGGACATCCCTGGGCCCTGGACCCCAGCCTTGTGTCTTCAAGATCTTCACCACCCTGTGGTCAAGCATGGGCTGCACTATCCTCTGAAAAATAATAGAACAGCCCATTCATGGGGGCAGTGGGAGGCGATCTCCTCCAACTATGCTTGCCCACCACCCCAGCACCATTCAGAAGGCATGTATACCAAGCTAAGACTCAGGGGATGGGGAAGATGGCTTGGCAGTTAAAGGCACATGCTTGCAACAGCAGTCCATCTGCATTCCATTCCCTAGTACCCCTGTGAAGCCAGATGTACAAAGTGGTACACACATCTGGGGTTCAATTGTAACAGCAAGAGGCCCTGGCATGCTCATACATTTTTTTCTCTCTCTCTTTTTCTGCTTGCAGACAAATAAATAAAACAATTCTTTAAAAACAAAAAAAGATAAGACATGAGCTGGGCATGTTGGTGCATGCTTTTAATCCCAGCACTCATGAGGCAGAGATAGAAGGAGGATCATTATGTGGAGGATCACCATGTGTTTGTTTGAGGCCACATAGTGAATTTCAAGTTAGCCTAAGCCAGGACATGACCCTACCTAAAAAAAAAAAAAAAAAAAAAAATGAAAAGATAAAACAGCACTTAGCACAGGCCACGTCCTCTGGAGGCTTCCTTAAGGAAAAGCCTACCCCCGCCCCCAGCCTCGGTTATAGCCTAGGAACACTGCGGACCCCTCACTATGGCCCAGCAAACTCCAATTAATTACTTAGGCCAGCCACAAGAATGTAAGCAGCTCTGGCCCCAAAGGAATACGACAACCAGGTCATAGAGACTAGATCAAGGTATCAAAAGCACCCAGGAACCAGAAAAGACCCCGTGAGATCCAGGCCTTCGGACACCCCCATCAGGAAAGGCTCTTTCCACGACAGCCAGCCTCTGCTGAGCACAGCGCACACAATGCCTCTAACCTCTGTCGTCACAACCCCTGGGGGCCTCGGAGAAGGGCAGGTGGAAAGCACTAAATATGAAACAGGGTAATTAAAGCTCCCCAACCTGGATTTCTATTCAGGTCAGGTCTGCTAAACCTTCCGCGAGTTACAGTGAGTCCCTGCATTGCACTAACCAGGGGCAAGGCAGTTTTGCCCCATTTCCTGGGCCCGTTTCTGGGCTCAATGTGAGGAATCCAGGTGGAGGCGTTGGCCTACAATGAGCTCTCTCGGCCTCTTGGGCCACTTTTTGCATCATCCTTTGTGACTCTTGGGTCACCCGTCTCCTCTAGGCTGTGGTCTTGTTTCAGAAAAAGGGGTATTGCTGTGGGCCCAGGGTAAGTCTCAGATCTGGGCCCAGGGCACCACCATTACAAAGACACACTTCTGCAGGAGTGGGCAGTCCTGGACTCGGCCATGCACAAGTGCCAGATGAGCTCTGGCCTCAGGACAAGGGGTCCATCCCTCCGGCTGCAGACCTTTCTGCCCACCCACAGGCCACCTGTCCTAGCACTCTAGAGGTCAGTTGGGTGGACACAGCCACAGCCAGTGGACTCTGTACCACCTTCGACACATGACTACCAGGTGACGCGGGGTGGGGTTCAGCCTGGAGCTGAGGGCTTTGGGAGTTCTAAAACTAGGTGGCTCTTCCTGTAGGGTAGAATGAACCTTCCTTTGGCAAGAATATACCCCCAGCAGAGTGGCCAAGGGTGACATTCATGAGCTGAACCCCAGCCAGGGAATTTGCTAAAACTGGAGGAACCAGCCTCACACAAGGAGAGATCCCTGAAGCCCACAACTCCCGCCAACCAGCAAGACCCTCAAACCTTACGTGCTGTGGAAATTCAGGGTAGAGCTGCCAGTCCCTATAAGGTACCCCCAACTTCGCTTTCCTGTGATCTGACCATACCAGACCTGGGGAAAGTGTCCTAACGCAGTAGTTCTTCATCTCCGGCTCACATACTCCTCCAAAAATCTAAGAAAGGGGTTGGACTATCTTCCCCAGAAAAACATGCATGCTGTGCATATACACACATGTCCCTGTCACAGACTGGGCTGAATGTTTGTGTTCCCTGCCCTGAATTAAAGTGTTGAAATGTAATCCCTAATGTGATGGTATCAGAAGGGGGGCTTTGGGAGGTAAGTAGACCATGAGGAAGGACGGTGGAGCCCTCATGAACTGGATGAGTGCCTTCTTAAAAAGAGGCAGAGAGCTCTCTTGCTCTTTCCTCCACGTGATGATACAAGGATAAGCCAGTGGTCTGCAACCTGGAGGAGGGTCCTCACTAGACTCTGAGCAACCAGGGTGGGAAGGATCTATATATATATACACACGAATGAAATATGGGAACAGGCTATGGGAAAGGACTGTGGAAAATCTTCTTATGGGCCTTACAAATAAGTCTGCTGACGATATTGCTGTGAGATTCTTTTTCTTCTAAGTTCCTGGCTTGTAACGTGCCCTGAAGTTCATAGCCCACTTAAAGCCATGTGTCTAGGTTTCCGCTGTCATGGTTTACCTCTGCCCTGAATAGCACAGATGACCAACTATTGACAAGGAATGTTAAGAAATGCTTGCTGAGCTTAAACTTCAGGCTTTTCCTTACTTCCTCAGTGACCTGGTTGCACTCCTGACCCAGCACAAAGTGTGCATGACTGAACTGTGCTGACATGTTGAGGACACCACACATTAACAGTAACAGATCGCCCTCTGAGCTATCAGGGTGGGTGCATTTGTGAATCTCCCTGTAAGAGGCTAGATTCCTCCAGTTTCCAGCAGATTCCCTGGTTGGGGTTGTGTGTATGTGTCAGGAGAGTCCAACAGGCCATCCCCCTAAAACCAACTTGTTCATGTATTGCCATTTTGTGCTGCTCAGCATGATCACCAGTGAGCGCCTGCCCACAGAAGCTGAAACCACAGAAACATCGGAGCAGCCACGACGCAGAAGCAGCGCGTTCACTCTGGGTTTGAATGGCGCCAAGGCTCAGATTTCCTTTTTTGCAGGATCTGCTCTAAAATACAGCTAGCCCACTTCCGTAAATCGTCCTAGAGTCAGTTTCTATAATTCAAGACCAGTGTCCCAACTAAGCAAACCAATACCTTGATCTTGAACTTCCAGCCTTCTAGAACTGCAAGAAATGGATTTCTACTATTTACAAGCCAGCCAGTCTATGGTATCCTGTTAAAATATCTTGAAATGACTGAGGCACATTCATATGTCTCTCTGCGGATATATATTTATACTTAGCATTTATGTCTACACGTATGTATATACAGAATTGGTCCCCGGATTTTTCTGTGTCACAGGTTCCCTAAAACCCACCCAGAAGTCCACTTGAAGAGTCCTTTTTCTTTACTCTTTACTGGAACCCAGTGGTGCTGGGCTCCCAGCAATCTCCCTCATAAAGTCTCCAGAGAAGCCAGGTCTTCCATGCGAATGCTCTTGCCCCGTGGGCTCGGGGCTAGGACCACTCCCGGGGCAGGAAGACAGGGCAAATTCACTCCTTGGCCTAAGAGGTGCGTGACTCCTCTGCGTGTGCAGCTGTCTCTTGTGGCTGGGCACACTGGAGCCTGTGGCACCGCTGGCAGATGCTGCCTGACCCAGATTGGCCAGGAGGGCAGGCCGCCCTGCTTGTGGGACCAGTCATAGGCTTTACCAGCAACAGTCCTCTCCGGGCTCCACCTGGGGTCGGAGGCAGGGTCCCAGTGAGTGAAGACTCACTGCAGAGACAAGGAGATGCGGAGCGGGGTCTGATGCTCATGTGCGCCCACACACGCCACATCCAACTCACATACAACACGCCACGCACATCTACACACCGCACACAGATGCATCATACACACCGCACAAGCATCACATACCACACACATACTACCTATCACAGGCACACATATGCACACACATGCACAGCACACACCCATGCACACACGAGTGCCACTCACACCATACACAAGCACGCACTATATACACACACTATACACCCACACACCCCATAAACATTACATATCACATATGTACTACATATCACAGACACATCACACCCATGCACACCTGAGTACCACTAGCGCTATACATGCCAAGCACACACTGAATACCACACACACACACACACACTGCACACACACACTTAAAAAATAAGTAAAGAGCTGGGCGTGGTAGCACACGCCTTTAATCCCAGCACTCGGGAGGCAGAGGTAGGAGGATTACTATGAGTTCGCGGCCACTCCGAGACTCCATAGTGAATTCCAGGTCAGCCTGGGCTAGAGTGAGACCTTACCTTGAGGAAAAAAAAAAAAGTAAAGACAAAAACCAGGCATGGTGGTGCACGCCTTTAATCCTAGCACTCGGGAGGCAGAGGTAGGAGGATCGCCATGAGTTCAAGGCCACCCTGAGACTACACAGTAAATTCTAGGTCAGCCTGAGCTAGACTGAGACCCTACCTCGAAAAACCAAACAATAAATAAATAAGTAAAGACTTTACACTTACTCTCTGCGTGATCTTAGGGAAGGCACACCATGCGACCGAGCCTCAGCTCCCCTCTGTGATACACCAAGCGTAAACCGCCCCCTTGTGAGGTCTGAAGGAGAAGCATCGGGGTCGTGCTTGGCACATTACAGGGCTTGGTGCTCGGCTGTTGACTTTCCACTCCTTGTTCCATTCTGAGCAATTCCAGATGGAATCGTCTGAGAATCAGACTCTAGCTTTTCCAGTCCTCCATTGGCCATAGGGTCCACCTCCTCCACACATGTGGGTCCCCTGCCTGTGTGCTCGGAAAGACTGTGATTGGCACATTCGAGGGACTTGAGCAATGACATTAATACACAGCTGGGCCCCGCACTTCTGCATTACATGTGGACCCTATCTTCTCTGTCCATCTTCAAGTGCCGGCTTTTCAAATAATTCAATCTGTTCTGTTCAAGACACGGGGCGAGAGATTTTACACAATGGGAAGTTGGCTTATTTCCTGGATGTTTACATAGGTAACGGTAAAACAGTTTCATGTCTCCAGTGACATTTCTTCTGGGACTGCTCACTAGGAATGTAATTTAGCTTTTGTAAAGCTTTAAAGGTTGTTGTTTTTTAGTTGTAAGAGGGACCAAAATGTGTTTCAAATCAGCTACAGAGTCCTATCTGATTTTGATGAGACATCTAAGGAAAAAATATATATACACCAGGCTTGAATGGGTCACATACAGATTATAGGGTCACTGGCCAGAGGACAGCTCAGACTCTGGGAGCCGGACCCACTGTGGGCTACCCGGAGTCACTGAGGAGGATCAAACCTGCTCCTGGTGAGACACCTTGTGGTCCAGAAGAGGGGGCCAGTATAGAAAAAGGAAACTTTCCAAAAGATTTGCCCTTAAAGAGAACATGGGGCCCAAGTCCATTCAACGACTCGCACATTACATAGGAGAAAACTGAGGTTCGGAGGCCTGAGGGGCATTGAAGCAAGTCTAGGTTGAGGAACTCCAAACCCCATGCCTGTCATGGTGTTCCCCAGGCTGACCCTTCAGCGGATTCACCTCCTCACCTCCGACACACACTGGCAGGGATGTCACATTTGACAGAGAGATGCATTCCTCTCCATGGCAACTTCCCACCGTTAGCTTCCCAAGCACTGCCTTGGCCGTGGCGCCGGAGGGCTGACCTCCGCTGTGGCTGCTGGTCGCCAGGCTTGGCATTTCTTAGCGTGAATGGGAAGAGCAACCACACAGACGGATTGGTTTTCTAAATGGGAAACTGAACATTTCCCATTGCTTGCCACTGATGGTGCTTCTGGCCCTGGGCCCCCTTCTTACTCTTGCCTTGTAAATGGCAAGTTTAAGGAAGACATCTATCAGTTCTAAGAGACGCCCACTGCGGGACTGCACTGACCCTGACTCCCACCGGCCTGCTGGGAAGGGACGGGAGGGCACGGAGGTGCGGACGGTGTCTTGCCAGGACAGAGTGGCAGCAGAGACAGGCACACCAGCCACGGCGGGCTGCAGCTTCAGTACAGAAGACCTGAGTAATGAGAGCAAAGAGCAGGCAGAGGCTGACCGGCTGACCACAGCAGAATAAAGGGACAGGAACACAGAGGCAAAGCTGACCCAGAGTTAATTCAGCCATGGGAGGGCTCCCGTTCTACTAAGGAACACAGCTATAACATATACTGAGACTGTCATGCACCATACACGCATGATCACATGAGAAGCCTTGTGGCGTAGACCTAGCTCCTGTCGTTGTGGGGCTGAATCTGTCACACTACAGCAAGGGGCCTTTGGGCAAGTCACTTTGAGCACAGAGGTGGGGGCTTGAGGGTTAGAGGCTCAGCTGTCATCTCTGTAAACTAAGAACAGTGCCAGAGCCCCTCCGAGGAGATTTCAAGGATGACCTGAGGTCGTCTTTGCACAGCGCTTGGGGTGGGGCCTCACACAATCCACACTGGGCAAGCGTCAGCTCTGACTGTGAATCTAGCCGCCCAAGGGGTAGGAATGACCAGCCCTGCTTTCTAGAGAAATCAGTGGAATTCAAGGAGGGTGGGACAGACCCGAGATCCCTTATGTGTCACACCTGAAAGTGGCAGAGGCAGGTCCAGAACCCTGGCTCCTGGGTCCTTCCTTGGCCATTCCAGATGGCGCTTCTCTGTCACACTCTTAAAGTAAAACCAACAGAGCCTGCCCTTAAGGAGTGCCCGTGCTCATGGGCACAGAGAAGAACAAACACCCAAATAATTTGAAAATGTGCCATGTAAAATGATAAGGGTGACAGGGCTGGGGGGCCATGAGTGGTTGGATAAAAGAAGGCAGGGAAGGGCCTGGAGAGATTGCTTAGTAGTTACGACACTTGCCTGCAAAGCCTAAGGACTCATGATCAACTCTTCAGACCCTCCATAAGCCAGATGATGCACAAGGTGATGCAAGCGCGCAAGGTATGTGCACAAGGTGATACACACATCTGGAGTTCAGTTACAGTGGCTCAGGCTCTGGCACAACAATTCTCTCTCTCTCCCTCTCTCTCTCCCCCCCCCCACTCGCTCATTCACTCTCCACTCTCACTATAGCTCTCACTCTCTTGCATAAAGAAAAAAAAGGCCAGTCTGTTGGGCTTGCAAAAAAAAATTATAGGCAAGGAAGGCTTCCTCTCTGACAAGCTGACTCAGACGCAGAGCCCTGAATGAAGGAGCTGGGGACGCCGAGAGACGCCCCAGAAGGAAGCGATCTGCAGGCTGTGAGGAGGACTTTTGACTGAGCACCAGAGGGAGACATCAGAAAAGCTGGGCTCCTGGTGGACGACAAGCACCTTCCGTGAGGCCAAATCAGAGCCTGAGGCGATAAGTTCTTCAGGGCCCCAGGGGCCTGGAGAATAAGGGAGGAGCCAGGCCTGCGGAGCATGGGTCAGGGTGCAACCTCTGCACATGGTGTAGGGCTGGGCCCAAGTCTGACCGAGGCAGCAGTGGATATGTGGGTTTGAATGGGAAAGGTCCAGCATAGGCTCCTGTGTTTGAACCCTGGGTCCCCAGCTGGTGGTGCTATTTTGGGAGGATGTGAAGCTTTGGGGGGCATGGGGTCTAGCTGGCAAAGGTAGGAGCATAGAGGTGGGGGCTTGAGGGTTATAGGCCAGAGACCTTGCTATAGCTAGTCTCGCCACTTCCTGATGCATGAGGATCACACATTCTTGTCCCTTCCGATGATGGCCCACTTCCCTCCGTAATGGAATGTATTCCCTTAGAAATCCTCTCTCACTGCCAAGTACGTTGATCACAGTGCTGAGAAAACTAACTGACCCGGCAGGCCCTCACTACAGCCTCACTCTGGGCCCAATGCAGCACCAGGAGGCCTAAGAGCTGCTAGGAGACCCAGGGGAAGACCCAGGGAAGAGAGTCTATACAGGAAGCCAGGCCATTACATACAGTATAAAACACTGAAAAGCAAATGAGTCAGCTAGCCTGAAAAGTCAAACAGATTTCCCGCAAAGAACCCCATGGGACAAAAGAAGCCTGAACTCACAGTTTCCACTATGCACCAAGTACTCTGAGAAAAGTCACCTGCCCTTCTGGGACTCCATCCCTCCCCAGCCGTGGAACCTGCTCTGCAGGGGCATCATGGGCCTTGGCTGGGTGAAAATGGGGCAAGGGCTAGTATGTGGTTGGTCCTGTCCATGGAAGCTGCCTCAGCTACCATTACAATATATGAATGTGCTAAAATGAAGAGGTAACCCAAGGCCAATATTAGCTGATTGAAATAGCTGCAACAGGTCCAGGTGAGGGACTGAGTATTTACGCCCCTCCACCCAAATTCATAGGTTAAAGTCTTCAATGTAACAGAACTAGGAGGTGAGGAGATAGATAGGTCAGGAGGGCAGCACGCTCACCAGGTAGATTAGTGCCCTTATAAGAGGCTCCAGTGGGCTCCCTCATCCCTTCTGCCACGTGAAGTCAACTGTCTGTGAACCAGGAAGTAGGCTCCCACTAGACACTGAATCTGCCAAGGTCTTGGTCTGACCTTCCCAGCCTTCAAGAATCAATGTCGGCTGTTCATAATTCACCCCATCTGTGGGTGTCCTGTTAATGCATCCTGAATGGACTAAGACACCCAGACAAGACCAGCTCTATAAAACAGGCGACAAAGAGGCCACTCGGTTAAGAGCAGCACACAGCCCAAGTGAGATCTGGAACGTGTCCTCCACCCATTTAAACTGCTTGGATTCTTAGCCCTGCTGAGACCAAAATAAGTATTCATACTTTCTCAACCAAGGCAGAAATAAACACAGGAGAAATGTATAAGAATATATACACACCCCTGTGTATACGTTTATGGACTTTTATTAATCACTTCAAGTGAATGTTTTCCTTATCCAGGAGTGCAAGGGTTCCACAGTCTTATGTCAGTGGCCTGAGGTTACGCAGCTCTGGCCCATCACAAGCAAGCAGCTCCATCCCCATGCCCTGTGAGGGAATCCCTGCCTGGAGGAGGTCGTTGTGGTTCCCAAGTCCAGTGGCCTTGGCCTGCTCACACTGAATTGCCTAGGGTCTCCATCTCCTGCCCACTGTGGACCCTGCCCAGCCCATCAGCATCAGAACCACCTCTCCCGAAGACTTGACAGTTGACTACAACTGAGGCAAGCTCACCTCCAGTAACAGTGAACGGGGGCCATCACGAAGAAGCAGGCTTCCCCTCTGCCTTCATGGTCTGATTGAATTGCTCCAAAACGGATGCTGCCCAACCCACCCCGCACCTAGCCAGCACTAAGAAGACACCAGAAGAAGGATGCCATTCTCAGACACAGAACCAGGTTTCAGAGAGCCCAAGGCTCCAGGCTGACTTCGAGTGTGGTTGCTTGAGACCTGCTGATCCCCAAGCTAAGACCCCTCTCAGCAAAGAGCTAAAAGCCCTTTTCTCTGCCGTTAATCCAATACAACGCCAACTGTATTTCATGGCTGAAAAAGCCAGTGACGGGGTAAGTAGTGTTTGTTATCTAACTAAATTGTAGAGGAAATGATGTGTGAATGAGAAAATTCTAACACAACCGTGGATCACTTCTGACAACTTCGATTATGGCTTTGTTTAGTTAAGCACTTGTGCATTCTAATGAACTGTCTTATGGAGTTATTAATTGGATCTTGGATTTCCAGGGCTATTCTGCTGCTCCGAAGCCTCCTTGGTAGAGGTGGTGTGTCTAGGTACCCTGACTACAAGAGCTGGCGTTCCATTCACAAGCCATACTGCTAAATCGCCAAACAAACAGAGCCAGTGTCTGAACTGAAATAGTCAGGGTAGCTCTTATTATCCCCACAAACTGAAGACACAGAAAAGAAACTTCTAGAAAACACAGACACAAAGATAACTACATTTAGAATAGCCTAAGAGATCAGTGAGGCACAGGTCTGGGTGTGTCTGTGAGGGCACTTCCAGAGAAGACCCAGGAGGAAAGACTCACCCTGGATGTGGGTGATGTGCGTGGCACGACCCCACGGATTGAGGTTGTGGTGCCCTAAAAGAGGAGAAAGGGCGAAGTTGGCTGAGTTCATTCTCTGTGCTAGTTCTTGTCTGCTGGGAAGTAAGGAACAGCCTCTGGCACATGCTCTCCCCTCTACGTTGCTCCAGGCACGTGCATGGCACCAACCAACCCCAGACTAAGTCCTCTGAAAACCACGAGTCAAAATAAACCCTTTCTCCCTTAAGTTGGTTCTGGTCACATTCACACAAAGTAACTCAGACCGTAACCAGTGGGGAGGACCACTTCAGCCTATAATTTATCATGAGGAATGGATTCCAGTTCAGAAACCAGTCAGAACCAATGGCTCATTTCCCTATGCACAGGGTATTAGCTCTCTCAGTGCACAAGGGAGCCCTAAACTCACCAGTCTCCCAACACACAGATCCAGAAAAGAAGAAAGACAATCTAGCCTACACCCTCAGGAACGCTGGTTCTCTGTTCCTCCAACTTTGGCTAAACTGGCACTGCAGGCGTCTTCTGCCCACTTTTCCCTCTGATGGAAGCAGTGTAGCAGCTGGCAGAGCTGGCCAGCTTCCTCGAAAGCAACCATGCTTACATCTGCTTGGGAAATAGGGAAGACTCCCCTCCAGAAAACAGGAGAGAGCTGAGTCCACGCAGCACAACCACATGTCAGCGTGGGAACTTGGAAATGGGTGGGGCTCTGTGGTTCAGCAAACGTCCTCTGAGTTGAAACACATGAAACATGTCATCCTGAAGAGGGGCCCATCAAGGCTTATACGACATACAAGAGTCATAAGCATCCCCCCCACACACACATACAAATACATCCAAGGTTATACAAGCAGTAAACAGTTGCTAGCGGGAGGAGAGCCTGGCTGAGAGCAGCAGTGAGCTCCAGAGACGCAGCTTCCATGAGGTCACCATCCATGGCAGGGTGGGACTTGGTGGTGACGTGGCTGTTGGGGCATCCCCACACTCCTAGAAGTGAGCCCTCACCCATACTGTGCGAGGAACCACGACAAAGTCATTGGTTTGCCCAACTGGACTTTGGTAGAGTCATGACTCAGTCTGTCACTGGTATCCTATCTGGGGTGAACAGATGACTTTTCTGTCTCTCTAGGAAAAGTTAACACAACAGGCTCCGTCTAGTACACACCCTGTCCTCCAAGCCAGGGCTCACGGACTAGGCTCTCGGACTAGGTCCGCCAGAGGGTGTGGATAGTCCTCAGGGCCCCAATTCTCACCAACAGAATTGAAGGAAAGAACTATTCACAAAGGTGGGCAAGGCTGACAGAAGTCATCAAGGTGGCAGAGGCACACTGGGTATCGGGGTGGTGATATCACAGGAGGCCGGGAGAGGCTATGGGGAGGCATTCCTGTAGGAGTCCAGCAGGAGCCTCGCTGCAGTCATTGTTTGCATTAGAATACAGCAACTGCCAAGGCTGCCCATGTATCTACCCCACCTGGGAGTCAGGGCTGAGGCCATGGTTGATGGGACCCACAGAGCTTGGCTTCCTGGACTTAAGCAGCTTCTGGGAAGGCGGAGAGTTGACAAGGAGCTCTGCGGGCTCCTCACAAACCACCAGGGTCAAGCCTGACTTGCATCCTCCTTTCAGGCTCCATCCAATAGTTCACCTTCCCCTTGGGGGTGGGGGGAAGGTCCCCCTCTGCCGTTACAGTGTTCCAAGCTCTCCTCTATCCCATGTCTGCCCTACCCCTCAGTGTCTGTTCACAGAAAAAAAGGGGGGAAAAAAAGATGTGATCTACAGCAATCAAGAAGGCTTGGAGGCCAACTCTCCTGCTTTCCCTCCCTGCTCTTCCCACAGGTGCTACAGCTGTAAGTGAGGACGGTGCAAACCCACAGCACATCCGACGGGTAACGGTTCCCATGGCGTCCCAGGAGGATGGGTTTTGATAGCCAAGGAGAGAATGTGGGACATGTCTGCTGGCCAAGTCTGTGACACAAGCCTCCAAAGGAGGACCTGTGAGACCGTGGCACAGGGACCTCAAGAAGTGACTGTCCACCCTCCTTGTGTCCCTCCTTCTAAGGGGCAACATCAATAAGCCCAACCACAAGAGTCCTGAGAGTGCTCACAGCTGCTTCTGATAAAGATGCCAATAGTCTTTTTATTTTATCTTATTTATTTGCACGGAGAGAGAGAAAGAGAATGAGAATGGGTGCACCAGGACCACAAAAAATGAATTCCAGACATATGCACCACTTTGTGCATCTAGCTTCACATGAATACTGGGGAACAAACCCCAGGCCTTCAGGCTTTGAAAGCAAATGCCTTTAACCACTGAACCATCTCTCCAGGCCAATAGTTGGTTTTCTAGGAGGGCTGTATCACACAACACTCATGGACCAATATCCATATTCCGTGAGACAGCTCCAGTTCTCTCAAGACCTTGCAAGGTCCCCATGGTGAGTATGGTCACGGAGGAAAAATTTAGCAACCTCTAAAAAATTACAAGGCAGGTCTGAAGAGACGGCTTAGTGGTTAAGGTGCTTGCTTGCAAAGCCAAAGGACCCATGTTTGATTCCACAGGACCTACATAAGCAAGATGCACAAGGTGGCATATGCATCTGGAGTTTGTTTGCAGTGGCTAGAGGCCCTGGTATGCTCATTCTCTCTCTCTCTCTGCCTCTTCATCAAATAAATAAATAAATATAAACATTTAAAAAGTTACAAAACGGATGAAAAAAAAAACACATTAAAAACCTGAAAAGAAAATCTGTCCTAGATTCAAAGGACTTTTAGGTCTAGTTCTACCTACAGAATTCTTAGCCCACCTTCTGGCACCATATGGACTCATTCCTAGTCCCTTCCCCCTTATGTCCTGGCTCCTACAATCCCTGAACCCTTATCAGGGACTCCACAAACCTTCCCATGAAAGACCACAGGCCCATGGGAGTTTTGGTTGCATCTTGGAGGAAACGCAAACAGGGCGTCTCTTCCAGGAGTCCTCACTTCACCCCGGAACTGTCTAGGATTCTTACATGCAGTCTGAAAATGATAGGGAAAATTTCAGGGGATGGAATCCAGACTGCTATTCATAGCTTCCCAAATAATTGAAACTACAAGAGCAGTGGCTTTCAAAGCAGCTTGTACAAAGGGACCTGCATTGCTCAAGGGAAGCCCAAGCAGAGGAGAGGGGACTGGCCAGCACTCACCCCTCATGCAGGGACACTTCTCCGTGGAGTCTCAGGACAGTTAAAACAAACTGGGCACCGTACCAACTCTGGAAGCCGCCATGTTCCCAAAATACTTATCCTTATCCCTACCTTAGGGAGGAGACATGGAAACCTGTTGCCCAGAGAGCCCATCCTCAAAGATGCTCTGCTGGGTCCCAAGAAGTCAGTAGTAAAAGATAAAAGTCATAAGCAATGGCCTTCCTCCCCCACCCCCCGCCCTGGGCAGACTGTTTGCAGAGGATTGCCTTTACGCACAGGTTGACAGGACAGAAGCAGTGTATGCCTCACATCGCAGGTCCTCTCATTCCATATGTAAGATCAAGTTCCTCTGGGTAAAGGCCCACAGCCCTCTTTCTGAGCCAGGAAGGGAGGCTGCTTCCTGAGCCTTGTTTTGCCACTAACACAAACCATGAACTTGGTAAAGTCATACAGCCTCCTTAGGAACAAGAACAGCAGGTCCAGGGCTGAAGAGATGACTTAGCAGTCAAGGCGCTTGCCTGCGAATCCTAAGGACCCATGTTCGACTCTCCAGATCCCACGTTATCCAAACACACAAAGGCATGGCAAGCACAAGGTCGCACATGTCCACTAGATGGCACAGCGTCTGGAGTTTGATTACAGTGGCTGAGACCCTGGTGTGACAATTTTCTTTTCTCTCTCTCTCTCTCTAAAATAAAATTTTTAAAAAAAGGACAGCAGGTCCAGATCCCCTCGATGAATACTAATAATATCTCTTTAGATAAAACTGCATGGGAGGGCTGTTGAGATGGCTTAGCAGTTAAGCGCTTGCCTATGAAGCCTATGGACCCTGGTTCGAGGCTCGGTTCCCCACGTCCCACGTTAGCCAGATGCACAAGGGGGCGCACGCGTCTGGAGTTCGTTTGCAGAGGCTGGAAACCCTAGCGCGCCCATTCTCTCTCTCTCCCTCTATCTGTCTTTCTCTCTGTGCCTGTCATTCTCAAATAAATAAATAAATAAAATTTTTAAAAAAACTGCATGGGACACACCTTATTGTGAACCTTTGTATAGATAGAGAAACCAAGGCTTTTAGAAATGAAGCTTCCTCAAATATAGAGCTAGCAAGGAGCTTGAGGTCTTCAGTCCAAGAAATCTAATTTCCAAGAGGATACATTAAAAAGTGACATCCTGCACCCTGGGGAAAGGAGGTGCCCACAGGAGCACGTGGACACGGGCAGAGGGCTTTGTCTAAGGACACTGGGAAGCTCAGGGAAGTCCCAGACAAGGCAGAGGACTATGTTTGTAGTAAGGCCACCAAGTAAATCAGCCCAAGTCTGAGTTTAACAGAGGAGGAGTCCTGAACTCAGCCAATACTGCAGACGCTGGGCACCATGACCACACTGCAAACACCACGGCCTAGAGAACTCGTGGTGACCGGCACCGAGCTACCAGCTTTTCATGCAGAGTTTCCATCTGACTGATGTACCCCAGTGTGCCCCAGACCCCTTCTCCAGTAGGGGGCTGTTCTGATCAACCTGTGCTCCCACCAATGCTCAAAACGGCAGGAATCCATGCATCCTTGGTAGTGGCCTCGGACGCTGAGTTGTCCAAACTGACAAATGTCCCACAAATGAAGGACAGCGTGGTCTGCTGTAATTCCCACGTGTCTGCTCTCCCTCCTCTGTGGTTGACATGATGTGTGCTTGTTCCCCACCAAAGCCTCACAGTGTACCTCCATCCTCGGGGGAAGCCATCCTCACTGACATTGGCCTTGAGCATGCGCCTTGCTTAGACTGTTAGGACATGATGCAAACTGCCCTGGTGGAGGCCTTAGAGGACGCTGACTGCATGGGAGACTCTGGCTATGCTTTTGCTCTTCCAAGAAAACAGACTGTCTCATGCATAGGTTGGTGCTCAGCCTGTGCTTCACAAGGGAAGAGCCTCACCACGCTGAAGCAACCATGAGCCACTCAGACTGCAATGTTCCTACAAGCCAGAGATAAGTGTTTCCCATTCAGGGTCACCCATGGGCTGGGGGCGTTTATTATAGGAAAATGTATTAATACACTTGCATGGGAAAACCACTTCATAGCACTGCCTACTAAAGAAAGGAAAGAGGCTGGAGAGATGGCTTAGCAGTTAAGGTGCTTGCCTGTGAAGCCCGAGGACACACGTTCAACTCTCCAGATGCCACGTAAACCAGATGCACAAGGTGATGCAAGTGTGCAAGGTTGCACATGCGCACAAGACGGCACACATGTCTGGAATTTGACTGCAGTGTCTAGAGGCTCTGGCATGCTAATTCTCATACACACATACACTCTCTCTCTAAAATTAAAATTTTTTAAAAAAAAACATTAAAAAAAGAAAGGAAAGATATAGGCAGCATGACCTGGTGCCTGCCTTCCCAACACTTCTCTGTGACACTCTAGAGGCCCCGCTAGTGCTGAGAGTGGAAATGTTTAAGGGAGATGTAGGGGCTGAGGAGATAGCTCAGTGGGTCAAGTGTTTGCCATACAAGCATGAACTCAGGTCCCCAGTACCTTCAAAACATGCCAGGTGCAATGGCACACGCCTATAATCCCAGCACTGGGGAGGCAGAGATGGGTTAACTGTAGGCCACCGGATAGCTAATCAGCCAAATTGGTCATCTCTAGATATACATAAATATCATTTCCAAGAATGAGGTGGAGAGTGATGGTGGAAAATGTGACATCGACCTCTGGCCTCTAGATGCATATACACAGATGTCCATGTGTACCCACACGCATGAACACACGTGAACATACAAAAAAAGAAGCTTTTAAAGCCCTGAGGAAAATTAGGGAAGAAGACAGAAATTCTGTCTCAGAGATCCAAGAGGCTTCCCAGAGGATGAGCAAATTGAACTTGATCATAAAGGCCAAGTTCCAATGTTTACAAAGAAGGCTACAAAGGAAACAATATAAAAATCCAAGGAGGGGGCTGGAGAGACGGCTTAGCGGTTAAGCGCTTGCCTGTGAAGCCTAAGGATTCTGGTTCGCGGCTTGATTCCCTAGGACCCATGTTAGCCAGATGCACAAGGGGGCGCACGCATCTGGAAATCGTCTGCAGTGGCTGGAAGCCCTGGCGTGCCCATTCTCTCTCTCTGCCTCTTTCTCTGTCTGTCACTCTCAAATAAATACATAAAAATAAACCAAAAATAAAATTTAAAAAATCCAGGGAGGTGTAAGCATACAGATTTATATTTATATAAATTCACTCACATCTGCCCACCTATGTTTATATATGAATGAATTTAGTTTAACCAATTCATATATAAATAGGAAGATGTCTAGCAGTCAGATGTCCTAGCAATCCCACACTCTGCGGGGTAAAGTGGAGGACAGAGCACAGTGACCAATAAGTCTGTCCCAGGGCCAGGTGACTACATTCTTAACTGAAACAGATGCCACGAGTAAATGCGTTCACAAAGCAACCCTGCGGTGACAGCGGTCAGATGTGACTAAGCGAGAGACGACACCGGGAAGGAATGAGAGATGGAGAACATGTTCTACAGTCTTGATCACAAGGCCACTGGTGGAGTCATTTATACATACCACAGATGACAAAGATACTTGGGAAGAGCTGGTGGTCTGATGTTGAGCATGCTACATTTGGGGGTTCCCTGGAGCATCCTGAGAGAGGCATGTGGAGTGTTACTGGAAGGTAGGGGGAAGTCCCATAAACCTGAGCAGGGTGTGGGCTGGGCTCCAGGGGCCGTGTTGCCTCTGTGCTGAGCGCTAGGATACCACGCTCAGGAGAAGACACCGGCATTCTAGCAGGGAAGGGGAGTCACAAAGCCTGGAAACCAGATGTACCAAGGGAAGCCACCAGCAGTGGTGTGTGGCTGAAGGCAGAGAAGCTAACATGTGGCTTCTCTCGGTGACGTTTTCCTGCAGTGTGTGGGACCGGCTACCGTGGACCCATCGTTTTTGTGGGTGAGGAAGTTTGTTGCATGACTTCACAGTAGTGTAGCTTTCTGAGAAATACAGGCAGAGTCCTGAGGTCCTTGGGTGTCCTTTATAAAGTTAGCTGTTAATTCATTTCTAGCATTTATGGGGGCTTGTCTCATTGCCCGGTTATACAAATCAGAGCATGTCTAGTTATTCATGGAAGTAACAAATGCCCACATCATTATTCCCTTTAAAAATACAGTGTGTCACTTATGAAAATGTTCAACATCCCTAACCATTATCAAAATGCAAATTAAAACAACTATGAGATTCCATCTTTCCCCAGTAAGGATAGCATACATTAAAAAATCAAATGAAAGCAAATGTTGGCAAGGATATGGACAAATAGGAACACTCATTCACTGTTGGTGAGAATGCAAGCTGGTACAACCACTGTGGAAATCTATATGGAAACTCCTGAAAGGGATGAATATAGAGTCAGCAACAGACCCTGTTATTCCCTTACTGGGCATCTACCCTAAAAGCTTCACATCTCAGTTCAGAGATATTTGCCCAAACATGTTTATAGCTGCTCAATTCATAATAGCTAAAAACTGGAATCAACCAAGGCACTCATCACTAGATGGATGGATAACTAAGATGTGGTATATATACACGATGGAATTCTACTCAGCAGTAAGAAAAAAATGACACAATGAAATTCATAGAAAAATGGTCAACCTTGAAACAGATCATTCTAAGTGAATTCACATAATCATAGAAAGACAACCGTCGCACGGTCTCACTTACCTGAGGTTCCTAACCTAGGTCAGCCCAAGTGGCTGACATACCTGAATGGCATCTCGAGGCTTGGGCAATAGGGAGAGTAGGGCTTGGGGGAAGGGGAAAGTTGGGATAGGAGCACAAAACTGAACCCAAAGTGAACTGGTACCATAGAATCCTATATCTTAGAAATTAGACTAAACGCTGGAGCCCTCAAGAGGACCTCAGCAGGAGCACCTGAATTAAAGGGCTTTAGAGAATGTGAGATGAAACTTAACCCTAAATTTCTCCTGTTTCTCTTTTTTCTCTTTTTCTTTCTTCTTTTCCTTTAGTGCTGGCCTATGATTCCCTGTACCAGGATGTGGTTTACATCCACAATGAGCTGTTGGTCAGAGAGACCTACTAGATCTCCCAAAACAAATAAGACAGTCTTCCGTCAGAGCACTTGATGACCCACCAGAGGTTAAAGGTAAGACCCTACTGCTGAAGACATCATATGCTGTCGGCACGGACCATGGAGAGACCTGGTTGGAATTCGGAAGAGAGCCAGTTCCAAGACAATTAGCCCATCTAGTGGTGGAATGTGCTACATGAGCTTCGGGGGGTGGGGGGGCAGGGCAGGGAGGGAAGCAGACAACATCTGTCCAAGCAACTCAAAGTCTAAGTGACTCAGAAGCAAACAACCTGGCGTGGTGCTCACACAAGTGCAATGGTGGCGCACAGCCAAGGTGGATTAGTAACCAATTGCTCTTGGATTGGCTAACAGATCAGCTCAGTGGAAAGGAAACCATATATGGAACTGTGAAACAAGTCAGAATCATATCCAGATAATGATTCTCCTTTCCATTGTCAAGCTCCCACTAATCCTGGGCTATAAGAGGGTCCACAGCCTTTAAATTCTCTCTAAATTAATAATAGTTATCACATTTAACTGGTGCTGACTTCACTCTCCCTTGGAGAATCTGCTTCTCTTTTTCAGATGGGAGCTAGACCTGAGGAGATAAACGACCGGATCTCCACCATGGCCACAGCTGAAACCACAGAAGAATTAGGGAAATGAGCAAGAGTGCTGCTTTCTTGGTGAATCTGATACCAGCACAAGGGTGAAGGAGAAAGATCCTAAGGACACTCAACACCTACCAAACCAGAGATCCAGAGGCTCCTAAGTGCCCATCACTGACATAGAGTTAAAATGCTCCCAGCATGGCTCAGGGAATTTTGTGGAAGAGGGGGCGGAAAGAGTGTTAGAGCCACAAGTTGGGCCATTTTGCACAGAGACATTGCCTCTCCCCCATAACTGACTGCTGCCCCAATAATGTATGACCCACAATCCCTATGGGGTTGGTCTGAATCTCCAACGAGGTAGGCCTCTTCAGAAAAGGGGCAGGGAGGACAGAAAGGATGGAACCAACATGTGATGTTTACATACAAAATATATCCATATCTAATAAAAATTTAAAAAAATAAAAATACAGTGTGTTACTACAGTAAGAAAACACCCCAAGATACCAGTGGCTTATAGATCTGAGGGTTACTTCTCAGTCGTGCCTCATACACAGCCATTAGGGTCACCAAGAGCCTTGCTTCTGAGTCCTGGGATGCAAGTAGTTAGAATACCTACTCCAGGAATATATAAGTTGGCTCTTAAAGCTCCCACTGTGTAGTGACATGTCATTTCTGTTCACATGGCCTTGGCCAAAATAAATCATCCAACCAAACCTGAAATCCAGGCACAGAGGGTCAGTACAGCCCACCCACAGGAGAGCAGCGGGTCTCCGTGAGGCACAACTCAGGCTTTCATGCACCATACACAATGGTGGCTAGCTTCTTCAGCAGCACTGAGAGACTCTCGCCCAGAGTGTCTTCAGGTCACGATACCAGGTTACCACTGACCTTGGCATTCCCAACCAAGAGAAGTTTGTGTCTAGCCCTGCATATCCTGTATTTGGATCCTTCCAAATGTCTCAGTTTTCTTGGAGGTGTCCTCACCACAAGCTGTGGACTGGGATGAAGCTGAGGAGCATCTGCCTCTGCTGTTCTCTTCATCAAGGAAAGAGAAGCCCTACCTGACACATTTTAGACCCACTATCTCCGCTGGGTTGAGGCAGCTTATGTTTCCACTGCATGCACTTTTCTTTTGATTTTCTAATCTAAACCAGCCAACTCCCTTCCATAGGAAAGAGGGATAATAATTACTATTCCTAACAGGTTCCACAATTCCCACACTTCTAAGTAAACGCCTGCAAGAGCTTCCTTCGTTCAACAAAACTGGTAGCCGAACGCAACATGGTTTACTTAGCGTGTGCCTCCAACAGTCTCCAAGCAGAGGCGCCAGGTTCTGAGCAGTGGTCCATGAAATATTTAAACTTACTCAAGATCAAATATATATATATATATATATATATATATATATATATATATATATATACACACACACACATACATATTTCTATTTTTAAAAAGAAACTCCAAGTTTGAATGGATTTATCTGCTTTCTCAAGCAGAACTCACCGGACCTAACAAATTTCTTACCCCAGTCTTCACAACCCCATCAAGATAGCATCAATGAGCTAGTTCCCTGATGGACACACCAGTTATTCTCTACTTTCTTTGACTATGAGTGGCGTGAGCCTGCCTGCCACACTCAAGCATCCTGCTTGAACACGGATGTCACTGTCCCGGTCATCACCATAGTGACACACCAGACAGGCAGCTGGCTGGGTAGTCACAGAAACCTCCAACACACCAGACACTGAGCTGAGCGCCACGCACGTCACATCCCAGCAAACCTGCACAGAACTGCCGTCGAGCAGGTCCTAAGATGCCGTCCATTCCACAAAGGGGAGAATGGAGTCTCAGAGAATGTTACGCACAGACTGTAGAGAGCCAGTGTCTTATTTCTAGAGCCTGAGAGGGTAAATTAGGTATTTTCCAGGGGTTCCAAAGAGGGAGGCTGCCCAAATGAATGGAAAAGCATGGACAAAGCGTGAAAACGGAGAAACCCGCAATCGGTTTGGGTAAGTGCAGATCAGAGCATAACAAACTTCCGAATAATTGACCAAAAATAATTCCAGGAAGGGCCTGCCCAGCCAGATCTCGAAGGGACTTGGCAGGCTGTGCGGGAGAGCTCGGGCCTCTGCCTCGGAGACTGGACAAGCCACAAAGGACAGAAGCGGGCAGGTGCGAGACAAAAGGAGTGACGTGGAACGTGGCGACCCGGAAAGCAAGCCCCCTTGGGTCGGAACATTCATATTCCTGGGAGTAGATTTTGACCCTCCAAGAAAGTCATGGTGAGAGCGTTACTAGACAGTGAAAAGCTGAGGAGGGAATTAATCAGTAAGACACACGGCCAGCTCTCTTCTTGAAGAGCGCTCCCTCGGATGAAAGTGCAGCTGCTGGGGTAAGCACGGGAAGACCCGGGACCAGGAAGCCGCTGAGCATGGAGATGCTGAAAAGTAGCGAAGGGTGATGGCAGCTCAGACCTGAGCGAGGATACTTGAGAGACATTGGGGAAAACATGACTATCTGAGAAGGAAACGTGAAGACAGAAGAAATGGCGGGAGTTGGGTGCCAAAGAAATGTCACGTGAAGAGCATGTGAGTTTGTGGGTGAGTGGGGGGGGAAATAATGAGCGTCATTTGGGGACACTGGATGGCTTTTGTGCTACATACCGCGCTCACTCAAGAACTCCTGCCAGTTCAGTGGTGGGACGGCTGAGGGGCAGCCTGTGCTACATTCCAGGGGTGACCAGAAGCCTCCGGAGGGACTGTCCCCACACTGCATGAAGATTGATGCATCACATCACCAGATATCAAGTATGAAGGTTTGATTTTATATTTTAAGTTGTCTGGGCCATGGGGCACTCAAATATCTAGTGAAACATTATTCCAGGCATGTCTGTGCTGGTGGTTCTGGCTGAGATTAACATGAAAATCACTGGCCCCTACTGTGTGGGACCTTCCATTCAAAGGAGTAGAGGGGCTGAATAGAATGGAAAGCTAAGCTTTCTAGGATGAGAGAGGCCCCCCCAACCACCCCCACTGGCCTGATTTTGAGCTGGGACAATGTCTTCTCCTTTCAGATTTAAATATCAATATTGGAACAAGAAGGGTCTCAACACCAGTGTGTGGACTGAAACTCACACCATCAGCTGTGCTCATTCTCAAGTCCAGACGCTCACTAGACCCGTGCCCCAAGTTCCTGAGTCTCCAGTTTTCCAACTGTGGCCTCCCTAAGCATGTAAACAAATCCCTTATTTAAAAAATTCCTTCATACACACACACACACACACACACACACACACACACACACACACACACATAAACACACACCCATCCCACACACACAGTCTTGTTTCTGCTTCTCTGGGAAAAAAATAATAATAAAACTAATATTCCAGTCCAGTTGAGGAAGGAACAGTCCTATTCTCTTGTCATCACAGCAGGCTGGGCTAGCACAGACTGCATGAAGAGACACCTATTTCTAGATGAGTCCTGTTCACCATGCAGGGAGACAGTGTTCTTTGGCCTGAAGAATGAAGGGGGAAAAAAAAACAAAAAACGTAAAAGGCAATTGTCCACTTATGGCTGGAGATTTTATATTTTATATTTATATTTATATTTTAAACCCCACAGCAGGCCTAAAGGATGGCTATGAATAACCTCCCTTGCAGGTGAAAAAAGAAACTGAAGTTCAGGTCACATCGCTAGCCAGATGTAAATGAAAGTGAGTCTCACTGCAATATTTGTGCTCTCCATACCCAGACATTTGGCCAAACTTTATTCTGGGCATGTCTGCTCCAGGTTTTCTGGATGATATTAGCATGTGTCTGCAGCCTTTACTGTATCCCTCATGTTTCCTGAGTGTGGTGTGGGGTACAAGACCACTGCATGTGGATTTTCTTTGAATGAACATATACATGTATAAACACGCATATATGCAATAGCTACTTTCTGTAAAGACCAGGAAGGCTGGATGTCAAATACTGCTTCCCAAAACTACCACTGTGTAGGCCTTGAAAAGCCCCATCCACAGGGCTCTAAGGACCCTGCCCCAAGATGCGGACATGTAAGAAGAGACTGGGCATCATTTCAGCTACAGCCTCATCCAATCTTGTCCACTTTCCTTATCTGTGACAGTTTGAATGTAAAATATTCCCCTGTAGCCTCAAGTGTTTGTGATCAAGCCTCAGAATTAATCCCTAGCTGGTGGAGCATTGCTGGAGGAGGTGTGAGCCAGGGATGGGCTCGAGGTTCATCAGTCCAGCCTCACTGAGCGCTCAGGACTCTCTACGTCCTCTCTGCTGGTGTGTGGAAATGTGATGCCTGGCTGTCTGCTCCTGCCATGACTTTCCCACCATGACGAATCTTGCCCTCAAAAGCGTAAGCTGGAAATCAGCCTTTCCTTTCTGTAAACTGCTTCTCAACAGGTGCTTTCCCCCAGCAGTGACAAGGCAACCGTCCTATCATCCCTCCTCAATGAGAAGGGTGGTGGAGGAAGGGCTTCCAACCAACATGTGCTTGCCTGTGACGAGGAGACGTAGATGCATACATAATCAGGTGCTCACGCTTTTCCGCTGTTGTCAGGTTCCATGCCTAGGAAGGACTCCCCTACCTACACAGCATCCAGTCTTCTCCGTAGGGCTCAGCCTATAGCCATTCACAAGGAATCCAGGGCAGGAGAAGGGTCAACAGGCTTCTTTCCCTGCAGTTCTTCAGACCCACATGTCTGGCAAGTGTCTCCTGCCAGAAAGCCTATCTCCCAAGGCTCTTGTTCTCCCTGGACCACGGGAACCCTATATTTCCCCTTATCAAATCAGTCCTAGGAGCCGGGAGTGGTGGCACACGCCTTTAATCCCAGCACTTGGGAGGCAGAGGTAGAAGGATCACTGTGAGCTCAAGGTCACCCTGAGACTACATAGTGAATTCCAGGTCAGCCTGAGCTAGAGTGAGACCCTACCTCAAACCCCCCCCCCCAAAAAAATCAGTCCTATGTGTGTCATGTGAGGCCACTCACTGTCCCTTTCTTACTCCTTCTCTCTCAAGCTCTCTTCATGTGAAGAGGGGGAGGGGATAAATTCTGTATCATACCAGTTCCTTCTGATAGGTGTAAGTTTGCACATGTTTTATGTATGCACGCACATGTGTGAGCATGGGTATAGGCTCAACATGCTGCAGCTGTGTATGTATTCACATCATGAATGTATGCCTAGAACACATCTTTTCCATGAGCTTCTAACTCCAATGGAAGACACAGCTCTCCAGGAGTTCCTATGACTTGGAGTTCCCCTGTATTTATTCTCATGCTCACAGCACTTGAACTACTGTCCCAGATCTCCACCTGGCCTATAATTCAATGGCAACTTGATGGAAAGGAGAGAAGAAAGAATTAGAAGAAAGGAGGCAGGAGAAAGCTAGGATAAAGATGGAGGAACAAAAGAGGTTGTGTCCACCGTTCATAACCTGTGATGGAGCAGGAATCTCATAACCATTACTTCATCCGAAAAACCATGTAGATGACCAGTGATCTCATTTTACAAGTGGAAACAAGGGCTCGGAGACACTGGGTAACTGTCCTAAAGTCACATCACAGGTGAGTCAGAGGTCGGCTCTTCCTGTCTGCCGCCTTCAGTCGGCGTGTGAAACCGAACTAAAGCTAGAAGCATGGCGACGACAGCCTTACGTTCAAGAGCGCGCTTACGAAGTGAGCTGCTCGTGCCCACGTTCAGGTCGGCACAAAGACCACGACAGGATGTGTCCATGACTGAAGTCCCACAGAAGGCTTCCCCAACCTGTTCCAAGGCTAGAACTCAGTCAAATCCAAGAGTGTCATCACCTTCCAGGACAATGGCTTTCCAGTGTTCTGCTGCACAGTTAGTTGGGAACTAGGGCATCAGGAACATGGAGTTGATGGGCATCCCACAGCTTTTCCTTGCAGCAAGGCAGCGCTGGAGCTCAGTGGCAGATCATCTGCAGACAGTCTACATTGCTGATGGAAAGGGAAATGCCACGTAATTAACTAGGCAGCAAGGCGGGAGATAAACAGTTGCAGGACTAATAACCTAGACCCATCCTCTGGAAAGCCACAGGGCTCCACGGCCAAAAAGCTGCCCCTTCCCAGTAAAAGGTATATGAAGCCAGTCTCACCGCCCCAGCCTTTACATAACCTCCAGACCCCTGCAAAGACTTCAGCTGTCTGGACTTGGAAATGTCTGCATGACTTGCCAGACCTGGCAATGAACTTGAGCAATGAGGCAGTTTGTCCAGTCCGTCCCACCTTCTCAGTGCCCATGCACACCATCCTGCCGACAGAGGGAAGAGGATCATGAGCGCTCAGCCAACTCATGGAAGCCAGGGCATAAACTCAGTCTTCCTGGCTCCAAACCTTACCATATCCAATGATGCGGATGCCCCCAAACCTGTTCAGAATGCTGTGTGAAGCGGGACGCCCTCAAAGTGCGGCACCGTTCATACAGATGCAGAGACAGATGCATGAAATGTCACCAGGTGGGCACGAGCCAGGTACTGAGGCACTGAGTCGATCATTGTGGGCACCTTGGCCTCTCCACGCTGCCTCCCACACTAGCCCTCTCCAGACGGCTATTTATAAACCCACTGGTACAGACTGAATTGCGGATTCTGGCTTTTCTCCTGCACTTTAAACAACCAAGTTATGGATGAAGAAAACAGAATGGAAATATTATTCAATTGTGGGATTGGCCTGGTGCACGTTTGTGGAGCCAGTGTTGCTCAGGTGCCATTTCCAATAGATTCTTTTCTCCTCTCTGCCTCATTATCTCATGCTCGCCTTTGTATTCCTGAACAAAGACGACATGGGCATACAGCCACCATCTGCTGACACGTGCCTGGCCGACGGAACAAGAAGGGACCGGGTCTCTCCCAGGCCCCTCGGGAATGTCAGCACCAAGTCCGACCACGGCCTTTACTAGGCACCAGCACTGTAGAGCAGTTATTCCCTCTGAGACCTGCGTTACAGATAAGGAAACCGAGGTTTGCAGAGGTCAAGCCAGTCGCCCAAGATCACACAGAAAGTGACAGAGCCGAGACTTGAATGAGGCAGACTGCTGAGCATCCTGGCCCATGGCCACAGTGAGTCAGTATTCACCAATTGCAATGGGGATTCCTGGCACTAAACCCGTGGCTGCTGGGGGAGGCTGATGTGCAAAGAGGGAGATGATGAGCATGGATTGGCCAGGGCCCTCCACAGAGGGAGTGTGAGTTCACAGCAGGAGCGTAGCTGAAAGGAGGAAGGAGGACTCACCATCTACTTGGTCATACTCCAACCTGGAATAATGATTTTTGACCATCCAGTCAGCCAGTCATTCAACAAACACCTACCGAATGCTGGCTTCGTGCCACACCCTGTGATGGTGATGCCCATGCGATATTGGAAATGACATGGTTCTAACTTCGAGATGCCCAGTCAGTCAGGAAGACGGATGAGAAACAACAGCCCAGCAAAGGCCATGTGACCTCCCACGTGGGATTGTCACCCCTCCCTCCATTCCAAATGATTTAAAGATAGCCACATCTTCCCCCTGCACACACACATACACACACGCAAATACATACACCCATAACACAACCATACACACACACATACACACAAACACACACACACACAACCATACACACATATACACACAACCACGCATATACATAAGCACACATACACATGTCAAAACAGAAAAGTAAGCTGAGCATCTTTCTTCGTTGTCCTCTGCCTCCAGACCACGACTGAATGTCACCAGAGGCGTCAAGTTCCCACAGCCACGATGGACTGGACTCTCTTGAATTGTAAGCTGAAAGAAACCCTTCTCCCTTCCCATTGCTTCTTGTCCAGTACTTTGTCACAGTAACAAGTAAAATAATTTATACACCGGGCATGTTGTCTAGCCCAGAGGAGCCCTATTTTATCCATGAGGTTCAAGCTGACCAGCCTCTCCACCAGGTTGATACGGAGGCCATCGAAAACAGTGTGACTTAGGGCACTGAGCAAGGCAGTGCTCAGAGCACCTGTTCTTTTGTTCCTCTACTTCCTCGGAGGTCCAGCAGGGCCAACCTCAGCATCTTGGGCCCAGCTCTGCTCCTATGGGATCCTTTCCAAGGCTGGGCTCCCAGGCTCATGCCTGGTCCTCCTCAGGAAAACAGAGCTCCACCCTGTCCTGCCCTGTGGCCTGCTCAGCTGCCAGGGCCAGCTCCTCTGGAAGTGGCTGCTCATCCAACCGAGTCCCCAGCTGCCCTCCTGTGTACTCAGGTCCCTGTGACTTCCTCTGGGACATACTCGTGCTGCCCGCTGACAGATGTGTCCCCTGACTCTCTCCCCAGCCCCATGCCTCTGACCCACCCCCAGGCTTGCCCCTAGAGAGCTTTTCCTGTTAGGTTCTGCTCTCCTCTTGCTGTGTACCTTGGGGACTTTTGCATGGACTCTCTTGCTCCCTGGGACCTCACAGCGGCCACTTGGCTCAGATGTGCTTCCCAGCCTGTCCCCTCACTTCCTGCATCTGCTTCTGCAGCACTCAGGGGAGGTGTGTGAAATTATTTCCCCCAACACACACACACACACACACACACACACACACACACACACACACTGATTCCTGGGCTGCATTGAGCCAGCCTATCTCTCAACCTGCACTCCCCCTCCAGGTACCTCTGGCTACACCGTTAAGGAGCCTAGACAGGGAACAACCTGATCAGCACGACGGGCTATCACGAGCACATGGAAAAGATCACTCGGTGCCACTAACATCCAAACCTCTCCTTTACTGGGTTCCAGGCATGTTAAACGCTTTGCTTTGCTGAACTCAATCCAACAGCTCAGTGACACAGGTCCTATTTTTATCTGCATTGTACAGATGGGGAATGGCCTTCTAATTAATCTTCATTCACACGAACTGGATTTTGAATCACCCAGGATGTTGTTGCAAACCCTCCTCTGGGTATGTCTGTGAGGATGTTTCCAGAAAGACGAGGGGAGACCCATTCCGAATGTAGGAAGCACCCGCCCCTGGGCTGGGGAGCCAGATGGACTCGAGCAGAGAAAAAGCAGGAAGTCAGCTCGGCAAGGCCATTGTCCCTGTCTGTGCTTCCTGTCCACCATGTGCGCCTCTCTGACTTTCTCCTCCATGAACATGTGCTGTAAGTTGTTTATGGCAAGTACGTTAGTCACTGTAACAAAACAAAGCATGCCTATGAGCACAGGGCTGCTGAGAAAAGGTCCCAAAACCACCCCAGTGTGGGACAAACCTTAGGTGGCTGCTGGGGAATTAAAACTCGGGCAGTCTTAGGCCCTTGTGTCTCCTGTCTACCGAGCCGGCCTCCCAGCATGGGTATTTAACCACTATACTATCTACTCTGCATTTGTAGAAAATGTCGGAGCTTTTTTAAGACTTAGAAGATGAACTTACAAGTCAGAAAAAAAAGTCCTTTATTTCTCTGTTTCAGGAGACTTTAAGAAATGTGGTCATGAGGAGATGGATGTTTTATTAAAAAAAAAAAAAAAGCAAAGAATCTGCAGGTCTGCCCAGTGTCCAGACAAGGGGCAAAGAAGAAAGGATTTGTCTGTGAGTCTAGAGGGAAGGAGTCTGACTCAAAGCAACAGTGATTAGACAGAAATAGCCCAGCCCAGTTGTGGAGGAGAGCCGTGCACTCAGCTGACCAGGGTTGGAGGGAAACAGCTTCTAACATGGTGCTTCTGAAGCCCAGATCTTGCGCTTCCTGTGATGGAAACACCACGGGATTTTATTAAGAAGTCGGTACAGGGCTGAAGTCTAGACATGTGAATCCAAGTCTCTGGGGAGGAAAGAGGAAGTGGAAGGGCTTCTAACCCACAAACCTGGATTTATGATGTACTCCTCAGGTGTTCTGTTGACCACAAAATCCAGAGCTCTCTAATCTAAGAGTCTGACGGTCTATTTGCTGTAAGAGTCTATGTCCTATGCACCTTGAGAAATCTGACTCGATCACCACAATGAAGCATGAGTTACAGACCAGCCCAGCCCATGGCCAAGTTTAATCTGATGTTAGCATAGTATCAGTGACAACTACCCGCTACTGAGCACTTACCTTACCGCATGCCAGTCACAATGCTGTCTTGCCAATCTGATCTCATTCCATGGCTTTATTTCTCAGAAGGAGAAACTGAGGTTTGTGGAGTTGAGATGACTGGTCAGAGCTACGCAAGACATGACCAGAGGGGTGGAAGTCAAATCCAATATGCCACCTCCACCACTATAGCGCTGAGGCCAAGATCACTGCTACAGGCATCCACCCCGTTGCCAGCACCCCTGGGGGCAAAACACAGCAGCCTTCACAGTAGCCAGAAGAGGGTCTGTTCTTTACGCTGCAAGTTCATTGTAGCTGGTCCCCAGGAGCCAATACCATGTGGGCCAGGGCCTGAGCCAGCTCTGCAGAATGGAAAAGGTCAGTGTGCCACAAACTGGTCTCATTCCCAGCAGCTCATTGCTGGAAACAGTGGTCTCAGGAGCTGTCACCTCAGCTCCCCAATGCAGAGGGAATAGTCGCAGACTGGCCTGACGGTAGGTCTTCCCTTCTATATGTGTGCCTGGGGCAGGCTGCCCACGAGTTTCGAGTGTGGCTACCCAGTGTAGAGTGAGGAGCATAGCTAGGGCTTTACGGGTCACTGGAGAAACATATGGGGTACCAGGCGGAAGGAATCACCTGGCCTGGCATGCGACAGGTCCGCTTGTCTCCCTTCCTTATTTCTGTGGTGGTCATCCTCAATTCACAGCTACTTCCCCCATGTGGACAACACTGCCTGGCAAATCTCTTACCCCCGACCCTCAGAGATCCCAAGATCGCCTGGACAGATGGGGCACCCCCACCTTCCCTGTTCACTCGACCCTGGATTCCGCTTCCCCCATAGCAATCTTTACGGTGCTGCCTCTCTATTGTACCTAACAGGTTAGATGCTCAGTCACTCAACAAAGGGGAAATGGGTGACTGCTCTGGGTTGGGCCAGTGCTGAGGATAAGTCCACATGGAGAGTGTTGTGCCCCTCGAAGGGACACTTAAGGCTTTCTCCCACAGGCTCAAGATTGGTGAGGTTTGCTCCCAACATCCACCTCTGTGATCACCCTGTGAGGCTTCATCAACAATGGAACTTTTTATTTATTTTATTTTATTTTATAGAGAGAAAGAAATACACACAGAGAGAATTGTCAGACCAGGGTCTCAGCCACTGCAATAGAATGCCAGATGCCTGCACCACCTAGTGGGCATGTGCGACCTTGTGCTTGCCTCTCCTTTGTGTGTCTGGCTTACGTGGGATCTGGAGAGTTGAACATGGAACAATGAAACTTTCTACATAGGGGTCTAAAGCTGAAGCCAAGCTCACACACTTCTCCCAAATAAGCAGATGGTCATGCCTCAGTCTGGTCCACTCCTCCACAGAGCTGTCCTGACACCTCACTGCTCACAACCCCTACCAGACAATCTCCATCTGTGAAGGAATACACACAGACCTGAACCCAGGTATCTCACATCCACCTTCAGAAGGCCTTGGAGGGGTCCAGCTGTAATGAGCAAAGAGGGAGCCTGTGGGAGGTTCCAGTCTCCGCAGGGAGGTTCCAGGATCCCCACGTGAGGTTTCAAACTCCCTGGGAAGGTTCCAGGCTCCCAGTGGGAGGTTCCAGGCTTCCCAAGTCCCACCATGGATGCATGGGACCATGCTTCTATTTATTTACTGCTCCTATTTACTTACTGATCATTAAAGACGGTGCCCAAAGGTGAGAAGAAAGGCTAGTGTTGGGTCTCAGAAACATAAACCAAACCAAACAGTCCCAAAGTATGGGAAGATTCTGCCATAACCTGGATCCACATGAAGGAAAAGGAGTCTTTACACCACAAAGGAAGCCAGTGACAGACCGGAAGTTGCTTTGTACAAAAAGGAGAAAGAACCCTGCAGTGGCAGAAGGGCCCTGCATTCCCAGGGTCACCCATGGAAGGAAGTGGGGAAAGGGGAGAAAAAGAGAGGGAGGAAGGAAAGGACGGAGATATGTGGATAAGGATACCAGACAGGCGTGCAGATGCCAGTCCCAATGGGCCATCTTGGATGAGGGGTTTTACCTTGGTGGGCCTCAGTTTCTCTTCTCTAAAAACTGAAGAGATTGAACTAGATTGTTCCATGTTATGTTCTAAAAACGCCCTTTCATCTCCACATCGATATTTCCGAGGCAGAGACCGTCCACTCTGGTCTCCTTAGCAAGTTGTCTTCTCAAAGGCTGAGGCTGTGTCCTTGTAAGCTTGATGAAGGACCCTGTAAGGCACAGGGACGATTGTTTCTCTTCCCTGTTGCTATGGGAACTTGCAACTCTTACTTTATTGGGGCTGGGACAAAAGCTTGCCCAGGGCCCCTGGGTGGATCATTTTATTTTGTCCACACCTGTATTGTGAGAGTGCTGAAGTGTCCTCAGAGTTAAAGGAGGACTTGCTGACTCAAGGAGTGGGTGGTGGGGGAGGGGGCTCGCTGGCTCTGCTATTCCCCCTTTAATGATCAAGTTGGATTAGAAACATGGGAACCATATAATCAGATTAGTGATCTGAGACTGCTCAGAGAGGTTCCCCTAATCAGAGCATCCACTGGCCCTGAAAACTGACCCCTGATCATGCCACTTGTGCCCCATCCCTCAGCTTCCTCTGATTTCAGGTGGCACTTTAATGACTTCCCTGCCATGCCTAGTATGACGTGTACTTCAGAAAGCTGCCTCTGACAAGCACTGCACCCTTCCTAGGCAACACATCAGACTCCAAGGAGCATGTGAGAAAGAAGGTCTTGGGGCTGGGGAAGTGGCCCTGTGGATAAAGTTCTTGTGGCCCAAGGATGAGAACCTGGATTCGGATTACCAGAACCTACTTTAATAACCAGACACGGTAATGCCAGCCTCTATAATCCTGGTGGAGATGGGAAAACTACCTGGAAGCTGATGGGCCGGCTAGAGCTGGAAACCAGTTCCCTTGCCTCAAACAAGGTGGAGGGCGAGGACCAACCATCACTATCCTCTGACCTTCACATGTGTCCTGTCACGTGTGGACACACACCCCTCCACACACACGCATACATCACGCACACAGAAAGGAAGGAAGGGAGGGACAGGAAGACCATGGAAAGAACGGAGTGAGGGAAGAAGGATATGAGGAAAGGAGAGAGGGAGAGAGGGAAGAAAGAAGGCCTTGAGGGATCTGAACAGCGCACAGCACAACGCCACTATCAGGCAGACAATGAACAAGAAAATCTTCCCAGTACACGCTGACCCTGCAAAATGCATCCAATTTGCCAAGAGACTTGTACGATGTTTCACTGGAAACAGAAACGGGATCACTTGGCTATGTCCTTGTTCCTGGTAAAACAGGACGAGGGACCCGTTTCCTTCTTGTCCTGTCCAGCAGTCCCCACTGGCTGAGACATGGTGGCACGGTGACACCGTGATAAGGTGACACTCTCCCCAGCCCTCTCTCTGCCTACACGCTCCCTCAGCCTTCCTCGCCCAATAGGGGCAGCTGCCTCCCTCTGAGTAGCTTCCTGTCCTTCAACGCAGGTTTTAGACCCAGAATCCCAATACCTCTGTCACACCTCGTGCCTCACTGATCACCAAGGACCACCTTAGTTGTCACCATCATGGTGCCAGTTCTGACAGGCATCTCCTCTGCAAGCTCCCAGTTTCCCCCAGCAGGGACCCCTACCTTCAGCCTCGCCCTTCCCTGCAGTTCTCTTTCTAAACAACGACCCACCCCACGGTAGGTCCTATTTAAAATCCTTCCAGGGTTCCTCAAGGCTTGGAAGACCAAGTTGTAATCTATTAGCTTGAGTCACGGCTCTCCCTGAGCTGACCTCTCCCCCCACGCCCCCGCAGCCTGACCCCACCACCATGAGAACACCTCTTCCTCTATCTCAAAACCTTCCTGGAAGCTGGGGAGATGGCTCAGTGGGTAAAATGTTCGTCTTCTCAAGCACGGGGACCTGAGCTAGCATCTCCAGAACCCATGTAAAGCTGGACAAAGTAGCGCCTATCTGCACTCCCGGCTCTCCTATAGCAAAGTGGGAAGCAGAGGCAGGAAAATCCACGCGCAGGTGCTCATGACCCAGCCGGCCAGGTCCCCGGCAGTGAATGACCACGGGGCCTTGCCTCACGCGAGGGGAAGGTGAGGACTAATACCTGAGATCGTTCCGCTTGCACTCTCACTTGTACACACACACACACACACACACACACACACACCCTGCCCAACCTCTCCTCCACGGAAAGAGCAAGGCATAGCTGCCTCCGTGCCTCACAGCAGCCCAGCCTCGCCTCTCTCCATGGATCTCAATGGACTGCATGATTCTAGGAGCCCAAATACAGCCTTCCTCCCTTAAGCTGCTTTCTGTCCATGATTAAGGTTAACGAGTACACCTTTCTTTCTCTCCCTGACATCTGATTTTGCCCGCTGTGACAATAGAGACAGTGAGACATGTGGCATCTCAATCTGGCAACCTTGAGCCTTAAGAGCATCAGGGCCAGGGCTGCCCTTAGCAAGGTGTTGGTGGGAATGCATGCTCAACGAATTAATGCCGTTTCCACGACACAGCTTTTCTATCCCTCTGCTTCTGCCATTTGCAGAACGACACAGTGGGCTTTGGCCAAATGGCCACCATGCATTGAATGTCTCTAAAGCCTCCAACTTGGGCAGATTTCAAGTCCATCCAGGGAGATTTGTGACAGCTGAGGCTTGCTGGACACAGATCCCTGATGGGGGTCATTGGAGGCAAATGGAAGCTGTGGCATCGCTGCTCACCAATTTAGCTTCTCCACACCAGAAACTTCTAATGAGACCCTGCGGCACCAGCCATGCACTGCTCTCCCCAGACGCCAGGGACGTGTGAGGGAAGTGGGTGGTTCAGTGGGGACGCTGGGCTCCCCTCCTGTCAGCCTCAGGCCACGGAGGCACTTCGCTGCCATTCGCAGTGTCCACTGGGAGGTGGCCGGGCCTCTGTGCCGGGCAATATTGCTCAGGTGCTGCGAGAACATTCCCACTCTGGAGTCGTAGGCCTGGAGCTCAGCAGGCAGGGGTAGAGAACAGAGGGCAAAGGTATGGGGCAAGGGCATGGAGAAAGAGGTAGGGATGAAGGGAAGAGGGAGGGTGTGGGGCAAGGGCACGGAGCAGAAGACAGGGTACAGGGTGAGGAGAGGAGTGGACAGCAAGAGGTAGGGTTAGGGTAGGAGGCAGAGGCATGGTGTAGGAGGCAAGCTGTGAGGCAGGGGCCTGGGGTGTGGCGTAGGCATCAGCAGCATGGGGAGGTAGGCAGGGAACAGGGCAGTGGGCAAGGCATGGGTCCAGGGCTGGAGATAAATTGTGGGAAGGGGGCTGGAGAGATGGCTTAGTGGCTAAGCGCTTGCCTGTGAAGCCTAAGGACCCCGGTTCGAGGCTCGGTTCCCCAGGTCCCACGTTAGCCAGATGCACAAGGGGGCGCACGCATCTGGAGTTCGTTTGCAGAGGCTGGAAGCCCTGGCGCGCCCATTCTCTCTCTCCCCCTCTATCTGTCTTTCTCTCTGTGTCTGTTGCTCTCAAATAAATTAAAAAAAAAAAATTGTGGGAAGGGGTTGGGTTAACATCAATCCCTCTCCCCTGAGCCGCTGCCCCTCCTTGGGCCCACATCCTGTCCATCTCTAGGTCCCAGGCTTGTTCATCTGCCAAGTGAGGTCCCAGATGAGATCAAACGCTCCCTCGCCGTGTCCCCACCCCAGGACAAGACTGTGACCCCAGGACGGATGTGACTGTGACCCTCTGCGCAGCGCAGCGCAATGACCACATTCTGCTCTGTTTCCTCCTCTGGCGCTCAGGCTCGGGGGGGGGGGGGGGGTTTCTGGTAACTACCACCTGCCCTTCCTCCAACAGGAAAGGCCTTTGCTGACAGCCTCTTCCTCTTGGCAGGCCCAAGCCAAGAAGCCTAGAACGACAAGGAGTGAGCCCAGTTCTGCTCTGACTACAAACTTTAAAAAAGGAGTCCTGGACCCTGAGATGGTAGCATGCAGCCGCCCTGCTAGTTCTGAAGGTCCTGGCTAGAAAGAAACGAGGCAGATGGGTCCCCATGATGCCAGGGCCCCATGGAAGTGGGGGAATGAATGGCAGATCCCCTGTGACGGTGGGAGGGCTGACAGGTCTGGCTCTCACTTGTCAGCCTCGGTGACAGTCAGGCACCTTGTGACTGATCTCCAGGCCACGGAGAGAGAGGCCAGGATTTCTGTGAGACAGGCGAAGCAGGGCCCACTGATTTAGATTCTGAGATTTGGGAAGTTTGTTCTGTGCCAGACACTACGCTCATGGCTTCAGAAGCATTAATTCATAGTCATTCATCTAGTTCTATCAGAAACAGCCCCCGGAATGTTCCAGAACCTGTGCTAGGCATTGAGGTGCAGTGTCAGGCTACACAAACATGGCTTCTGACTCCAGCGAGTGAGAACTCCACTGTCACAGCTCTCAAGCAAGAGGGTGTGTGTCCCATGAGAACGACCAGGCATGCTACCTCGGGGCCACTCCCTGGAACAGGAAGCTTCCTGTTCCTTAGGCCCGGGGCTCCTGCCCCACACAAGAAGGACGGGTGTGGGGCTACAGACGAGTTCTTGACTCTGCCCAGGTTGCCCACGAGAAAACAGAGAGTCTGGGTAACCTGTAATGTGTGGGTCATTCAGAGCCCAGCTCTGGCTTCCTAAACCTCACCCGATCATTCTACTGCTATTCACAGACGACCAAACCATTCCACTGTGCTGTCTTTTCTGTTGTTTGTGCATGAGTGCGCGTGGGCGTGGGCGTGCATGTGCCACCACACGCGTGTGGAGGTCAGAGGGTAACCTGAGGTAGGGGCTCTCCTTCCACTTTGAGACAGGGTCTCTTGTTTACTGCCGGGAAGGTCAAGCCGGCGGGCCTGCGAGCTCAGGGACTCTCCTGATTCCATCTCCCATGATGGTACACATTCTAAGAGGACAAGCACACATGCCACTTTATGCCCAAGTTTACGTGGGTGACAGAGATCCGTGCCCCAGGCGGCGGGCTTGAGGAGGAAGCGCTTTTAGGCCCAGCCACACCTCCTCAGCCCTCCACTGAGCTGGCTTTGCCATTCCCCAAGCACGCAAAGTGGAAAAGGTCTTATTGTCAGCTCAGAGAATACCCCGCAACTTCCTCGTGTCCCCACGACTAGATGGCTCTAAAGCCAAGATCGAAGGTCAGAACCATGCCACTGCGAGGCGATCCCCCCAAGAGTGGCCCTTTGAGAATCCTTTTATGGGGGTGAGCAGCACTCGGATGATCAGCAGCAGCTGTAGCTGGCCTTGACCTGAGGGAAGGATGGAGGGCAGGCATGCCACGGGCTCCTTCCCTGTGGTCCCGAGTGCTGACAGCCCGACCCACTGATGGAGTCTCCAACCTGCAGATGCATGTACAGCCACGCCTACCTCAGCGTGTCGCCACATGTGTGGCCTCTGTTCAGACCAGAACGGGATACGCCTGGGTCTGTACTGTGCCCAGAACACCCTCCTTGAAGTCTCAGCTCCTAAGAGGTTCCCTCCTTAGAAAAAAAAAAATCACCTTACTGGGAAGTGTGCTCCACTGCCCCAGCTCGCTGTCCCCACAGGACTAAATGGAACTGTTAACAACCATGTTTCCAATCAAGAGGTTTCTGCAGCCAGAGTGCATATGCCCCCCAGGGGATCGCCACACCAGGCCTTGAAGAGGCAGAGGCCAGAGAGGGCCTGCCTGCAGGATGGCATTGGAAATTAGCCATTGCTCTGAGCTGCCTACAGAATCAGTGCCCAAGGGAAGGCCTGGATCCTAGAGGGGATATGGTCATTTCACATGGGTCCAAGTGATAAGCACCCTGCACAGAGCATCACTGGGCCTGAGAGGGAAGGGGCGGAACACACACACAGTCCGGCAGCCCAACACCTCACGGCTCCTGGTGTCACACACCTGGGCAGTGTCAGCTGCAGCTGTTGGCAAAGAAACAGGCCTGGGTCTCCTTCTCCTCAGCCCTTGGCCACCTGCTAGGGTGGGCATCCTTCCTAAGCACCAAGCTCACACCTGAGCCCTGACATCTCTGAGAAGGCTACAAGTCTAAAGTGAGCCATACCCGGATCACTCACTACCTGGAAGACCGCAGGTACAGGGAGGTGGGTAGCCATACCTTTGTGCTCTGAGAAACACCAGCTCTACCTCCCTGCCCAGGACCTGGTCAGAGTCTGAGCACCCAAACCACCCCCACTTCCTCTCTCTCAGATGTCAGGTCCTATTGCTTCTGACTCTTAATTCCGTGTCTCATTTCTCCTTCCTGTCCCCACCGTGCCCACAGCCTTGCAGAAGCATTCCTTGCCTTTTCCCTTAGGTAGAATCTCTGGTCCCCTCATCTCTGAGCTTACAGCACTGTCTCTAAAACTAGCCAGCTCAGTCAAAGCCTATCCCCACTGTCCGCTGGTATTATCCCATTATCTTGCCTTGGTTTTCCAAAGCCTCTCACAATTAAGGACCAGCCAACTTGTCTGGCATTATCCGCATCCAACAGCCCTGACATCTCTGACTTGTAGCACGTGAACACACTGATTTCCTAAATAAGCTATGGCATCTCCTGCAGCAGGACCCTAGATGTTAGTGATGACTTCTGGGGTCTTAATCCCTCCTTGGAGGGCTTGAAACACAGAAGACATTCAGGAACTTCAAGTCTGATGTACAGAGAGGCAGGGTTGCATAGAAGGAGGGATGGAGAGGTTGGTGCACTGGTGACGAATGGATGGACATATGAACGTGTGAGTGTGGGCAGGATGGGTGGGTATAGGGACGGATGGATGGATGGATGGAAAAGTGGATGGACAGACAGAAGGAGAAGAGGTCTTTTTTTAAATTTCCATTCTTGTCCTTCTTATCTGATGCCTACCAAGGATGCAGACAGCCTGACTAAGCATTGTCACACATAAAAGTATCCTGGACTCTACTTTTAAACTCTACGCCATGCCTATACAGAAGAGCTCATGAGGATGAGAGGAGAGGCGTGCGGAGAACCTGAGCTAGCTCTGAGCCTGGACACTCAGAGCACAACACACGTGCCGCTGGTAGCACAGGCTCCGAACGTGCAAGCTGAGCTGCACGATCTTCCCAAGCCCTCGGCTGTGCTGAGACACCCGCCTGCAGGCTGGGGCCAGGGGGCAGCACAGGGGTGCTTTGGGCCTCCCTTAGGCAACTGCAGGCTCAGCCGCCGCCCGTAGACAGTAAGCGATGCAGAGATCACTCACAGCCGGGAGCAGACGAGGCTCAGGGGGTCGAGGCGTTCTGAGTGGCACTTCTCAGCAAGGGCTACTCGGAATGAAGACCCAGGGCTCTTTCCCGGCATATGGCAGTGCCCAGGGCTCAGGATCAGAAGTGGCCAAACATGTCTCTTCTCACGCAGAATCAGGATGACAGGCCCTGACATTCCAGCTGCAGGGAAGCTACCCTGCATCAGTGCCATTTGGACATGAAGACCCGCTTGTTGGAGCCTCTGGGGATGCCCGTGACACATAAGATGACTGACTGCCATGTCCTGGATCCTTACACTCCCTTCTGCCCCATCCACCACACTGTCTAAGGCTAAGCAGTATGTACAGAGCCAATCCATCCTTCGGCTATGGTTCCTGTGGGACTTTGCGAGATGTCCTTGGGTCAAAAGGATATGTCTGTAGAAGGGGATGTAGGACCTCACCCACCTATCAAACGCCTCTGGGGAACCGCAGCTGGGACCCACACTCACCCATGTCTCTGTTTCTGTTGCTGGCTTGAAGAGTGACTGCATTCCCTGCCATCTGCTCCAGCCTTTGCCTGGGACCCAAAGCAACAGGACTGCCTGACCTTTGACTTGAACTTGAGCTTCCGGAACTGGGAGTTAATGAGCAAAGATAATCCTTTACTTTATAAGTCATCTATGTCAGTTATGTTGTTACAGTCATGGAAAGTTGGCTAGCATGTCTGCCCAACCTGAAGTCCATTCTTCCGCTTGTCCTCCCGAGAGGTGTAGTTCCTTGGCATGGCAGCAAGACCCTCCACAGCCCTTGTGGCCTCTCATCTTGCCCAACAAGCTCTGTCTACCATTCCTGGGATATACCATGCTCACTCACCCTTGTTGCTATATTTCTTTGCTCTTCCCTTGGCATGGAATGAGTGGAGTCACCAAAGAGGAGACCAAGCCAGGACCCCATGCCCTATCCTCTGACTCCATTGCATACTCCCACGATAGGAAGGTATGAGGGCTTCCAGAAGAGTCCAGTCTCGAGGTGTTTGAGATGCCATTTCCCATTCCACCCTTCCCAGAGTCTCAAACTGTATCTTCATGTCTAGTCACTGTGTAATGCGGGTCTGCACAGCCAGAGCTGCTGGGCACACCCTAAGGTCCTGCAGACCACAAGAGGATGGAAACAGCCTCTGTCGTTCCAGCACTTCTCCAATCCCACAGGGGAGGCAACAATCACAGGGACAAGCCTGTTCCATCAAACACAAGTTCCCACCTGTCCCTACCCACGCCACAGGACCCGTTGGACCTACTGGAGTTCAAACCTTGTTCATAGCCTCCACTCCTGGAACACCCAGACCTTCTGAGGCCCCTGGGTCACAGCCTCCCTGTTCCAGGGAAACCAGCAGAAGTCTCCTGCCCACTCCCTGCACTATCCAGCTGGCCATCAGAGGTGAGTCTGCTCATCCTGACCATCTCTGAATAGCAGTGAGCCTCGGGCACACAAGAGAAAGCAAGAGAGAACTGATCACTCTTCCCTTCTTGACCAATTCCACTTCTGCATGCTGAGTCTCAGCCCACGGCGGCCTCTGCAATTCAGTGTGCAGATCTCAATGCCAAAGGCAGGAGACTGTGCATGGGCACAAATCTTCCTTGCGGATCATGTCCGACGTCTGCCTGATGGACAGTGGATGCTTCGTGCACACTCACTCATGCTAATGTGCAGATGGCCCCTGCTCACAGTCTTCTGACTCTTCAACTTTGAAGACCCAAAGGCATCCAGGAGAAAGCATACCTGGAATTCGGAATGTTTATCTTCCTCAGGGTTGTGATACAGAAAACCCCGGTCTACTCCTTCAACCTAAGTATTCATTCAATTACATGGCATAGTTAATATTTTGTTATGGCACAGACCTTGTGTTAGATGATTTCAAGCTGTTGACGGTGGATGCAAGTGGGTTCTGGACACATCTAAAGTACATGAAGCTATGTGATGGTGTCCCATAGGTTGGGTGTGTTAATGGATTTTTTTTTTAAATTTCAGATATTTTCAGCTTATAATGGGTTTGGTTGGGACATGACCCCATCCTGAGCTAAGGGAGACCTATGCTTGGTATCAGCTGCCATGCTTATTACAACATTAAAGTTACAGTTGGATACATAGCTACCCAGAGAAAAGGTTACAATGCCCAGCATCTCCTAAAGCTAGGTAGACAGGTAACTACAATCTGGATCACAGGACAGAAGGGGAAGTGGTGCATTTAACTTCCTGGAGTTGCCTATAAAGAAGAAAGGGCTGGGAAGATGGCTCGTGGAATAAAGCACTTGCTATGCAGGCATGAGTATCTGAGTTCAGATCTCCAGAAGCTGTGTAAAAAGCCAGAGGCTACAGCAGGTACCAATAGGCCTCTGATGAGATGGGAGGAGGCAGAGATGGAAGAATCTCCTGGAAGCGTGCAGACCAGCTAGACTGACAGACACAGTGGCGACCAATGAGAGACTGCACCTGTGTACCAAGACACATGCACGTGCATGTATGTGCACCTACACACAAAAAAATTGTTTAAGGGCTAGAGAAATGGCTCAGCAGTTAAGGTGGTTGCCTGCAAAGCCTAAGGACCTACATTTGACTCTCCACATAAGCCAGACACAAAGATGAGGCAAGTGCAAGATTGCACATGCCCACTAGGTGATGCAAGCACCTGGATTGAGATTGTAGTGACTGAAGCCCTGGCACGCCAACTCTCTCTCTCTCTTTCTTGCTCTCACTCTCTCTAAAAGAAACATGTTTAAAAAGAAAACCATGTGTCCTCTATCCTTTTTCCTACTAGCTGGAATATGAATGTGTGTGTGTGTGTGTACGCACGCACACTGGAGAAGTCATTCTAGCCCACAAGGTGGAAGGCTTATGTTGAAGGCAGATAAAAACAGACAGAGAAACTCCAGATATCTTAACTCCAGACTTCATCAATCCTGCTCAAGCCATCATTAGACTAGGTCTTCTGTCACTCACTGCTGAACCTAATTCTGACTGATAAGGGCAGATGCTCTAAAAGTGTCTTTAAAATTTTTTTTCTGATTTATTTTATATTTATTTATTAGAGACAGAGAGAAGGAGAGAGAGAGAGAATAGCCATGCTAGGGCCTCTAGCCACTGTAAACAAACTCCAGATGCATGCGCCACCATGTGCATCTGGCTTACATAGGACCTGGAGAATCGACTTGTGTCCTTAGGCTTTGCAAGCATGCACCTTAACTGCTAAGCCATCCCTCCATCCCTCTAAAAGGTTTCTATTTTGCTGCACCAGTGCCCCACTCTAGACACGGAGCCATGCGGACCTCCATGCTTGAGCCTCTCTAAGGGTCTGCCCCATGTAAATGCAATGCTTGGTCCCACTGCTTGGCTGGAACTTGACACAGTCAAAGGCCATCTTGGTCCTTGAGTCCCTCGCCATCCCCTGTTCCGCACTTCCTCTGGCCAGCGCTTTTGCCCACAATGCCTCCTCATGTTCAATCTCTCCCCACAGGTTGCATATGGAACAGACCACAGTGATGGCAACTGGTGTTTTCAAAGTGACCACTTGCTTTGAACTGCTCCAGCTACAATCTGGGGACCCTAAACCTTCTGTCCCTCACCTTTGCCCACAGTGGGTGGGCCAAGGCCACACAATTTGCTTGTAGCTTCCCTTCTGATTCAGTGTACCCCAAAACAAGATGGAGAAGGAGACAGAAGAATGGGGGAGAAGCAAAGCCACAGGTTTAGCATGTTCCATTGGATGTCTCACAGAGCCCAGCTTCCACCATCCACATAGGCCACAGAAATCTCCCAGGAAGGAGCCTGGATCCCATGATCCAGTGGCAAAGATCTCTGGGAAGGTAAGCTATAGTTCTTTTCCCTTAAAGGCAACACTAGTATTACTGGGTGTCATAAACCAGTGTGTCCAAGAGGCAATGGGCCAGGCGGAAGCTGCTCAGCAGGGAGAGCACAGGACAGGCCCAGCGCCATGTCTGGACATACTGACAGCTGCTGGCCTTCCCCGGACCCTGCTCTCCTGCCTGCAGGGCCTCCATGCTCATGGTATGCAGGAAGCTACAGGGTGACATCACCGCAGCGCCATCCTCACAGCGCTCCGTGGTATGGTGATATTTTTTTGCATGTTATACTCGGGGGAAATTGGCCAGACCTTGAGTCATGTGAGATCTCAAGCGATGTAACCTCCAAGCCACCACCTTGTCACCTCAGATGCTCCTCAAGACTTGCTATCTATTTTGACCTCTCTCTCCCTCTCTCTGTCCACCTCCCTCATTCCCTCTCTCTCCTTCCCGCTCTGCCTTTATGTTCCTCCTTCCTCCCTCACTTCCTTCCCCTCTGTTCCCCTTCTCCACCCTTCTCTCTTCTCACTACTGCTTTTCTCCTTTCTTTTCCTCCTCTCTCCCCCTCTCCCTTCCCTACCTCTCTTCTCCTTTTCCCTCCTTCCTTTCCTTTTTCTCTCCCCTCCCTCTTCTTCTATCTTTCTTCCCATCATCTCTCCCCATCTCCTTTCCTCCTTTCTCTCGCCCTTCTGTTTCTCTCTCTCACCTCCTTTCTGTCTCTCCTTTCTGCTTCTCTCCCTCCTTCCACCCCTCCCCCTGTTTATTTAGAAAGAGTATTTCCTTTGGAATATGTGTGTGTGTGTGTGTGTGTGTGTTTGTGCGCAGTGTATGTACATGAATGTGCAAATGCACGTGTCCCATGAACAGGCATTCATAGGCCAGAGGTAGACAGGAGATGTCTTCCTCTGTCACTCATCCATGTGTTTCCTTAAGTCCAAGTCACTGAACCTGGAGCTGCTGATTCTTGTCAGACTGGCTGGCCAGTGAGCCCTGGTGATTCTCCTGTCTCTGGCCCACTCACAGGACTGGGGATACAGATGTGCGTCTGTGCTCATGCCGGCTGCTTACCTGGGTGCTGAGCAATCGAACTGGGTGAATCAGGCCCTCTCGGGCCTTCATGTTTGAGTGGCAAGTGCTCTCACTCTCTAAGCCTTCTCGCCAGCTCCAAACAGCCTTTCTAAAGCGTCAGATTCCAGGAGCTCAGGACACGTAGAGACACAAGAATGAGAAGGCGTCCCATGCGCACAGGAGAAGATGGTTTAGAGGGACACACAGGAGGACTTCTGGAAAGGTAAGTTCCAGAGCTACACAAGCAGAGAAAATAGCCATCACCCTCAGCTGACTCCTGAGCCCTGGACATGTAGCTCCTACATCAAAAGATTGATTTAATTCCATTTAATTTAAATAGCCACATGGGGCCAGTGGCTAACACCCCGGATGCTGTAGATCTAAGAGGGTCAGAAGAGCAAGCAATAGTTGTCCCAGCAGAAGCTTAACTGCTTTCATGATAAGCACGAAGGAGAGGGAGAGCTCAGGTGAAGTGGGGACACATACGGGGTTCATGTCCTGAAGCAGTCCCATTTGTGTGGCCAATTCAACTAGGTGCAGAGAAACAAAACTGTATACAGACCCCGCCCCAAAAGATGTACGTCTAAATGCTTTCCAGATTCTATAACTATAGCAGACAGCTTCACGTCGCTGAGATGAACTTCCAGACCAGGCACGGTGATGGAGGAAGGGATATTTACTGAAGCTTACAGATCCAGGGGAAGTCCCATAATGGCAAAAAAAAAAAAAAAAATGCTGGCCCGCTTTCACAGGACCAAGCATAGAGAGAAAAGCCACAAGCCAAAAACCTAAAAGCCATACCACAAGCCCACTCCAGGCACTTTGCCTATCTTTAGGCTGGAATTGCAAAGCCATCACTACACCTTAGGGTTGGACCCTAAGATCTGCCCAGTGACACCTCCTTCCAGCCAGAAGGCTACAGATCCAAACTAAAAACTAATAAAACAATGAAGATACTGGGGATCTATTCAAACTACCACAATAACAAACTCATTTAAAAATTTTTTATATGTTTTATTTATTTATTTGAGAGTGAGGAAAAGGCACATAGAGAGAAAGAGAGAATGCCAGGGTCTCCAGCTACTGCAAACAAACTCCAGATGCATGCGCCCCCTTGTGCATCTGGCTTACATGGGTCCTGGGGAATCAAACCAGGGTCCTTAGGCTTCGCAGGCAGATGCCTTAACCACTAAGCCATTTCCCCAACCCCACAAACTCATTATATTTATTTAAAGAAGAATAAACTTCTCTTAAGTGGGTCAGCTCTGTGTTCTGTGTTCTTCTCTGAGGAAAAGTAAACTAAATAAAGTTTCTGTCTATTTATATGAGGGGCGAACCTGATTTCTTTGTCTTCTTTATCACAGGCATCAGAGGTGTGTCTTGGAATAGCGTTCTCCACCCCCATCCTGAAGGGAAAACACAAGCAAACGGAATCCGAGACCCCCACGCCTTTCCTCTCACCATGAGGCCACCCCTGAAGGCATAGGGCAGATAGAGTCCCAAATCTGAAAATCTCTAAGAACCTCAATATTGCTCAGCTCCCTTGGGATGAAAGTGGCCTTTGTGGGTATGCACTGGAGTGGACGGAAGAGGAGGAAGGTTGGAAAGCTGGCGAGACCGATGTGACCACTTACTTCCTGTGTTATAATGAGAATTTTTTTTTCTTAATGCATTTCTACATACTTGTATGCATATGGGCATGCCAGAGGACAATCCTGGATGGCCTTCCTCAGGAATACCTTCCACTCTTTTTGGAGACATGGTCCCCTACCTATCTGGAGCTCACCCGTTAGGCTAGACAGGTCAGGGAGCACCAGGGATCCACCTGTCTCAGCTTGCACAGCACTGGGATTATACGTGCACCCCCACATTTTAACATAAGTTCCGGGGATTGAACTCAAGTCCTCCTGCTTGCAAGGCAAGTACTTCATTGATTGAGCCATCTCCCCAGCCCCTTCAAATAAGAACTTTAAAAAAAAGCAATCTGGTACCTTGGGGGCTGAGACTCATGCTCATTTACCAGGCAACAGGGGTTCTGGGCACTAACCCATACCACAAGAGTATTGGGGTTAATCAACTTCTCATGGGACTGGACCAGGCTGTGGAAAAGAGCCCAGGTGCCTAAGAAAGTTAGTGCTCCCCTCTCTGGCCCCCACAGCGTGTGCTTTGGGTCTTCACCGGAGCCTGCTTCCTGTTGTAGCGGGGTCACAGTTATGTCTCCTTCTTCCCAGTGACACCAGGAGCTCCCCAAAGACCCTGCTGCGATCCATCCCTGCATCGTCCAGGCCCAGCACAGGGTTGGCAGAGCAGGTGCTGGCAATAGCTGTGGAGTGATCCTAGAGGCAACATGGTGCTGGGATCCCGAAGTCCAGCTTCCTGGTGGGCAACCCAGTGCCTCTTGCTGAGCCTCAGAGTTAAGAGTGCCTGGGAGCTAACACTGGCGCCTGGAGCTGGCTTCCTGGAGGGTAACTGAGGAGCAGCTAGAGCGGGCGTGATGCCCCAGAGTGTAAGCAGAAATGAAGACATTCTAGAAAGGAAGTGATGTCCCTCCCTTTGGCTAGCAGACTAGTGAAACAATGGACTCGAAGAAATTGGAATTTCCCCAGGATTCTCCAGTTAGGAGAAGGAAGAGACTGAACGCTGGTGCCAGCTAGAGGGGAAATAGATTTCCAGCCCAGAGGGAATGGAGATCAGAGGCCTGCCTCCCTGGAGAGGGGAGGATTGGTGCTAACACCCCAGTTAGGAGACACGGGAAAGGCCTTCAGCAGGAAGAAGTGGGATGAGGAAAGAGACCCCAGGCTCCCAGGACCCCACCAGCACGCTGCCTGTTAGTCCTTCTGTTGCAATCAGGTTCGCACTGCTGGTGGAAAGCACCCGACCAAGAGCAGCTTCTGGGGGAAAAAAAAAAAGTTGGTTTTGCTTTACAGGCTCGAGGGGAAGCTCCATGATGCAGGGGGGAAACGCTGGCATGAGCAGAGGGTGGACATCAGCCCCTGGCCAACGTCAGATGGACAACAGTGACAGGACAGTGTGCCAAACACTGGCAAGGGAACACTGGTTCTGCTCTTATGGAGAGGTCCCCCAAGCTCTGGAGAAAGCACAGTCACAGTGACGGGCAGGAGGTGCACAGAGGTCTGAGGGTCACAGTTATCAGGAGGCATGGGTAACGGAGAGGTATCCGTGTCTCCAGCACATTCTCTGTGACAGACATGATTCACTGCCACCAGAAGATACCACATGGGAACAAGTGGGAAAGAGGAGGGACATAGAGAGAAACCTGTGACCAGGTCCTGTAGAACACCCTGAATATTCGCCAGGCATAGAGCCCATAAGCAGTGGCCCTCTGGACCCCAGCTCCTAATTCATGGACCTCACCAGCCATGGACCCAAAAGATTCATAATAAATAAACTGCACCTCACTAAGCATGTGCAGATATTCCTTGTCAGTGTTCCCAAGCAATAAGGTACAACTCTTCACATCACGTTTACAAGGTAACAGGTATGAGAAGTAGAGATGGTTTAAACTTTGAATCAAGAGGATGTGGAGGGGGAGGGTTCTAGGCAAACACTACCCATTGCATGTGAGGGACTTGAACATCCTTGGATTTTGAATGTCCTGGAGATACTGAGGGACACAATATTCAGCCCATTTCCCCAGAAGATGTTCAAGCGTATTATTCACAGAACTCTATGGGACACAGTCTGCGAACCGGTCCACTGTCTTTGTAGCTGTGTGGCCAATTCCCTCACATGGCTTACCCACAGCCGTCCCTCCACAGACAGCTTACACCCGCACGTAAGAAGGAGTCCAGGGAGAGACAAGAACAGCCAGACATGAGTCCTGAAGGGTCTGTTCCTTGCAGTACCCAAGCCCCTGACTCCCAGCAGGAGCGTCCAGGCAGGCTAAGAAAGGCCAGGAGCATCCTGCTGGTCAGGAAGCAGATCCCACAAATCCTGCCTCACAACACAGTCTTCTTTCGAAGCCCTTCGGAATGGGGCTCATTCAATCCTAGCAACAGCCCAAAGTGGGCATCGTGATGGGCCATCCCGCAGAGTGGGGAGCAAGACCCAAACAGGCTGAGAAGCTGGAGCCCTCGGGATTTGAAATAAGGGTTCTGGATGACGAGACTTGTTAAGGACCCCTGGCTGCCGGGCACGGCAGAGGCAGACTGGGCTATTTGCATTGTGTCTGCTGCCACCATTCGTGCCCGCCGAGCTGCCAAAGAACTCAGGCTCTCTGGGAGCCAAGAGGCTTCTGGGCCACTGTTATTAGCAGATCTAACTCAAGAACACTTTTGGACACTTTCGGAAGCCCAGCTCAATCCCCACTCTAGATGATGATCACATCAGCCCAGGAGGGCAGGTCCCTGTGTGCAGGTGGCTGGTGGCAAGGTCTCGTGCGAGTTGCAGGTGCCAAGTCCAGCCCCCACCCCCGCCCAGTGAGCTCTGCTTACCAACGTTGACCTGCTGCTCATGTGGGCAGCACTGGTCATTCTCCCTAAAGTAACTCTCCGCATCCTACACGTTCCCACAGATTGAGTTGTATGTCTGACGCAGACATTCGGTGGTAACTTCTGTGGCTCTGAATGCATTCAGGCAGGCTTACTGTCCCAACCCTGTCCCCTTCCCCACCAGGAGTCTCTAAGTCCTACACAGAAGGTGGACACGGGGGAAGGGACACTTGGGTGCCCATCTGGGGAAAGAATCTGCTTCATAGGGTACCCTGCCCAGCAGGACCTGGTTGATACCATTACCCCATGCATGCACAAACATTTATGGAGCGCCCACTGTATGCCTAGGAAAGTTTAGAAGTTCCCTGGTCCACAGGGCATGGCTGAATTATAGAGAGGTCAGCCAGCTAATGATGAAGGTACCTGGGACAGGGTGGGGATCCTAGAGCTCTGCTGGGGCACCCCATGGCAAAGGGGAAGGTTTGGCGGGTTTATGTTTGTGTGTGGGGGTCTAAGAGCTAGATGGTGGAACCCATGGTCCAGTCTCTCACTGGCCACTGAGCATTGAACGGCCGAGGTCAAGGTGAGGACCTCCCTCCTGCCCCTCTGTAGAACATACACTTTCCTGTTTCCTGTGGGTCTTTCTCTCCTTCACAGTCTTACCCCGGGCAGGGGGGTTATTATGTAGCCACATATCTATTCCTTTCGTTTACAGCAGAGACTAGGACAGCAACTCCATTGCCACTTCCATTCCCTCCCACAGCACCCCAGACGTGGCACGTGCCCAGTAGATAGAAGACTTCTTTCCGTTTGTTCAAGGAATAAATACGTGTTCAGAGAGGGTCCAAATGGGCATATGGTACATCTCCAGCTCCGGGTGAATTCGTGGCTTTGTGGTTGTTGTTGTTGTTGTTGTTTTGAGGTAGGGTCTCACTCTAGTCCATGCTGACCTGGAAGTCACTATGCAGTCTCAGGGTGGACTCTATCCTCCTACTTCTGTCTGCTGAGTGCTGGGATTAAAGGTGTGTGCCACCACACCCCAGTGCTGGGTGAATTCAGAGCACTAAAGAACTTGCCAGCAGATACCCAAAGACCCATTTCAGTGGTCTTTAACTACTCACAGGAAACAGGACAAAAGTCAAGAAGTTGGTTCCAAGTAGCCTACAGCTCCAGTGTCTAAAGGGAATAAATAAGTCAATCACAGTCTGATGGGACACTTAAGAGAAGCTGTAGGAAAAGTCACACTGGGGGTAGTTTGGAGTCCATGGGTCTACTGCAGTGGGTTAAATAGCATCTCCTCAAATTCATGTCTACCCAGAACTTGTGACTTTATTTGAAAACAGAGTCTCAGTACATTAGTTAAGGTGAGGTCACTCCAGAACAAGGCAGTCTCTGTTTCTCTTCGCGTAAAAAGGCACATGAAGAATATCTTCTATCTACTGGGCATGTGGTACGTCTGGGCGCTGTGGGAATGGAAGCGGCAATGGAGTTGCTGTCCTAGTCTCTACTGTAAACTAAAGGAACAGACATGTGGCTACGTAACATCCTCAGCGTCTGAGGATAAAGGATGGAGGCAGACAGTGAAAAGACACCTCCATAAGTGAAGAAGCGCCCAGCATGCCAAGCTCTGTCCAAAGGCTGAAAGGAAGCAAGCAAAAGGTCATCCTGGGCTGGAGAGATGGCTTAGCAGATAAAGCGTTTGCCTGCGAAGCCTAAGGACCCTGGTTCAGTTCCCCAGGACCCACATAAGCCAGAATCACAAGGGGGGTGCATGCATCTGGAGTTCGCGTGCAGTGGCTGGAGGCCCTGGTGTGCCCATTCTCTCTCTCTCTATCTGCCCCTCCCCTCTCAAATAAATAAAATATTTTTTAGAAAATTCATCCCAAGAGCCTTCAGTGGGAGCTCAATCATACTGACACCTTGACTTCACACTTTTGGCTTCCAGAACTGTGAGAGAATAAATTCACGTGGTTTCAATCCACCCACTCTGAGTCACATTATTACAGAAGCCCCAGGAAACTAATATACCCACCAAGTAGACATCCTGTCAGATTTACCTCATACCTTAGTGTAACTTCCAGAACAGTAAAGCAACGAGCAAGCCTTCCTAGGAGATACCTCCCTCTGCCACAGCCTCCTCAAATGGGCCGGAGTCATAGCAAGCAGTCTGAGGGCCCCCCATCCCCATACTGGACAGAGGATCAGCGCTCCAAGAGATGACCACTTTTGTGAAGATTTCCAGTACCATGTAGACGAAAGAGAGACATCTGGAAGAATGTAGCATGGCTCACCTGGCCATTAGTCTTGTCCATACTCCTCTATATTTTCCGAGCCCCATCACCGAGACCAAGTCCAGACCAACACCAGGAATCAACAGACAAGTTCATGGATAAAGAGAAGCCGTCAGTGCCGAAGATCCGACTCCAGTGAAACTCGAAAGGCACTGTTCACATCACTTAACCCTAGAGCCACGTGATATACACCCTTGTACCCGGTATATGGCAACCCTCCTGCCTGCCTGGAGTCTCACCCACACACCACCTAGACTACACGAGTCACCGGCGTAAGGCATGGACATGGCACCAACTCATTCAGGATTCCAAGGGCAAATATAAAGCAGACATGATTGGCAATAAAATAAAATAAATAAAATAAAATAAAATAAAATAAAATAAAATAAAATAAAATAAAAGCAACAATTCTGTCTTCCTTGTGCATGAGATGGTGCCAAGTAAAAGCACTAAGAAATAAAACTTCCACTTCTCCATGGCTCGGGCTATGCCTCAGTTGAGTGGGGTTTTTTTTCCATTTGTTTGTCTGTTTGTTTGCCTATCGAAGCCATGCCATGCCACTGTAGGCCATGCCACCAACCCCGCAGCCAGAACACGGCAGCACCAGCCCAGGGCATTCTGAAGAGAGGAGCTCAGAGCACAGCGCTATTTGCGTAGAGCAAACGCTTTGCAAGACGGCGGCGTGAGCCTTGATTATCTTCTGCTGCGGCGTGGCTGAATCCTCCAGCTACTGAGTGTCAGACCAGCGCTCAGTGCCAGGAGCATCCCACATGACCCGAGCTGTCACATTCGGCGCCGTCGATTGCGTGAAGAACATAGAGAAAAGGGTGCATGAGTTTCATTACTAGAAAACCCACTTCTCCCATCCCCAACAAATAAATGTTGAGGAGTTTTCTCAAGACTGTCGTACAGAAGGGTTGGGAGAGATGGCTTCAGGTGCGCTCTAGACCAGTGAGAGACTGTCCCCCCAGTAGGTGGTTGAGGACTGGAAAGAATGGCTTGGCAGTTAAGGCACTTGCCTGTGAAGCCTAAGGACCCAAGTTTGATTCCCCAGGACCCAAGTAAGCCACAAAGTGACACATGATTCTGGAGTTCATTTGCAGTGGCTAGAGGCCCTGGCACGCCCATTCTCTCTGTCTGTCTCTCTTCTCTCTCTCTCTATCCAAATAAATAAATAAAATAGGTGGTTGGCATCTGAGAAATGACACTGGAGATTGTCCTGTAATCTTCACATGCATGCACACATATTCACATTTACACCTGTATACACACACACACACACACACACACACGAATGTGCATGCACAAAAGAAAATACGAGAATATTGGACAAAAGCAGCAGGTGACCTGGGGGACTTTGTGAGACCCCTTGATTCCAAAATCATGGGCCTCGCCCACATGCCAGGGCACTGGCACGAGGTGACCCATGGGGACTGTCCAGTCCAGCTGTTTGTTTTCACACTGCTGCAAGAAACTTCAGGATTCCATGTGTAAATATATCCCTGGGCCCCTGGTTTCTGAACATCCCTATTTTCTAAGTAGAAAGACTATCATTTGATTTATTTTGGCTATTCTATGCTAGCTCTCACTTTTTTTTTTTTTTCAGAGAGTTATGCTGGACTTTCTGAAGTGCAAGAGCCTTGTTCTGACTGGCACCCTCACGGTTAATGCCCGCTTGCTCACGTGACAAGTGAAAGTAGCAGTATGTACGTCACGGGGCTGTGAAGGGGACTAAAGGAGCGAGCGCTCGTGGGACACAGAACAAAGCATGGCTCGTGCTGAGCCACTCTGGGACTGTTACCTTACCTGCTATCTTCGTTGTCTTGGGGATCCGAGACCCAAAACTACAAAGCAACTGGGTACAAGTTCACTTAGATGGTGGCCCAGGTCACCTGGTTCTCAGGACAGAGTGTCATGTAAGACAGCTGGTTCTAATGACCACCCGATACACCGAGGTACAGAGCGACGGCAGCTGGCCCTTGCATATCTACTTGAAATGTCCCCAGGCAAGACTGGACGGTTGAACTATGAGGGCAGCACAGTCGGGGTGGGCAGAAGTGGACCAGCCACGCCATCCCTTCTGAGCCACACGCTGCTTCTGACACCGTGGTCAGTGATGAGCCCTATAATCAACGTACACTTTTAATGGACCTGCTTTTCATTGTCGCCGTCTGGAAAAGCGTTACTAAATCAGTGATGAATCTTACAAGTGGTGCCATATTAAAACAGAGAGAAACCAGCACCCTGAAGCGGATGCAAGGGAACCGTCCATGGTGTCCAGAAAAACACAAGGGAGATGGCTCAAGTCACACCATCCTGTGCCATGCCTGCACCGTGTGCCCAGCTGCGGGCCTCCTGCACATCCACGGGGTCAGGGAGGGTGCACGGGGCTGGAGAGGAAGAGCAGCGCGGGCTCGTGGGGTATGCCCGAGGCAGACAGCAGCTGGACCAGCCCCGCCTCGCGCTCAGGGCCACGGGGCCTCACCATCCCTCTCCATAGATGTCTGAGACAGAAAGCCCTGGCCAGCCTCAGAGTTTCCTGGCCGGCAGCCTCAGCAGCCCATGGGCCAAGCCCAAGCTCCCCCTCTGTTCACAAATGGCTTGGGTTCACCCAGTGGCACTGGCCAGGATGTGCATACTGAAAATGGGGACCATTCTCAATGCATCCCAGGCGCAGTGCCAGGCTCAAGGGGATGCATTCATGGGGAAAATATCATCTGACTCCCAAAAGGGTCCAGGACAGCGCAATAATCTCCTTGAGGCCTGGAACATCTCCGGTCCTTTCCTGAGAGAGGCTGTGAGATGGCACAGGAGCCTCTGCCTGCCTACATGGGCGTCTTAGCTGAGCCACCTCCACAGCCTAGAGGTGCTCACGGGAGCACCGCCCTCTCGGGCTCTTGGCAGGAGAGCAGAAGACATAAGGAACAAAGGATGCTAGGAATGCAGCCCGGCGCCCAATGAGTTCCAAGCGCCAGCTTAGAGGTTACTGTTTTCTGGCAAAGGTCTCTCAAGCCTGTGAAAGTTCTCCCCCACATCACCTCAGAGAAACCTTCCTGGCTACTGCTGTCCCACCTTCTGCTCTCATCTAGTCACCTCTGCTTTTGATATGTAACCAGGTCAGGGTCTAGTCACCCGTGCATGATGCACTTCAAGCCATAACCATCAGTTGTTGTTTGTTTGTTTGTTTGTTTGTTTGTTTGTTTGTTTGTTTGTTTGTTTGAGGTAGGGTTTAACTCCAGCCCAGGCTGACCTGGAATTCACTCTGTAGTCTCAGGCTGGCCTCAAATTCACCGCAATCCTCCTACCTCTGCCTCCAGAGTGCTGGGATTAAAGGCGTGTGCCGTCACACCTGGCCCCTATGGGAGGATTCTAAACAACAGGGACTGAGTGTTGCCACCCTTGAGCCTCCAGCACCCACAACAGGACTTGACATCACATGCACCCTAAGGCTTGGATGGGACTGAAAGAACAAACGGGTTGTGTCAAGATCCTCAATAATTAAAATAGAGACACAGGCTGGAGATGGGTTTGTGAAGAACAGCCTTACTGTGCAAGACAACTGGGAGACTCTTCGACACCCACAGCGTCAGGCAAGGTGACTCAGGATGTATGTGTCCAATGTCTTTGAGGCCTAGAACAAGCAAGTCTCCCTGGGAATGTGCGACCAGGCCAACGTCTCTGGGCAATGCCCATGGGAGAAGCCTCCATCAGAGCCAGCAGGGCATTCACGGTAAGGCTCTTCCCATGCTCTCTTGCCCTGGGCTCTATGGCAGGTGCCATGGCATCAGGAACAGAAGCTGGCTCGCATGACCTCAGCCCGGCAGCAGGCTGTATGCCCACCTGCCTCACCAGCGCTGAAGGGACCATCACCTTGAGCCCGAGAACTCACACGGCCCGGGATGCCTTCTTGGGGTTAGGAGCTCACTCGGTGGGACCTCTCTCCAGGAGAAAGATGGCACTGGCAAAGCATGTCACAACGTTGCCACTGGGGAGTCAGGAAAGATTACAGGTCATTTGCCCAAGGTGAGCTCTGGCAGAGGCATGCCGGCCATGGAAAACTCATTTGGCTTAACCTTTCCTTCCGTAATGGCATTTTAAAGAAAAAGTCACTTAAGCTTTACAGTGAAAAATACATTTTACCAGACTAATACATAACCCAAATACCATTTGCCTTTGCGTATCAATTCTTGGTTCATTCATCATGTTTATTAAAAAAATCTGTGAAGGAACAGCAGTCCCATGACTGCTAAGCAGCTTCTTCAGGGAGGAGGGAAGGAAATAAGAGAATGGGGACACGGGCCTCCGTGTGGGCACAGCTGCCTCCTCTTACAGCAGCCCTGGACAGAGCCGTTTGCTCCTCCACCCACAGTCCCACGCTGCCAATTCCATAACCGGGCACTGAAAACCAACATTCTTTTCTGTTTTAAGTATTTTATTTTCAGTTATTTATGAGAGAGAGAGAATCACTATCCAGAGTCTCCAGCTACTGCAAATGAACTCCAGACACATGCGCCACCTTGTACATCTGGCTTACATGGGTCCAGGGGAATAGAACCTGGGTCCTTTGGCCTTGCAGGCAAGTGACTTATCTACTCAGCCATTCCTCCAGCCCCCAGTTTTCTTTTCTAAACAAAGTACCATGCTGTGGAGGAAGGAAGACTCTGGAACCATAGAATTCTGATCAGATCCCTGCTTAGACATTTATAAGCAGATGACCAAGAACAACTTACTTATGCCTCGTGACACTCCATTTGCTTTTCTGCAAAATGGGGATAACAATACCTCGCAGCATAACAGGAAGAATTCAGTGTGGAAGCTAATATGAATGCCTAGGAGAGTCTGGCAACAATCAAATGTCTAGTCAAAGTAAATTCTTTCATTAATTCTTCCCCAAAGCACACAGCTGGGGGAAGCCTTTCTGGCCTGGCTTTCACACACAACTGTGCCCAAAGATCTTTCCTACAGCTTTCCAGGGGTCATGGGTGTGGTGCTACCTCTGGAAATTTCCAAGCAGTGGTTTCCAAGAGTGAGAAGATGCTGGGCGGATCCAAGTAGGCAGTGGGAGGGGCAGTCTGTTTGGAAAGGACAGAAGAGAACAGGGTGAGGGCGTGGATAAAAACATGGCTGCGGGCTGGAGAGATGGCTTAGCGGTTAAGCGCTCGCCTGTGAAGCCTAAGGACCCCGGTTCGAGACTTGTTTCCTCAGGACCCACGTAAGCCAGATGCACAAGGGGGCGCACGCATCTGGAGTTCATTTCCAGTGGCTGGAGGCCCTGGTGCTCCCATTCTCTCTCTCTATCTGCCTCTTTCTCTCTCTGCCACTCTCAAATACATAAATAAAAATTTTTTAAAAAGGAAAAAAACTGGTGAAATCTTTTTTAAGAAAACAAAACACATGGCTGCTAATCATCCTCCCCTTTCATGTCCTTACAAGTGTGTTTGACAGCAGGCATCATAGGACCTTTGCGTCTCTGAAGAAAGCCACGCCTCACAGGAGCGGAGGGGCCTGCTCACGACAGGGGAGTCTGTGGCCAGGCCAAATAAGTCCTTCCACAGACAGACTCACAACCCTTTTGATATCCATTCATTCGTTTTGGTTCTTTGGGACAGGGTCTCACACAGTAACCCAGACTGGCCCGAGGAGTAGCCGGGGCTGACCTTGAACTCAAGGTCTTCCCTCTGTCTTAGCCTCCCAAGTGCTAAGATTATAGGCATGTGCCACCATGACCCCTTCTCTTATCAAAGGTAGATGACAACTGTCTATAGTGTCTAACAAAGAGCCACTGGTGGGCCCCTTAAATAATGGAAATGTTGTCTAGTGGCCATGGAGGTTATGAGCCCCAAATTACTGCACCAATAGAATTTGTTCTCTGTCTGTTGTCTGTCCCCTTCATTTACAGACAGTGATGCTCTCTCTCTCTCTCTCTCTCTCTCTCTCTCTCTCTCTTTCTCTCTCTCTCCTGGGGGGGGGAGTATGCATGTGTGTAGTGTGTGTGTGCATGTACATCTGTGTCCACATGTGTGGGACAGCACATGCGTGTGCATGTGGAGACCAGGTTGACATCCGGTGCCTTCCTCGATCACTCTCCTCTCTCGTGACTAAGGGAGAGCCTTTCCCTGGCACCCAGAGCTCACTGACTGAGGTGATCTAGCCAGCCAGCCTGCCACGGTGGTCTCCTGCCCCCACCTCCCGAGCGCCGGCGTGACAGGCACACACACACCCCCACCTCCACGGAGCATTTACATAACTGATGGGGGTCCACGCACCGGGCCTCACACTTGCACCACAAACACGTCATCTGCTGAGCCGTCTCCTGCGGCTCTTCACGCATCCTTCGTCTAGGCATGTCTGTCTGTATGACCAATCCTACCAGGTTAGCCTCGTCCTGATGACCTCATTGTCACACCTCTCCTTCTGTGCAGGATCTGCTAATCAGGTCACCTGCTGAGGCACTGGGGGTAAGGGGCAGGACTTCAGCATAACCTGTGCAGAGGGGCACAACGGACCCATCCGACCATCTTAGATGCTGGGCTTCCAGTACACAGACTTGTCCTTGAGACTTCTACCACTGCCACCACGGGCAAGCCAGGCCCCGTCCCGCACCAGCCCCGAGGCACACAGCACGGCACCACACCATCGCAAAGCACCGTGGAGGGTCCCCGTGAGGGCTCCTGCAAATAACAAGATTATTTGCTGGGAGATGAGCACATTGTACACTATTTATGATGAAATGTCACGGGGAAAGAAAGCTCACTTAAGTTTATCCAAATACAAAGTGTGCACTTGAATCCTTGTTTTAGTGCTGGGTACCGGCAGGCTGACAGAAACCATCTCTCCCGGGTCACGTGCAGGGAAGTAAAAAAGTAAATAAATAAACCTGAACTTGGTGGTGTTTCACCTAGGACCCAGGCTTTCCCTTGATATCACCCGTCAGAGGCTTCATTCCGATGTCCCACCATCCTCATGTTCAGAGAGACGCACAGGACCCCTGAGACCCCAAATCGTGCTTTACTCTGGGCCTTCTAACATGGCCAGCTTTTCCCTGTTGTTCCCTACTTCAGTCTCCCTTGCCAAAGAGAATACACCCCCACCAGGCCCAGCTTACACCTCAGAGAGAGCCTTAGGGTACACAGCGCAGATGAAGAAAGGGGACCCACCCTGCTAAGCATCAGGGGCGAGCCACCCACCTTGAATCAGCTCTTCGCTTGGCACCTCCCACAAACGGGGGCCCAGCTATGCCTAACTTTGTTGCCACAGAGCAACTTTAGGTCAGCCAACAGTCTGTGCTTCCAGAAGCTTGGCTCTGGTGGTCTAAATAAGGACCTTGGCAGAGGGACAGGCCAGCGCTGGGAAGATGGGCTGTCTTGCACTGCCCAGCTCCGAAGACTGCTTCCGGACAGCTTCCAGCCACGAGCCTCGCCAGAAAGGGTCCCAGGTCCTTCCCAGACATAACTGGCACAAGCAGAGTCTGCCCCGAGCGGGCAGGAAACCGTGTCATCAGCTGACCTCCGCGCCTGTCCCGCAAGTGTGGAAACCAAGGCAGGGGCTGGGGCAGAGGCTGGTCATACCCGGTGTGCCACTGACCCCAGGGCGTCAAGAAGTGAGACTCGAGTCCCAGCCTTCCCGTGCCAAGTCCACCACTCTCTCCGCCCAGCTCTGCCTCCCCAACGCCACACTGTTGCAGAAACTATTCTGAGGAATCAAAGCAGCTCTTTTCTATCCAGGACTATAAATAGCCAGAGAGAGAGGGAGAAGGGATGAGAAAACAGACATCTTTTCCCAGGATCTGGGAGCAAATTTTTGCAAAGCTCCCAAAAGGATTTTGAGTTCTGAAAACCAGAAACAGCGTCGGTAGGGAAAAACAAAAGCCGAGAGCAGAAGATTAAGAACCATGTTGATGTAACACTGTGGCATGGCGTCTGGTACTGATGATCCAGAAGCCAGCCCAGATCTCCTGGAGGCTGGGTGCTAGTGAGGCAACAGGCCTCGAATGTACCCCTGTTCTCCTTAACGCCTACCAGAGCACCATAGAGTTATAGGGTCATGATGTTAACCCCATCTGCAGTTGGGCCATGGAGCTTGTAAGCTTTCACCCCAGAATATGTACCCCCAAATTCTAGTTTTAGGACCACTGTTCTTACTGCCTCCAGCTGAACAGCCTAGCTTTGGAGACAGCCCAGCTGACTCTCCAGTATCCTACCCACATGCCAGGAAGGCAGGCATTTTCCTGGGTATCGACCATGGAAAGCCAAGCGCGGCCCCGTGATGCCACAGCCACGGATGGTGAGCCCAGAGGAGGGGAACCGAGGTGAACATGTCACTGCTCCCTCAGGGGTACTCCGCCAGCCCTTCCACACGTCTGTGCTCGGCCTCAAAGCCCTCCCCACCATGCACGGCTTGTTCAAAGGTTGGCCAGTCTGTGGTATCAGTCACTTTTCTCATTGCGGTGACAAAATGCCTGGCAAGAAACAGCTAAAAGAAAAACGGCTTTAATCTGTCTCACAGAGTCCCATTCATGGTGACAGGGAAGCCAGGATGGCAGGAGTGCGCAGTGAGGAAGTGGACAGTGACAAAAGACAGCGATGGTGCTACCCACACTTTGGGTACCCCACCTCCATGAGCTCAATTCCTCACAGACCTGCCAGAAGTTGATCTCTTAGCTGATCCTGGATCCTGTCAAGTTGACAGTCACTGTTGCCTCAGATGCACACCCCAAAGCTCTCACTGCTTCTAAAAGTGGTGCAATACAGATACAGATAGGCACCCCCCCCCAAGTCCAGAAGAGGCTGGCTGCCAGTCAGGTTGTTTGAAAACTGAACGCTGGTTTCTCTATGAAAACGTGCCAACGCAGTCCACACGGCACACTTCTTAGAATGCACTCAGCCGGGTTTACACAGGACCACACTGCTTCTGAGCGCCAGCTACATGTAACTGCTAGTACGCTGATTTAATTAAATAAGTCACTTGAGCCACACTCGAGGGTTTGATGAGCAGCTCGCAGCATATGGATATGCACTGAACAGAGCCAGTCCAGGACATTCCCTTTGTCAAAGAACTAACTCTCTCTCTCTCTCTCTCAATGTTCGCACAATCCCAAGGACCCTAACTTCAAACTCCACCACCGCATTAGACAAATTCTTCCAGAGGTAAAGCTGGGGTCCCAGAGACATGCCACCCCTTCTAAGGGACACTGGGCAATTGTAATCGCACAGCTCCCAGTCAGTGCCCCAGCCCTGATGCTTCTGACCATGAGGGCATCACTACATGCCTCAGTGGACTTGTCTGGACCAGGGAGGTAACGCTCTCCTTGCAGGGCTCCATGGATGGACAAATGAGAACGTGTTGAGCACACTCAATGTACACTCTGGGTCCGTCCTTCTGCCTGGCACACAGCGGTGACCAAGATCCCCTGCTCCAAGCAAATGCCAGTGACTGCCGCAGACTAAAGTGAAGGGTTGAGCCAGGACTCCTGGCTGCAGAGGGACATAAGTAGGGAGGAAGGACAGTACTGGACTGTGGCCTCAGTGGACCTCACTACGCTCCTCCTATCGGTTCACTCTGGTCCCCGCGTTAGGCTGATCTAAGGCCACATGCCCATCACGAAACACCTCAATCACAGGCACTGGGAAGGGAGAGGGCAGGAGGATGAGAAGGCTGGAAATCACACAGGGTAGACCTGCCACAAGGGAGACGCCCTGAGCTACTGGGGAATCAGCCCGCACATCCAATAAGCCATTTTTGAGCACTTTCAGGCCTTGTGTTGGGCACAGAGGAGACAGAGGAGCAAGACGCGTCCGCATAACCTCCAGGAAGTGTGCATGTGGAAACAAGTGAGTGCGTGCATGTGGGAGGCGCTTGGCCGACAGGAAGTCTGGGGCTTCGAGAGTTTGGACAAGTAAATGCTGGTGAGCAAAGAATTCTTGGGAATGGGAAGTGAGAAGGGCCTGGGTTTCCTGGAGGTGTTGTTTGCATTTGATCTTCAAGACAGGGTGGGGCGGTTTTCAGCGACAAGGAATGACATCAGAGCATGCATGCTTTGTGTTACTACATTAAGCAGCTCCATAAATCTGAGGACTTACAATGAACTGATGGGAGATGTGGATCTCTGGAGTCCTGGGCGAGGAAGCCTGCCATCATTTTGTACAAAGAATTTGCATACTGGGCTGGAGAGACGGCTTACCGGTTAAGGCTCTTGCCTGCAAAACCGAAGGACCATGGTTCGATTCCCCAGTACCCATGTAAGCACAAGGGGGCACATGCATCTGGAATTTGTTTGCAGTGGCTGGAAGTGCACTCATTCTCTCTGCCTCTTTCCCTCTCTCAAATAAATAAATAAAAATAAAATATTATAAAAGAATATGCACACATTAGAAATTGCTTATGCATTAGATTTTTTTTAAAACCATAAAAAGTAAGATCCTTGATGGACTCTGAGAGTATATGGTGCTAATACATGACATCCAACTCTTTCTGGAAGGATCAAATAATGAAATATGTTATTAGACTTTGTGAGACAGTCTTCTCTCTCTTTCTCCTCTGCAGTTAAAGGGCAATAGCAGCCATGAACAATGTGTAAGTGAATGATTGTGACCGCATCTCAATAAAACTTTATCCATGAGGACAGATAGCACAAAGGGAACAATTTAGAAAGTGCATATATGAATGAGCATGGCAGGGTTTCAATAAAACTTTATTCATGGGATGGGGTAGTGGCAAAACTTGTCCACTGAACATGAAGCCTGCTCTAAGGAATATCCTTGGGACCAGCAGGCAAAAATATGATTAAGGACCAGAGACAACAGGATTGTACGGACAATTCATTTTCTGTGTATGAAAAGGACACGGTGGCTCTGCGGGAGAGTCTTTGTTCATAGGAGGGACATGATGAAGTATTTAGAGCAGCGCAGTGTCTCAAATGGTTCAGGTGATAAGCATGTACAGAGGGGAAGGTAAGACACGTCAGGCAAAATGTTAGCAGTGGTGAGTCCCAGCCAGGGCCACACGGATGTGCAGTGTACTCTTCTGAAATCGCTCTGTAATTTTAAAATCTTTCCAAATAAAATGTCTTCTGGAAAACGAGAAACATAAGCAACTTCAAAGAAGTAAGAGGTCGTCAGGGGAGACCACTGTGGTCTCACGCCATCTCCCTGACCTCTGTTGCCTGACCTGACGCAAGCTTGTCTTTGGCAGTGTGGATAAGGAAGCACTTCTGATCCTAACCTCTTACCTTGCTGCCTTAGTTTATAATACCAGAGAAGTAACATGTATGTATGCACAGTCCTGGCTCCTAGGTAGGTCCCTTTCTATCCGAATTCCTATCCCTACCCACCAGGCTAGCTTCCTTTCAACATATGTGAGAGAACAAAAAGGCACCAGAGCTCCCCACTATGGCATACCCTGCATGGCCCGTAATGGCACTTGTCTGCTCCCAGGCCATCTGGAAGCCCACAGGTGACCTGGGTTTGGCTTTCTGCTGATCCAGGAGCCCCTGACACCTTCAGAAGGCTTGCAGCAGCACTCCCCCCAATAAGCAGACCCAAGTCTCCCCGGATCCCACTGCCAAATGATCACCTATTTTTTGACTTATTAGTAATCAATTCCATGAAAACACACACACACACACACACACACACACACACACACACACACACCTCCATTCAAGTAGACATCCACTAAAGCAGGCATCCATCGATTTCCACTTAGGAGGTGGAACTGTTTGGAAACTCAGTATCTCAAAGATCTTCCGTTTTGATTTTTTTCATCTGTCAAAGCAGTACCAGAAATGGCAAAACTTGCAATTCCTGGAAAGGGTCGCAGGAAACTCGTGGCGACAATCACTCTGACGCTGGAGTTCCCCTCCCCTGCAGCCTGCAGCCTTCCCTTAGCTCAGGGTGAGGCAACCTCCTTCGCCTGTGCCTGTGTGTCGCTCTTTGGATGTTTAACGTTCCCCAAAGCCCCATGTATTGAAGGCTTGATTCCCCAGCCTATGGCACTTCTAGAAGGTTCTGGAACCCCTAAAGAGGTGGCAGGAGAAAGTGAGGTCACTGGCTGGCTTGCCGTTGAGGGGAATGTTAGACCCTTGCCTCTTCTTTCCCTTTCTTTGCTTCCCAGCTGCCATGCAGGGAGCAGGCCTCCCTCCACATCACAAACTGCCACCATAATGTGCTGTGCCGAACCAACAGGGTCAACGGACTACGGTCTGAACCCGTGATCCCAAAAAAACCTTTCCTCTCTATAAGCTCATTTACCTTGGGCATTTGTTATAGTAACAGAATGCTGACTGTCACCTTGTGGCTTACAAAAGCCTCGCCCAGTGTCCAGCTCTGCAGCGGGACCTGTTAGTGTCAAAGGACTGCAAGCAGACACGAAAGCACGCCAAGGCTGAGCCCAAGTTTTTAATGTTCCCATGGCACTTGGCTCAGCCTCTTGCTCTTCTCAGCCACCATAAAACGGGCCTGGCAGGGAATGAGAAAATACACTGAACAGAAGAGCTACAGTTAACACACAGCCCAGGAGCAGCACAAGGCAAATTGTTCCACAAGTCACTGAGAATTGAGGTTGTCGGTTAAAGACAACTGACTAATCACCCTTCAAACCAGGAGCAGCAAGTAGCTAGGGGGGATCATCTTTTTGTACTCCAATCCTAAGGCTGGGCCCCCTTCCTAACAAGGTCCCCAGGCCTGGCTCCATTCTCACCATGACTCAATTTGTATCCATTTACCCAGAAGCTCCTTAAGAAGTGAGTCCCCCAGCAGCATCATTAGCTCTTGGATCATTCCAGCAACTCTGGCTGGAAGAGAAAACAATGGGTAGTCAGGCCTCAGCCCCTCACTAGGCTCTCAGACTGAAAATCCCCATCACGGCCCTGGACAGAGTGAGAAGCCTGAAACCAGCTGTCCACCGCCCTCCTTGCTCCCCCACTCGTGGGGTCTGTTCCCCATGTTCACTTTCCAGGTAAGATTCGGCAGGTCCAGAGCTTTCATGGCTCAACACGTGTCAAAGCCATGGACGGGGTGTTCATGGGGACCCAACTCTTGTGTGCAATGACCCACCCAAAGCCTCACTTCTTGTTCAGTAGTACCTGACACCTCCTTGCCACCATAGCAGGGGTTCTCTGACACTCAGGGGACAGTGGTGGAGAAGGCTTGACAAGCCAGAAGGAAATGAGAGTGAGTGAGTTACCAAACAGCTGTGTCTCACGCCAAGGTGAAGGAGACTTGGATGATTAAACAAAGCAACTGAGAGACGCCCCATGTGGACGGGAGCTCACGGTCTTAGCTCTCTGCCGGAGGCTGACCTTCTGCTTAGACTCTCTGGGTGAGACCCTGGCTGTCCCACCCCAACGTCCCACTCTGCAACAGGGTTCTTGGGGGTCCAGTTCATTTTCTAGATCACAAACCAACATACCCAGGAAACTGTGTGCACTTTGTTCGAGTCTCCCTCTTTCTCACCTTCTCTATGAATTCTTTTCAGAAACTCTGTTCTCAGAGAGCTTGAAGACCACGGGCCTCTGCCCTCAGAACTAAGTTTTGGGATTTCAAAAGCGCCCTGTGGGAGGGCCCACATTCTAAGCACAGGAGAATGAGACAGAAACATGACGGGCAGATCTACACTAAACCTGGGGCCATTTCCTATTTTCCCAGGCAAACTGGCCTTTCCAAAATAACTAAGCAAACAATGCCTGAAGTGACGAGGAGTCCATTCTTTTATTTTTTTTAACAGATTTTATTTTTATTTATTAGAGATAGAAAGAGGGAGAGAGAAACAGAGAATGGGTGCGCCAGAGCCTCTAGCCACTGCAAACGAACTCCACATGCCTGCGCCACCATGTGCATCTGGCTTACATGGGCCCTGGAGAACCGAACCTGGGTCCTTAGGCTTCACAAGCATGCGCCTTAACTAAGCCGTCTCTCCAGCCCAGGAGTCCACTCTTACGCCAGCACTGACCACGTGACAGCAGGGCAGAACCAGGGTGACGGTGACCTACATTCAAGTTGTGACAAGTAGGCAAACAGGACAGAGATGAGGAGCATGGACTGGGAAACAGGACAAGGGGCGGCTGCAGCTGCCAGGAAAGATGAAGTGAAACAGAAAAGAAGTGGTCCAGGGAGACATGGATGCTTAGGAAAGAGGAGCTGCAGCTCAGAGGAAGAGATCCAAGAGGGACAAGAACAAGAAGTGAGGGCCCCCTGGATGAGAAACAGGGCTCCGACTTTCCCGTTTCCCCTGTGAGCAGTGTTGAGCTTCTGAGCTTACTACCCTTCTATCCCCCACACCGTGGCAAGATTAACCTCTCAACCCTGGGGGTGCGTCTGTCCTTCCTTCTTAGCCACCCTGGCTGGCCCCCGTCTGCCTCTTCACCATTTACAGGCCTCGCTACATCTGCCCCCACCTCCAGCCTCGCCCGGACTCCTGCCCCTCGCTCCCTGGGTTTCTGGGGCATCGCTAGTGGTTATCCTCTCTGGAGCTTCTGCCCAGAACACGTTTTTCCCACACCTCCCCAGCAGCTCCTTCTTTTGCCTCAGCTGAACACTCTCGGGGCGCCCCTCCACGCCGGGCTCCAGAGGACACCCCGACCCACGCCTGTCCCTCTCCTTGTTCTGCCGGCCTGACCACAACTGCGCATCCCACGGCGCAGCGGGAGGAAAGCCATTCACCCGAGGGGGGACCCGGCCAGAGGCAGGTGCGGCAGGGGACGGTCTCAGCTCTCCACTGCGCTCACAGGAAATGCGCTGACCTGCCCAGACTCGCTTTCCAAATGGCCCTTGGGCCTTCCCCTTTCCCAGTTCAACCGACAGCCCATGTGGACAACAGGAAGTCGTAGTGACAGCTGAAATTCACAGCTTGCCTCTCCTGGGACTCCACTTGTCCTGGGTCACCCCATAACCCTCACGGCAAACCTCGTGAGGTGACTCATGGTTTCCATTTTATAGACGAGAAAATTAAGGCATGAACCCAACTTAGTCATTTACCCAAAAGCTCACGGGTAGCGAATGCTGGGCACAGGGCTGTAATCCTGGCTGACCAGTGACCAACTCTTAGACATGAAAGGACCCAGCGCATGTCTTTGGAAAATCGACCTCTGTTAACCACTGTGTGTGTGGCTGGCGACATCCAGGAGCCAGTGAGTCCGCAGGAGGTTTCTGCAGCATGCTGGCCACGAGCTATGGTAATGAGCCTCATGTCCCAAAGTTAGTACTGCTCTGGGTCCGGCCCCTTGTGCATCCAGACGCCTCAAAGCTTCCCATCTTCTAAATGACGAGTCAGATCACAGTGACAGGAGTGCCCGGGGACCCGTGTGTCCCTCTTCTGAGTAAGGACTCTGCCTGAGCAATGAGGAGCCTGTCAGATCATGTGTGAGCTCAGGGGCCCTTGGCAATGGGCCAAGGTTGGCGTTGGCAACCTCTTGTCAGTTAGCCATGTCCAGCCCAAACATAATATCTTGACAAAGAACGTTTCAATCCTGTTCAAATAGACTCCCTCCACAGAGCCATAATACGTAATGAGGTTATCTAATTCAGAAAGAAATCCAGTGACCTGGAAAATAATGGTGTGTGTTAAAGTGACCATTTTCTTTGCCTGCGTTTTCACAGGCTCCTATTTAACCTACTGATGGCTGCATCTGCTTGGCATTGGGCTGTGAATATGTCCGTTTCACTCTGCTCTTCTGCCCTGCAAACACCATGAGAGCTATGTGCCCAGCAGTGTGGACTACAGATTGCCAGGAATGCCCTGGGAAGCCCTTTATAAGCACACATCTTCAGGATCCTCCTGAATTGGCCTCACAGGTTTCACCTGGAAGTAGGCCCAAGAAGCATAGTATGGAATAGTGGTCCAGACACTGTTTTCAGGAAGGGTCTAGCCAGGTTGCCAGAACAGCCACTCTTTCTCAGGGGATCCTTGCTTAGGTAACAGCTGGGCCTCAGTAACCTCATCCATAAAATGGGTACACAAGTACCTGCCTTGCTTGTCCCTTGAATGACTTAGAGGAACCAAGAGAAGGGATATGGCAAAATAACAATAATATAATATGACACTGACTGATGGCCATGATAAAACAGTTCCCACATAGCTCAGCCTTCATAAAAGCCATACAAGGAAGTTGTTGTTATGAGCTCCATTTTAAAGATGGATATAAACTGGGGCACAGAGAGTTTAAGACACGTCAAGTGGCACCAGCTTGGCATGCCTCTCTCACCTCAGCTGGCCAGCGTAGGACACTGTCTGGGCTCAGTGTTCCTGCCTCGTCTCTCACTGACAGCATCAGGAGGTGAAGGTCAAAGCCAAGGCCCAGCATGAGCTCTGGACGTCATACATGGCTGGCCAGTGCCCTTCTGAGGAGGACAAAGAGAGGATGGGCATCACAGGGCACCCCCTTCCTGACCGCTATCAAGAGTGCAGAGGCAGGCACCACCTTCTGCTGACAGGAAAGGAAGCAAACACAGTGGTAGTGACAATTCCAAGTGGGGAACTGTAGCCATTTGGAAATGCAGAGGCCAAAAGCCAAAACTCCTGAGAACAGCAGTGCTTTCATCTGTGCGTGTGTACTTATTTATTAATTAAATTTATTCAATGTTTATTTATTACAGAGGAAGAGGCAGAGAGAGAGAGAAGGGGTGCACCAGGGCCTCCAGCCGCTGCAAACGAACTCCAGATGCATGTGCCACCTTATGCATCTGGCTTATGTGGGCCCTGGGGAATCGAATCTGGGTCCTTTGGCTTTGTAGGCAAGTGCCTTAACCACTAAGCCATCTCTCCCTCCCTCATCTGTTTATGATGAGGGAGATGTTGTTTACTCAGCTCTGGGCACTGCTGTATGAAGCTGTGCTTTCTCTCAAGCCTCCAGGTAGCCATTATCTGTGTGTTTATTTATGTATTTGTTTATTAGTTATTTGCTTATTAGAGAGAAAGGGGCAGATAGAGAGAGGATGGGCACACCAGGGCCTCCAACCACTGCAAATGAACTCAAACTGCATGTGCCACCTTGTGCATGTGGCTTACGTGGGTCCTGGGAAATCGAACCTGGGTCCTTTGGCTTTGCAGGCAAATGCCTTAATGATTAAGCCATCTCTCCCACCCTCACCTGTGTATTTTGAATGAGGGTGCTGCTTTTTACTCAGCTCTGGGCACTGCTTTATCAAGCTGATCTTTCTCTCAAGCCTCCAGGTAGCCATTATCAGTAGACCATTATCTTTGTCTATGTTTTTTTTGTTTTGTTTTGTTTTTTATGGGTGATAAGCCTGGGTCTCGGAGATACCAGTGGAGGGAACCAGACCCAGTAAGCAATGCACTACGACCTGAACTTCAGGTCAGCCTACTTCCAAGGCCCCACCCTTCCTGGACCAGGGCACCTTCTACAGGACACACTCATGACCATGGTGGTGGGCAGCCATGGTAAGGCTGATATCCTGAGACACAAGTCAACAGTTGACCCGCATGCCCGACACCCCTGCGTACAGTACCCGTACTGCACGTGAAACTGCCTGTCCTGCTGTGAGACCAGAGCATCCCCATCGCAGATCACATGGCAAGCTCCGCCAGGGCGTGAGTGACAGAGCGGCCATCTTCCTCAGCGGTAGCCTATGGCATCAAATAGGAAAATGTCCTCCCCACAGGACAAAGCCAGCCAGGTCTGACCAAAATCCTGGGTCCCTAAGCCAGGTGCAGTGGTGCATACTTGTAACCCCAGAATTGTGGGGGCAACGACAGGAAGAACACGGGCAAGCCCAGCCTGGGCTATATGCGTGTTACAAGTCAGCATAGGCTGTGTAGCAAGTCCCTGCCCATCAATCCGTCAGGCAAAATATAAATCCTGGGTTCCGGTTTCAAAGATGAAGACAGAAGAAGGCACATGGCTTCCAAATGCTACAAGTAAAGATGTGACCCTGCTTGGGCCAGAGAGTGGCTGGGATCTTATTGAGAAAATATAGACATCCCTTTGGTTTTATCTTAAAGACTCAATTCGGATTGACCATCTGGAACATCTAATAATCATGTATTATCTTAAAAATACCAAAAATCTAAGATCCTGCCTCAATTTTTAACTATACCCAAATCTTAACCATGCCTCATAATCTCAGATCTTCCATGAGGAGGCTTCGATTTGGCTTTGCACCCACTTATAGGAACCCACAGTCCATAGTCACCCTAACATCCCATGATCTTCCACCAGGCAAGTCCATTTGCCAGCACCTAACACGTCCCAAGATGGCCAAGGGGAAGTCAAGACAAACTGAGAGCAGGCGAGAACTTATGTCACAGGGAGAGGGAATCCTTGTTGCAGGATGACCAGAGTCACATGAAATGGATGGCTCCAATTTAACATGTCTCCCAGCAAAGGCACTGACTGTGTCGGAAGAGCAAGGCCGGAGCAGAGGCACACGTATGAATTAGCGTGCATGCTCATAACGGCTTGCTGCTCGGCACTCCCGCGAGGCTCAAGGATGGTTTGCTTCAGCCTGGCAGCCCCAAAGCATGCAAATTAATAGCCACGATTTATCATGAAGTCTTTCTCACCAGCGCCTTGGCCCCCGGTTTCTTTAAGTAGCTGAGTTCATCTGCCTATAGCTGCCTGCCGAAGTGACCACGACCATTATGCAAAACACATCATAAATCCAACATTTAAATGAGGTTTATTTAAGCCAGCCTATAGTCCAGGGTCCAAGATCATTACCACAAATACAATTAATTCTTGGCAGGGTCTCAGACAATGGAAGCCAGTCAGTCCACCGCATCTGAGAGCTATCCATGTTCACAGAATCTCTGAAGGCCCCAAGGCATCTTCCTGCCACTGCAGAGCCACTCACCATCCCTGGATCCGTCTCTGCTTTTAGATGGCCACTCCATTGCTCAAGTTGTTACCCCCCCCCCGAGTGTCTTCCTCACCCCATATCTGTGTCTTATACCTTAAACAACCTTCAAGGCCCACTCACAGCTCATTCTACTGAGGCTCCTCCCCATGAACCAAGGCCGGACCCCTCTCGCCTGTCCAAGCTATGAAGGAGGAGGTGCGGAGGCTGGATGTGACCTGGCAGACTTGGGGCCCAGTCTCTTGTCCTTGCAGAGCCTCAGTTTCCTCAGCTGGATAAGATGACTTCACAGTATCTTTGGGGTGAAATCGGGGTGAGGTCCCATGCCTTGGAATTAATGTCCTATTTTATCTTTTAAACAATATTCATGACTTCACCAATCCTCATATTCTCAAACCCTCCCCGGAATCCAGGGCAGTATATTTAGCACACAGCAAGTACAGTGAAAAGGCAAAAGGGAAGAGGAGAGGGAGAGAAGAAAAGAGGAAGGGAGGACAAGGCCTTTCACTAAGAGAGAAGGGGCCTATCTGAAAGCCATCAACTCTTCTGGGGAAATAAATTTCATTAATTTCCTTATAGTCATTCCTTTAGGGAGATAGGTTGTATCTGCCTTGAATATTGAAAATAATAACTACACACGATGAGAGCTCTTAATGCTCCCCTCACAGCCACACCACAGGGGAGACCGGATCCTCCTCCCACCAACAGGGGAACCTGGTTCAGGGGGTCAACTGAAGGAACTGGCATGCTGTGGTTTGCAAGTGTTTGCCAAATGTTCATGTGCTGAAACCCTCATCCCCAAAGCCTATTTTTTTAAACATTTTATTTACTTATTTGCAAGCAGAGAGAAAGAGAAAGAGAGAGAGAGAGAGAATTGGTGTGCCAGGGCCTCTAGCCACTGCAAATGAACACCAGACGCATGTGCCACCATTTGCATCTGGCTTACATGGGCACTAGGGAATTGAACCTGGGACCTCAGGCTTTGCAGGCAAGCACCTTAACTGCTGAGCCATTTCTCCAACACCCCCAAAGTCTTGTTAATGGTGTGGGAGGCAAGGCCTTTGGGAGGTAATCAGGATAAAATGACACCATAAAGGGTGGAGGGAGACTAAGAGCTTTATAAGAAGAGACCGAGCTACCACACTTACCCTGATTTTTCACATGATGCCCTCCACCCTACGGTGATACACGATGAGGTCCTCACCAGATGCCAAGTAGATGGTGGCATCACGCTCTTCAGTTCTCCAGCTTCTAGAAATGTGGGCCAAATCAACTTCCGATTCTTTACAAAGAACCCAGCCCCAAGTATTTTGTGACAGGAACAGAAAACAAACTAAGTTATAACCCAAGGTCACACAGAAAGAAACAGAGTGAACGTTTCAGGCTCTTTCTTTAATCCACAAGGCTACCAGGTCTCCATTTGTCAGCATTCTGGAAGGCGGAGGCAGCCTAGCATGTACTGAAAACCTAGGGCATGGGAGTGAGTGTACCAGCTACCCTCTCCATCCAGCAGGATCCACCTGCTGTAACCACATCTGGCCAGGTTCAAAGGCACAGACAGGTATCAGGGCCCCACCCCTGCTCACTAGGCTGTGGTCCCACACAGAACTGCTTCCTTGCTCTAATCCAGGGTCTGAATAATTAAAAGAAAAATCTCAATGTAGTAACATCATATTCCAATTTACTTCCCCAAAGAGATAGCCCCAGGAAGTTTTTCTAACCAGATAATAGTTAGAAGACAATGGGACTGGCAGAGGAGGAGATATCAACACCTACTAATATGTAGGCGCATGGCTGTGTCATACCAGACGCTCCCCAGGTGTAATGTTCACTCAGATCTCACAATGGCCATGTGAGAGAGATTGCGGATGAAGAAACCGAGGCTCGGAGAAGTTAAGTACTTTATCTCAGGTCATGGCAGGAAAAAAGTGAAGCTAGGATTCAAACCCAGCTTCAGTTCCGATGCTTGGGCTGGAGCGGGGGCTAGTCCCTAAGCTGAATCAGTACACTGCACTAACTGGGTCAGGGTTCTGCGCGGAATATGAAAACCTTATCCCCTGGGGGGGGGGGTGATACAAACACTAGTGCCACAGAGATGGGACAGGCAGGGAGCTGGCCAGAGAGAGTCCCTGAGCCCCTACTGGTAGGCACAAGGTATGTTTTCCACACACTGAAGCCATAATGCTGATTCTGGCAATTGCCAAACTATGTTGGCGGCCATTCAGACTGCCAAAGCGACCACACATCTCATGATGGCCACCTTCACCAGATTTAGAATCGCCATGGAAACGCCTAAGGGTGTGTCGGTGAGGGTGTTTCCAGAACTGAGGAGGGAAGACCCATCCTGAGTGTGGGTGGCACCATTCCATGGGCTGGGGTTCTGGGAAGAAGAAAGAAGGAGTGCTGCCCATCAGCACTCCTCTCTCTCGGCTTCCTAACTCCAGACACAATGTGACCTGTGCGCTGATCACTGGGACGCTCCTGCCTTGATGATGTGTCCCCTCAAATGGTAAGCCCTTGCTCACGTGGCTCCCTGTCGGGTATCTGGTCACATCAACAGGACAAGTAAGGGACGCCTCCCTGAACCCAGCTGCTCCCTCTGCACCTAACTTCTGCTCTAAGAGGGAGGACTCAATGATGTCGCAGTAGTAAGACACTCAGTAAGTGCCTGGCCTAATGTCTTGGTGTGACAGTGATTCCCCTTTCATGTCACACCCTCCAAACATCTTGAGAGTCCATCAAACTCCTGCGAAGGAAGATGGGGGCCACTGCAGCATATGCTAGCTACAGAGACTGTGGTCTCGGCGGAGGCGGCCCTGCCTCCAGACATGCGCTTCTTGCCTTCGGGACATTGCCTGGCCTATGAGCAGAGGAAAGACCGCCACGCTCCGGCAGAGGAGCCACTTCCACCCACAGACGTGCAAAAGCCCTGGCCTCCTACTTCTGTCTCATGAGAAACAGTGTCAATGGGGCGAGGACTGTGTCTACCCTTCTGCCTTCAAAAAGGAGTCTGCATGAAGCCACGGCAGTTGGCCATTCTTGGGGAGGACAGGATCCTGGGCTGGACACCCATAAGCCATCAGGGTCAAAGGGTCAGAGATAGACCTAATAAAAAAGCAGGACCTTTTATATAAGGGCATAGGAGATGCCACAGCCATCTTCATTAAGAAAATTCTTTTAGGGCTAGAGAGATGGCTTAGTGGTTAAGGTGCTTGCCTGCAAAGCCTAAGGACCCATGTTTGACTCTCCAGATCCCATGTAAGCAAGATGCACAAAGCAAGTGCAAAGTCGCACATGCCCACTAAGTGGTGCAAGCATCTGGAGCTCGACTGCAGTGGCTGAGGCCCTGGTGTGCCAGTTCTCTCTCTCTCTCTCTCTCTCTCTCTCTCTCTCTCTCTCTCTCTCTCGCTTTTTCTAAAAAAAAAAACTTTTTAAGTTCTTTTAAAAAAGACCCTTGGGTTGGAGCCATTAAAGGTCCTTGGTTTCAAAGTCTGAAAACCCAGGTTCCATTCTCCAGTACCCATGTAAAGCCAGATGCACAAAGTGCCACATGAGTCTAGAATTTGTTTACAGTGGCAGAAGGCCCTTGTGCGCCCATATGCACTCTCTGCCTGCCTCTTTCTCTATGTCTCTCTCTGTCATAAGTAAATAAATAAGAAAATACATAAATGAATAAAACTTTTCATGTGAGGCATGATTTAACAGAGCTAAGATGACAATGGGACTGGGTGACCAAGTCTTCCCAGAAGAGGAAACGCCCCATAATGTGAGACCATGTAGATCTCCAGGGTTACAAAGCAGAGGAAGGGCCAGTGATAACCTGTCCTGAGAAGGGTCAGACTGTCACCGTGCCCACAACCCTTCAAATTGTCCCTCAGGTGAGGGTGCTTTGGGTGGCTCCCAAGGGAATGGCTTCTGGCTTGAGTCAACTTGGGGTAAAACAGATGAACAGGCCAAAGCCAGACAAAGGAGACTGCAAAGTGTTCCAGAATGTGCCCAAATCCTGAAGTTGATAACACTGTGGGCCTTGAAATGGGGGCTGGTGAGGAGGCCAGTCCAGAGGAGGGCCAATGGGGTCTGTGCAAGAATCCAGGGAAGACTCACGTGCAGGTCTCCAGCCAGAAAGAGACAGAGACTCGTGTGAAACAAGTGAAAGGAATAGCAAAGAAGAAAAAAAAATCAAAGTCTATAAGCTAAATGATAAGCCAAGCTTTCTCCTTGTAACCACTCCCAAACATCCTTTCCAAGTGCAAGAACACTGACCCAATGTTCAGCTCTCCTGTAGGTAGAAAGAACTTTAATTAAAAAGTAAATTGCAGATTGAGTGCACCTGGTAATGTGTGCAATGGCCTTGAGCCAATTAAGAAGAGGTGCCTTTTATCCTTTCCCTCGCTGGAGTGGATTTATTGCCTGGCTTCTGAAGAGAGAAGAAAGAGAAACAGCAAAAAGCAACAAGGCATCTGGGCGAGAGAGCTCTCCCCTGGGAGTCGGCAGGTGAGCGGGTGTCAGGGCTGACCGTGGCAGGTGCTCATGGGCTTCCTCTGAACATGACAAACGGGGACTTCAGTGTCCTGGCCAGCTGTCACCTTCCCAGAGCAGGACTCCCGCTGCCCCAGCCGGGGCGAAGGTGACGAGAAGAACAGGGAAGTATGATCCCAACCAAGCTTTCCCACAAACCACCCTCTGATGCTTCGCACCTGCTGAGAACTCGGAGGGGCTCTCTCCGCAGCGAAGAACAAGAGGCCTGGACCATCCAGCTTGAAGGAGGGTCAAAGCGCTGTGGAGGTCTCTCATGGCCCCTGGCCTCAGGAAGGAAGGAGAAAGGGAAGAAAGAAAGAAGGGAGAGAGGGAGGAAATAAGGAAGGAAGGCACTACTTCCAGAGATGTTTTCAGCCAGGAGGGCAGCTAAGTTTCCTGGCCAGTGACATCCCAGCAGACATTTGGAGCTGGCTGGGAACTGGCTGCGGGCAGATCTGCTCTTAGTAAGGAAAGCAAGACTCTGGTCATTTGTTTGGCCAAGGAATAGTGATGGCAGAGAAAACACTCAGTCCTGCTGTCCAGGCATGGGACCAGCCTGTTGCCATTCTAGTGTGCCCTCAAAGGGCTCCACTGAATGCTATCGTGGCCCAGCTGTCACCATCTGTATGACTGCATCTTCTGGTTACTATAACAGAATGCCTAAGGCTGGGCACTATAAAGGAAAGAAATTTATTTAGCTCACAGTTTTGAAGGCTGTAAGCCAGACAAGATCACATCAGCCTGGGTGAGGGCCCCTCTGAACTGTGTCACCTCACGTCACATGACACTGTGGCAGGGTACATGCGAGAAAAAGAGAACTCAATGGCCAGACACAACGTGAGGCAGGGCCAGTCAGCATCTCCCAGGAGGCCCCAGGACTACGACAGCCCAGCCTATAACGAGGGAACCCTCGGGAGGACCGGGAAACCATATCCAAGCCAGGTCACTCAGCTGAGCCAGATGACTCCCTCGCGTCAAAGGGTGCTTTGCAAACTTGCTTGAGCCACATGACGTCCGTCCAAATAAACTCCTGTGTGAACCCCCCAATAAGTCATGCAGAGAGAACAGAGCTTCCCTCATAAAGTGAGAGTGGAATGTGAGTCTCCTTCTCTATCCCCAACTGTCATACCCCCATCTCCAGGGCACTGTCGGGGTACCCCACGGTCATGGGGTCACAGAAGCCACACAGATTGGACCTTTGGAACTGACACCCAAGTGGGGAGGGACGGCAAGATCACGGCTATAAGATTAATTGGCATTATGTCCCCTTCTGAATAAACTATCATGCTCATTTCTACGTGCTTGGAGCCTATGCCAATACATGATCTTATCAATCAATGCACTAGACTCTGGTACGCACCCGAGCTAATTTCTACATTTTAACCCAGTTTCAGTGAGGAGTGAGCACTGGGAGCGGTGGGGGATGGGAGGGCAGAGAACATGACGTCAGCACCCTGGGTCCCAATTCCTGCAAGCCAGGCTGTGACACAGCGACCTCGGCCGTAAGACGGCTTTGTGGGACCTGAGAACTCAGCAAGATGTTCCCACCCTTCAGAGTGATAATGTGATTCCTCCGGCCAGGACAGCAAGGCCAACTAGAAGGTGTTGGGGTGACGGAAAGTTCCGTATGCTGCAACATGAAACAAAACTAAAAAGAAAATTAAGAGGGATTAAGGGACAGATAAGACAGACTCCAGTTATCTTTGTGAAACAGAAGCTTTTATTTAATAGTCAGGTTAGCCACGGCCTTGTTGCCGGCTCGTCACGTGGTTCCAGGCAGGTCATCATCTAGCTGGGTCCAGGTTTTCTAGGCTGTTCCCAGATGCCAACCCTGTGCCCAGTTGACCCGGGCCAAATCGCCCCCGCTCCTGGTCCCCAAGGCTGAGGAAAGTACCGCCTCATTCCTTCCCCTCCCTGCCCTACCCCAGGGCCCCTCACCAAGGGTTTCCACAGCACTGCCCCCAGCATGTACGCTCAGATCATCGGAGGCTTTCCACGTCTCTGAGCCTCATTCTGTTACTGAACTTGCACATTTTCAAGTTCAATAGCCAACGTTTTGCGGCCAGGTAGCTCAATCACTGGGCCAGGATAAACGAGACCTTCACACAGGGATCACATGTAACACAGTAGACAACTGGAAGGGATGGGCCCCTCCCGGGCAGAACCCACAGCCAGTGAGAACGGAGCTGGTCCAGAGGGGCCCATATGCCACACCAGCTGTGCTAGGGACAAATCGCCCTGTTCCATCTGCAAGGCTTCCTCATCCTGGGCCCAGCAGGTTTTAGGGTGTTGGAGAGCCCACTCTTTTTTTTTTTTTAATTTTTATTAGCATTTTCCATGATTATAAAAAAAATCCCATGGTAATTCCCTCCCCCCCTCACACACACTTTCCCCTTTGAAATTCCATTCTCCATCATATTTCCTCCCCATCACAATCATTGTACTTACGTATATACAATATCAACTTATTAAGTACCCTCCTCCTTTCCTTTCTCTTCCCTTTATGTCTCCTTTTTAACTTACTGGCCTCTGCTACTAAGTATTTTCCTTCTCACGCAGAAGCCCAGTCATCTGTAGCTAGGATCCACATATGAGAGAGAACATGTGGCGCTTGGCTTTCTGGGCCTGGGTTACCTCACTTAGTATAATCCTTTCCAGGTCCATCCATTTTTCTGCAAATTTCATAACTTCATTTTTCTTTAGAGCCCACTCTTTTTTTTTAAAATTTTTATTTATTTATTTATTTGAGAGCGACAGACACAGAGAGAAAGACAGATAGAGGGAGAGAGAGAGAATGGGCGCGCCAGGGCTTCCAGCCTCTGCAAACGAACTCCAGACGCGTGCGCCCCCTTGTGCATCTGGCTAACGTGGGACCTGGGGAATCGAGCCTCGAACCGGGGTCCTTAGGCTTCACAGGCAAGCGCTTAACCGCTAAGCCATCTCTCCAGCCCTAGAGCCCACTCTTTATACACACTGCATGTCAGGGCCAGGAGTGGTGCCACCCCACGGACGGCTGCTTTGCATCTTCTGTGCGGATTTTATCCTCTGCAGGGCATGCTAGCGAAAGGCCACCGAAGGTTGTGTCATCCTCCCCGGCGTCACCTGCTCTGCAGCTCCCTGCAGTCCTTGGAGAGGAGGCAGCGTGTGTGTTGGTAAGGACCATTACGTGCTGCGTGACTTCTGTCTCTTGCCAATGTCCCAAGAGAAGCAGGCTTGCTGTGGCAGCCAGACAGCCCTCATCTTCCTAAGTTAGCCAAAGACACGGGACCAGAAGAACCTTGAGGCTAACACGGGGCTGGGCTGAAGTGCCAGCCCAGGGCAGTTTTAGCCCAAAGTGGCTGCAGAAGGATGGGGAGGAAACAGAACAGGACACAGGCACCCCTTGAACAAGAAAACCGGGGAGCAGCAGCGCCGGCTCTGTCAGAAGTCACAGATTCATTTTCATCTGTGCCACAAACAACCCTCAGGCAGAGCCAGGTGCTGGCTAGAAGGAATCCCTGCCTTCTGGAGAAGCCCTGATGTCAGGCCATGTAGCTTACCTAGCCCACCTGCACGAGTGGCCCTGTTATTCAGGACTTGGATACTTACCCAGCCAGCCCACCGCCCTCCCCTCACACACTCTGCCCTCTGCAGACCTCACCCGCCCCAGGCGCACCGAGCAATGGTGCAGCTTGTTGCTAATCCAATAGGGGGTGCCCGCTCATCACTGCTCGGGTGTCCGATCCCTTGTGGCTAGGCTTACAGAGAAAGCCAAAAAAAAAAAAAAAAGTGTCCATCGAGGGACGACCTAAGATGAGTGCATGTGACTGCCTTATGTTTGGTGGGAAAGACGCACCCAGGTTGCTGTGAAAATGGGCGCCTACTCCCCAAAAGCTGCTCCCCCACCTGCTGGCAGCCTCTCTTTGGAACTGTTACAGGTGAACAGCTTCCATTGAGCAGGTCTTGGTTTAACTGTCAAGTAGCCCACAGGTGAATTGCTGAGACAGACAAGACCAGGTATCCACTCTCATGACACTCTGGTCTCCTGGTGGAGCAAGACAGCGCAGGAAGAGACGGATGGGGGAGCCCCGAGCTGGTGACGTGTGTTCAAAGGAAAACAAGGCAGCTCTAGGAAAGAGGAGAATGGGAGGGTGGAGAAACTTCTTGGGCTTGCTGAATGGAAGCAGGCAGGAAGTGTGCAAGGAGCCAGGCATTCCAGCACAGGAAGCCACGGGGCAAGGGTCCCCGAGGCAGGAACAAAGCGAGAGTGTTCGAGAAAGAGCAAAAGGCCCCGTGGAGGACGAGCAGAGTGAGACAGTGGAGCTGGGCAGAAGGGGTCAGGGCGACGAGCAGCGACCAGATGGCAGAGGGGCATCTGTGAGGCTGTGTGGTGGCTACCCATTATCCCTGCCCTTCCCGTGGAGGGGTCACACGTCCACCTGTTGCCCCGTGGCATCCATGACGTACACAGTGAGTCGGGGCCAGAGGAGTGTGAGTAGACATGGCACAGGTACCCCGTTGCAAGGTGAGGCTGTGACAGCCGCCGCGACACACAGATGCGAACAGGCGCTGCTCCCTCCCCCGGGGCGGGAGAGAAGTCCTGTGAAGCAGCGCGGACTAGAAGCTGTGCTTTGGAATGTTCCCCAAAGGTCCACGTGTTAAAGGCTTGGCCACCAGTCTGTGACACTGTGAGAAGATGGTGGAGTTCTTAAGACACAGGGCTGAGAAGAAGGAAGTTAAGTCACTGGGGGAGAATACTTAAAGGGAATATCAGAACCTCAGTCCTTTCTTCCTCCCTCCCTCCCTCTCTCTCTCTCTCTCTCTCTCTCTCTCTCTCTCTCTCTCCACTGTGTTCTAAGCAACTTCCTTCCACCACACCCCCCTCTATGATGATGTTCTGCCTCAGCACAGGCCTGAAAGCAATGTAGCTGACCATGAGTTGAAACAAGTGTGTAAGCCAAAACACACCTTTCTTTGTGATGAGTTGATTGTGCTGTTTTAGTCACCCGAAGCTAATTAACACGGGGCTGAGAGTCTCTGAGATGTTACTATAGCGCATCCCAGAAAACTATAGCGCATCCCAGAAACGAACACAGCCTTGCAGGTCTCGCCAAAGACGACGGCATTTATTCGTCCCGTCATGAACAGCCACGACAGGGCTTTGAGGACTTCCTGACTGGATGGCATTTTGTTTTTTAAATTGCTCCAGCTGCCGAATAGAAAACGGAACCCCTTTAGGCATTATATGGACATCTTTCCCCCCACCCCTCACCTCGGCCACACTGCACATCGGCCATGGACCTGTGGAGGGGAAGGACTAAGCCCTCGGGGTAATCTTATTAGCCTCACATTATTTTATTTCCTCAGCAGCCACTGCCCTCACCCCCCACCCCCCAGAAGGATGTTCATGTGCTCTTCTGAGGAAACCAGGTACTTTCCATTCTTTTCTGAGAAGCTGCCCCCAATTTGTCTCTATAAGGAGATTCCCCCCCCCCCCCAGAGAAGAACAGTCGGTCCTGTCCTCCTGTCAGGGAACATTATGGCAGTCCCCCTGAGTACAACCATGTCTCCTAGGACCATTTCTCACATTTTGTCTCAGGGCACCTAATCCTTCCATGACAGCCTGCTGATGCCCTTCTGTCCTTCCAGGCATTTCGCCCATGTCTTGCTAAAGTTGGTGCCCAGTTGGCATATTTGAGTGAATGAATGAATAAACGTGCACCATGACAGTCCGTAAATACAGGTAAAAATTCATAGGTAAAAAGGTCTCCAGCCCTGCTTTGGACTGAAAAGCACATGTAAAATGGGTTTAATCAATAAATGAAAAAGGGCGTCACTACTCAATTCCTCCTCATCTGGCACCAGCAAAGGACACATTTACATCTCATTCCCCAAAGGCAGAGCATCAAAAGACCAGAGGTCCTAGGGGGCTGCCATGCTTTCAAATGCAGACCTTCCAAAGAGTTACTTCCCCAAGCCCTGAGCAAGCAGTGACCAAGAGGAAATGCTGAAACCGTCCATTTGATCAGAAAGCAAGAACCAGCTTCAGTCACTGCAGGCTGAACTCGCACAACGTGCCACAGGCATGTGTTGGCCTGGGAGAAAAGACAAAGTGACCCAAGGCCTCATCTCCAGGGAACACATTATCCCAAGCCCCATAGGCGGTTTCAGTGAGTGCGCTTGACCGTGGCCAAGCTCCCATCTCAGGTCACACCTGAGGAGACAGCAGTACATCGAGCTCCCGAGAAGGCATCGAAATCCTGAATGCAGCGGCAAGGTGAGCTGCGCTGGCTAGAGACAGTTTCATGCTGTAAAGACTGTGGCCGGGCAGAAAAGAGAAAAGACAGCACAGAGAAAAGCCAAGAGGAAGTAAGGGGGGGCGGGGGAAATGGCCCCCGAGATTCCAGGAGACTCATTTCCAAATGACAGGACAGAACAAGTAGGCCAGAGATGACATTGAGCAAAGAATCTGCCAACAGTTGGGGACAGGAAGTTCAAGGACAGACACTGAGTTGTGCCAGGAAAAGGCTGGAAGTTATATCCAGGAAGAGGACGGAGGCCATAAACACATGGGGACAGCTGGCATTGTAGAGTCCTAGAAAAGCAGGTCTGAGTCAACAGGTACCCTGAGGCCATCGGGTCATCCGCAGATGGAGAGCTCATGAGAGAGATGCCACAGGGCATACCGAGCTCTGTTCTCGGCAGAGGAGATGTGGTCAGAGCTCAGAGGAGCGTGTCTGGACATGCAGGGATAGAAAGGTGAGCCTGGAGTTAAACACCCACACAAAACGATTTGCCCCTTGAGACTCCTGGGCCATGCAGAGTACAAACCAACCAGGCCAGTAAACTGCTCCTGTGAGCACTGCCCGTGAGCACGCACGCGCTTGTGTGCACACACATAGGCACACACACAGAGGACACTTCCACCACATTTGTACGACTGTTTGGGTTTTGACCCAGACTGGCCACATTTTCATAGAACACTATGGCCACTTGGCAGAACAACGGGCAGATCAAAATGATGCATGCCTCGGAATGTGGAAGGGTTTTCTCAAAGGCTGGTCATTTCAAAGAAAATAATGGATAGTATTTTTTGCGTGTGTATGCGGTGTCTGTGTGTGGGGGTCTCTGTAGAGGATGGAGATCAATGCCAGGTGTCTTCCTCATCACTCTTTATTTATTTATTTATTTTGAGACAGGGTCTCTCACTGAACCCAGAAATCATGGATTCATCAAAACTAGCTATCCCAAGCCAAGCATGGTGCTGCACACCTTTAATCCCAGCACTCGGGAGGCAGAGGTAGGAGGACTGCCATGAGTTCAAGGCTACCCTGAGACTACATAGTGAATTCCATGTCAGCCTGGGCTACAGTGAGGCCCTACCTCAAAAAAAAACAAAAAGAAAAAAGCCTTTAACACTTGGGTGGCATAGGTAGGAGGATCATCGTGAGTTCACGATCACCCTGAGACTACCTAGTGAATTCCAGGTCAGCCTGGGCTATGGTGTAACCCTACCACACAGCCCCCCCCCAAAAAAAATAAAACTAGCTATCCAGCAACACTGGGAGCCTCCTGTCTCCACCTCCTTAGCACTGGGATTACAGCCATGTGTCACTGTGGGTCCCTGGTTCCTCAGGGGCCATTGCACATTGGCTCCCGGAAGGCATCCAGGCTACTGTAGAGCAGGGTCTTGTGTGGCCGTGAGTGTGATGGGAAGAAACAGCCAGGAGACAGCTTCAGAGAACAGCACATTTATTTGCCAAGGGACTGAGTTCTTATAAGCAGTTAAAAGAGAGCGGGAAGAGGGTCCTAAGGAGATTGGTGGATTCAAAGGCTGCTTGCCAATGCCTACTTGGCATATAGGGACATTCATTCCAGCACCTGGGAAGAGTCAAGTGATCTATGTAGTGGCGGGAAAAGGTATGGGGGATGGGCTGTGTGAAGGCTGCTGGCTAATATCATATAAGGAGTTTCCTAGGCAACTGGCCAAAGGTCACAGGTCTATGAGCAAAGCCTAAGTTTTATCAGGATGTCAGGTATCCAAGGCTAGAGAGGAAGTGGCCCTACTTCTTGCCAATCTTGGGGCCCCAGATTTTTGTCTGGGGGTCCAGGCTCACTGTGATCCCTGAGAATGTGGGGAGGAGCCTGGCTCATTGCAACCCCAGAAAATGGGGGTGGGGAGGCTCTCTGCCAGTCTGGGACCCAAGATGTGTCCGGTGGCTCAGGCTGCTGTGACCTCTCTGTAGCCCGGGGCCTTTCATCGTGTCTGAAAGCTTAGGCTTACTTTAACCTGGGGCCCCGCGTGTGTCCGACATGTTACGATATTCAACCTTTATATGGGTGTTGGAGACCCAAGCTCAGGCCCCCATGCTTACATGGCCAGCACCTTGCATCTTGAGCTACCTCCCCAGCCCCTATCTGGTAGCATTTCCCCCAAAGACAAAATTCCTACTTGTAAAGAAAAACTTAGATCTTTGTAAAGCTTGCATCCACGCCATGAGAGTTTGAAAGCATTCCTATATTCAGAGTTGCTGGGGATGCCAATGGTAACATGGATACAGGCGGCAAATGGCGAATGCATCATAAGATGCATCCACACCAGGAGATCCAAACAGCTCTGCGATCCACCTTTTCTAGATGAACAAAGCACGGTGTTCCAGAATCACACGTGAGCAAAGTGCACAAGCTCTGGGGTGCGGGTTAGGCTGATGAACTTGAATATAGTGGGGTACACACTCCTCATTACACTAGATAGATTCTAACCTACAGCTAACCAACCCTAAAAGCAAGCCATTCATCAGTTTAAGTGAGTTTCAAAGAATCTCCACAATTATCCGAAAATGCTATCAATGTACTTCTCCTTTTACTTGATTTTTATTTATTTGCATGTGTGTGTGTGTGTGTGTGTGTGTGTGTGTGTACATGCATGCACACCAGAGGTCTTACTACTGCAAGTGAACGTCAGACTTTGGTGTACCCAGTTTGATAGGAATACTAGGGAATTGAACCCAGACTATCAGGCTTTACAAGCAAGTGCCTTTAACTGCTGAGCCATGTGCCCAGCCCCAGTACCTCTTCCTTTCAAAACTTATCTGTGAGAAGAAGCGTGTGACTGACATGTTTCAACCAAAACAACACACCCAGGACCACAGAGCCTCTGAGCGCAGACACAAGTATGACACTCTAGCTTCCTTCTGTCAAGCTAGGCATCAAAGAGACTTGTGAAACTATTGTACAATGCCAGTGTTCTCAATAAAATATATTTGTTTTGGAGACCACTGGAAAATGAATACATAGCACCCTCCCCATCCCTCCTCCCCCACCCCGCAATCCATCTGCTAAAATCCTAAACTCCAATACAGTGCTATTGGGAGCTATCAGGCTTGAGTGTCCATGTGAAAGAAACCACAGAGCTCTTCCATCCTTTTCCCATGTGAGAATACATGAGGAAAATGCTTGTTTAGAAATCACAGTGTGGGCTATCACCAGGCACTATATCAGCCAGTGTCTTGACCTTAGACTTGCAACTTAAAACTAAAATATAAATGTCTGTTGTTTATACAACACTTGTCTCTGGCATTTCGTGATAGCAGCTTAAACAGACCAGGAGTCTGCAGTTCTTTTTCACTAAAAAAAAAGTCACTTATGTTAATTTATGTAATCGTGCTTATTATTGCCATGATTAAATAAAATGATAAATGATTATTTTCATTTCCTGTTTAACTTTCTGTTATGATAAATATTAATATATATAGCCTACATTTATAAAAAAAATTTTGCCTTGAGGTCTTTGAAAATTTCTAACAGCATAAAAGGGACCCAGGATTAAAAAGCTTGAGAGCTCCTGGCGTAAACTGTGGCCAAATGGTCAGAAAATCACTTGCTCAGAATCCAGCAAACATAAACCTCCCAGTCCCTTCGGTGAGACCTTCCCAGTTGATAAGCAGAAGCCACGAGGAAGCTTTTTGCTTGGACCATACAATGTTCATAAATTTATGTTTGTTTCTTCCAGGGTTGTTATTTAGTTGATATATAATGCCCCAGCAATATCAGTTTCTTTTTTTTTTTTTATTTGAGAGTGACAGACACAGAGAGAAAGTCAGATAGAGGGAGAGAGAGAGAATGGGCGCGCCAGGGCCTCCAGCCTCTGCAAACGAACTCCAGACGCGTGCGCCCCCTTGTGCATCTGGCTAACGTGGGACCTGGGGAACCGAGCCTCGAACTGGGGTCCTTAGGCTTCACAGGCAAGTGCTTAACCGCTAAGCCATCTCTCCAGCCCTATCAGTTTCTTAAAATACTAAAATAACTTCTTTACCATGCAGCAAAACTCTGCTACCCCTAACTCTTGAGAGATGCCACCCACTATCATGGTCAAGTACCCAGCCTTCCCCCCAAGAACCAGTATCTACACAGATGCCAGGCACAGCAAGTATCCACAGGACTCAGCTCCAGTACTGCACCAACTGTTGTAATAATAAGGCACTACCAAATACCACAGCAGCTCTTCATTTTTAAAATTTTTTATTTATCTATTTGAGACAAAGATAGAGTAAACACAGGTACACCAGGGCCTCTTGCCACTGCAAACAAATTCTAGATGCATAGATGCACCACCGTATGCATCTGGCTTTACATGGGTAATGGGGAATCGAACCTGAGGCATGGGGGTTTGCAAGCAAGCTCCTTTAATCACTAAGCCATCTCTCCAGCCCCAGCTGTTCATTTTGATGAATCTTTGTGGATCCACTCTCCACAGATATGAGCACTCAGAGTTAGCTTGAGACTTGAAGGGAGCAGCCTGCCATAGCAATGAGCACCGGGCAAAAGCACAATGCATTTGTCCCTTTTCTGTGGCTAATACAATAGGGCGGGCTGGGTGAATGTTAAAGAAAAAGAGATGTATTTAGCTCATAGCTTGGGAGGCTGGATGTCCATGATCCAATGGCCAAATCAATTTGGCCTCCTTTCTGGCAGAGTACAACACAGTACAGGGTAACGTATGGTGAGAGAAGGGGGGGGTACACGTGCCGCTAATCACGGGGGCTCTGCTCGGGAGACCTTATCTAGTCTTAGAAAGCTCCTCAGAGCGACCTTTAAACACCATCATCAGATTAAGCGTTTACTCTCTCAGTGTCTCACAGTGGAGATTAAACTCTGCTAGTTACCTCGCTCACAGCCGCGATCAAATGCCTGTCACAAAGTGAGCCACGGGCAGGAGGGTTTACTTTGGCTCTCAGTGTGAGAAGACATGCTTGACAGGGCTCCACTCTGGGTCGCCAGTGACGCTCCAGGATTTATTGAACATGACCTGTGGTTTGAACTCTTGCACTCTATCTACCTTCCCAATGCCCACTCAGCCACCATCACCAGCAGTGCCCACCAATGGTCCACCTACAAGGCTGCTTTCTGCTCGGGCCTGAGGAAACAGGATCAGTTAGTTGCGCTGCCACACACCAAACACCAGGACCGGAACTTAAGAAAGGTAGAACAGGTGGAGAGGTGGCTCAGCAGTTAAGGCACCTGCCAGCAAAGCCTGATGACCTGGGTTCAATTCCCTGGTACCCACATAAAGCCAGATACACAATTTGGCACATGCATCTAGACTGTATTTGTAGTGCCTATTCTCTCTCTTTCTCTCAAATAAGCAAATAAAATATTTTAGAAAAAAATAAGAAAGGTAGAATGCATGGAACCCCATGCTTAGGGTTACCTTCCATTTGACAGGAGAAAATGGACTGACTTTTCTAAAGTCCTGGATCTCTCTATTTAGATATCTGTACTCTCCCAGAGGACATCCCGGGTAGCAGAAATTTACAGGGAAATGAGGCCAAAATCACACAGCAACTGCAGTTTCTTAAGATAGACAAGTGAGAAAGCAGAGGAAGAAACGGATGGGCCCATCATTTGTCGAGAGAGAGAGAGAGATACAGAGACAGAGAAACAATATCCCTAACCAAAGATGTCAAATGCTCACATTCCAAGTTCACTTCACACTGCTAAAAACTGACTTCCAGATCTGCCCCTAAACCACCACACCACCTCCCCTGTAGCTTCTCAAGAAGCAAGCGAAACTGCTAGCTTCACACTCCGAACAGCCTCAACGGAGAGAGGCATTCAGCAGTTTTTGTGTGTGTTTTTTAAGCCTCTAAACAGCTGATTTGTCCAACAAGACTCACAGCTCTGCTTGAATGCTGACGGAAGCCCAGCCTGCCTGGAGAGAGGGACACAGTTTGTCAGTCATCCATCAGTCCCAGCAGAGATCTGAGCACCACGTAAGCCGGGAGCTTGACCGGCCTAACCCTGAGTCAGCTGGGCACAAAATCTCCAACAAACGAGATTCTCAAAGCCACAGCTCACACAGTCCACAGCAGGGCACAAGGAGGGCAGCCACGCAGACGGCAGTCCAGGGGTGACTCTAACTAGGAAGGCAGAGACCACATTGCCAAATGGACGACCAGAGATACAGCACTTGGATTGAGCCCCAGAGGACAATGAGAGACAGTGCAAAAAAACGGGGGGGGGGGGCGCTGGAGAGATGGCTTAGTGGTTAAGCGCTTGCCTGTGAAGCCTAAGAACCCCAGTTCAAGGCTCGTTTCCCCAGGACCCACATTAGCCAGATGCACAAGGGGGCGCACACATCTGGAGTTCATTTGCAGTGGCTGGAAGCCCTGGCACATCCATTCTCTCTCTCTCTCTCTCTCTCTCTCTCTCTCCTTCTTTCTCTGTCTGTTACTCTCAAAATAAATAAATAATAAAATTTTTTTTAAAGATCAGGCCCAATTTCAGACCCGAGTCTTACTCCTGGCTCTGCCACCTACTGGCTGTGTGACTTACGCTCAGCATGGTATTCAAATATAGCTTAATAACACAGACATATTCTAAGCAGTGCATGGGTGAGAGGCTCTGTGATGGTGTGATGTCCTAGTGTGTGCTCACAATGACTACCATGACATCGCTGCGTGATACAATCCTGAGAGACCACCGTGACGTGTGCAGCTCGTTACTAATCAGAAATGGGTCATGCAACAAGCAGTTGTATGTCACAACCAGTACATGGTGGCCCCATGGCAGAGGCTGTGTGTTCATGAAAGCACTTTTTCCGGAGCGGAAGACATGGCTCAGTGGCTAAGTGAACTTCCCGCACAAGCACGAGGGCCTGAGGGGCCTAAAACCATCAGAGTTGGGATCTCCAGAACCCACATGAAGAGCTGGGTGCGGCCACGTGCACCCCGGCACTCTCGTTCCACAAAGGGGAGCAGACACCAGAGAACCACTTGGGCTTGTGAAAAGCAGAAAACTCCAGTACCAGTAAAAGGCTCAGGTGAGAGTGGGCGGAAGAGGGCTGGCTGGAGAGATGGCTTAGTGCTTAAGGCGCTTGCCTGCGAAGCCTGAGGACCCAGGTTCTACTCTTCAGGTCCCACGTAAGCCAAACGCACACAAGGTGACGCAAGCAAGCGAGGTCGCACATGCGCACAAGATGGTGTGAGTGCCTGGAGCTGGGGGCCCTGGTGGGCCAATTCTCTCTCTTCATAACAAAAGGCTGGTCTGTTGGACTTGCCTAAAACAAAATAGAATAGGTGGGAGAGCAATAGCGGGGGCCACCCAACATTCTGCTCTGGTCACCACAGGTGAAGGCTCTCAGGCACAGGTAAGCACAGTGGGCCCTGACAGGGCACACACAATGCACACACACACACACACACACACACACACACACACACACACACACAAACATTAAATACTTACATATGCACAAGGACACACACACCATAACACACACACATTACATACACACAAAGACACAGACACCATAACACATATGCACACATTAAGTAAATCTATACATACAAGCCAAAAAGAAAATGCTTTTCTTTTCCCACCGGCGCGATAAGCCAGACTACATTTCCCACCTTCCCTCGCAGTCAGGTGGTGTCACGTGACTGAGTTCCCGCAAATCGAATGTGGCTTGAAAGGATGTGCTTGACTTCCAGCCCTGGCCATGGCAACTCCCATTCCATCCTCCACCACTTTCTTTCCATACTTGCCAATTGCTTGCGGATGGGGCTAGGAGCAGGCTGCAAGATCCAAACCTGGATCCTTGGATAGAAGGAAGGCATCTATCCAACTCAACACAGGCTTACCCACAATGCTGGGAGAGAGAGGAATACATTTCTACTGGCACTAGGGTTTGGAATTCGGATCTGCAGTGAGCTTTCCTCACTCTATAGCTAAAATACAGGTACTTATTAATCAGAATGGCCCCGGCTGTCCATTAGTAGGACATCACTCTCCAACTTGCTTCTGAAGCCCCACCATCATTTGGATGTGACATGGTCCGTGCAGGCTCGTGCATTTGAACCCTTGGTCCAGCTGGTGGTGCTGTTTGGGCAAGTTGTGGAAACTTCAGGACACGGAGCAGAGCTGAAGGAAGTGGATCATTTGCAGGGTAAGAGGGTGCTTTGAGGTTTCTACCCAGCTCCACTTCCGGTCCCATTTTTGCGTCCTGGTTTGTGTAGATATGAGGAAGCCCAGCACCATGAACTCTGTGGTGCTCTTCTCATTATATCCCCTCAAGCCAGGAGTCAAAGGAAATCCTTCTTCGTTTAAGTTGCATTGTCAGGTATTTACTCATAGTAGCAACCAAACGCCTAACACATCCTGTGCCCTAATTGGTAAAACAAGCAAGCTGCTAACTGTTCAATGCGGTTGTTGTGAGGATTGACTGGGATCATGTATCTAAACGCATTTAGCACAGTACTTGGCCCAGTCTGGTTGACTAAACTGGATGAACCCCATTGAGTTCTTTCTCACCCTTGTTTCTCAGGTTGGTTATTTGTGCAGTAGAAACTACTCCAAACACTCCCTCCTGGTTTCAAATGCAAATAGCAAGGGAGATCATGACAGCCTGAATTTCCCTTCAGCCCTTCAACCACAGTCCTTCCTTCTGTCTACAAGAAAAGCATCCACCCTGAATACTACTGTTCCTTTAGAACAACATTATGGAGATGCCCACTTCTGGGTGAGTATGGGTTTTCAAAGGAAGCTAAGACAGTTACTGAATTGTGTTGTCTTCACTGTCAGATGGAAACACAATGGCTGCAGATGTGTGGGTGGGCTCCCATGCGCTTTTAAAGGTACCAAAATACACATTAGCAGATTTGAAACTCTGAGACTGTGCCTGTATTCCTGGAAGCCAATACCTAGGTGACTAGACGCTGAAAGGATTTGAAGATTGCGAGTTGGATGTAACACATTTGCTGGGTGGGTGAGACCAGATGGAATCATGTCTTTCCCACTACCCTGCTAAGTAAGCCTTGATTACATTACTTAATGTTTTAAGCCTGGTTTCATGTCAGAGAGGGTTGTTGATAACAGCCCATCTCAAATTGGTGCCTGGAAGACAGTGAGAAAATCTATGTACAGCATTTAGCGTAGTACTTGACTTATAATAAATATTCCGTAAATGTTAGCTATTAATGTTTATTTGCCACAGACCAGAACAAACTTTTCAGCAAGTTAAGAAAATTCATATTTCTCCAAGGGAGTCCCTAGAAATGCCGTCAATCTGTCTCCAGCAGACGTTTTCCTATTTAATGACTCTAAAGAGACAGAAAAGCTTTAATCAATGCCCGGAAGTGAAATACTAAGAAATTATATGCACAGTTACGAAAAAAAATCAAAGCTGTGTCCCACGCATTGTCAAGCAGACAAAAACATATTGACATGCTATTCTTGCAAGGAAATGGACTGAGTTTTCTTGATAATTCCAGAGCTATCCATCCTTCCTGCTGCAGGCATCTACTTCCCAGGGCCACAAGACTTCCCCAGCCAAGAAAGAGGCATACTCCCTGAAGTTCCACCAAGGTACCCCAAAGCATCCACATGCCCTCACTTTATGTGCACACAACACATGCCCTAGGTCCAAGCCAAGCCCAGAGAAACTGTGAGGTCAGAACAGGTTCAAGACCATAGGTCCTTGTTAGGAGACCAAAGAGACCACAAGAAAGAGCCAGGATGGGCTGGAGCGATGGCTTAGCGGTTGGGCGCTTGCCTGTGAAGCCTAAGGACCCTGGTTCGAGGCTGGATTCCCCAGGACCCACGTTAGCCAGATGCACAAGGAGCGCATGCGTCTGGAGTTTGTTTGCAGTGGCTGGAGGCCCTGGCGCGCCCATTCTCTCTCTATCTGTCTTTCTCTCCCTCTCTCTCTGTCACTTTCAAATAAATAGATAAAAATGAACAAAAAAAATTAAAAAGAAAAAAAGAAAGAGCCAGGATGGCTTTCATGTAAAAACCCGATCACTCATCCAGGTGTGGCAGTGCATACCTGTAAGCCCAGCTCAGGAGGCAGAGGCAGGAGGAGAGCAAACTTGAGGTTAGCCTGGGCTACCCAGTGAGCTCTTGTATCAAAAAAGCCAGAGCAGGCTGGAAAGATGGCTCTGCTGTTAAAGATGCTTGCTTACAAACCTCACGACCTGGGTTTGATTCCCTAGTACCCACACAAAGCCAGATGCACAAAGTGGTACATGTGTCTGAAATTCATTTGCATTGGCAACAGGCCCTGATGCACCCATTCTCTCTCTCTCTCTTCTTGAAAATAAATGAACACAATGTTTTTAATTATATTTTTGGTTTATTTTTATTTATTTATTTGAGAGCGACAGACAGAGAAAGAGGCAGAGAGAGAGAGAGAATGGGCACACCAGGGCTTCCAGCCACTGCAGATGAATTTCAGATGCATGCGCCCCCTTGTGCATCTGGCTAACGTAGGTCCTGGGGAATCGAGCCTTGAACTGGGGTTCTTAATGTTTTTAAAAAGCAGTAGTAGAGTGCTTGCCTAGCATGCACAAAGCCCTGGTTTCCAATTTCTAGCAACACTCACACACACACAAACACACACACACAAATTCCTACCACTCCCCAAGGCATATCAGGGAGTCACAACTCTTTCAAATGCCAAAGACAAGGCTCAGGTTGACTTGCTTTTCTGTAATCTAGTGGTTACTTAGGAATTTATTTAGGTTATTATCTGATTCCCAAATATTTTTACTTCCTTTTATTACTAATTTTATTCCCTGTGAACAAGGACTATACTTTGTATGAGTTTAATCCTTGGAAAATATTTGAGGTTTGTTTTATGATCTAGCATATGGTCTTTTCTGGGGAATGTCTTATGTGTGATTGAGAAAAATGTGTGCTCTGCTGCTATGAAATGGCGTGAGCTATAGACATCTGCTAGGCCTAGCTGGTTTGTGGTCCTATTCAAATCTTCTATCTCCTTTTTGTACATCTACCTAATTGTTCTATCCATTATTTATAGACCATCTTAAAATTTAACACTGACACTAAATGACCTATCTCTCCCTCAAATATTTTTTTCTGTTTCTGTTCAAAGTATTTTTGGGATCTGTTGTTAGTGTGTATATGTTTATTACTGCTATATACTCCTGATTGGTTGAAACTATTATCATTACAAAATGCCCCTCTTTTTCTCCAATAGCATTGTTCGCCTTTAGCGTAGCAGCTCATTTAACATGGGCCAATATGAATACAGCCGCCCCAGCTTTCTCACGAGCTCCTGCTCGCGTGGTGTTACCGCTTTCCATTGTTTTCTAACTCTTTGTGTCTTAAAATCAACACTCTTTTTCCATGTTGCATCTTGGGTTTTCTTCCAATTTGACAGCTGGATTTATGTCTGTACTTTTACTGTTTACTTTTCATGCCTTGTCTATTTTTGTTTCTCTAGTTCTCCATCACTACCTTCATATATACCAAGTGAACATTTCCTTGTATATTTTAATTTTTTATAATGATCTGAACAACATTTCTCTCCCCAGCTTTATAATTGACAAGTTTTAAAGTTTAGAATTGACAAATAAAAGTTGTGCATACTTACAGACAATATAATCTGATACATGTATACATTGTAAAGTGATAAAATCAAGTTAATTAAAATGCCCATCGTTTCCCACAAGTATCTCATCTTTTATGTAGTGAAGAGAATTTCACATATATTTAATTACATTTCTTGAATTTCTTTTTTTCAAGGTAGGGTTTCACACTACTCCAGGCTGACCTGGAATTCACTATGTAGTCTCAGGGTGGCCTCAAACTCATGGTGATCCACCTACCTCTGCCTCCCAAGTGCTGGGATTAAAGGTGTGCACTACCACGCCCAGCTTTAATTTTTTTAGTGATTGGTATAAAGGTTTGAATACACATTTGAACTCTGCCACATCCATTTCCTTAATTATAGTGAAATACGGGAATTCAGTGCTACATGGTACAATTTTCTTTTCCCTATTTTTGTGCCACATTTGAGCTGTTATTATATATTGTATTATAAATTATATTATATATTGCATTTACATTATATATTACATTTTCACATATTTATTACATTTCTATGTTTTAGGCATTATGTATCAATCATTTTCATATTATTTATGCAAAACCATCTTTAATCCATTAAGAGAAAAAGTAGAATATATAATCACTCACATCATCTCTCATAATTGCCTATATAATTACCTCTAGTGATACACTTCATGCGAATTCAAATGGCTGCTCTTACATCACATTTAAGCTAAATAACATATTTATTGTATTGTGGGTTTGAGAGCAACAAATTCTCTGAGTTATTATTTATCTGGTAATGCCTTCCATTGTTGGCTATCATTTTTAAAGGATAGTTTTGCTATTAGAAGTTTATTTAAAATTTCTTAGCACTTAGTCATTGTACAAGTGATGTTTCATTATGACATTTCCCTCCATCCTTCCCTTTCCTCATTCCTTCCTTATTTATTCCCTCCCTTTGTCTCTCCCTCCCTCCCTTTTTCCCTCTGTGCCTGCCTTCCTTCCTTCCTTCCTTTCTTCATTCCTTCCTTCCTTTCATTCTCTTCTTTTTTTTTTTTTTAAGACTTTGAGGCAATGCTCCACGTATTCCAGGCTGGCCTCCACCTTGCCTCTGCTTCCCAAGTGCTGGGTTCATGCCCAGGTTGTACAGTGCGGGAGATGGGCTCCGGGACTTGGTGCATGCTAAGCAAGCACTCTACCGAGTGAGCCACGTTCAAATACATCCTGCACTTTGACCATGCCTGTCCCCCATTCCTTCTTTCCGTGTCCCACTGCCCCTCCTGCTACTCTCTTTTCCCAGTTTCCCTTCTCCTTCAATGTCACATACAGCCTAGGTAAATTCTACATATGTAAGAAAACATACAACTTCTGTCTTTATGTGTTTGTCTTGTTTCCCTTATGATGATTCGTTTACTCTCAAAAGACTAACTTCATTCTGCCATTTGTGTGGTACTAGGAATTGTTAGGCAAGCATTTGACCACTGAGCGATATCCCTAGCACAATTTCATTCTTTATTTTATGGCTGAATAAAATTCAAAGCTTGACATGTATGTGTAGGTATATGAATGTGCGTATAGACATACTTATATGTATTTTTATTTGTGTGTAAAAATTTTCTTTATCCATTATTCTATTAATAGACATCTAGGCTGATTCTGTCACTCAGTAATGCTACAATAAATATAACTTCTAATAAAATCTAAGTCTTGCGACCATGCTCTCTGGGATGTGAAGTATCTCTGTAGAAAGTTGACTTGAGTTTGTTCAGATACAGTCTGAAGTGGTACAGATGGATGATACGGTATTCCATTTTTAGTTTTCTCAATAACCTCCATAGTGATTTCCACAGTGGCTGAACTAATTTATATTCCCACCAGCAATTTATAAGGGTTCCCTTATCCTCCATATCCTCGACAGCATTTGTTGAAGTTTTCTTGATAGCCATTCTGAACAGAGTAAACGAGAGTCTCAGTGTAATTTTAATTTACATTTCCCTGATGGCTAAGGATGTTGAACACTTTTCATATATTTCTTGGCATTGTATACATTATGTTTTGAGAACTGTCTGTTTATTTCACTTGATGTGATTATTTGATTTCTATGTTGTATAATTTTTGTGTTCTCTTTACATGTTCTAGGTATTAATATCTTATAGTATATATAGGTGACAAATATGTTCTCCTAACCTGTAGACTATCTCTTCACCATAAAATGTTTCAATTGTTTCATTTGATGTGAAAAAGCTTTTTGATTTTATGCAATCCTATTTGTTGATTACAGAGTGATTAGGATCTTTTTCAAAAAGTTCTTTCCCATTCCTATATCTTGAAATGTTTTTGAACTTCTGGGTCTGTTGACTCATTTTTAATTCATTTTTATAGGAGGAGAGATAGGAGTCTCGTTTCATTCCTCTACATATGGATATTCCGTTTTCCTAGAACCATTTATTAAAGAGGCTATTTTCTTTCCAACGTATGTTTTTGGCACTTTTGTCAAAAATCAGGTGCTTTTAGCTGCATAAATTTCTGGTTAACAAGGTGTTTTGTTTGTTTCCTCACAGCACCTTGAGGGTGTGAACTCGAGAGTTGAGGAGGTCCCAGTGCCTCTGGCTTCCATTGTTTCAGATGAGAAGTCAGATGTCAATCATCTTTGCAGCCTCTTGTCCATCATGCATGCTTTTCTGTCATGACTTTCAAGACGAGCTCTTTGTTTTAGATTCCATCGTTTTTATGGTGTGTCTGGATGCACATCTCTGGGCTTATCTTCAATGGAGTTTATTAATCTTCTTGCTTATAAGGTTAATATTTTTCATCAAATTTCAGAAGTTGTCAGCTATTATCTTATCAAACATTATTTCCTTCATTTCTCTCTTCTAGTCCTGACATTCTGATATTTAATGCTGAAAATTAAACATAACATTGGTGTACTTAAATGGACCTTCCCATTTCTTTAAGGTTCCGTTCATTTTTCTTTATTTTTTTTTCTGCTCTTTAGATTTTGTAATCTCTATCTAGTGAGTTTACTAATACTTCTCTTGCCAGCTCAAATATATTTTTAAGTACCTACAATGAATATTTTCGCTTCACTTTTTAATACCTTTCAAGCTTGAAATTTCCACTTAATTCTTGCTTTTGGTTATTTGCCTATTGATAAGACATTGTTGTGACACTTTCACTCTTTCGGCATGGTTTCCCTTAGTATTTTTGAGCAAATTTATAGCAATTACCTTGACACCTTTATTTTAAGTCCAGCATCTAGGTTCCTTCAAGACTATTTCTACTATTAGCTTTATTCTTGTGTATGGGTCACATGTCCCTGTTTCTTTGATTACTAGGGATTTGATTGAAAACCAGATGTTTTAGATAATATATATTTTAGCCACCCTGGACACCAGTCACCCCTGCCCCTCGCCCAGCCAGCCAAAGACTTGCTTGACTGTTCTTTTTGTCTCGTGCTGTGGAAGGACCACTTCCCCCACAATGTGCAACCCCTGGTGGCCCTCCGTGGTCTTCACCTCTGCCATGTGTGCAATGCTCCCGATTCCTCCTGTCGGATCCTGTGGGATGACAGTGATGTCACAGGAGCACTTAAACATCTCCTCTCATCTGCCTGTTAAGCCTCTGGCTCTTCTACCCCACTGCTATGACACTCAGCTATTTACCTCCACTAACTACAACCTGATTGCCTTATTGCTTTCTATGGTGCTTTTAGACCTAACATGCTCCATATTTTGGTCCAGTTAATTTTGATCTTTTTGTGCACAGTGTTGCCCTTGAGGCTAGTCCCTGAGGCTTTGACCACAGGAGATGTCTCCTCTGGTTCACCCTGCTGAATGCCTAGCTGGAAGCAAGATTCCATAGTGTACTAGTTAGCATTCTAGATGCTGAACATCCAGCTGGTCCTACCATTTCTCTCATTGCTTTCATGGAGCTGCCAGCCTTCTCTTAAAGGATTGCCAATAGCTTTTGGGCTCCAACTCCTTTATAGTCCATTCGGAATGAAGTCAGCACTTTAAGGATGGTGACTGAACTCTGTTCTTAGAGCCTGCCTCTAGCCCAGCTAGGTATCTTGCACTACTACCCTAGAGGTGAAGCTGGGAGCAGCAGCACACTTCCCTAGAGTGATTTCCCTGCTCTGTGAGGAAGATGCTGGGTGGGCGTGATAGTCACTGGTAGCATGTAAATGCCTTCCTACTTTTGAGCTGAGGTTGGGGCAACCAGGGCTCCATTTTCTCAGGTTAGGGTGTTTCCATAAGGTAGGAGGCTGGTGGCAGCCCAGGCTTCTCCGTGAGGCTTGCATAGAATAGAGCTTTAAACTCACAGCTGGGAAATATGAGAAATGCCAGTGGTCTCCCCTGCCTGGGGAAAAAAATATGGCCCTGGAGAAGGAGCTAGGGTGGAAGGGAACCCCATCCTCCTGTCCACTCCTGTCCAGAATCTCACTGGGCCTCCCTGAACTGTGGAGGGGGTGGCCCTGGCCCCCATGCCATGGACTCTTACTATTCTCACTAAAAGTTAGATTTTCTTGAATCAGTAATCCTTTATGCATGCCCTTAGGACACCTTCCAGAGACTCTAAATGGTGTTTTTATCTTCATAACCTTCATCGGGTGTGCCCCTTCACCAGGGGGAGGGTCTACACAGTCCCTTGCTCTGCCGTCTGAGAAGAACTTCTTATCCTGGATGACTTGTGCTACAAAAAAAAAGAGACTCGTTTACAGAACAGCTGGCTCTATTTACCAGCGCTCTGTTTGCTTCTTTGTGGCCATATTTCCTGCATTAAAAATCAGAGGCATTTGGCCTGGCAAGGTCTTTGTGCAGCTTCCAGGTATGAAAGTCAATATGGGCGGTAAGCACTAGAAATGCTAGAATTTATGACTTGTTGAGACAGCGTAGAAGAACATTTGAAACTGGGTTGTCAGGGAGATGGCTCGGCGGTTAAAGGTGCTTTCTTGAAATCGGGTTGTCCCACACAACCTGGGAGTATAATCAGAGTTGCTGAACCTGGTTCCCCTGAAAAGTCCAGAGGGATTGGGGATAACACTAAGTCTCCTTTGAGAAAAGACAGTTCTGAGCTGCACCTTCCCACCAACTGACTCAATTTGTATCTGGAGTTTCTCCAAGGACGATAAATTAATTCTAATGAGAATTCAACATAGAGAGAACTGGGCTCCAAGCAAATGCGACCAACAGCCAAGACTAAGCCATGCCTCAAGGCTGGCTCAGCTGCTGTCACACCCAAAATCCAGGGAGTTCTTTCTCCAGAGAGACCAGCAGTCTCTCAGTAAAGCCTTGGCAGTGTGCCCTAACAAAGTCGGGACAAGGAAATCAGACTGTCTAGAGGACTTCATTCCCAAAGGTTCCTAAAATCAGACTGTGGGCTCACCAGGGAAATCTGGTTTTGAAATGACACCTGGACCCATCCTGTTAATCAGCAGGTAACACAGCCTCCCAGAAACAAGCTCCTGCCTACTTGCATAAGATTGTGTGCAAGGCGAGTGTTCACCATCTTCACGCTATCACTAAGGTGATGGTTTAAAGGCTTCCTCCAATATTTAAAAATCTTTGTTGCCGGGCGTGGTGGGACACGCCTTTAATCCCAGCACTCAGGAGGCAGAGGTAGGAGGAGCACCATGAGTTCGAGGCCACCCTGAGACTAGATAGTGAATTCCAGGTCAGCCTGAGCTAGAGTGAGACCCTACCTCAAAAAACCAAAAAAGAAAGATACACACACACACACACACACACACACACACACACACACACATACATACATACATTTGCTCAATGGTTAAAGACACTTACTTGCACAGTCAGATGGCCCAGGTTCAATTCCCTAGTACCCATGTAAAAGCCAATTGTGAAAAATGATGCACACATCTAGAGTTGAAGTTTGTTTGCAGTGGCAAGAGGCACAATCATCCACCCTTCTCTCTCCTCCTCCTCCTCCTCCTCCTCCTCCTCCTCCTTCTCTCTCTCTCTCTCTCCCTGATTGTAAATAAATAAATAAATAAAAATTTTAAAATAAAAATGTTTGTGGATAAAGCATTCGGCAACCAAGACAGAGTACACGAGTTTGAATGTCCCCAGACCCCAAATAAAAGCCAGGCACTGTGGCAGCTTCTGTAATCCCAGCACACTGACGGCAAGATGGGGGACAGAGACTGGAAATTTTCCAGGGAGCTTGGTGAATGCAGCAGGGAACAACAAGAATGTCTCAGACAAGGCAGAAGGGAAGGACTCATACCTGAAAGTATTCCTCTCACTTCCACATGTACACTGTGGCATGCATGTGCCTACACGCACATACATACATACATACACATACACACACACATACACACAAGTCATCCACACACATAAGCATATTCCTAAGAAGAGCTCAAGGTTAGTTGGAGTAAAACTCTCAGGAAAAACAAAACTGTCCTTTGTTCTGTCCTTTAAAAGAGCCATGGATTTTATTGGATTATCTGAGGCATCTGGCTAGTTAGGGCCAACATGGACCCATGCCACAAGTCCCTAGACAGTGGGAAATAGGGACAGAAAGCATTGGCTTCAGTGTAATTGCAAAGGGTGGCAAGTTGTGTAGAATGAGTCAGCTGTCTTCATCATCTCCTTGTAGGCGCTGCTACCATCTGAGGTTCAGGTCCTCCAGAGCCACACGCTCAAATCCTAACCTCAGGTGATGATAGCAGAGGGTGGTGCCTTTGGGAGGTGACTGGGTCACCAGGATAGAGCTCTCGTGCATAGAGGCATCAGAAGAAAGGGCTGCCTTGTCCCTCCCACCACACACAGCAAAGTGACATCTATCAGTAAGGACACAGGCCCAGAGTAGACACTGACCCTGTCAGTGACTTGATGAGAGACTTCCCGTCCCCCACACCTGGGAGGAATAAATTCAATTGTTTATAAGCCTACCAGTTCATGGTGTTTTGTTACAGCAGTCTATGTGGTCTGATGCACGGTTTCTCAAGATTTGTTACTGGTTGAAGTTAGAAAGTCCACTTCAAAGCATGACTAGATGTCTGATTGATCCTTCATTGTGCCTCCATTGGTGACAGGGTGCTGACCCTGCCATGCACATTGCTGGGTGACAGTGTCAGAACTGTCAAAGTGAAACAAACTTCCAATCCATGCGACCAGTCATAACCCCCCACTGGAAGAGGGAACAGTCCTGGGAGGCCTGGCAGCGTGCAGGCAATGACTGGCAGCACTAAGATCTGAGCCAGTCTATGCCATCCAAACCCTGCGCTCCTCCTCTGCTGCTCCAGGTCTGAGCTGGAGCAAGACTGGCTGCTGAGGGTGCAAAGTGCCACACTGGCCACCAGCAGGACTGCCACACTGGCCACGGGGCACCATTTCAGAATTGTGAAGAGTTCCCAGGACTTTTTTTTTTTTTTTCATATTGTTTACTCCAACTGTCAAAACCCAAAAGGCCTCAGATAAGAAATTTGGGCAGCTTTTCTGCCCCAGGGAAGGATCGGCCCCAGTGACAGTTGGGTATTAACTAGCTCAGCCGTGTAGGAAGGCATAATTAGTTTCCCCAGCCCCTAGCTTCATTCCACCCACTGTCCCCTTCACCCCAAGGGCTACACAATCTGTTTGAAATGAAAAGGAAAATAAAATCACTGTTCGCCTCTGCTGACCCAGCGGCGATTGCTCTCGGCCACAGGCGAAGAAGAGACAGCCATCTGTCTGCTGAGGTAAAAAGAATGGAATAGGCATCTTTAAATGACATTTTCAATTTTTCCCCTATGTCTACTATGCCCTCTTCCACCCCACTGCTTAAATGACTCTTTTCAAATTGGAAATATCAGGGAATGATAGAAAAAGAAAAAAAAAATCACAGTCATCTGTGGCTAACAGGCTGTTCTGTCCTGGTGGGCAGGGCGTGAGCAGAGTCCTCCCGGGTCTGGGGAGGTGTGCCATGCCACCATGAAACGCCTGCAGGTCCACACTCAGAGGGACACTTCTGGGCGGGATCCCCAGGTGGCCAACAGGTAAGCAGGGTGGGCCAGGTTTGCCACCCCCAGCTAGGCTCCCGGGAATGTCCCCAAGGCACGAAGGACCCATCCCAAATGACCCAGGAACCAACTTCAGTCCCTCCTCCCTGCTGGTAGTTCGCTCCCCTCTCCCCTGGGTGTGCACATCGAAATCTGCCTATGCTAGCAGAGCCTGGCTGGGGGGGGGGGGGCACCTATTATCCAGGGGACACCTACTCAGGAGGTGGAGGCAGGAGGACTAGGAATTCAAGGTCATCCTCAGCTACATAGAGATTTCCAGGCCAGCCTGAGAGACACGAAATTCTGTCGTAAATAAATAGATGTTAAGTAAATAGTAAGTCTTCACTCACACCACCCCTGACCACAGACACCTCAACACGGCCAAGCCTGAACTCCCCAAATGCTTCAGCGTGCATGGTGGGCAAAGCTGTTGCCACTTGCGAGGGAATCCAGAGCTGCAGATGAAGTGGATTGGTTGACTGCGTGGCTGCCATGCACGAAGAACTGGGTGCATCTCCGGTACCACGTAAAACCGGGTGTGGTGGCACCCATGACCCCAGCACTTACACTCCAGAAGTAGACAGGAGGAAAGAGGATCAGAAGTTCAAGGTCATCCTTGGCTACATGAGCTACATGACACCATGTCTCTCAAAAAAGAAAAAAAATATATTGCTACAGAAAGCCAAAGATCATCTTCACCTTCCCCTTAGCTCCTGAACCCAGGAATTCCTTCATCATTTCTTGGGAATTTGGCTCCTTTCTATTGATTCTTCAGGGCTCAGGGACAATGACCCCCCACTCTGTCCCTCCTCTGGAGGCAGAAACACCTTGCTCAGCTGCGCCTCTCCTGGCATGAGTATACTGGCCGTGGATGCATCTCTATTTTCCACCTGCTATAGCCACAAGATTGCTTTCGCTTGAAAGTGACCACAAGCGACAGCTTTATTAAAATGCACATGTGGAGGGTCCCCTGAAGGCTTCGGGCTTCTCTCAGCAGCTGATTTCTGGAGGGATTCAGGCCAAGAAACTCATTCTTCCCACACTCACGCATCAGCTACCCTGACCTTTAGCTCCCCTTTGATTAAGCGGCAAACGGCAGGGTAGCCTGTGGGGCGGTGCAGGAGTGCGTGGGTTTCCCAGCCCCTGGCCCTGAAAGCAGACCTGCCTCGCCTTGGGGAAGCCACCCCTGCCAGCAGGCTGGGAACCTCTTTCCTTCCTTCCAGACAACTCCGCAGCCAGGGTTTCGGATGTAAATCCTGACATGACTTCTCTCTGAGAGGTCTTAAGTGAGCCTACTTATGTGTTTATCCATGGACTAATTCAACATGCCTCTTGTATCCCTGCTATGTGCCTCGAAACTCTGTGAAACACTGGGGGCAGGGACAGGACTCTCTTCACCTTCAAGGAATCCAGTGTAATAGAAAAAGCAAGCTCGTAGCTACATTTCAGTACAGTTTTCTCACCCACACAATAGGTCTAATATCTCCAGAGTTACACTAAAGACTGTGGTGGTTGGATTCAGGTGTCCCCCATAAACTTAGGTGTTCTGACTTTTAGGTTCCCAGCTGGTAGAGTTTGAGAATTAATGTCTCCTGGAGGGAGTGTGTTGTTGGGGGCGGGCTTATGGGTGTTATAGCCCGTGTCCCCTTGCCAGTGTTTGGTGCACACTCCTGTTGCTATTGTCCACCTTATGTTGGACATGGGGTGATGTCCACCCTCTGCTCATGCCATTGTTTTCCTCTGCCACCGTGGAGCTTCCCCTCGAGCCTGTCAGCCAAAATAAACCCCTTTTGTTCCCACAAGCTGCTCTTGGTTGGGTGATTTCTACCAGCAATGCGAACCTGACTGCAAGAAGGACTTAGCAGTATGAAGAAGATTAAAGGAACCAAGCATCCAGTACACGCTTGCTCGTTTTAGTTGGGATCTTGAATTTCCCTGAGAACAGTCCCATGTGCAGGACCTGGCCACCAGCTTGTGGTGGTAGCAGAACTTGGAAGAGGCAGGGCCTAGTGGAAGGAAGTTAGGTTCTCTGCTCCGCTACAAGCTCTCATCACAGGCCCACGTTGGCAGAGCCAGCCACCTAGGCGTTGAAACCTCTGGAACTGTGAATCAAAATAAAACTTTTCTGTTTATAACTACTATCGTAATAAAAAAAATACCGTCTTGGGTATTTTGTCCACCAACACACTGATAAATGCCAGCTTTCTCTCATTTTTTTTTGTTCATTTTTTATTTATTTATTTGAGAGCGACAGACACAGAGAGAAAGACAGATAGAGGGAGAGAGAGAGAATGGGCGCGCCAGGGCTTCCAGCCTCTGCAAACGAACTCCAGACGCGTGCGCCCCCCTTGTGCATCTGGCTAACGTGGGACCTGGGGAACCGAGCCTCGAACCGGGGTCCTTAGGCTTCACAGGCAAGCGCTTAACCGCTAAGCCATCTCTCCAGCCCCTTTCTCTCATTTTTGCTGGCTTGGATGTAAAATCTCTGCGCTCCGCCAGCCCCCAGTGCCATCACGAGGCTGACAAGAAGCTGTTCTCGAATGCACCAGGCACTGTCATGCGCCTCTGGGACCCCAGCCAGGTCGTGGTCAACAATGCAGAGCCTGACAATGATCCCAGGAGGGTGGGATGCAGGCTTCAAGGAGCCGGAGACTGAAACTCTTCCGACCAGGAACCTTTAAGGCTTCATCTGAGAAGATACGTGGAAGGAATGGCTCTCACTGCAGAAGGACCTCCTAGGGCCAAAGGAAGTACCCGGATGTGCAGAGAAACAGCCTAGATTTGGATCTGGGACCCCTCAGTCTTCATCCCACAGACTTCAGGGTCCAGAGGAAGGTCTTTGTGATAGTCACCAAGTCGCGTTGGGTCTCTGATCCCTCCGCCCACATGTTTTTGATTCTAACGAAGTTAGATCCTTCAGACTAGAGCCTTCACGGCTGAGAGGAGACGGGCCCAGCCAGAGGAGGAAGGTACGTCTCCTTTACATGGAGCCGCATGGCCGGCCCTGCTCTGCCAGGCCCTGGGAGCCCCGAGGACTCAGTAAGCAGCTTAATGTCTGAGTCACCCAAATCAATGCATGCCTTCTGTATTTCTAAAGTAATTATGAACTCAAAAAATACTTATGCCTGTTTTGCTAAAATCAACTGACTTGCCAAAAAACATTCCGAATCCACACTCAGTTTTAAGTAAATATAATAATTATTTGTATCGTTTTGCTGAGGCAACCGTCTTCCTATTAACAAGTGACCCAAATAACCCCTGCTAATCAATTAAAAAAATAGTTTATTTATAGGAAGTTTCACGATTCGCTACAATTCTCTCTGGTAAAAATGCAAAGCCATCCTTGTGTCTACCGCTGTCTGCTGTCGCTAGACAGGGATCTTTTGTAAAGGGACTTTAAATAGATCGGTACTTTTTGAAAAACAAATTCAGTAGGCTCCTTTCCAATACGAAAACTACATCTCCCTCTGAATTGTAAAGAATACTAAAATTATATCCTACAACAAATGCACATTTTGTAGAGGGGGGGGAAGAAAAGATTAAATTGAATCTTCCGGACAATTGTCTTAAATCACACCTTCCCGGCTGCTGTGGCAATTATAAGTCACATTTGCTTTGAGCTAAATCAAATCCACCCTGGCAGGAAGATGGGCTGATGTGGTTACAATTCAGTTTGGAGGTCAAGATGAAAAAAAAGAGAGAGAGAGAGAAGATGCTCCAAAATGACTTTCTCCCACCAAGGTAGTGAGAGAAGAGACTAGGCAGCCCAACACCTCGCATAGCTCTGCCTCTGGCCAAGGGCTCAGCAACCCAGCGCATCCCTGACACTCATTACAAAGCAAGTGGGATTTTTGTAAAAAAAAAATGTATATATATATGTATATATATATATATATGTATTATTTTAATTAATTAATTTATTAGAGAGTAAGAAAGAGAGACAGGAAAAAAGAGAGAGAGAATAGACACACCAGGGCCTCCAGCCACTGCAAACTCCAGATGAATGTGCCACCTTGTGCATCTGGCTTATGTGGGTTCTGGGGAGTCGAACCTACGTCCTTAGGCTACGCAGGCAAGCGCCTTAAATGCTAAGTCACCTCTCCAGCCCAAAGCAAGTAGCTTTCACAGAACGAAACTTTCTCCACAAACAAGGGCATGTTGCCGGCTGGCAGCAGTTGGCCACTCTGAGGTACCCCAGAGCGGAATCTCTACCCCACCTCGGCTGAGTTATCAAGTCTCCTTCAACTCTACCATGACCATCTCAGACTCAGAACTATGGCAGCTCTAACTAGTTGCTCTGAAGTGGGACTGAAATCACATACACTAGGTGTTACACCGAGAAAACACATTCCCGACCACATTCCCTTTGTAAGCTATGGGAAGAACAGATAGTACAAATGAATAAGGAAGAAGGAAGCTGAAAGAAAAACATGTCTCCCCCAGGCCTGTACAGAGCACGGGTGCCATCATGAACCTATTTTGATCAGCGCAACACCCATGAAATGACCTTGTTTCGACATTTGGGGAAACGGAGGCAGTGCTGCTTCTCTTCTGCCTGTACATTTCTCCTCAGCCATGATAAACAAAGGTTTCCTGCTCCCGGGTAACTTGCTTTACTTGAGAACAACTGAGCTGCGGACCCTAGTTCATGTCTACTCCGCTCTCTAATCCCCTGCAACCTTCAGAGACATGCCCCAGAGCCCAAGTCCGCCACGAAGTCTGCCTGGACGGCCTGTCCTGCTAGCATCGCACGTGACCTCTCTATACGGCAGCTAGTACAGAGCCTCCTTAACTGTTTCGTGTCTTATCTTCTCAATCTGGCATGTGCTCTTCAGAGAAAAGGACCGTGTTGAACGTGCCCTGTCATCTCCCACCACCCCCAGCCCATTGCCAGGTAAATCCAGCAGAAGTGGCCCCTCACTCCTCGGTACCAGGCAAGCCCAGCACTGGGGGCCTCTCGCTCCTCAGGAAGCAGCCATCGAACAGCCTAGACTGAAAGCCTTTGAAAACAGGCTTCTCTGCTCGGATTTCCCAGTGGCTCCTAGTTCTTCCAGACCATTCCTTCCCCAGTGGCCTTCAGCTAGACTTCCAGCCAGCCCCTCTGACCTCCTCTCCTACCCATTCTCCCACCATGACTCGACAGTAGCCTCTTGGGCCACCCCATTGTTGCTCAAACATACCAGGCGTATCTGTGACCCCAGGCCTTCACACTGGGCATTCTCTCCCAAGTTGGCACTCTTTTTTCCTGGACATGGACGTAGCTCACAGCTCTCTTTTATCACGTGTTTGCTACCAGGAGAGCCCCTGGCCACCTTGTTTAACTGAAATTCCTTCATATCTGTGCCTTTATGCCCATACCCCCACACTTACTAGCTGTTTAATAAATAAATACCTGTTGAGTGAGGACGAAAAGAATCTGAGAGCGGAAAGGAAGGCTGGGATCTATCCCCAGGGCCCTGTCAAACTCACAGCAAGACGAAACGTGATTTGTGATACACCAGTGATTTCTCCCACCTCCTCATGGGCATTCACTCCCAAACCTCAATCAGCAACCACAGTCTTGAGTTTCACCCCCCACATCCGGACTTCATGACATCTGACCCTGACTCTGCCTTTCCTTCAATCAACTAGAAAGTTCCTGGCAGACCCAGCCATGTCTCCAGGTTCCTTCATGCATATCAGTGCCTCCCCATGACCTAAGACATGACCCCAAGCTAGAGCTGAGACTAGAGGACCCCCAAAACAAAACAGTGGTCTGGATGCGAGAGGAGAACCCTTTGCTCTGGCTAAGCCTGATCTTGGGAAAGGCAACGCTGCTGGCTACAGTGAAGCGCACCCAGAGCCTCCCTCTGCCTCCCCAGGGCTGAGGAACAACTCCTGGCAAGGCTCCCTCCAGCTCAGTCACTCAGTAACTCAGCTCAGGGCCTCAGTGGTCTCAAGGGTCACCCCATCCCATGTCACCTTCAGCCCATCAGCCCAGAGAAAGGATCCTGATGAACATCAGGGAAGCAGAAAACAAGAGGGTCCCTAGGCCCCTGCTAAGGACTTTAGAGGCCAAGAGGTCTCTTCTTTTATTGTGACTTTAAGTACAATCCCTGAGCCTTGGTTTCCTCATCTGCAAAATGGAGCAAGAGCGCCACTCCATAGGTTCCTCCGAGGTTCACATCTGCGAAGTGCTTACCACGTAATAGCAGCTCAGGCCAGGCCAAGTCCTTCCTCTTCCCTCTCTTCTCTAGAGGAGTCACTGGTTCCTTTCCAGTTTTTGAGTCAGTCATTAAATGTCCCTTCTACCTACTTTCCATTGGATTACCCCTTAACATAAGCCCCAGGGCTGTATTACAATAAAAAATAAATTAAAGTCTGGCTCAGTTACAGAGTTGGAGATCCTGTAAGATCCCACTGTATCCTTTTCTGAGTAACAGAGGATTGGTTTTGTTAGTGAAATGAGATTTAGGCATGGAAAACATGAGAATGTTAAAAGGCACTCCTAGGCTGGAGAGAGAGCTCATATAGTCAAGGGCTTGCCATGGAAGCATGAGGACTTGAGTTCAATGTTAAAAATACCAGGCATAGGGCTGGAGGGATGGTTGAGTGGTTAAGGCGCTTGCCTGGTGTGGTGGTTTGAGTGAGGTGTACCCCATAAACTTAGGTGTTCTGAATGCTAGGTTCCCAGCTGATGGAGATTTGGGAATTAATGCCTCCTGGAGGGAGTGTATTGTTGGGGGCGGGCTCATGGGTGTTATAGCCAGTTTCCCCATGCCAGTGTTGGGCACATCCTCCTGTTGCTGTGGTCCATCTTATGTTGGCCAGGGGGGTGATGTCCACCCTCTGCTCATGCCACCATTTTCCCCTGCCATCGTGGAGCTTCCCCTCAAGCCTGTAAGCCAAAATAAATCTCTTTATCCCAGAAGCTGCTCTTGGTTGGGTGATTTCTACCAGCAATGTGAACCGACTGCAACACCTGTGAAGCCTAAGAACCCAGGTTCGGTTCTCCAGGTCCCACATAAGCCAGATGTGCAAGGTGGCGCATGCACCTGGAGGTCATCTGCAGTGGCTAGAGGCCACAGTATGCCTATTCTCTCTCTCTCCCTCTCTGTCTCTAATAAATAAATATAAATAATTTTTTAAATACCAGGCATAGGGGTGAACAATTGTAATCCCAGCATAGGGGAAGCAGACAGGTGGCTCCCTAGGGTTGAATGGCCAACAAATCTAGCAGACTTGGAAGTCCCAGAGGGCTGAGAGACCTTGTTTTTTAGACAAGGTGGATGGCATTTCCAAGGAACAACACCCGAGGTTGGCCTCCACACATGTGCTCACACCTGTCCACCCACCCACACACCCACTCACCCACAAAGACACTTCCAGCCCAAGAATTCCAAAGCCAGTCCAAAGCTTCCTCCTGCCCCTTCCCTTGCTGGGCGACTCCTTTGAGCCCTCTCCCCATTCAGACTAATATGATGAGTAAGTGGACAGGCCTGTCTCTCTGCTAAAAGCCACGGAGGCAAGGACCATGAAAACACCAAACAGCAGAGCTGTAATGAAGAGAAACCCAGCAAGGCCCTCTGCCTTGGGAAACAGCACAGCCAACTCATCTGTAACGGAAGATCACAAAGGACCTTCCACACAGATAACAGAAAATGTCACCCGCATAAACAGGAAGAGAGACTGGTTCAATGCGGGAGTAGAGTCACGTGTGCGGGTCTCCGGTGAGGTTTCTGCTTACTCTGAACTTCCCAGCATATAACTCACAGGGTTATTAATACGGACTCCTACTGTTTTGGGCAAATAAACAGCTGCTGGTAATTTGTGCCCAAACCACTTTATTAGGCTTTCCTTTACCACAATTGTTTCTTCCTTTCCAAATCCTGAGAGGCGCAGACGGCTAAAAACAGCGAGTGCCAAGGCAGGAATAACAAAGGAAGGAGGAGGCAGGCAGTGTGGGCAGGAAAACGGGGGACCAGAGCGGCTGGGACCCTTGCTGTCTTCTCATAACTCCCCAGCAGAGTTGGGGTTCAGGAGCAAGGCGCCCAAGACGCAGGTGTGTGGAGCAATCAGAAAGGCTGTTTGGGGCTGCAGATGCAGCTCAGTTGGTAGGGAACTTGTCTAACATGGGCGAAGCCTTGCATTCAGTCTGGAGCAAAGCAGGATGAGCTGGTTCCCTCAAGAAGACACACAAGTGCCTCACAGCACAGAAAGGTCTAGGCGCCATGCCCGGCACACCATAAGTATGAGAAGGTGACAAGAGTGACCTGGGTGGCTCCACAGTGACCCACAATGACCACAGCCCGCCTGAGGGCTCCCAACTCACCCTTGCAGAACAAGAGGTCCCTCAAAGTTCAGAATTGAACAAACCAACCTACCTGCTTGCCCCCCCATAGCAGTCTCCCATCTGACCCAAAGTTCCTAGCTTGTATTCAAACACAGCCTTCCTCTATATTCGGAAATAATGTGCTTTCCTAGTCTGTACCATAAATCTTGGAGACAGCCTCTCTTCATGGATCCACACCCCAACCCATCAACCCTAGGACCTTGGGTAAGTTATCTATATTAGTATATTTTTAGATGTTATCACAAAAATACCTGAGGCTGAGTAATACTTTTTTAAAAAAATGTTGCTTTAGGAGGCTGGAGAGATGGTTTAGTGCTTAAGGCACTTGCCTACAAAGCCTAAGGACCCCATATTTCATCTCCCTCCAGATCCCACATAAGCCAGATGCACAAAGGAGGGGCAAGTGAAAGATCCCACATATGCCCACTAGGTGGCACAAGCATCTGGAGTTCAACTACAGTGGCTGAGGCCCTGGAGCGCCAATTCTCTCTCTCTCACTTGCTCACTCTCGATCTCTCTAAAAGAAAACAGAAAATGTTGCTTTAGCTCACAGTTCTGAAGGCTGAGAGTCCAAGATCAGGTTCAGTCCCAGGCGAGCATCCTCTCTGACACAAGGTGGTCAGCAGCGTCATGGCAGTTGCCAGGTATGAGAGCAGAAAGCAAGAGAAACTCACGAGCCAGGCTTGTGATTTTTATAAGAATCTGCTCTCTCTGGAACTAACTGGGGTCCACAGAGAACTGCACGAATCCCTTCCCAGGGCAATGCCATAGACCACCTAATTGCCTCCGGCTAGGCTCCACCTCTTAGCAGGCCACCCTTCCAACCCTACCACACTAGTGGCAACCTTCCAGAACAAACCATCTGGGAGACACCCTCCAGGCTCTATGGGTCTTGATTTTCTCACCTCTAAAACCACAATTCACCAGATGGTAAAGATGAAAAGGGGTTCATAATGGCCCCCATTATTTTCCATCAGAATAAAACACTGAAGTATCACACAAGGACAGCACCTAACCCAGTATGTGACACGCAGATGTTCTCCGCCCTGCTTTCTGGATACAATTAATCTTCCATTCTTTTTGTATATGTGCTGTGGTATGTTTCTGTGTGAGCACATGTTCATGTGCGTGTGTGTGGGTGTGCAGGTGCACATGCATGTGTCCATGCAGGGGTCAGTGTTGGGTGTCTTCCTCAGTAACACTCCACTTTAGTTTGTGGAGGGTGAGTCTCTCACTGCGCCTGAAGCTCACTGATTGGGCAAGACACTAGCCAGCAAGCCCCAGGGATCCCCCTGTCTCCCACCCCGCCCCCCACACTCGGATTACAGACACACACCTCCGCGCTCAGCATTCTGAGCAGGCGCTGGGGACCCAGACTCAGACCCTCATGCTGGTGTGGCAAGCACCTGACCACTGAACCATCCTGCCAGTCTCAGGCTTTAATTCAACTTTTGGGGATGTGAAAATGAATGAAAGGCTTATTTTCTTATTTTTCACTTCTAATCTCTCTTTACCTTTCTCACTCTCTGCTTCTGACTCTCCTGATGCTATTACCATGGTCCTTAGTAATCCAAAATTCAGAGCCTGTCTTTCCAGTGCCCTTGAAATACCTTCCTACCCCTCTGGGATCCTGGTGGCTTTAACGCTAAGTCCCTGAGAACAGAAATGTTTAGAGAAGTAAAACTGGTAACATAGAATGAGGCAGTGGAGATGCTTAGGACACAGCCCTCGAGAATCATAATTGGGGCTAGCCACCAGGAGACTTGAACTCAGAACGTGGGAAGAATGAACAAGCCAGGAGACTTGAACTCAGGATATGGAAAGAATGAACGTGTCAGGAGACTTGAACTCAGGGCACAGGAAGAATGAACATATCATGCAGGTGCTGGGCCCCGGCTGTCTCTTCAGGTATGCATCATTTCCCGTCATTCTCTTCTCGGGGTCTCCCCAAGTACTGCCTTTCTATGAAGGACACTGGCCACACAGCATGGCCTGGTGGATCATTCCTGTTGTTTCCAAGGTGGGTTCAGCCATGGCCTGAAACTGGACAGTTGGGTGTTTCAACTAACATCATTAAGGGCAGCTGCATCTCCCAAAAATAAACTCACAGCACTGAGAGTGAAAAGAGAAGTCCATCTTGGAGCTATGTACCCACTGAAGTGCTCAGTCTAATGTTATATGTTCATCCATTGACAGGTAGCCAAAAAGAAAAAAAAAAAAAAAAAACCCTACAAAATATTAGTAACCTTTTTACCTGAAGTTACAGGTGGTTACACTTATACAGGGGCCACAGACCCACAGAGAAGATTCCAGACCAGCACATGCTTCTCTTGGGAATATCTGTGAGGTAACTTGTTATTATATAATTTGTTATTATTTAAGTACCCGTGCTTATAAATGATCAACTTTACAAAGTACAGACATTTCAAGGTTACCACATTCCATTGCATGCTAATGTGCTCTCGAGTGGGAGTGAAAGGGTGGAGCGGCCACGAGTGATGTGTTGGGACGTGCTCGATCCTGGTGCTGCCCCAGGGTGTGTGCCCTGCCTGTGAAGGCAGGGGCGAGAAAGGGGGTGCTGTGGAGATTTCTTTATGCTCCGGCGTAAAGAAAATTGCACTGCAAGATGGAGCTGCCTCTGGCTCCAGAGGCAGAGTGGGATTTGAGAAGATTACTGTGGACCAGACCGTGCGTGGGCTGACAGAACCCCTGCCAAACGTGAGATTAGCCCATCACTCACCAACGACAGGAGCCTGCCCGCAGCCCTCAGCCTCTCTCCTCCTGGGACCCTACTTCAGTGCTCCCCTGTTTGCAGACATCTGCCCGTCCACCTTCTTACATAACCTATCTCTCCCTAGAGCCCACCTTCCTGCTGTCTGGTGACATTTACCCCTCATGCACAGCAGGGTATTTCCCCCAAAGGACCCTCAAACATGACCTCCAGTGTGCTTGTCCACAAGGAAGTAATCTCTCCTGACTCTTGGCTAGAACCCACACGGAGAACATGGCCGGTAACCCCAAAGGGACTTGCACACCCACAGCAAGGCAACAGCTCACTCAGTTTGGAGTGAGGTCAGAAATCCTACGAAGTGGCCACAAGGTGCTTAGGACCCTCGGCATGACTCAGAATCCCACAAGGACATGGGAAACACAGCACACCTTACTCCACGTGGCTGGGGTTGACCTTCAAGGCCCTCCCAAGCCCGACGGTGGCTCCCTGACATTTTTTTTTTTTTCATTCTGAATTCTCCTTGAGGTTCAACACCGAGCTTCTTTTTTGAAGGGCAAATAACAATTTATTTCAAGTGAGTGGGAAAGAATGTGGAATTCATTTATTTTATAGCCCACACACTTGTGAGTTTAAAAAATGAACTTTCTTTGGCCACAGGGAAAAGCTATATTCTTTGGCAAGTTTCTTGTGCTCCACGAAGGTGCAGTCCTGGGCTATTAACAAAGGCAATTAGGCTCCAGCCTGAGTGATGCGGGTGGGCGTGCTCCGACCATCAGTCACTGTAGCTGATATAATTGTGTGTGCCATAGCTCGTTCTACAGAACAGAGAGCTCTACTCCTTAAATGACATCCTTTCCTCAGACTAGCTTCAAGTACTCAATGAACATCGAATCTCCTTATCACAAGCCCTGCCAACACAAGGACACTAGTCAATTCCAGGGACCATCCTAAAGCTGCAGGGGGCAGAGAAACATCCAAACTCAGGGCATTTTTCTACTCAGAGACCATATATGGCTTCTGCGTACAGTCCACTATTACAGATCCGATGACCATAATAGGCACGGAAGAGCTAAGTGGCTTTCAAGAAACAAAATGCAGCTAATAACCCATTCTCCCATTGTTAGAATGAGCTGGACTCAGTGAAGTAGGATAATGGATTTAGAAATTAGTCACATAATGCAATACATTATTAATCGGGGCGTCCGGAGGGTAAATAGATGTGATAAGAACGCCACCCAGGAATTCAGTTTCTTTTAGGATTTGTTTGCTCTTGTTGAATCCTCTTATCCCTCATAAAAAATATCTCCCTTTCTGGGCTGGAGAGATGGCTTAGCAGTTAAGCGTTTGCCTGTGAAGCCTAAGGACCCTGGTTCGAGGCTCTATTCCCCAGGTCCCACGTTAGCCAGATGCACAAGGGGGCGCACACATCTGGAAATCGTCTGCAGTGGCTGGAAGCCCTGGCGCGCCCATTCTTTCTCTCTCTCTCTGCCTCTTTCTCTGTCTGTCACTCTCAAATAAATAAAAATAAACCAAAAAAAATTTTAAAAAAATATCTCCCTTTCTCTCCAAACCATGGTTTTCAACTTTTTAAAATAAAATCAGAGCCTTTTGAAAACTGAGTTTCCCAAACACCGAATGTGAACCAGATGAAAGAGGTGTCACTGTGGTGTAGGAGAAGAGGCAGGCTGACGCACCCAGGAGACCCCATTTGAGCCTTTCACTTCTCGGGCCCCAGACCAAAACCTGTAGAAGTTTGGAGCACCTGCAGGACACATGATTGGAAACCCACTGTCCTAAAGTATTTATTCAAAACAAAAATCTTGTATATGGTATAGGATATAGGTATAATGTATATCTTAGTTAATTTATTAAAGAGATCTATAAAAACATGTAAAATAACAATTCACCAACAGTGCTAGTCCAAGAAAAAAAATTGTTCCCACAAGATGGACACAGGCAGAGGTGCAAGGGGGTATTAAGTTCTCAAATCATCAAAGGAATACAAATCAAAATCCTAGAGAATTTGACAGTAATCCCATTTGGCCAAAATATATTCAACGATATATATTCAACAATACTACATTGTTGCTGGCCCTCCAGAAAGGCTTTTCTTTTGTAAAACAATATTTTATAAACATGTTCAGTCTTGGAGTCAGTAGTCATCCCATTTCTGAAAATACATCCTGGAGAATAATTCAAAAGAAAAAGTGAGGTAAAGACATTCATTTCTGTCCTAATTATAATCGCAACACAAACGTCAGTAAAGGGGAAGCAGCCAGATGAAAACGGGTGTAAGGATGAAACATTATGCCGTCATTAAGAGTATTACAAAAATTGGGCTGAAGAGATGGTTTAGCAGTTAGGGCGCTTGCCTGCAAAGCCTAATGACCCAGGTTTGATTCCCCACTATTCATGTAAGCCAGATGCATAAGGTGGTGCATGCATCTGGAGTTTGTTTGCAGTGACTGGAGGCCTTGGCACACCCATTTTCTCTCTCTCTCTCTCTCTCTCTCTCTCATTCTCTCTCTGCCTCAAATAAATAGAAATAAAATATTTTTAAAGTACTACAAAAATTACCTTAAATGTTCCTCCACTCAGTTCTGCAAGATAAACATGAGTTTCCTCTGTCAAACAACTCCCCTGATGCCCCTGTCCCTGTGTGGGCTTTTCTACTGAAGGTGTATGCTTTCCACCTATCCACTGGGTTCACGCACAATCATGTTTATATTTTTAGTACCTGCCACTGTAACTGCATTATTTCATCACATGTTATGTAAATCAACGAAGTATGACTGCGAAAAAGATGAGAGAAGACGTTTCCAAGAAAGTTAATACAAATGCTTCAAGGACACTTGACACAAAGCAGTCACCTAACTTAAAGCAGTCTAACTACATGGCAGGAAAATTACTGCCAAAAATCAGGTAAAAATTGTAAAGCTTTAGGCAGCCACATGGAGGTTGCTTACCAAGCATATTTTGTGGAATGAGAAACATGGAATGAGGGTGGTATGGAAGGTTTATTCATGGAATACCAAGCATCAAGGGACAGGCCCCTCCCAAAGACAATGCTCTGGCCCAACATCAAAAGACTGCCCAGTAGGCAGCATTTTGAGCAGCATTCAAAGCAGTTACCATGCGTATGTAATATTCTGCCCGTTCCTCTTTGACCGATACTTTGGCCAAGCGATCCACTTAAAATTCCACTCACACTGGGAATTCGATCGTCCTCAGTGTACTACGACAGGATCCAGCGTGTCCCAGTTCCCAGTGTCCCTAGTAACTCCTCCAGAGCACTGTCTGGCACTTGGGCCACCAAGCGGAAAATGGTGAGTGAACAAACTGTGTAGAAAAGAGGGAAAAGTGTTTCCAACAAAAAGTGGACGTGGAAAAGGTAAACTATAAACTTAGACGTAAATCCTGAATGTGCCCTCTTTCTTAAATGTGGAGACAAAAGACAGAAGGAAGCGCTCCCAGTTGCAAAATATAGTTCCTGGGGCAGAACGAGTCATGGGCCATTTTTTGACATTCTTGAATATCATCGTCTTAAACATTGGCAGATACTAATCAAGAAAAGAAGAGAGTCATTTTGGTTCGGGTTTGACGTGCAGAGTAAGAAATGAATTAACAATTCCGCTTTCCTATGTTTCCCCCACACTTCGGTTCTCTTAACCAACACATCCATCCACTAACCGCCTCAAGCAAGCCCTGAGGACTCAGGGTGGAACCAAAAGACATGCTCGGTGTTTCCAGGCCATCAGAATGCCCATCCTGTCATTTAACATTCACTTGTTTTGTTGGTTTTTTTTTTTTTTTAAGAACATGCTCAAAAATACAATTTCCATTCCTAAGAGATTCCCACATACCATCTAATTAAATCATTCAATCAGAAAACAAATTAAAATGAAATATCACTGCCATCCCCAAGAGGAAAATAAACTTTTCAGTCATGACTAGAACAGACCTCTAGGGTGACGCTCCAAAGCCTCTTCTAATTGCGAGTCCTGGAGAACATTCTGCAAATCTGTCTCTGACATTTGCAGCTTCTGGACAACTTTTGTCCTTCTAGAGGAAAGAGGCACTCCAAAGCAAAATGACCTTTGGAGATGGGCACGCTTGCCTTCATGACTCACGGGTGTGCTGGGCTTTGGCACGACACACTCAACTCGTTCATCCATTCATCCAGCTAGACCTACCCTCTGACACCTGGCAGGAACTGCCCTGATGGTCAGCAGGCAGTAAGAGAATGCCACCTCTGTCCTCCCAAACAAAACAAAACCCAGAGCTGCCTGAATGTATCTGTGGATGGTGGGAAAGCTACTAACCCATCCCACCTCTGTGATCCTCGGAGATCTTTCACTGGGACATCAGTGGGTAGCACTCTTCCCCTATGACCCTCCAGCACTCTTAGGGGACAGTATAATGTACGACTAGGAATACAAATTGATCAAAGCAGCCCAGGAGTCACTGGCACCTTCCTAGTCTCCAGAACTGATGAGCAAAATAAACTGCTTTTCTTTACAAAGCTTTAAAAAAAAAAAAAAAGGAAGAAAGAAAGTAGCTGGGCATTGTGGTGTGTACCTGTGATCCCAACTAAGGGAGGAGGCTCTCAAGTTCAAAGCCAGTTTGGGCTACACAGTCAGGCCCCATCTCATGATGAAATAAAATAAAACCATAGACCCTGAAGCCACACTGGTTGGTATTTAAGCCCTACATAACTGCATCTCATCATCTGAGCCTGGACAAAGTCAAATCACCTCTCCAGACCTCGATTTCCACATCTGTATGGTGGAGCTAATATTACTGCCCTCATCAAGCTTCTAGGCCTATTCAGCATATGCAAAGCTCTTAGAACACAACACATAACAGATATTGTGTGAGTCTCAGCTCGTCTCGTCACTGACCACCCACATCAGCTTAGCAATGTCACACGGATCGTTCCAAAGGCTCTCCTGACCCAAAGGAACTGGACAGTTGGACACCCAGCAGCAGCCACAGCCTCAAGGATGAGATCCGTCTGGTCTTACTATCCTTTGCCAGCCTGTGCCCGCAGAGCCGCGCATTCAAGCAGTCCGGTACCCCTCAGTTGTGTTCCCTAAATCCCAGCTCGGGCACTTCCCTGGCACCCTGGAGGGAGCTACCTGTCATCAGCACACCGTCCCAGTACAACTGTCTACGTAACCTCTGCCATCTGCCTGCCTCATTTCTAGCCTTTCCCAAGTCCCCTTCTTTTCCCTACCCACGGTGGGGGGGTATTGGGGGGACTTTTGCTGAGACAGCACTCATGTCTGACTATCCAAAGGACTCATCACATTTAGACCAGAGAACTGGACCAGCACACCTTCCAAGGATGTTGGTCTCTTTTGTACCCATCTTCCCCAATTTGATCAGGTATATATTAAAACTTCTGAGGTTTTCTGGAAGAAAAGGCTCCTTTCAACTTCCACACCACACTGCTTTTCCGTAGAGCTTTAAAAATCACGTGACATGATCCATCTTCAACATGACAGGGACTGCTCATGGATTCATGATACCCCACAATGCTCCCCAAAGCTGACCCTTGCTCATTTCCTCCCTGGCCAGACAGACAAGCACAGAGATTTTTAAAATATATATACTATTTATTTATTTAAGAGAGAGAGAGAATGGGCATATCAGGGGCTCCAGCCACTGCAAACGAACTCTAGATGCATGTGCCCCCTTGTGCATCAGGCTTCCGTGGGTCCTGGAGAGTCAAACCAGGATCCTTTGACTTTGCTAGCAAACGCCTTAACCGCTAAGCCGTCTCTCCAGCCCACAAGAGAAATTTTTGAGCACACGCACACTCAGAGAAAGAGAGACACATACACAGAGAAAGACAGACACGTACACACGGAGAGAATATGTGAATGAAAATCTCTTCAAACCTGTGGGCAAACTAGACACATCAAAGCAAGGCAGGCACAGCTTTGGGTCTGCTGCACTGTGGAAACCCTGCGAGCCGTGGCAAACTCTGACCAACTGTCCATTCTGACCCAAGGGACAGAACCCAACAAGCAAGCAAGCGAGGGCTACAACAGACACCGTGGTCAGGTAGAACAGGTTGATCTACCAAACCCAGTGTCCCAGGGGGAGGCTGAGTTGTCAGAGCCCCTCTCTGGGACAGTGTCAAGTCAAGGGCTTGCTTTTGTCAATGAATTAGGAGCCCAACAGGAAAGGACACCTCTCCTGCCCTCACTTGAATCTGTGGTCCCTCCCCAGGGAAGGAACTGTTGCTGGGAACTATTCAGGCCGCATGGGGACACATGGAAGATTCAGACAGAGCAGATCAACAGAGTCCCAACAAATACTTGCCAGGGTCTGTCATGCGCTGACCGCCGCGCCTGGTGGGCCAGCGGGGTCTACAGGTGAACGTGTCTAAGAAAGCTGGGGCGCCTGGGGAGAAAAAGCTAGCGCTGAGAGGCTGGGGTGTATGTGCACAACTGGATCCAGCCCCAGAACGCCATAGGTACCCCCCCAGACAACTCATCTTACATCTTATTAGGTCTGCTCAGGGGAGCACCCCGCTTCCCAGCCAGCTCAGCACCCACTGGCACGGCCATGGCATCTAGGTCCACCTCGAGCGGTTGCGTCCACTCCTCCCGGGCTGCTGCCTGGGCCTGGGAATGGAGCTACGGAGGAAGGAGGAATCAGGAATTGGCCTCCACGCATCCCAGACTTGGCCAGCAAGGCGCAGCCCAGGGCAGGTCCTCTGGGTCCTGGGCACAGGGCGACACCGCAGTGATCCGAGATGCTTCCTGGGTTTGACACTTGCTTTAGGGGAGGGTCCTGGATCGGAGGGCTACAGTGCAGGTGAGGACGCATTTCGATCTAAGATAACCCCTGCATTCCTGGTCGCCTCTGCGGGTTGAGGCTGGGAATGGGGGCACACCCGAGGGGGGGTCGCGATGTGATCTTCCTGGTCCCGCAGCCTGCTATGAGTCCTAGAAACAACAGCTAGGGTCGCAGGGGCATCTCGCCTGTCCCTTACAGCGGCCCAACTAGCCCTCTGTCCTCGCAGCCTCTCTTGTGCGCGCGCACACACACACATATACACACACACACACACACACACACACACACACACACACTCCAAACCCGGCTACTGTGCGGTCCCGAGAAGCCAGCAGCAGCAACCAGCCCGGAGTCACCCGCACATTTGGACACGTGCGTAGCGCGCGCCCCCACACCGCCCGCGAGCTGCACACGCACACACGTGTGCACCCCCCCCCCCGGGGGAAACGCGCAGGCAAGGAGGGACGGGCCGCCGACACACCGGGTCCGGAACGCGCCCTGGAGGAGGCGACACCGACCAACCGTCCCCGACCACCAGGAGCCCTGCCTGCAGTCCCCGTGCCCAAGGCACGGGGCCCCCGGCGCACCGAGCGCGACCCCGGGCACTCCCCGGGCCTCGCGGGCGAACTCAAGTTTCCCGGGGCGTCCCTACCTTCGATGTGCTGCTTGATGACGTTCTCCAGGTGGTCCAGCCGCTCAATGATCTTCCGGGTGTCGCCGTGGTCGTCCTCCAGCTTCTTGTCGGCCGCCGGCTCCTGCCCGCGCACATACACGCTGGCGATGTAGTTGGTGACCCAGCCCACGTACAGCAGGCAGATGATGTTGGTCATGCCGCTCAGGATCACGCAGGTGGACACTAAAGTTTTGGTCTTCCTGGTGCACACCATTCTGGCCTCCCTCCTCCATAGAGAGCTCCCGGGGACCCTCCTTGCTGTGCGCCCGGGACGACCCCCCGCCCTCGCGTTCACACCCACTCCCTGGCACCCCAAGTCCCCGAGGGTTCTGTCTCCAAAGCCGGGGCCGCTGGCTGTGCAGTCGCCGCCGTGCCCAAGTTTGCAGCTCCCGCCGCTGGCCACCCGGAGAGAGAGCTTGACAAAGGAAACGAGGTGGAGATATATATTTATATATATATTTTTTTCCTTTCCAAATTTAAATCAAAAAAATAAAATAAAATAAAACCCCCGAGTCTTTCCCGGGGCGGTCACGGGAGACGGGCGGTCGCGCGAGCCGAGATGCACGACGCCGGGGAAACTTTGTCACTGACCCGCTCCGCGGCCGCGCCGCTTCCCATCGCCCGCGCCCCGGCTGCCTGGGCGACGCGACCGGCCCGCGCTGCTCCGACCGGCGCCGCTCCGGCAGCGACCGACCGCGGGGAGAGCGGCTGAGCCGCGCCGCCCGGCCCCCTCCGAGCGACAAGCGCCGCCACCAATCGCGCTCCGGCTCGGGCGAGGGGGCCGGGGCTGGGCGGCCGCCGACCAACGGGGAGGGGGCGGAGGGGCGGAGCCCGGGCCCGCGCCCCACCTGCCGGCCGCCCGGGGCTCCCGCCCTCCCCGCCGGGAGCTCGGCAGCCGCCACCCGAGCCCGCCCGCCCGCCCGCCCGCGCCGGGGGCCCGGGACGCGAACTCGCGCACACGGCGCGCCGCCAGCCGCGGCCCCCGGCCCACGCCGCCGATCGGAGAATCTCTCTCTCTCTCTCTCTCTCTCTCTCTCCCTCTCTCTCTGAATCTCTGGCTCTGGGGAGGCCCAGGTCCCCTTCACCTGCTCCCGGCCCTGGGGCTTCTGGTACTTTCTCACACTAAAACTGACTCCTGGACCCCCTTTTTTGCGGTTATTGGGACGCAGAGACCACCAACCCAAGCGCCCAGGTCTTAGGGTGTCCTGGGTCTCCACTCCACTCTCCTCTATTTTCTGGTCTCCAGGATGTTACCAGACTTGGCACATGTCAGAGGAGCCAAGCCTTTGGGCAATCTCTGGCTGGAAACGGCTTTGGTGACCTGGTAAGATCATTTTCGCACCATGTGGTCACCGCTTCGAAGAGTTTTCTTTAAGTCTGTGCCTTCCCCAGAATGGGACCATGACCCGCACCCCTCGCTGGCCTTTATTCTAGATCAGGCTCACACCACTGCGTAGGTTCACCTCCCGGGAAATAGTGCTGTCTGGGAACTGCATAGTGTCCACGTTTGCCACTGGGACTGCAACAGAACCATCTTACTACAGCCAGCATGCCCTCGTGTCCACCCGCCTTTCTATGCAACACCCACCTCTCAGCCCCTGAACAGTTCTTTAAGACAGCTTCTTCCTCCAGCACGGATTTGTCTGAGCTGCAGTTTTCTGGCGGGAAAGCGGCCTGAAGACAGGGCGGCCTTGCAGGCCAGCGCTCCAAGCAGCCGTGGTGTTATGGACTCACTTGAGAGTGAAGTGTTCTGAATTCTAAGAACTCACCCAAAAAGGGGAGGGCACAAAACCAAACAGGGGCACACTATGGCCCAAGCAGCCAAAGGACTCAACGAGAGCAAGAGCGCTTCTGACAAAAATTCTCAGAAGTTGCTATGACTGTGTCAGCCCACCAAAGAGCAGGGAGGATTCTTTTCTGGCCCTAGCTGGGGGAAGGAACAGCAAGGTGGGGGAAGAAGGGAAGAAGAATAATGTGTGTATATGGGACATGTTCATGAGAGGAATATGCAGTTTCCTAAAACACACACACACACACACACACACACACACAGGGTAGAAAGTCTCCTGCCTTCCTCCAGGAGTGCCTATCTTTCCCTATCTTCTCAAAACAAAGCTCGACTCTCAAAGAAAAGAACTAGGGCTTTCTCTGGCCTACAGGGGATTTCCAAGTCTTGGCCATGAGCGCAAGATGGTAAAACGCAAGCCTGGGTTCTGCTCCGCAGTCTCCCAGAAGGAGCCCTGCAAGTTGAGTTCTTCCAGCCTCTCCCTTAATCACAAGATTACACAGGGAGGAGAGGAGACTTATTTTTCATGTTTTTTTTAATTGGCAAAACCCCAAGCCAAATAAAAGGGGGAGGGGACCTCAAGGAGGAAGCATTGTAGACTATGGGAGTTTGACATTTTGTACCGCTTGATCCTCTGAGACGAAGTGTGACTGAAGCCTACGTGAGCCCAACATGAACATGAAAAACAACCCAGAGCAGGCTTTCCTCTCTGAAAACCCGCAGCCTGGAGCAGGGTTCTGGGTTCTAATCCTTCCTCCATGAACTGCTTAACTAGTGATGTGAACTGAAGCAAGTTTCAAAAGCTCAGCAGGACCATTTCTCCATGTATCAAATAGAAGCAGTGGCTTTCTGCTGCTGAGCATTAAATGAGAAAATACACGGGAAAGGACTTGGTGCAGGATACATAGTGGGTGCCCTGACTCTCCTGTGTCCAGGATATGACCGCCCCCCCCCCTTTCCAGGCCCAGCACAGCCTCATAGACTCCACCTTGCTGCATGACTACGCTTGGCTTTTCTACCATTCAATTTCAGTTCTCTCTCCCTTCCTGAAAGCTACAGGAACTAAAAGCTATAGGCAGTGAGGAGCTGGCCTCGTCACAGCTAGCTGGGCTCCCTTTCATTGGCATTCTACTCATAATGTCTGCCTTCTCCATCAGAGGTGCAGTGATCTGCAGAGGTTGATAAGATTTTCAAAACTGGCCAGGCGTGGTGGCGCATGCCTTTAATCCCAGCACTTGGGAGGCAGAGGTGGGTGGATTGCCGTGAGTTCAAGGCTACCCTGAGACTACATTGTAAATTCCAGGTTAGCCTGAGCTATCTCAAAAAACCAAAAAATAAAGATTTTCAAAACTGGAAAGCTGGATTCCTGAAGTTTCTGGTTGCCCAAGTACCTTCAATTTCCAATTCAAGCCCCCAATCCCCTTGGTTATAAGGAAAGAAGGAGGGTACAAAGACTTTACCCACCACATTTCTGCAAAATGAAAGGTCAGAGAGGAGTTCAGGGCTCGTGCCAACTCCCTTCATAAGCAGTTCCTCAACAGAGATTCATACCTTTGGCCATCAGTTCAAGTGTTCAACCCACCAGGTATTTACTGAATGGCCAGTTCCCAGTTTCATCCAGATATGTAGATAGAGGAGTTTCACAGCCTTATGAGGGGTCTGTTTTCTGAGCTGGAAAGCTGCTACCCTAAAGCTGTTTCTGATCCTCCGGTTAGTTCATGTATCCCTTAAGCATTCCCCCACCTTTTCTTTAAATAAGTCCTGTGTAGAGATGTATTATCAGACCCTTCATGCTTATCAGAATGGAAGCATTAAAGCAGATCACAGATATGGGCAGAGACTCTGATGCAAAACAGTTCTTTAAACCTCTGAACAGATTCTGAGAATCTGAATTCTCCCCGCCACACAAGGAGATGAAGACCTTGGACAATATACACGGGAGGCTGGAATTCTTCATAGTCCCTGCCCAGTACCGGCATTGGGCTAAGTTGGACTTCCCACCAACAATAAGCCTTCCTTCAAAACGTCTTTGATGCCACTGCCAGGAAAAGTCAACTGAGGGTGGAGTTCAGATACCAATCCATGTCATTCCGGGTGGGTGCTCTGACCTAAGAGTTAAAGAGGGACATGAACCAAGGCTGGCTGGTCAAAGGCAGGAGTTCACTCTTTAGAAAGGATGGACAGTGGCCATCAATGTCCACCAGATGGCAGCACTATGTAAAGACATGGGACCAGAGGGGGCCAAAGGGGGAAAAGGACCTCTAGACAGTGGGAAGCTTCAACCAGTGGGCAGGCTGCATGGGAAGTGGGGTTTCCGGGGTCTTAAGGGAGCGGGGAATGACGGGCTTGAGCAAGGATGGACAGTAGGATCAGAAATAGACAATGTTTAGGTCAAAGCTTGGGTTCTGCGCAGCCACAGGCCTGAGATACTGTAGACAGGAGAGGCATGCTCTGAGAGAGACGGTAAAGGAACCGAGGCGTGTTTGCAAGGTACCCTACCTCATGCTAGGCTGCGGGTTTCATGTGCTGCTCTTGAGCACAGACAGGAGGGCCAGACTATTGAGTTCATATTCTGCCACTTATTAGCTGTGGGATCTTGGGCAAGTTACCTAGCTGATCTGTGCCTCCATTTCTTCATCTGCAAAATGGAATATGTGGCAATACACTTATTTCATGGGTACATTATGAGCACTTAATGCATATAAAGCACACTAAAAACACTACGGTGACTGTCAGCTATTATCATTACTGCTTTCTCTGAAAACAAAAATATACAAACACTGCGTGCAAAGAGAGAAGACGAGGCACCAGGGGCAGCGCTCATCTGACTAAGAGCAACAAATCCACAAAGCAGGAGTGAAGGGTCCTCTTGCTCCTCATCTCTACCTCATTGACGGGCCCAGAGCAACTCCTCCGGGACAGGCCCTGGCAGAAATGCCACAGCTACACCGTCCACCCCATCTCTATGCACCTAGTTATCGCTCGGTGTTTCCTGAGAGTCTGTTCTGTGCCAGTCAAAACTGGGTTTGGGTGGTCCAAAAGCAACCCACAGACTGCACCCCTCTAATGGATTCCAACCAGAAGCACCAGTAACATAGTGGGGTGAGCTTTAGCTGGTGTATTCCTATAAAAGGAAATAGAGCAAGCAGCTCACAGAGGCAGCCCAGCCCGCCAGCAAGCACTTCTGTGATTTCTGCCATTCAATCTCTGGACAGCCCTTCTTCCTTCCCTGGAGAAAACTATCTGCAAACAATATAGTAGGCCAAATACTAAAATTCAGAATATTTAAAGCAATACAAAAGAGAAGCAAAGGGCTGGAGAGATGGCTTAGCGGTTAAGCGCTTGCCTGTGAAGCCTAAGGACCCCGGTTCGAGGCTCGGTTCCCCAGGTTCCACGTTAGCCAGATGCACAAGGGGGCGCACGCGTCTGGAGTTCGTTTGCAGAGGCTGGAAGCCCTGGCATGCCCATTCTCTCTCTCCCTCTATCTGTCTTTCTCTCTGTGTCTGTCGCTCTCAAATAAATAAATTAATTAATTAATTTTAAAAAAAGAGAGAAGCAAAAATATCCAAATGGAAGGAAAGAAACAAACAGGCCAAGACTATAAGCAGGCAATTAAGATAAAACTGTAAGTGGTCAATAAACATATGAAAGGACCCTCAAACTTGCTAAAAATTAGAAACGATTTAAAAACACAGATAGCATAGTTCACCTATTAGCCTGACAAAAAAAGATGTTATTTGGCAATTTTCAAGTCTTGGCAAGAACTAAGTACTCCCACACACTCTAGTGGAATAGAATCAGCACAGACACTTCGGAATGTAACTTGGCAGTAACAATGAAATTTAAGATGCACATTTTACCCTATAGTCTTGTACTCAGAGTGTGGCCCATGGACCAATTGCATCAGCATCACTTGAATGCTTATTAGAAATGCAAATGCCAACTCCATTTCACACCTACTCAATTAAAGTCTTCATTTCAACAAAATGTCCATTGTGGTGTGTGTGTGTGTTTCTGGTTCTTTACTAAATTTTGCACATAGATAGATAGATAGATAGATAGATAGATAGATAGATAAAGGAAATGAGCCTTTTGCTTTCTTTTTCTAAGGAACCAGAAATCTCTAGGCCTGTTGAAGCAGGTCTGAAATCTCAGATGTTTGAAAGGCTAAGTCAGGAGGCTCGTGAGTTCAAAGCCTGCCCGGGCTATCGCGCAACTCAGTGAGACCTTGCCAAAAGGGAGGGACACAAGGGCTCGGGCTGTCATCCTTGTCTTGCATGTGTCACGTTAGAGGTTCAGCTGCGTGGAGACAGGATGTGTAGTAATATCTAACTAACGAATGTCAAGAATGAAATATTTCCAACATCCTGAATTTCAAGAATGCAACATTTTTGAAGTTAGAATTATTCTGTAATTTCAAAACTGATCATTCTGGTAATGGCAAAATCTGTTTCACATTGGTTCTAGTCCTGGTTTTGTGACCTGAGCTAGTCTGGTGACTCTTAGTGTATGTTCGCATCTATGAACAAGAGTAATCGTAAAATCTAGTAAAATAAAGAAAAAAGCATGGTCAGGGCTGTGGAGATGGCTTAGCAGTTAAGGCACTCGCCTGAGAAGCCTAAGGATGCACGTTCTACTCCCCAGGTCCCACGTAAGCCACACACACAAGGTGATGCAGGCACATAAGATGTCACCTGCATCTGGAGTTTGGTTACAGTGCCTGGAGCCATTTCTCTCTCCCTCGCTCATGCTCTCACTCTTGCTTTTACTCTCTCAGTCTGTTTTGCTTGCCTCAAAAAAAAAAAATATATATATGGCCAGTCCAGTTACACACCATGAGCTTTGAACGCATCATACTAAATACAGCTCAGCCTTTGGCATTCATATAGTGACTCTCATGATCAGGAATAAACCCTTTATGTTTATGGACATAGAGAAGAGATTAGTGCTGTCAAAGGAAGACTTTGACCAAATAGAACAAGGACGTATGCACACATATGTGTATACATACGTGTACGTGCATACAAACAAACGTACATACATACAGACATACATATTGTCGGAGACCCTCAAACTACTTCTATCTACAAGAATGCTTCCGATTAAGAAGTCAAAGGAGGATCCAGCTGCCATTAATGAGCTTCATTCTCTACACAGTGTGAGCAGGGATGTCATCAGCCAGAGCTCTCCACTCTCACTCGCTCAGAACATTTCTTTATTTTGTGTATTTGACATAACATTTTGAAAGAGTTGTCTGCTTTTACCGAGATGCAGCGGGAGATTTTATGAAGGTTTTGGCCTCCTGCTCTTTGAAAGGATGCTCAGCAGGGAGGAGGGATGTTGACTAGGAAAACAGCCCTTGCCGTGATTATGCACACGGGTCCAGGAAGGAGACTGAGTTCTTGAGTCTCACCATCCTTCTCTCTAAGACATACCACCTGCCTCCCAGGATTGTGCTGAAGATGGAACTAAATAATGTGTGCAGCTCTTGGCACTCAAGTTGTGGTAAATATTCAACAAACAGTTTGCAGTGTACTTAGCCTTTTCACTTAAATAATAAATGATGATATTTAATTCTCAGTCCATAATTATACATATGCTGTATACATACACACGCAACCCAGGAACTAACTGTGTTTATTTTTAATGTTTGCATTACATAAAAGGATGAGTACCAGTTTTCCACATGATTTTTTTATAGATAGGGACAAGTGGAGCTACATGAAACAGGGCTACACCTTGCTGGCCCCCTGGATGGGCCCCCAGGGTAGATTGGATAGTGTTGTCCACACGTGCCTTATCTTGATCTTCACAATTCCCTGAAGTGAGTTGTTATCACACCCAGGTTGTAGAGGACAGACTGTATCTACTATCAAGCATCACGAGTAAAAGTGGAGGCTGGAGTGATGGCTCAGTGGGTAAAGTGTTTGCCATGGGTTGCGATCGCCTTCTTGTTGCTGGGATAAAACACCCAGCCAAAAGCAACTGGTGGGAGGAAAGGGTTTGTTCCAGGCTGCTGCTTCTAGGCAAAGCTTCAACATGGCGGAGGAAGCTGGCTCACTTCCTCATACATCCACAGCAGAGAGACAACTGCCAGAGCTCAGGCTGGCTCTGGTCACACAGGCCAGATGCAAGGTCCATCCCCTGTGACACACCTCTTCCTCCTGCGGGGCTCCACCTGCTGGGGACTAAGAAGGAAGCTCAACAACAGATACTTGAGGCTGTGGGGACATTTACATTCAAACCACCCCACTGTGCAAGCATGAGGACCTGAGTTCAAATTTCTAGCAGCCACATAAAAAAAATTCTAGGTGTGGTGGTACATGCTGTGATCCCAGTGCTAGGGACACAGACAGGAGAATCCCTGGGACTCACTGGCTATTTAGGCCAGCTAAACCAGTGAGCCATAGACTCAGTCAGAGACCTTGTCTGAGAGAATACGGCAGAGAGGGGCCTAGGGAGACATCTGATGGTGACCAATGGCCTTCACAGGTACATGCACACACACCCACGTGCCCTCACAAACATACAAAAATTATATGTATTCCCCACACACATACACACTCATAAAAAACAGAAGTGGTAGAGGGCTGCACTCCAAGCCTACACCACTCCCTCCAGAGGAACAGTTAAGGGACATCTATGTTACACAGGATTAACTTTGAAGTGACACCTCTTTGGAAGCATTCACATTCACAAAGGAGACTGGTAATGTGGCAAGAGTTCTCGAGCCCTAATTGCTTGTTGTCCCAATTAGAAGGTATTAAGTCTCCCCTTTTCAAAAGTGAGAATCCAGTTGGTCATGGCACTTCCTAAGTCCCTGTGGACAGTTCCTGAAAACCCTGGCATGGGCTGCAGTGCAGGGGTGTCAGAGGCAGGCTGTGAAATACTGTGTTTATAGAAAATGTCAGGAAGTGTCCTTGATACCTGAGAATCAGCTGCGTTCTGCCCAGACCCCTCACCCTCAGCCTCGGGGATCCTTGGGACATCATAGGTGCTTGCCAGATATGAGGAGCAGTGACCTTTTCAGAATTGGTATACTGTGGTTTGTGGCACTATGAGCCTATAAGGCATGTTTTGGGCTTTATTGCTAGCCAGATGGTGAATCAAATATTCAGCAGTCCCACAAACTTCTCACAACAGCGAGGTGACTGGTTTGTTCAGAACAGAGTGATTGCGGTAGAGAGCCCAAATTGCAAGTGGCAAGAAGCAGCTGGAAGGTGGTCCGCAGTCTGCTTCTCCAACAGAGCCAGAGACCAGAGCTCGCGGCAGCTTGAGTTTGCAGCAGGCCCAGAGCCCCTCCTTGGAGAGCTGTGGAATTTGTCATCAAAGGACCTGTATCATATGACAGTTACTACGCAAATGGCAGATGCACGAGTGTACAAAATACTCAGGCAAACGAGTCCAGATAAACTAGCCCGAGCAGATGCCAAGGGATAGGTCACTGTCACAGGTACCCAGATAATCACCATCCTCACAGAGCCTAAACCCAGAGCACCTTAATACAGGCTTATAATCAGCCCGGGTCCATGGGTTTCTATATGCAGGCATTGACAGGCCCCAGAGAACACTGTTAAAATGTGGCTTTCCGGGCTGGAGAGATGGCTTAGCGGTTAAGCGCTTGCCTGTGAAGCCTAAGGACCCCAATTCGAGGCTCGGTTCGCCAGGTCCCACGTTAGCCAGATGCACAAGGGGGCGCACGCGTCTGGAGTTCGTTTGCAGAGGCTGGAAGCCCTGGCGCGCCCATTCTACCTCAGTCTTCTCTCTCTGCCTCTTTCTCCCTCTGTCTGTCACTCTCAAATAAATAAATAAAAATGAACAAAAAATATTTTTTTAAAAATGTGGCTTTCCCAAGTCGCTGGACTGATGTGACAGGTTCCTGGCCACTCCACCTAACTTCACTAGAAGGTCTCCAACCACTACTGAACAGGTAAGGCCAGCACTTAAGACTGAGTACATCAGTAGGGCTAACATTGTTTTTTTTTTTTCTTTTCTGTTTTTGCAGACGGATGTGTGGTGTGTGTGTTCATAACCACATGGGTGCATGTGTGTGGACGTGCTGGTGCACATGTGCATGCATGTGGAAGCCACAGCATCTTCCTCGATTGCTGCTCTCTTTATCTCCAGAGATGAGGTCTCTCACTTGAACCCAGGGCTTGTCGATTCAGCTACTCTAGCTAGGCAACCTGTCCTGGGAATTCCATCTCTGTCTTCTGAGTGCTAGGATCACGGGTGGGCCTCCACCTGCACCCGGCATGTACAGGGGTGCTGGAGGTCTGAACCCTAGCCCTCATCCTTCTATCATAAGTGCTTTACCCATTGGGCCATCTCTCCAGTTCCTTAGTAACATTCTTGTCTGCAGTGTACCATCAGGCCAAAACAACCTGGATTTATTTATTTTCAGTAAGTTATTAGGCAAGTTCTATCTTCTGGGTTGGGGAGATATTAAGTCAATAACATGCTTGTTTGTCTTGGGAAGATGGGGATCAGAACCCAAGTAAAAAAAATTCTTGAGCTAGAGAGATGGCTTAGTGATTAAGCGCTTGCCTGTGAAGCCTAAGGACCCCGGTTCGAACCTCGAGTCCCCAGGACCCACGTTAGCCAGATGCACAAGGGGGCGCACACGTCTGGAGTTCATTTGCAGTGGCTGGAGGCCCTGGTGTGCCCATATTCTCTCTCTCTCTCTCTCTCTCTCTCTCTCTCTTTCTATCTGCCTCTTTCACTCTGTGTCTGTCACTCTCAAATAAATAAATAAAGATGAACAAAATTTTTTTTTAAAATTCTTGGCATGATGGCATGCCCTTGTAGAACTGGAGAGGTGGAGACGCCTGATGCTCACTGGCCAGTCAGTGTAGCCTACATGGTAAATTCCTGGCCAGTGAGAGAACCTGTCTCAAATAAAAGTGGATGCACCCTGAGGAATGATCAGCCAGAAATTGCCTTCTGACTTACACACACACACACACACACACAATTTCTCATTTCTTACTCCTTCTTCAACCATTATAATCATCTCAAAAATCTCTCTGAAAAATGTTTCTGATTGTCACACTGTCACTAAATCCGGTGGTGTGAGTCCTCATCTTATTCGACCCTTCATCTGCCTTACACACTGTGGAGTTTCCCTCCTTTTTGAAGACATTCCACTCCCCTTGCTTCTAGGGCATGGTACTCACCCAGCTGGACTCTTGCATGGCCCCATCGTTACCCACTTCTGCATTGCCACTGCTTGGGATCCTTCTGAGCCTCTCTCCTCTTCACTCTGTTCCCTCCAGCCTTAGGCAATTTCATCTAAACCATCAACTGCTGCCCGTCACATGTAGATGAGTCCAGCTATGAGCCCAGTTCTCACTTTACATTCCTCCTTATCAGATTCAAAAGCATCTCAAAGTCAAAACAGATGAGCAAGAGGGCTCCACTCCCCCAGTCTACCAGTGTCCCCTAATTCAGTGCATGACAACATCCATTCATTATGCAAATCGAAACGCCTTTGTCCCCATGCCATGATGGCCATGCCATATTTACTATAACTAATTATGCGTGACACAAATTTACCTATATTTTACTGTGTTTCTCCCATCATTCTACCAACATTACTAACTGGGCTACAACTTTCATATATTGGTCTATGGGAAGCTGGGAAAAATCGATGAGGTTTTTTTCCTAACAATATCTTTGGGGTAGTATTGAATAAATATTTAATAACTTAGTGATATTTTACTTAAACTGGGCATTATTTGTCAGTGTCTAAGAACACAAACCCCACACATAAGATTAAACTCATGATAACTGAAACTAGATCTTTGGGGGGGCTCCCTTTTCATTAATTAATTTGGATAATAATCTTTTAAACATATTTAAAATATATAAAAATCAAACTATCATTAGTCTCAGGTTACATTTTATTATATTCACAGAAAACTCCAGATAAGTATAAGTTTATTATAATTAATAAGGTGGTTTAACAAGATGCTAGATATACAATGGACAGCAAAAAAAAATTAATTATTTTTTAAAACAAATTTGAAAACAATGAAAAGCTCTATTTGTCATAGCGACAAAATTTTTTTTTTTAACTCAAGCTAGGACTAGAGAGAGAACTCAGTGGATAACTCACATGTTGCATAATTACCTCAATTCAGTTCCCCAGAATCCGTGTAAAGCTGGGTGTATAGTGGGCACCTTTAACCCCAGTATGCCTTTGGCGAGATGGGAGGCAAATGCAGGAGAATCCTCAAGGAGCTCACAGGCCAACTGTAGCAACTGCCTTCTTATTGCTGGGATGCAAACAGGAGAGGCCCCTTATGGGAGGGGAGGGCTTATTCCAGGGGAAGCTCCATCATGGCAGGGAAAGCCTGGCACAGCAGGCAGCCAGGGTGTCACATCTTGTCACAACAGCAGGAAAGAAATCATCTGAGTGAGCTAGTCCTGAGCACCTAGCGTTCTGGACCAAAAAGCCTTATGGACCACACCCTCTGTGACACACCTCCTCCAGCAAGTCTCCAGCTCCCAAAGAATCCACGACCTCCCCTAATTGTTGCCAGCTGGGGACCAGGTACTCAAAACACATGAGCCTCTGGGAGACAGTTCATTGAAACCACCACAGATGTCCTAGCACATGTGGTAGTGAACAACAAAGAGATAGCTTGTATCAAAGGAGGTGGGAAGAAAGCACTAAAACACAAGGTTGTTCTCTCTGATATCCACATGTGCACCATGACACCTGTATTTACACACACACACACACACACACACACACACACACCAGAAATGAAAATTAGGGCTGGAGAGATGGCTTAGCTGTAGGGTGCTTGCCTGTGAAGCCTAAGGACCCATGTTCCACTCTCCAGATCCCACACAAGCCAGATGCACAAGGTGAGGCAAGCACAAGGTTGCACGTGACCACTAGGTGGCGCAAGTGTCTGGAGTTAGAACTGGCAAGCCAATTCCCTTTCCCTCCTTGCTCTCTTTAAAATTAAATTTAAAATAAATTAATTAAAAAAAAAAAAACGCTAAGCTACAAACTGATGTACTGGAGACAACCAGCTCCCAGTCTCACTGCCAGTGGTGTTCCAGCCCTCAAGTGGAGTGCCACAGGAGGTTAAAAGCTGGGCACCAGCGCCACCCTCTCGGCTGTATCACTCATTTTCTGTTGAATATTTCTTCCTAATTGGCCTCTCAGATAGAGTCCAAAGGTCTTTTTTTTTTTTTTTGGTTTTTCAAGGTAGGGTCTCACTCTGGCTCAGGCTGACCTGGAATTCACTCTGTAGTCTCAGGGTGGCCTCGAACTCACGGCGATCCTCCTACCTCTGCCTCCCGAGTGCTGGGATTAAAGGCGTGCGCCACCACGCCCGGCTTGAGTCCGAAGGTCTAGAATAAACCAGGGGAGGCAGATAATCTAAGACAGTTTGAGGAGCTAGTAAGTGGAGGCTCTGGGTTCCTCCCCACTCTTCAGACCTGTGTTTTATCGCTTCAGCCTTTTGTGTATTGATAGCCATCAAGTAATAGGAAAGCTATTATTTTTAGTCTGCTTACTAGACTAAGAACAGAACTAATAAGATAGGGTGTTAGAACTAGAGGTTTTGTGGTAGTCTCTGTTCCTTGGTGTGCTTGGGACTGAGTGAGATGGCTGACGCAAACAGATGCGGCCTGGGGCTGGCATCCAGCGCCAGCAACCGAGACAGGCCAGGCACCTCTGCCCGGGGGTGCTGTACAGTGCCTGCCTGTCTGCGTACCTGGGCTCTGAGGCCATTAGTGCAAGATGTAGGGAAGAGCTGAGCCCCGTCCTCCCGGCACTGGGAACTTGCCACGGACGATGGATGGCTCGTGCCGCTGCTTCTCCGAGGCTGCTCCCCGCAGAGCAGCGCTTTCTAAGTCCCTGAGGGCCACAGGGATCTGGAAACACTGTGCCCAGCTTCCAGCTTCTGAGAGACCTGCAGCCGCCCTGGTGGCAGTGGCATTCGTCCCTTAGCTCACGTTCCGTCGTTGCCCACTCGTGACAGCTGCAGCCACTGTGTGCCACTGTGTGCGCTACCACAGCCACCCCACATCACCAAGGAAGAGACACCGAGCTTGTCTTGGAGGCCCGAAGGGGAGCACCAGGCTTCGGGCTTTGTGCCCATCTTCAGGAGCTCTCTCCAGCCGATCTCTCGGTGTTGCATCTGGGGTTATACTTGTTTCTCTCCTTTTTTGTTATTATTTTATTTTATTTTGTTGTTGTTTTTATTTATTTAAGAATGACAGAGAGAGAAAGAGGCAGAGAGAGAGGGAGAGAGAGAGAGAATGGGCGCGCCAGGGCTTCCAGCCTCTGCAAACGAACTCCAGACGCGTGCGCCCCCTTGTGCATCTGGCTAACATCGTCCTGGGGAATCGAGCCTCGAACCGGGGTCCTTAGGCTTCACAGGCAAGCGCTTAACCGCTAAGCCATCTCTCCAGCCCCCCTTTGTTGTTATTATTATTAGCTATGTATGCAGTGTGTATACAGCCATGTTGGTGCCATCGCTAGCCTCCTCCCTGCCCCCTCCCCCGCAGGGACCCTCCTCGTTGGGGAATGTGGGTCGTGCATTGTGGGGGTAGCCATCAGGCATGAGGAAGAGGCAATGTCGCTGTGCGTAATGTCCCAACTTGTGGCTCTGACAATCTTTGTAATTCAGTATCTCATGTCATTGTTGCTGGCTCAAATTGACCACTAGAGGTATGTGATGATTAATCTTGACAGTCCACTTGAGTGGGTTTAGAATCACCATGGAAACACACCTCCGGGTATGTCTATGAGGGTGTTGCAGAGCGGTTTGAGAGGTGAGAAGACCCACTCTGAATGCAGCACCATCCCAAGGGTTAGGGAGGCAGGGGTAAGAGAATCGCTGTGAGTTTGAGGCCAGCCTGGGCAAGAATGGGTAGGTGCGTACCAGCATTGTCTCTCCGTTTCCTGTCTGCAGACACAATGTCACCAGCTGCCTCCTCACACTCTTGCCACTGTCCCTTTCCCACCGGATGGACCGTACCTTCACACTGGGAGTCCAGATAAACCCTTCTTCCCTCAAGTGGCTTCTTTTCATGTATTTTGTCACAACACAGAGAACAGTGAGTAACAGAAGACATGGAGCACTATAGCAGAGGACAGGGGCCACTGGAGGCGCCATTTGCCTTCCCATGGGACTGTCCCATGCTGGTGAGCAACATGGGTTTGTTTTCTTAAATATTTGTTTAAAAAATATTTTTTTAAAATATTTTTTTAATTATTTATTTGAGAGCGACAGACACAGAGAGAAAGACAGATAGAGGGAGAGAGAGAGAGAATGGGCGCGCCAGGGCTTCCAGCCTCTGCAAACGAACTCCAGACGCGTGCGCCCCCTTGTGCATCTGGCTAACGTGGGACCTGGGGAACCGAGCCTCGAACCGGGGTCCTTAGGCTTCATAGGCAAGCGCTTAACTGCTGAGCCATCTCTCCAGCCCATAAAAAATATTTTTATTAGTTATGGACACAGTATGTAAGCAACACATGTTGGTACCATCTTTTCTATTAATCCTCCCCCTTTTGCAAAGGGGCCCTCTTGAATATTTTTAAGTGTGTGTGTGAGTGTGTGTGTCTGTGTGTGTGTGTGTTTGTGTGCACACGTTTATGCAGGACCTCTTGGTTCTGCAAATGAAACACCAGAAGTTTGGTCGCTTTCTGGGCCCAGCTCTATATGGATGGCTAGGGAAGCAGGCCGGCAGGCTTTGCAAGCACCTTTAAGAGCTGAGCCATCTCCCCAGCCCCGCCCTCCGGACATTTTAAAATATTTTTTCTCTATGCATCTTTTCTTATAATCAAGGCATCCCTTTTCACAGCTGCCACCATTTTCCTTTGATACCCACTGCACAATCAAATTCTTCTCTAACTTGCTATTCTTAACCTGCTGTAAATTGGGAAAACAAACTGGATTACTGCAGTTGGATGTAAATGAGAAAAAGAAAAGAAAAAAAAAAAAACAAGAAAGGGACCGAGGGACCCTCCTTCAAATAAAGTATTTGGGAGTGTGACACATTTATTAGTTCACTTACGTCTTGCTTGTCAACACTCTCCCCATTCCCGCAGCACGCACACCTGCTCACCATCACCTCCACAGAGCAGCCGGTCTTGTCACTGACACACGTCCTGCATCCTCGCCCTCATCAGACCCTCCACTAGCTTCTCACCATGTGTTCTCCTCGGCAAGAAAGCCAGCCCCCAAAGCCCTCTGGACCCAGTCTCCCTGGACATCCCTTTTCTAACCATTTCCTGGCCCCTATTAGAGGCCATTGCCACTCTATCACGTCTGTCACCCAACCTCACTAGGTGACAGTGATGACTAATCTGGGTTTTCAGTTTGACAGGATTTAGAATCACCATGGAAACAAATCTCTGGGCACGTCTGTGAGAGAGCTTCTACATCAGGTTAGTTGAGGTGAAAAGACCCCTTCCTTGGGCTGGGGCACTGGACTGACCAATACGGCGGAGTAAGTTCATGAGCTTGGGAGTCCCATCAAAGAATCTCAAGGGGAAGCCATCCTCTACCTCAGCGGATGGTAGTTCTTCAAACTGCCTCCTTGTGAGCTTCTCTCGGGCCACACCCAATCAGTTTCTCTCACAGAATTCCCTCTACCATCCTCTCTTAATCAAATCTGCCATACAGGTCCACACCCTTCCTTCAAGAAACCCACCTGGACCCAGTGTGCAGATTTGCTAGACATTTTGTCCCCAGCTCTTCCGTGGCCTCTCCTCACCCCCAGCTCAGAAGCAGTGACTTCCAAGATAAGCGCTTCCTGGCTTCTCCTTTAGTGACTGTCCCCAGCTCACCCCATGGCCATCCCCAGCCAGCTGTCTGCCTCCCACTCCCTCTAAGGAGTCACTCTTTTAGATAATGTTCTCTCGAAAATCACACCTCCACCATGTTTACCTCCTGAGTTCTGGAGTTTCACCATGCCTCACTTAAGGTATTGACTTTCCAACTCAGGATAAATTATTCAGCGGCTCATTTTCAGCCCAGCTCCTCTTTCCTTCCGGGCCAGTTCTCTACCACCAGCCTTGAAGTCTGAGGACGTGATCACAATTCACGCTCTGCCAGACATTAAAGGGCCACTGGGTGCACTCAGGGCTGTTTAGAGTTCTCAGCAGAGGGGCAGGCCCAAGTTTTGGAGCACAAAGACCTGCACCTATTCTGTCAAGCACCCAAGCCTAGGCTAGGTGGTGGCAGAGGGGTTCTGGTTTAAAGGCAAGATTTTTTTTCTGGAACTTTCCACGCCTCACCGCCCCCCCCCTCCCCAAGAGCTGTCTGAGAGCTAATAGAAGCAGCTGGGCCCTGGTTGTAGTCAACCTTTCACAGGAGGGGCAGTGTGTGGGTTTTCAGCCATGGTGGCACAGAGTTGGAAAGAAACCAGAAATTGCTCATGACAGGGGACATCTGAGAAGGCACATTGGAAACCATGTGGGGCTAGGAATGCAGCTCAGTGGAGGAGCACATGCCCAGTATGGTGGAGACCCTGGGTTCAGACCTCAACACCACAAGAAAAGAGGCAACATGGAACCCTTACCTTCAGCACTTGTTAGGCATGGGTCTCTATGGTGGCATCATCTCTTCTTCTCACAGCTCCTCTTACTTCCCTTCCCAGACCTTCCTGGTTTAGTCTTATAGCCCAGCACAAGGTCCTGTTCATGACCAAGGTTTCTGTTCCAAGTCTTCTCGACTTTGGCCATGGGAGGTCCAGGGGGGTTCCAGATCCCAGAGGGACACTCCTGTCACACACAGCCTCAGAACCAGCCCGGGTCAGACCACAGGCTCCGATCATGACTCCATTCAAAGCCATTAGGTACACTTGGTATAGATGACAAGGTCAGGCTGGGGAAGGGCAGATAGACAGCGGTCCCCACTGAAGGACCGGACGAGACCCATTACCTCATTGTATTAGATTATGGCCCATGCCTGTAATTTCATTTTCTTCAATTGTTTGATCAATTTAGCCCCAGCTTTAAGGTTTATTCTAATGATGACCTTCAAGACATTGACTCTGAGAAGAACAGAATTTGGAGGGAGGGTGCACAATAGGACATGCAAAGGACTTCCTTACACTTCCCCAAAGCCAACACAGTGTTGCTGGTAGCCAGAGAAAAGGGCTAAAAACAGGCAAACTACTAACAAAACAGACAACAAGGAAGGCAGCATGTGTGATAACTAGGAAAAAAAGGATTTGTGATTAAGGCACAAAAGACTGAATCTTTTAGCAATTGGGAAGGAAAGGAAGATACTGGTGTAGAGTGGGGAGAGAAAAGGCAACTTTGGGGCAAATATAATAATAAATCTATTAGGTCATGGGTCATGGAGCAGCAGAGGAGCCAGGTTAAAATAGAAGAATGAAGGAAAGTGCTGAGGGAAAACAGAAACAGAAAGCCAGGGCAAGTCAGGCATGCTGTCTTAAACCTGTAGTCCCAGCACATGGGATACTGTGGCATGAAAATCACAAGTTCAAGATCAACCTGGGCTATGTAGTAAGACTTCATCTCAAAAAAAAAAAAAAGGTGGGGCAAGAGAAAACTAGAATATGGATTTTTTTTTTGGCAGGCGTATGTGGTGTGCACGTGTCTATGAGTGTTTGTATGCACGTAGGCACACATATATGTGGGCGCCTATGCATGTGTGTGCATAGACATGTAGAGATGAGACATCAATGCCAGATGTTTTCCTCAATCACTCACCACCTTATTTTTTAATGCTATATTTATTTATTTGAGAGAGGGAGTAAAGGAGTGAGGGAGGGAGGGAGAGAGAGAGAATGGGTGAGCCAGCCCCTGTAGATGAACTCCAGATGCATTCACGACCTTGTGCATCTGGCTTACATGGGTACTGGAGAATCGAATCTGGGTCTTTAGGCTTCTAAAGCAGGCGCCTTAACAACTAAGCCATCTTTCCAGCCTAACCATCTTATCTTTTGAAGCAGGATCTCTCACTGAGCCTGGAGGTCAGCCAATCGGCTAGACAAGCTAGCCAGCAAGTTTAGGGGGATCTTCCTGTCTCCACCTCCCCAGCACTGGGACTGTAGGCACATGCCACTAGCTTGGCTGGTTTAGGTCTTAAATGTCCCCAAAGACCCATATGTCAAGAACTGGTTCCTAGCCAATGGCACTATTGAGAGCTAGTGGAACCTAAAAGGGGTGAGTCCCAGTGAGAAGAGGTCATTGGTGACATGTTCTTCAAGGGGACATTTGGGCCCCAGACCCTTATCTCTCTTTTGCTTTCTGGCCACTATGAGGTGAGCCACTTTGCTGTACCATATGCATCTTACCATAGTATGTTACTTGCCACAGGACAGTCAACTGTGGACTGCAACCTCCAAACCCATATACCAAAATGAACCTTTTATTTAAAAAAAAAGTTACTTATGGCTGGAGAGATGGCTTAGCAGTTAAGGTGCTTGCCTGTGAAACCTAAGGACCCAGATTCAATTCCACAGTATGCATGTAAGCCAGATGCATAAGGCGGCACATGCATCTGGAGTTCATTTGCAGTGGCTAGAGGACCTGGCGTGCCCATTCTCTCTCTATCAGCCTCCTTCGCTCTCCCCCCTCAAATAAATGAATAAATATTTTAGGTTATTTAATTTTTTGTAATTTTGGTGCATGTGTGTATAATGCTGTGTAGTGTATATATGATAGTGTGTGTGTTTGTATGATGGTGTGTGTGTGTATGATGGTGTGTATGTAGGTGATGGTGTGTGGTATGTGCGTGTGCTTTTGTGTGTGAGTGTGGGGACACATGCCACAGCATGTGTGTGGGGTCAGAGGTCAATTTTCAGGTGTCCGTCCTCACCTCCAGCTTATTTGAGGCAGGGCCCCACACTGTGCACTACTGCTTCCGGCAGGCTAGCTGACTCCCAAGCTTCTGACGGACTCTCCTGTCTCCGCCTCCCTTCTCTCCCAGAGGCATGGCCGGGATTACAGACGCCTGCCGCAGCATCCGGCTTCCGCACGCAGGGGCTGGGGTTCCAAACCCAGGTACTCACTCACATGCAGCAAGCACTTTATCCACTGGGCCATCTCGCCAGCCTCACCTTTCTTCTGCTTCTGTTGATTATTTCAGGCCACAGGTAGTTGGTTGCAAGAATAGAAAGATGAGTGAGAGAGGGGAATGGAGAGAGAGAGAGAGAGAGAGAGAGAGCGCTTCTACCATTACATTTGTGTTGCATAGAATCCCTCTGACACTATTCAACCTCCGGAAGATGGACGTTCTTGTCACCCACCATCCCTGACTCATACACACCTTACATCCCACCTCCAAATTATTTACAAGTTTACTCTATTAATAATTCACCTGACGATGCAAGGTACAATAGCTAACAATGACTAGCTATGAAGCACCAAATGCACATAGTTGCAATCTAACAATTCAATGAGGCAGAAAGCTTTGCAACCACTCTATGCTGATGACATTGGTGCTCACAAAGCGTAGGTAACCGCGGCAATTTCCTGGAATGAGGGAGTGGCAGAGCCGGGCCGGGGGGTCGGCGGGGCTGAGCACAATGACATTTCCCCCTAGATTCTGCACTCTGATGAGGAAGTGTTCGGTCACCTGCACTGCCACCATCATCAGCTCACAGGTGCTCATTGTAATTGTTCCCAATCAACAAAGCAGATGAAGTTGTGCATTTCAAACGTGTCACTTGAAGATACTAAAACATACGTAGCATTTTCCTGCCTACTTAAGGCACATTGCTCACTGAGCACAATTCTGTGTTCCCTAATTATTTCATTCACTCCAACCATCCTTCTATTTGCCTCGCACTGTGAGACACACTTAAGAATATAAAGTTGCGTGATATAAAACACTGGTGGCCAAAGATTCACAATATGGTAGGGGAAATGCACAGACATATACATATGCATGTATATAGCATAGATACAATATCCATCCTTATGGTAGCCTACCCTATAATTAGTTTGAACAGTCTTTGCATTATGTTAATCCTCAGAATAATTCTATGCAGAAGATATACTACTGTATGCACTTTATAGGAAAAGAGATTTAGAGTTGAAGTCATTTGCAGCTACTAAATATTGAAAAGTGCAAATTCGTATAAAATTTATCTAGAAGCTGAGCTGTCCTCACCTGAACTCTGTGGTTTCCTCCAAGGGAACAAACAGTTGCAAATGGTAAGATCAGAACAAATGAAATTCAGAGTGGTCAGATGAGTGGAAGCGAGATGTCACCAGAATACAGGACACAGTTCTGAGTGTGCACAAAAGATGAAAGGAAGGAAATCACTTTAGGCATCGAGAGACCTGCAAATTTTTACTTGGACTCTGAATATGTGAATGTTTGGTAAATGAAGGGCAGGGGAGAAAGTAGAGAAAAATAAAGGTAGAAATGCGGGGATGGCTCAGCCTTGGTACAACCTCATATTAATCTTCACTTTCCCAAGGGGTGTTAGGAGCCAATGGAGGAGTCAAGTGCAGGGAGATTGGGGTTTATTTATACTTTTAGAGATATAAAGATATTTTGGGCCAGGCATTGTGGCACATACCTACAATCCCAGAATGTAGGAGGTGGAGGAGACAGACTGGAGAGCTCAAGGTCAGCCTGGGATATACAGAGAGTTTACGACTTGTGGAACTGGATTACATACCAAGAGCCTGTTTCCAAAAAAAATAAAGTGGCTGTGATGTGGAAGGGGAAGGTGAAGACGCAGTGATTCTCACAGTGGCTCAGGAACAGAAAGGATACTCACTCTTGGGGACCCACTGATAGGACGTGCATGTGTTTGGACAATGCCTGAGAAAGGCGTACATGGGTGCTACGTACCAGCGCCATATGGACTGACCAGCCCACGGCATTGTCTTACCCAAAATGCACATTGAGAAACCCCAGGAGAGAAACCTAGGGGCCACTCCAAATACAGCTCTCACTTATCATATCCCACCATCACCCCAAAGATAAGTCTTATAATGGCTAATTTTGCTTATCAGGAAACCCCTAGGATGTTCATTAGGCACACCTTGGACATGTCTGCGAAGCTGATTCTGAAAGGAGAAAGGAGAGTCGTAGAACCCCAGCCAAGAGCCAGCAGCACTCCTCTCTCTTCTCGATCTGCTCAGCTAGGAGCAAGCGGCTTATAATGCCTCCACCACCACGCACTGTACCCTCCCTAACTGTAACCCACAATGCAGTACTTCCTGCCCCGGGTTCTTTCCGGTCATGTATATTGCCACAGGGACAGAAAGGATGCCTGCTATGCATCTAGTGCTGGTCTCCAAGACCCGTGGTTTCCCCTTCTAAGCCCTCAGTTCAGGTCTCCCCAATTCTTCTTTCATCTGGAGGCTGTGTGTCTATGGATTCCTGACATCCAATGCTGCGCTGGATACGCAGAGGGTGGCTGTGAATATTTGCTGAACCCAACGCAACGGCTCAATCCTGGGGCCTAAGCGCTCCCTGCACCCTTGACCTGAGAGCCATCAAGCGCTGTCCTCCTCACTGGTGATTTTGACACGAGTGTTTCTCTCAGGTTTCAGCAAACTTGGCAGCTTCTGCTCGACTTCCTCGTGGCAGTAGGAACACGATGCTTCCTCATCAGTGGCTGGGCTCTTCAAAGACTCTTCATATTACCCAGCATCCCCCGGGTAATCAGAGCAAATACAATGTCCTTACTGCGTCTGTTTCTCACTTGAAATGCAAGGCAAGACTTCACGGAAAATTGCCTCAAGTCCACACTTCCGTTCAGAATGAGCCTGTTCTTCACCCACATTTAACTGTTTAGTTACCATACCCCCCCCCTTTCCATTCCCACCTAAAATGAAAAGATCTTTGGACCTAATGCTAAATGTTAAGACAGTTCTATTTTGGTCTATATTTTGATTTTGCTTGTTTGACCTTAAATAAGTAACTTGATCTCCATTTCACCAGTTATAACTCTCAGGGACTGACTCAGTAGCTTTTTAACCTAGGGTTCTTGGAGGTAGTTGGGGTCATATGGGGTTGGGTTAAAGCCCATATACTCTCGGTGGTTTCCGTATTGATGCCCACCACATAGTTTTGCTAGGAAGTACCCTTGGGGCATATGGTAGGATTGTCCTCTCTTAGCCCCTTAGTGGTTGGGTGGCCATGTGACAGGTTTTGACTAGTTCACCGTGGCTGGAAGTGCTGTGTGTCACTTCTTTTGTTTGTTTATTTTTATTTATTTATTTTAGAGTGACAGGCAGAGAAAGAAAGAGGCACATAGAGAGAATGGGCGCATCAGGGCCTCCAGCCACTGCGAATGAACTCCAGATGCATGTGTCCCCTTGTGCATCTGGCTGACGGAGGGTCCTGGGGAATCGAGGCTCGAACCGGGGTCCTTAGGCTTCACAGGCAAGCGCTTAACTGCTAAGCCATCTCTCCAGCCCTGTGTGTCACTTTTAAACAGGAGTATTTAATGGTTGATGTAATAATCTTCATAATTGTATCCATTCTTCTGCCGTGGTAGCCAGCTGCTCCATCACTTCATTTTGAGGAGCTAGAGAGCTGAGCCAAAGCTCATGCAGGGTGTGCAAGAAGTCTTGGAGCTGTAGAAATGCCTCAGCAGATCAAGTGTTTGTCACACATGCATGAGGGCCTGAGTTCAGGTCCCCAGCATGCACATAAAATTCTAGGTTGCCTGTCATCCCAGAACTGGAAAGACAAGGACTAGGAATTCCCGAGGCTCATTGGCTAGCTACTGTAGTCAAATTGGTGAGCTCTAATCAAGTGAGAGGTTCTGCCTCAAAGAATAAACTTCAGAGCAGTTGAAGAAGATACCCAGTGTCAGCCTTTGGTCTCCATTCAGGCACCCACACATGTATGCACACACACACACACACGAACATGCATTCATACACACATGCACACCACACACACAACAAAAATGGAAAGCCTTGTGTTGTTATGACAGCTGATAAAATTTCTGGATTGTCTGTTAATGAACATGATCTAGCCTATTCTGACTCTTTCTCTCTCTCTTTCTCTCTCTCACACACACTGACTTCAACAAGAGCATACCTGTGTTATACATTATACTTCTGAGTAAGATTTGTTTGACAAGAGAATCCAAGAGCCAAAAGGAACTATTTGAAACCCACTGGCCTGTGTTTCCATGGAGCTCCTCCAGTCACAAGTTCACAGTTCAATACTGTGACCCTTCCAACAGTTCCTTCTGCACTCCAACTGTATCATTGCTGTTATTAAAAATATTTTATTTTTATTTATTTATTTGAGATAAAGAGGGAGAGAGAGAGAATAGGCCCACCAGGGCTTCCAGTCACTGCAGACGAACTCCAGATGCGTGCGCCCCCTTGTGCATCTGGCTAACGTGGGTCCTGGAGAACCGAGCCTCGAACCAGGGTCCTTAGGCTTCACAGGCAAGCGCTTAACTGCTAAGCCATCTCTCCAGCCCTATCCTTGCTGTTTTTACACATTTTTGACTTGACTTCACTGCTATAAACTTCTCTTAATTTGATAGGTACTTCCCTTGAAGGTTTCCTTTCCCATAAAATAGAAAAGCCAAATTTGGGATATCAAAATGGTGACCCGCTTTTTCCTCCCAACACAGCCATCAGGACAGAATCCCCTGTCAGTGCCGACAGCTTCACTCTGACAAGGTCAGACCAGTGGCAAGCAGTCCCACACCGTCTCTGCTTCCCTGAGACAGGAAGGAAACATGCATCCTCACGTTAGAGTTAGAGTTGATCTCGGACTTTTAGTCAACTAGTTTCCCTTCCTCTTCAGAGCTCTGTGCAGGAAAGTTTTCTAAACAAAACTTACTAATGATATTTTTTAAATGTGGCCAACACGTGCATTATGTTTTGTTGATAGGCTGGTGACATCTGGACTCTCTAGGTCCATCTAGACCATAAGGGCCCCTGAGTTGCTATTGAGGGTTTAATTTGAATCTAATTTTGTTGTACTTACTAATCAATCTAGCAATATACCCCTGATTCTAGTGCAGTTGATCTGCAGTACAGACCCAGAATCTGAATTTACAAGGTGACCCTGATGCAGACGGTCACAGATTCACAATCTGAAAACATTAGGGTTGACATTTAAGCTGTTTCTAATCCATGGGCTCTATGGTTAATTTCAAATTTCAAGTATGCAAGAGATCCAAAACACTCACTCGGCTGAATATCATAGGAAAACCACTGGCCACGGCTAAATGCTACCCTCCCCTTGGGAGTAGAGCAGAGGCATGGGAAACAAGGGACTGAGGACTCATTCAGTTGGGAAGGACCCAAGAGAGGAAGAGGATGGACTCTCTTCTGAGCACCTGTGATGCCTGCTCTGGGCCCAGAGAAAATTCAAAAACCAAGGTTGCGTCCTCAGCTATAGGGATGCAGGAGGTGGACAGTCAGTGGCTGGAGAGCTCTGAGGGAGACTTGGAGAGAAGCACAATGGCTCAGACTTGGGGGACTAGATTAAGCCAAAGTGATTCCTTCCTGAAGGAAGGATGAGGAATTACTGGGGAAGACATCCATTGAAAATTGGCTTTGGGGCTGGCTCAGTGGCTAAAGCAAAGCCTACTGGTCTGGGTTCGATTCCCAAGTACCCACATAAAACCAGATGCACAAAATATCTGGAGTTTGTTTGCAGTGGCAAGAGGCTCTGATCTCATATTCAATCTCTCTCTCTCCTTGCAAACAACTAAATAAAAAATATTTCAAAACAAAGATAATTGGACTAGTCTTTAACCCAAAGTGACAAAGAGTAGGAAGAGTCAGCAAGTGTGTGGAACCCATCGCTCGGGGAGATTCAAAAGCTGAACCCAATTAATTCAGTTCTTAGGGTACAGCACTGATTCCATGGGGCCAGACAATGAAGACTAAGTTTAAAAAACAGCCTGGGGCTGGAGAGATGGCTTAGCGGTTAAGCGCTTGCCTGTGAAGCCTAAGGACCCCAGTTCGAGGCTCGGTTCCCCAGGTCCCACGTTAGCCAGATGCACAAGGGGGCGCACGCGTCTGGAGTTCGTTAGCAGAGGCTGGAAGCCCTGGCGTGCCCATTCTCTCTCTCTCCCTCTATCTGTCTTTCTCTCTGTGTCTGTCTTTCTCAAACCAATAAATAAAAAAAATAAATAAATAAATGTTAAAAAAAATACCAGCCTGGTAGTTTGAATAGATGTCCCCCAATATATTCAGTGTTTTATTAGTTTGTAGTTTGCATCTGCAGCCACCTGGCTGGAGGCGATGTCACTGGGCAGATCTTAAAGTGTGGCGGTGGGTTTGAGATTTCAGTCTAAAGTGTGTCTAGCTAGAGTTCCTGAAGTGAGCTGTGTGGTGTGGCTTTTGGCTTGTGGCTTCTCTCTCCCTGCCTGGTCCTGTAAGAGCAGGCCAGCTTCTTCTGCCATTATGGAACTTCCCCTGGGTCTGCAAGCTTCAATAAATCCCTTCCTCCATAACTGTGTCTGGTCTAGAAGTTCATCTCCGCAAACCTGAAGCCGTCTGCTACAGACTGGGAGCTGGAAGACACCAGAATGGAGTGGAGAGTAAAACACAGGTGCAGGTGTGAGGAGCCACTGGAGGCCTGCTTGAGGTGCTGAGGACAGTCTTACATGTTTGATTTGAAGACAAATACGGTAGGCAGTGACTTGTCCCCACTTGATGACAGAGAGGATGAAGCCTTGGTACCCAAGGATTCCTTTCACAGCCAGGACTTAGCTGAGGCTTATGTAACCAGCTTGCCCATGAAGCAGTGGAGCTATCCACGCCAAGTGTAGCACTTGGGAGTTGGAGTGGGTGGCTTGGATTATTGGTCTACTAGACATGTAAGTGGTAACAAAAATACAGCTTAATAAGGAGACAGAGGTTCTGAGGAGGAATGACTACACCTCCTCCTTCCTGAGCTTCATTTTCTTCCCGTTATCCATTACTGTCGCTGAAACCATGGCAATGATCTACTGATTCCACCAAGCCTATGTTAATCGTTTCTTATCACAAGTTGGGCACATGCTTTCACAATTAAAAATTCCTTCTTTTCAAGGAGAACATAGTTTAGGGCTCACTGCACTTTTCCCTTGGAGTTGGTTCGTGGAGTGTAGTGGGTTAGGAAAGGCAGAGGCAGAGCCAGGCTGCAAGTCTGAAACATCGACTCCAGTCCCAGTTCTGGTACTTGTTTCCCAGTCACATGAGGTTATCCAAACTGTTTCACCTCTGAGTCTTTGTTTGCTTGTTTATAAGAGAAGGTTATGGAACTAAGCATCCTCACAACTCAGGGATTATCAGATGCCCATGACTCCAGAAGCTTCCCTTCTGTCTAACCAGAAGGCACTGGCCTATGGAAGGGGCTCATTCTGCACAAGGAGGCACTGGGTTGTTGGGTGAATGGATGGAAGAATAATGAAAGTGTGCTATCCCACAGCATATACTTAGGGGCACTTTGTGTATCAGTTACCCTCTCCTTGCTGAGACAAAACAGCCAACAAGATTCAAACGGAGGAAGGGTTTGTTCATTTCAGCTTATAGTCTCCGCTTACAGTCCACCATGCAGGAGAGGGCGTGGCGTCAGGAGCTGGAGGAGGCTGGTCACGTGCAGCCCACAGTGAGGAAGCTGAGCATGAAGAAGACTGCTGCTGCGCCTCCGGCTCTCTCATTTGTACAGTCTGGGATCCCAGTTCAGGTACTGGTACCAACCTCAGTTAAGGAAGATCTTCTCACCGTAAGGAACCTGACCAAGAAAGCCCCCTCACAGACTTGCCCAGAGGCTGACCTCATCTGCACAGTCCCTCACAGGCGGTCCTCGGCCTTGTCACGCTGACAATCATTACAAACCATCACAGACCTCCCCCCCCCCAATCCTGGAAATGGGGGCCAGTCCAAAGTGAGAAAGAGACCCAGACCCAGGGCAGGGGAGGAAAGTTAAGCACAAGTTCGGGGGAGCAGGGAGGTAGACATGGGATTGGTGGATCCACATCCACCGTAAGCCAACCCGAGTGGGAGCCTCTGGTGCTGAGTGCTACAGCGTGAGCAAAGACACTCGGGTCCAAAGCCCCTTAGGGACCCCAGCCACATCCTGACACGTGCCATCGCAGGGGCCAGGAAACTGAGACTAGATATTGCCAAAGGTCCCGGGATCTGGCAGGAAGCCAGACCGGCTCCTGCTTGCCACTGTGCATTTCCTCACCCTCCCGGTTCCCAGAAGAGCAGCTAAAAGGAAGCTGAGGCTATAGACAAGGGTCCAGAGCCCGTGACCACTGCAACTTGGGTATAAGTCTGAGGCAAGAGTTCCCTAAAGGTCTCATGAGAAGACCTCAACCCTTTCCTCCACCCCATCCCTGCACCAGGACCACCCTCCACACTCCTGATTTCAACTGAAAAGAGTCATAGAGCAGTAAGCTCCAAAAAAATGTGTAAACCATAAATGAAGATGAAAGGCTAATTTGGGTGATTTTCTGGGAATCATTCCAATGGGATTTTGGCTTATCAAGAACCGTCATGAGCAATGACAGAAGTGAGAGCCCCTCTTCACTCCAAAACAGTGGAAATTCCCCTCATCATGTGGCCAGTGATTTTGCTAATGGGTGTTCTGTTTTTCTGCCCAGGCTGACCTGGAATTCACTATGTAGTCTCAGGGTGACCTCAAACTCAAGGCCATCCTCCTACCTCTACCTCCAGAGTGCTGGGATTAAAGGTGTGCACCACCACACCCGGCTGCTAATGGCCTTTCTAATGGGAAGTCATACTCCCTGGTCAAAGCATTTTCCTCTCTTGAAACAGACACAAATGCCATAGCATCAAACAAGGCTCATGGATAACCAAGAACCAGACCCACTCCACAAAACTGTATCAGATTACCTCTGGTCACAAGTCTCTTGTTACTCACTATAACTTTTCTCCACCCAAGACCTTGCTTATTTGGTTTTCTTACCTAGTATGAATAGAGTCTTCTCTGCCTAAGACAAAGAGTTCTTTTAATATTCAAGTCCAGAAGAAGGTGTCCCCGATTCTCTGCATGTATGGCTTAATACACTCACTTGGCACTGCACTGGTTACTCTCTCATTGCTGTGACCAAGTACCTGACAAGAAGCAACTGAGGGCTGGAGGGGTGGCTTAATGGTTACGGCATTTGTCTACAAAGACAAAAGACCCCGGTTCAATTCCCCAGGAATAAGCTGGATGCACAAGGGAGTACATATGTCTGGAGTTTGTTTGCCATGGCTAGATGCCCTGACATGCTCATTCTCTCTCTCTTTTTCTCCCTGCCTCTTTCTCTAATAAATATATATAAATATATATACATATAATATCTTATATACATATAATTTATTTATTTCTATATATGTGTGTGTATATATATATATGGTCCACCCCCAGCGACACACGTCCTCAAGTGGAGATCCACCTCCTAAAAGTGTCCTAACCTTGTGTTTACGCACATGAGCTGATGGGTGGGGGCAGGCATTTCACATTCACACCACAACAGACACTAAACTCATGATGACTGGACTTACAATGTTATCTCATTTAAGGGTTGTACTCCCGTTGTCCCTACTAGGCAGAATAACATATTCCATAAAATGTTTCTTTTAATATTTTTATCTATTTATTTGACAGAGAAAGAGAGAGAGAGAGAGAGAGAATGGGCGCGCCAGGGCCTCCAGCTGCTGCCAACGAACTCCAGACGTGTGAGACCCCTTGTGCATCTGGCTCCTGTGGGTTCTAGGGAATCGAACCTGGGTTCTTTGGCTTTGCAGGCAAATGCCTTAACCACTAAGCCATCCCTCCAGCCCCACAGAAGCAAGTGAAGGGAGGAGGGCTTATTCGGTTGGGTTTAGAGCATAAGGACCGTGGCGTTGGGGACAGCAGAGCAGCTGGATGGCCTTAGTCCATGGTGGGAGCTCACGGCTGGTCTTGCTGTGGCGGCAGACAGGAGACCGAGAGCTCCAGATCAGAAGCGTGGGGCAGGCTATACCCTTAAAAGCCTATCCATATCGGCTTCCCAAACCAGCAACCACCACCTGGGGATCAAGTGTTTAAACTCATGAGCCTGGGGTGGGGATATTTTACCTCTAAACCATAATAGATGCCGCCCTTCTAACTTCCAGAACCCATGGATGGATTATGCTACATGTCAAGGAAGAATTGCTCTCCTCAAATCTTTTTTTTTTTTTCTTTCTAGCCAGACATGGTGGTGCGCACCTTTAGTCCCAGCATTTGGAAGGCAGAGGTAGGAGGATCACTGTGAGTTCAAGGCCTCCCTGAGACTCTATAGTGAATTCCAGGTCAGCCTGGGCTTGAGCAAAACCCTACCTGTAAAAACAACAACAAAATAAAAGGAAGAATTGCAGCTCCGAATGGAATTAAGGTTGATAATCACATGACTTTATGATGAGGAGATTGTCCAGGTTATCTAAGGAAGAAGAGAGTCATTACAAAGGTTTTTACCTGAGGAAGGAGGGAGACTAGAACTAGAAATGGTGTCATGACACTACATCAGCCAGCCGTTGCTAGGTGTTCTTTTTGCCGTGTGTGTGTGTGTGTGTGTGTGTGTGTGTGTGTGTGTGTGTGTGTGTGTCACATCCATGTGTATGTGCCCTTGCAATGCCCCATTCACGCACCTGGTGGGATGCACTTGCCACCAATGACCAGAGTAGACAGTTGGCGTCTGGCTGCATTCCTCATCTGCTCTTGTCCTGCCCGGTCTTCCTTGACCCAGAGTCTCTTAACTGATCCCAGAACCTGCAGGTCTTCCACCGAAGCCCCAGCAACTACTGAGTCTGTGCCCCACGGCGAGGGCTGACTGTGTGTTGCAGTCAGCTCCATGTCACAGGGATGAACTTCCAGACAGACAGCTTATGGGAGGAATGGGATTTGTTCCTTATCCATAGAAAGTTCGATAATGGTAAAAAGAGGATGGCACTCTTTCACTGATCAAAGCAGAGAGTACACTTCATCAGCCAGCACACACCAAAACCAACAACGGTGTGGGGGGGGAGGCAAAGCTCAAATCCCCTTTGATGCCTTAGGGCTAGAAATCAGATCGACCTCCAGAGACACCGCCTTCCTCCAGGCAGCTGGAGGCAAGCTTTAATAACACATCTGAGTCTATGGGAGGGCACACATGCAGACTACCACAGTGTGCCCACCCCCCAACTATTTAATGTGGGTTCTGGAGACTCAAACTTGGGCAATCTCAGATCCACTCGGGCTCTCATGCTTACACAGAAAGCAGATTTAATTGCTGAGCTATCTCTCCAGTCTTAGGCTTAAAGATGGAAAGAGGAACTAAAGAGATGGTTCTGACGGTCAAGCACTTACTGAGGAAGCATGAGGACGCAAGTTTGCATCCCCAGCACCCATATAAAATGTCTGGTGGGCATGGGAGCTTGCCTTGTAACCCCAGCGCTCGGGAGGTACAGACCGTAGATCTCTGGGGTGAGCTGACAGGCAAGACCAGCCTAATTGGTGTGTTCTGAGTTCAGGTGAGAGACAATCAGGAAGAGACAACCAATGCTAACCTTTAGCCTCCACACATCTGGGTACACACGCATGTGCCCACATACCTATGGAAATGCAGATACATATGCATGCACACCACACGCATACGCAAATCAAAAGGAAAAAATAAAATAAAAAGGAATTTGGTAAGCGACCACGAGTCTAGGAGGCCAGGAGGCCTGTAGAAAATGGGAAAAGGAAGGAAATTGATTCTTCCCTGGAGCATTCTTAGGAGCACCGTGTTGATTTTAGCCCAGTGAGATTCATTTCAACCTTCTGATCACAGGCTGTAAAATAATAAATGTGAATGTTTTAGGTCACTCATGTGTGGCAATGTGTTACAGGAGCAAAAGGAGACTCACACGCTGCCTGTTATATGCCAAACTGTACGACGGGGGACTTTTCTTTTTTTCTTTTTCTTCAAGATCCGCAATAGCACTGGACATGAAGTAAACACCAAATGCTATCTTTTAAGTGAACGGCTGGAGAGGTTATAATAGACCCAAGGGGGAAACTACTACTGTTGTCTGGCTAAATAGATATATTATGTCCACTAAACTACCCTTTAAGCGCCTATGTTTATGCCCGTAGTTTAAGGAAACTCTCACTTTTGGTTAGAGAAGCTTCTCTTTTCAGATGGCAGTGACCTCTGGGGTGACTCAAAACCCACCCAAGTGCTAAGAAGTGACAGAGGAGTGTTCAGCTCTAAATGAGACATCTATCACACCCTCCAATGAGACATCTATCACACCCTCCAATAAGACATCTATCACACCCTCCTTTGTGGAAGAGACAGTGGAAAAATGTAAGAGCCAAAGGAAAGGAAGGACTGCTCACATTGCTGTCATCCAGACACAAAGTGGCCATGGCACTCGTGGCCTCACACTGGCTGATATTATCTATAGAAGACCCGCCTGATGGGAGGAAAAAATGATGACATTGAAGTAGAAGAGAGACTAGTTGGAAAGAGGAAGGGATTCAGTGGAGGGAGGATTTTGGAGAGGGAAAAGGAAGAGTGGTAGGAGGGAATTATGATCATGGAACATTACTTATATTTATGGAACTTACCAGTACAATGTAGTAAAAATACTTTATTTGAAATAAATAAGTAAATGAAGTGAAAATAATTTTGAAATTAATCAAACACATGACAATATACCACAAATTATTTAAAAACAAAACTTTGACAGCATGTTTTATATCAGCTGGTCTTAGCCCCTTAATGCTACCAAAATGAAATGAAATGTTTTTCACAGTTCTGGAAGCTAAGAAATGACAGTGCCCACAGCAACTTCTCCCGCTAGGAACCCCTGTCTCCGCTCTGTAGGTCCCCATATGCCTGTGGCCTGGGATGTGGCAGAAGCAGGAGCCTTGGCCACAAGGAGCCACAATCCCTGGGTGACTGCACCTTGGGGCACAGACCTTGGGCATCTCGATGGAGATTTCATTTCTCTGAGCTGTCAAGTGTTGAGGGGACTCAGAGGGTCTGCCTCAGGCAGAGAACAGAGGTTGGAACAACTATTCTTTAACTCTGCACTGCTTAAAGAGAAGTGCTGTAGAGAGCTGCTACCACTCATGGAGGACACAAAACATTCACAGTCCTGTCACTCCACCAATAAACTCGTATTTTTTTAAGATAAAAATATATGGCACAAAGCTTTTCATCTTTCTTCCTATTAGCCTCAAATTCTCTCCACAGCTTTTCTCATCTTCAGAAAGGTAGGATAAATCTCCCTCTATTTGTATCTTGTTTCTTACTTATGTGGGCACTCTGACACTAATCCTTAAATGTAAAAAGAAGAAAGAAAAAGCTATAGGCATAAAAAAGTACTCATTATAGTAATGTCAATAAAAATTACATAAACTAGAATTATGGTGAAAGATGGTAGCTTGCTAACATATACTTATTCTCTTTTCATTCTATACTCCTGCTATTATGGCAAAAAAAAATATTTTAAAGCACACACAGATTAGGAGAAGGGTCATGCATATATGAAAGATTTCAATAAATTCTGTGTGTGTGTGTGTGTGTATGTGTGTGTATATGTGTGTATGTGTGTGTGTATGTGTGTGTGTATGTGTGTGTGTGTGTATGTGTGTGTGTATGTGTGTGTGTGTATGTGTGTGTGTATGTGTGTGTATGTGTGTGTGTGTATGTGTGTGTGTATGTGTGTGTGTCTGTGTGTGTATGTGTGTGTATGTGTGTGTATGTGTGTGTGTATGTGTGTGTGTGTGTATGTGTGTGTGTGTGTGTATGTGTGTGTATGTGTGTGTGTATGTGTGTATGTGTGTGTGTGTATGTGTGTGTGTATGTGTGTGTGTGAGTGTGTGTGTGTGTGTGTATGTGTATGTGTGTGTGTGTGTATGTGTGTGTGTATGTGTGTGTGTGTATGTGTGTGTGTATGTGTGTGTATGTGTGTGTGTGTATGTGTGTGTGTATGTGTGTGTGTCTGTGTGTGTATGTGTGTGTATGTGTGTGTATGTGTGTGTGTATGTGTGTGTGTGTATGTGTGTGTGTGTGTGTGTATGTGTGTGTGTATGTGTGTATGTGTGTGTGTGTATGTGTGTGTGTATGTGTGTGTGTGAGTGTGTGTGTGTGTGTGTGTATGTGTGTGTGTATGTGTGTGTGTGTGTATGTGTGTGTGTGAGTGTGTGTGTGTGTGTGTGTGTATGTGTGTGTGTATGTGTGTGTGTATGTGTGTGTGTGTGTATGTGTGTGTGTGTGTGTGTGTGTAGCATATGTGCCGTGGGGAGTGAACATGCATGTGCCCTGTGCTGGTTTGACTCAGGTGTCCCCCATAAACTTAGGTGTTCTGAATGCCAGGTCCCCAGCTGATGGAGATTTGGGGATTAACACCTCCTGGAGACAGTGTATTGTTGCGGGCAGGCTTGTGGGTGTTATAGCGAGTGTCCCTTTTCCAGTGTTTGGCACACTCTCTGGTTGCTATTGTTCACCTTATGTGGGCCAGGGGGTGATGTCCACCCACCCTCTGCTCATGCCATTATTTTCCCCTGCCATCATGGAGCTTCCACCTTGAGTATGTAAGCAAAAAAAAAAAACTTTTCCCCCCCCAAGCTGCTCTTGGTCGAGTGATCTCTGCCAGCAACGCGGACCTGACTGCAGCATGCCCTGTGAATGCACATACAGAAGGCACATAGAGAGATCTACTGCTAGTTTGCATATTACCTTTGTAACAGAGTCTCTCCCTGGAAAGCTGTCATTCTTATTTTTTTTTTAATTTTTATTTATTTATTTATTTGAGAGCGACAGACACAGAGAGAAAGACAGATAGAGGCAGAGAGTGAGAATGGGCGCGCCAGGGCTTCCAGCCTCTGCAAACGAACTCCAGACGCGTGCGCCCCCTTGTGCATCTGGCTAACGTGGGACCTGGGGAACCGAGCCTCGAACCGGGGTCCTTAGGCTTCACAGGCAAGCGCTTAACCGCTAAGCCATCTCTCCAGCCCAAAGCTGTCATTCTTACAAGCCCCGGTGACCCTTTGGACTCCTCTCCCCCCAGGACGGGGCTTACAGGCATGCAAGGTCATGCTCACCTGTCTACATGGATCCTGGGGAATCAGACTTAGATGGTCTCAGGCTCTCCTAGCAAGGACTCTTAGCCCCTGGGCCATCTCCCCAGCCCTTCATCGACTCTCCAACAGGCCTGGAACTTGCCAAGTAGACAAGTCTGACTGTCGACTGAGCCTTGGTTCTGGGGACCAAATTCAGACCCTCATTCTTGCAAAGCAAACACATTACCCATCGAAAAAAGTGTCCCAGCCCTGTTTCAACAAAACTTCTAGATAACTAAAAGTTGTTGGAGAAATAGTTACTGGTTTGGTGGGATGTAGGAGTCCAGAGGAGGGACATGGAAAACAAGCAAGTTATTCTGGTCAAAGTCTGCAAAGGCTCAGATTTCAGGGACAGACACCAGAATCCAAAGGCTCAACCCCTTAGCCTTTTCCCCAGATGAGGGATCTGAGATTTCTTCTCTAGGGAAATGAACAAGGGTGGATCAGGATTTAGAATCAACAAAGGAGAAGGAGGGCAGGAAGAATGACAAAGGGATCAATCTAAAATCTGTGACAGGACCAACTTCCAAGACACCTTACCACCCCCACGGGCAGAAGGCATATGGACAGGCATTCCCTGTGTACACACTAGAGCTTGTATCTGTCATTTGGGGCAATGGCAATAAAATGACCAAATACTTTTCTAAGTATTTAGAAGACTATCAGTTGAAATCCACCACTGAAATTGACACACATATTATTCTTGGGGTCCACATCCACATACTTACACCCACAGATGTGTCTTAAATAGGTACAGAGAACCAAAATAAAAGAAAGGTTGAGAAAGCCTTGAAAGTGAGAATCAAAACACAACAATCCAAGCCTTAGAAATAATTCAAGACAGAAGAAAATATTTTCCCTTAATTATTACCCTCAGTTACATATAGGAAATGCATACATTAAACAGTAGGGATCTAAGAATGAAACCAGAGACTTAAAAAGAGCCCTAGGAAACTGGCATGTGTGATTACCATGATTAAAACTCAAATAGATACTGAGAAAATAAAGTCAAGAAAATCTGAATGAAAACAGAATGAGAGAGGCAGGAAATAGGTCCCAATAGAAGTGTCCTGAAGAAGCAGGAGGAAGCGTAACCCTAAAACCATGGGTTCAGGCTAGGAAATCCCAGGGCCAGAAGTGGTTACCCCACACAGGGAGCTGTTGATCAGGGAGATCCCTGAGGTCCTCAAAACAATGCAGGTCATTTGCCAAAGCACTTAGTTACCTGCTAGAGCTAAAAGGTAAGAGCCTATTGCTGAAGACACCACAGCCTGCAGTCACAGGACAGCTGGTCAACCACATGGGAACTGAGAGGGAAACCAGTCTCTCCTGGCTAGCCCTCATGGTGCTGGAAAGTGCTAATGGGCGCTGCTGGGGGATAACGGTTACCAACAACGGGAAAGCCTAAAAGCTACAAAAGCAACCTGCCAGGTTCTCTGATGGCATTGCCCACTGGGTTGACTCAAAACTCACCATAATGCTGAGAAGTAGTGACAATGGAATGTTCAGCACTGGGCCATCGCTAGCCCACCCTCCAAGGCTTAGGGACCATTGCGGAAGAGGTAGGAGAAAGAATGTGAGAGCCAAAGGAAGGGTGGGACTGCTTATAATTCTGTCTTCCACACAAAAAATTCCCTTGATATTCATGACATGTGCCTGACATCACCTACATAAGATCTTCATAACAGGAGGGGGGAAATGATGACATCAAAATAGAGGCAAGACTAATTGGAAAGAAGAAAGGATTCAACAGAGGGTGGATTTGGAGAGGGAGAGAAGGTGGGTGGTAGGAGGGAGTTATCACAGTGTATTGCCTATCATTACAGAAGTTGTCAAAGAAAGCTTTTAAAAAGTACACACCTGTGAAATAGGGGCACACAGAATATGTGGACAATCAGCTGCTATCAGATTGGATATGGGGTCTGCACAATGGGAGAGAACTCATACCTGGTGCTGGGAACCAAGTCATAATCTCATGGACAGATAACTCCTATGCTCCAGAACGAACCTCCACTGCTCTGTAGCTAAGGAGAGTGGGCACACACATCAAAGTCTCCCTTTTACTAAAGACATCAGAGGCTGTGATCGCAGGACATCAGAATACCATACTGGAATTGAAAGGGGAACCAGCTCCCTCCTGACAAGCCCTCATAGTGCTAGCAAGTCCTACTGGAGCCACCGGAGGACAACAGTCACCAACAGCCTGAGCAGGCACGGGACCCTGCAGTGTACAAAACCAACCAGCCAGCAATAGAGGCGCACAGCTCTGTGGGTAACCAACTGCTCTCTGATTGGACACGAGGCCTGCTCAGTGGGAGAGAACTAATACGTGATACTGGAAACCAAGTCAGAATCCCATGGCCAGGAAACCCAGACTTCAGAGAGAAGCCCCCTCTGCTACTTGGAGAAGAAGAGTGGGCTTGTGCACCAAAAATCTCTCAAACAACTTTGCATACCCCCTTTGACCCAAGGTGCTCTCAGACTTGGTTGGTGAATCTGTTTTATTTTACAGATAGTAGAGCAAATGGAGGAGGGCCTAGATCAAGTGATAAGACAAGAAGATAGCTGACTGCCCACCATGAGACTTGCCACCCCTAGCACATCAGGCAGGGCCCTGGAGAGAGTGCAGAGGAAGTGACATCATGAATGTTTCTCTTACTGCTAACCTGACAACCAGCCCCAGGGTGATGGGTGACAGACACAGTGATTAATAAAAATCTATGAAAATATAATTCCAAAGGCTACAAAGAACTCAGCACGAAATCAGAGGTCCAACAGGCCTACCATGTTGGTCTGGGGAGCATTACAGAAGTGGAGGCAGAAAGACTGTAGGAGTTGCAGGCTGGGTAGGAATACCCTGAGGCATGATCCCCCTGCTACTTCATAGGGACTGACTGAGGCCTTCATGACCCCATAGTGATTAACATAACACCACTGAGAAAAGCCTCCAGGGTAATGGGAGCCAGGGTGTATATATATGACATATAAAAATTTATATATACATATAATTTTTTAAAAGATTCATAAAAACACAATCTGTAGCCTATGGAAAACATTGATATATCACATAGCCAATAAAGACTTGTGTTCGGGATATATGTAAAGCTCTTGACATGTTAAGCAAGCAGACACCCTATTTAGTAAATTGAGAAGGAAGTATAAATTATTTGGACAGGGTGCATCACTTAAAAAGATATATTGCTGGCAAGTAATCATTAAAAGGTTTCTACCAACAACAAACACCACCAAAAAATCTCCCAAATAACTAGGCTTATCCCCTTTAATCCCAGCTGCTCTCACTTGGGGTTGTCAAGTCTGTTCCATTCTACAAATGATAGAGAATACTGGAGAGACCCAAGGGCCATCAATATGCTGAGAAAAGATATCCAACCACCTACCACAAGACTCTTTCCTATCTGCTGGGGCCCAGGGGACACTGCAGAGGAAGTGGCTTCTCGAGGGCTCCTCTCGCTGCTACATGGTGGTCACTGAAATCACATCCAAAGAAAAGCAAACAAAACAATTCATCCAAACAGATATCCAGAGGCAGCAGAGAGCTCGACCCTAGATCAGCCTGCTAACGTGCCCACCACGGCACAGGGAACATTGTGGAAGAGGGGGTAAAATGACTGTAAGAGCCACAGAGTGGCTCAGGTTATTCCTGCACGCTCCGTGGCTCTTACAGTCTCTCTGGCCCCGCAAAAATGAATTTTCAACAAGTAATATAATAAACAGAATATTAAGTTTTAAAAAGAGGAAATGCAATGGTGTGTTGGGGGGGGTCATAGACGATTTAGTTACTTTCTCATTGCTGTGATAAAGCGTCTGACAAGAAGCTCTTAAGAAAGGGTTGCTTTCAGCTCACAGTTTCAGGGGAGACATTCCATCTTGGCAGGAAAGGCCGCAGGAGCGGGAAGTGTGCTGACTACACGGCATCCACAGCCAGGAAGCAGAGAGTGAACAGGAAGTGGCTGGCCTATAACACTCCCGGCCCGCCCTCAGCAACCCATTTCCTCCAGCAAGGCTTCCCCCCCCCCCCCAAAGTTTCCACAAGCTTCCCAGGAAGCAGTGCCAGCTGGGGATCAGGTGTTCAAGCTCGAGTCTGTGAGGGACATTTATGTTCACACAACAACAGAAGATAAATCCAAGAACCCAATAATAAAAATCATAATAGCTATAGAAAGAACAAATAAAACTAGAGGAAGACTAGGGACAGGATATTACTATTTACTAAAAGGCAAACTTAGAGAATGCACAACATTCAACATAAGTAAACTTCTGTAAAAATTTCTGAAACTACATGAACATGGATGTCAGAGAACATGGGATAAAGACAGGATTATAATATGTTCTAAAATCTAGAAATTACAGATCACAAACAAAAATATGAATAAAATGGCTTCAGATTTTTCCCTAGTAATGATAATAATGGAAGTCTATGGAACAAGGCCTTCAAACTGTATTAGAAAAAAATTTAATTAAAATTTTAATCTAATCTAACTATCCACCAATATAAAAAGTATTTATTTACTTTACTCAAGAGAGATAGAGAGAAAGAAGAGAGACTGAGAGGGAGTGTGCACCAGGATCTTTGGCTACTGCAAACAAACCCCAGATACATGCACCACCTTGTGCAGCTGGCTTACATGGGCACTGGGGACTCAAACCTGGGTCCTTTGGCTTTGCAGGCAAATGTCTTAATCGCTTAATCTCTCCAGCCCCTATCCACTAATTTTAACAGAGGAATAAAAAAACATATTTCAGGGCTGGAGAGATGGTTTAGCGGTTAAGCGCTTGCCTGTGAAGCCTAAGGACCCCGGTTCGAGGCTCGGTTCCCCAGGTCCCACGTTAGCCAGATGCACAAGGGGGCGCACGCGTCTGGAGTTCGTTTGCAGAGGCTGGAAGCCCTGGTGCGCCCATTCTCTCTCTCTCCCTCTACCTGTCTTTCTCTCTGTGTCTGTCGCTCTCAAATAAATAAATAAATAATTAAAAAAAAAAAACATATTTCAGGCACGTACTGTTCTCAATCATTATCTCCATTTGTTAAGAAGCTAATCACAGATCTGCTCCAACAAAACAGACACAATAAGCCAAGAAGGAGAAGACAGAGGACACAGGAAGTGACGGTACAAGTTATGACAGCAACGTGGGAGGAACAGGACCAGCCGTGTGTAACTTCCCTCGTCGCGGTGACCCCTGAAAGGCTCATGTCTGGGGTAAGAGGAGGTGCTCATTGTAATATCTTAGGAAATGAAACATTCAGGAAGGATGAAAAGCACACAACTTAAGCAAGTCTAGATTCCAAGAATAATAAGATACTGAACTAGCAACGAAATGGAACCATAGCACTCCGTTAGATTCTGAAACAGATCGGCTCAATCTAGCAGTCTCGGCAGCCTCTGGGACCTTATTGCCACATCAAGCAACTTAACTAAGATACAAATGGAATTCTATAAAGAGAGAAGGGAAAAGAAAAACAGCAAAAGGAATAATGGCAGACAACTTTCCAAAATTTTTGTAGAAACTCATAGACTCAAAAGCATCATGATGCCAAGAAAAATATATCTCAAAACATATAGCAAGGAACTTCATAATCAACTTGGCTAAAAAACAAAATTGACACAAAGAAATTCTAGAAGATGCACTTGATACAGAGAAACAAAGACAAGAATGAAATATTTCAGGCCAGGCATGGTGGTGCACGCCTTTAGTCCCAGCACTCAGGAGGCTGAGGTAGGAGGATCACTGTGAGTTTAAGATCAGCCTGGGACTACAGAGTGAATTCCAGGTCAATTTGAGCTAGAGTGAGTCTGTAACTCAAAAAACAAAAACAAAACAAAGAATGAAATATTTCATGTCATCAAATGTGCACAGCAGAAGAAAATAAAACTGTTGTGTAGATGTTCATACCAAGCAAAAGTATCCTTCAAAAACTAACGTGACATAACTTTTGTTTTTTGAGGTAGGGCCTCAGTCTAGCTCAGGCTGACCTGGAATTCACTATGTAGTCTCAGGGTGGCCTCGAACTCATGGGGATCCTCCTACCTCTGCCTCCCAAATGCTGGGATTAAAGCTGTGCACCACCACGCCTGGCTTGTGATATAAACTTTTTGTTCAGACAAATAACATTTGAAAATTTTCTGTGCAGCTTTGCTATGAGATTGTGAAGAAAGTTCTTCAGGTGGAAGGAGCAAGATAACAACAGAATATCAGTTCTTTGTTTGGAGTCAATTCTGGTGAAGAGACTCCCACACCATGATTGGAAAATGAAAAGGTTTTACTAACAGGGTATTGAAGAATTATTAGCTGGGAACTGGCTGATGCGAACTGAAGAGCACACAGGAACGTCAGGAATATGGAGAATACCCTTCCCTACTCCCAACACTGAGATGGCACATGAAACAGCACTTTCCCTGGCAGGGCAATGTGATGTCCCTTACAGGCGTAGTGGACAAGGCCATCCACTGGGCTGTGCTCTGCGGGTGACCATCTACAGTGTAACTGCTGGGGCATGCCAGGAGAAAGTGTGGGCCATTGCTGGCCTCTTTTACAGGATTGAAGAGCCTGGATAACCTTCCTCTCCAGGAGCTACGTACAGGAGACATGCGCACACCCAGAGGGCTGGTTCTGGATGTGCCTGCTGCCGGCACTGAGTGCATACACAATATGTTGGGATGGTTTGAATGTAACTGTATGTCCACCACAGCCTTGGGTATTTTTTTTTAATTTTATTTATTTATTTGAGAGCGACAGACACAGAGAGAAAGACAGGTAGAGGGAGAGAGAGAGAATGGGCACGCCAGGGCTTCCAGCCTCTGCAAACAAACTCCAGACGTGTGCGCCCCCTTGTGCATCTGGCTAACGTGGGACCTGGGGAACCGAGCCTTGAACCGAGGTCCTTAGGCTTCACAGGCAAGCGCTTAACCGCTATGCCATCTCTCCAGCCCGCCTCGGGTATTTTTAAATATTTTTTTTTGTTTATTCATTTGAGAGAGGGAAAGAGGCAGAGGGAGACAGAGAATGGGTGCACCACTGCAAACAAATTCCACATGCATGCCTCCCCCACCTTGTGTATCTGGCTTACGTGGGTCCTGGAGAGTCAAACTGCGGCCCTTTGGCTTTGCAGGCAAGCGCCTTAACCACTAAGCCATCTCTCCAGCCCAGCCTCAGGTATCTTTAAGTTTACACTTCTTGGTTAAGTTCCCCAGAAGCCGACTGGAGGAAGCATGTCACTGGGGGGCAGATCTGAATTCCAGCCCCAAGGACATGGAGAGCACTTGGAGCCTTGGGACTCATCTCTGCCACTGTTGGTGTTTGCTTGATGCAGTTGTGTCTCTCTGCTTGGATGCCTGGAAGTAAGTGGCTTCTTCTACCATTAACAGAACTTGGAGCCCATTCCTCCCTAACCTATATCTGGGTGGATGCCCCCTTAGCAATGTGGAGCTGACTACAATGCTCAGCTATCAAGGAGCCCCAAAACTAGAAAGGAAGACTCTGCCTCCAGTGTCCCTCCAACAACATCTATTGGCTGAGTTGAAGTTGATTCGCAGCTAACTGGAACAATGACCAAACAGGCTTTATTCTAGAACAGTAACATTGGAAATAAGTTTTGTGAATTACTATGTCAATAGTCTAAAAAGGAAAAAAGAATTATCATGTTAGTTGGTGCAGGAAAGGCATCTGACGAAATTTAACATCTATCCATAATTTAAAACAGACCAAAAAATCATAGCAAACTAGAAAAATGAGGAAAAAATTTTACTCAGAAAAGGGTGTCTACAAAAGTCTATAGCTATCATCATTCTAAATGACAAAAACCCAAATAGTTCACCCCTAAAATTGAGAAAATAGTAAACACATCAACTCTTCTAGTTAACACTGCTCTGGCTTTCCTACGGTTGTGGGCAGCCCCGCGTTGGTGGGATGAATATCCAAACCAGACAGTTTAGGGGCGGGAGGGGCTGATTTCAGCTTCAGACCAGGGAGAGCCCATCTGTGGTGGAAGGAGCTGTTCCTGTTCCTGAGCACAGGCAGAGAGGGAAGCCAACACCAGCCAGCCACCACCAAAAGCACCAACGGGCAGAAAGCAGCAGGGACCTCCACAGAGCTCACACCCCCCTGCACACCTTTGGGCTGGAATTCAGGCCCACCCCCAGTGACACCTCCTCCAGCCATGGACTGAATATTTGAAAATCAAAACCGCTTATACTGACATCTTTAAATCTGAAGTCTTTATATATTAATATAACAAACTATGTGCAAGATATATAGAGCTTACAGGTAAATTTAATACGGTTCCAAAATGCAAAAGATTTTTATTTAAAAAGGGTGTTATTGGACTGGAAAGATGGCTCACCAGTTAAGACACATGCCTGCAAAGCCTAAGGACCCAGGTTCAATTCCTCAGTACCCACATAAGCTAGATGCACAAGATGGCACATGTGTCTGGAGTTCATTTGCAGTGGCTGGAAGCCCTCATGCACTCATTTTCTCTCTCTCTCTCATAAACAAATAAAAATAAAAACATAAAAGGGTATTATTAAGAACATAAACAGGGCTGGAGAGATGGCTTAGCAGTCGAGGCATTTGCCTGCAAAACCAAAGGACCCAGATTTAATTCCCCAGGACCCACATAAGCCAGATGCACAAGGTGGTACATGCATCTGGAGTTCATTTCCAGCGGCTGGAGGCCCTGGAATGCCCCTTCTCTTCCCTACCCCTACCCATTGGGTTATCTCTCTCAACTAAATAAATAAAAGTAAAACATTTTTTTCGAGGTAGGGTCTTGCGGTAGTCCAGGCTGACGTGGATTTCACTATGGAGTCTCAGGGTGGCCTCGAACTCATGGTGATTCTCCTACCTCTGCCTCCCGAGTGCAGGGAATAAAGGTGTGTGCCACCACGCCCAGCTGAAAATAATTTTTTTTAAAGAAAGAATATAAAATGGGGGCTGGAGAGGTGGCTTGGGGGTTAAAGGCACTTGTTTGCAAATCTTGACAGCCCAGGTTCAATTCCCCAGTGCCCACAGAAAGCCAGATTCTCACAAAGTAGCACATGCATCTGGAGTTTGTACTGGCAAGAGGCCTTGGCGTGCCCATGTGCCCGTGCTCTCTCTCTTTCTATCGGTTCAAATAAATAAATAACTGTAAGAAAGGAACAAAATATTATGGACTGGGGCTGGGGAGATGCAGTTAAATGCACTGTCAGGCCAGCACAAGTGCCTGAGCCCGGCCCACACATGACCAGCTGAGCACGTGTGGCTGTCGTGCCTATAACCTCATTCCAGTGGGAAAGGGGTCACTGGAGTCACTGGAGGCCACAAAAATGATAGCTCTGGGATCAGAAAGAAGTGAAATACTCAGGCTGGAGAGATGGCTTAGTGGTTAAGCGCTTGCCTGTGAAGCCTAAGGACCCCAGTTCGAGGCTTGATTCCCCAGGACCCACGTTAGCCAGATGCACAAGGGGGCGCACGCATCTGGAGTTCGTTTGCAGTGGCTGGAGGCCCTGGCGTGCCCATTCTCTCTCTCTCTCTCTCTCTCTCTCTCTCTCTCTGTCACTCTCTAAATAAAAATGAGAAAAAAATATTTTAAAAAAAGAAGTGAAATACTCAAGGAAATATGCAGATGAGTGACAGAGGAGAACAGCCAATGTTATCCTCTAGCCTGCACACGTCAGTGTGTGGGGCACACATGCACTCATGTAGACAGGCACATGCATATACAATACAGACACAAACACACACACACACACACACACTCCACTACATACATACCATCCCACAACACTACACACATGCACATAAAGATTATAAATTTGTAGGCCACAGACTTTGGAAAAATATTCATTAAGACATATTTTATAAAAAGCATATTTGTAGACTGCATGGAATTCTCATTCAGTAACACAATAAACATTGAATATTGAATACAAACACTTGAATAGACATATTCCACATACAGGTAAAAAAAAAATATATATGCTCAACGTTATTAGTCAATAGGGAAATATAACTATAAGAAAAACTGCTACACCCTCTGCCCAAACACACACACCAGGGATTGATAAGAATGTGAACCTAGTGGCCATATGAATTGTTGATGGGAACAAAAAATCATATGGCAAGGGGCTGGAGAGGTGCTCCTCAAGTGCTTACAGTTTGTTTGCAGTAGCTAGAGGCCCTGGCATGCCCATTCTCTTTCTCTGTCTATCTCTCTCTCTCCCACCCTCTACCTCTCTCTGTCTCTCACCTTACAAATAAATAAAACATATGTTTCCAATGACTTCTTATTTATTTTTTAATAGATTATACTCCCTCTTCCCTGTTCCCTTTTCCCTGGGGCCCTCCTCTGTGGGGTTAGGGTATTCATTATGGGGTCATGAAGGCCTCAGTCAGTCCCAAAGGGATAGTGAGGGGAGCATGCTTTAAGGTATGCACACCCACTCTGTGGTTCTTACGCTCTTTCCACCCCCTCTTCTGCAATGTTCCCTGAGCCATAGCAGGGCCGGTTGGCAGTCTGGTTTAGTGTTGAGTTCTTTGTAGCCTCTGGATTTCTGCTTTGATAGGTTGTGATTACCGTGTCTGGCACCGTCACCCTGGAGCTGGTTGTCAGGTGAGCAGTAAGAGCAGCGTTCATGGCCCAGCTTCCACTGCAAGTTCTCCTGGGCCCTGGCAGATGGGGAAGAGGTGGCAAGTCTTGCAGTAGGCAGTTTGTTATCTCCTTGTCTTATCGATGGATCTTGACTCTCCTCCATTTTCTGTGTCATAATGGTGCAGCCTTTTAAAACATATTTTTTTGTGGGAAACAAAGGTGTAATTTTGGCTTGGTATTGTCAATTTGAAAATCAGTTTGGAGCTTTCTTACACAGCTAGTTAGACACACACTTAGACAACCCAGAAATTCCCATTGGCAATGGTTAACTTTTGTGTATTCACTTGTTTGAGCCAGGGAACTTGGGTATTTGGGCAAACATCATTCTAGATCTGTGCACGGGGGTTAGAGATGGTGCTCCATTTAAATCAGCAGACTTGGTATAAAGCGGAGTGAGCCCACAAAGGACAAAGGGGGGACCCTTCCATGAAGACAGCCTCCTCCAACAGATGCTGTCCACAGTCCTCAATGAGCTGCAGCAGGCCACTCTCCCACAGGCCCTCCCGAGCCTCCAGCCTGCCAGCCTCCCCCACCAGACTCTCTGCCTGCCAACCTCCGCCAGCAACGGCGTGAGCCGAGCCTTCAAAATAAATCTCTTTCCATATATGTACACAGCCTAGCAGGTCTGCTTCTCTGGAGAGTCCTGACTAATACACACTTCTAGTTGTTTCACGATGAAAAATAAAAACATATGCCCACACGAAGATTTACACTCAAATGTGTGAAGCACCATTATTCGTAATAGAAAAGAACAAAATACGAAACAAACAAACAAACAAACAAAAAAAACCCTACACGTGTTCATCATCTGCCGAACAGGCTTTAAGAGCAGGGATGTAACGTACAATGAATACTCACATCGAGACCGAATCTTAAGACTTACTGAGAAAAAAGAAGGCAGAAGACAGTAAAACAGACAATATTATATATCAGTCCAATCACGTGAAATTCCAGAGCAAGCAAAACAATTGTGACAGAAGGCAGATCTGCAGCTGTCAGAGGTGATTTACTGAGCACCAGAAATCAGGTGATTACAATGTATATAAATTATACCCCCATAGAGCTGACTTTTAAAATAACAATATAAGTCCACTTCAATAACATCAGGTACACAATAAAGTGGGATTGCTTTTTATTATGTAAAGTCAGTCGCACCACAAGCATAGCAGGAAGCCAGCCACACACCAGAGGGCTCCTTTGCCAGGGTGGTCCCCAGACAAACTGAGAAGTGCTCACTCTCTGCCACCTGCTTAGAGAACGAGAGGCAACCTAAACCCTTGAAAGGGACCCAGATGATGGATGCCCTTTCTTCCACCTGAGCCCCCCCCCGTGCCCCCCTCCACCCAAGCCTGCCTTGTCCCCACCACCACACAGCAGTATGCGAATGGCCTGAGGAGCCACAGTTTGTAACAAGGCCCACCTGGACTGTTCCCAGGACGGCAGAGACTCCAGGCAGGGCTTGCAAACAGCCTGGAAGCTTGGGATGGGTCCCCAGGACACCCAGGAGCCATTATGCGGAAGTTGGATCGGAAAAGACCACCCCACTCTGGTTCCGTAGTGCATCAGCATTCATTGCCAGGTTTGGGGTGCTGTGATGATGGCTTTTACACAGTCACGCCAGCTGTGCCGTGCCCATGGTGTCAGGAGGGAGGGGTCCACAGGGACTCCGTCACCAGGCAACACACTCCCCCATGTCTGCATCCCCCTTGGAGCCTTCCAGCTGGGAACACCAAGAGCAGAAGAGCATCCCCTCTCCCCCACAGAATACACTCCATTTCCTGCCCTGGAATTAATCATTTCTCCAAATGAACGGCTATTCCTTTAGGCTAAACCTCACCTTGTTACTATGAAACATTGGGGAAGTCCTAAATGTCCATCAACTCAGGGGTGATTAATTTGATTTCACTACATCCTCTCAACGTCAGAGCAGGTGCTAACATGATGATGATGAAGTCTGGGAAAACCATGAAACAACGAGGAAAGTCGTGAGCAGGTTTGTAAACTATGATTATGGATATATGTAAAAAATACATATGTGTCACAGTCACGTTTGCATTGCTGGCAGAAAACACCTGACCAAGAGCAGTTTGTGGGGTAAAAGGGTTTATTTTGCTCACAGGCTCAAGGGGAAGCTCCATGATGGCAGGGGAAAATGATGGCATGAGCAGAGGGTGGACATTTCCTCCTGGCCAACATCACATGGACAACAGCAGGAGAATGTGCCAAACACTGGCAAGAGGAAGCTGGCTATAACACCCATAAGCCTGCCCCCAACAATTCACTACCTCCAGGAGGATTCAATTCCCAAGTTGCCATCAGCTGGGAACCTGAGCATTCAGAACACAAGTTTATGGGGAACACCTGAATCAAACCACCACAGTAAGTATATATTTAAAAAAAAAAAACTGGAGGGCTGGAGAGATGGCTTAGCGGTTAAGCGCTTGCCTGTGAAGCCTAAGGACCCCGGTTCGAGGCTCAGTTCCCCAGGTCCCACGTTAGCCAGATGCACAAGGGGGCGCACGCGTCTGGAGTTCGTTTGCAGAGGCTGGAAGCCCTGGCACGCCTATTCTCTCTCTCTCCCTCTATCTGTCTTTCTCCCTGTGTCTGTCGCTCTCAAGTAAATAAAAAAATGAACAAAAAAAATATTTTTTAAAAAAAACTGGAGGAAAACAGACAAAAGTGAAAACTTTGTATTTTCTGCTTTCTGTCTGTCTGCAGGTCTCTGCTTTTCTTTATAATTTCGCACCAACAAAAACCCTTTTGCATCCCCCTGGGCTCTTGGTGGCTAGTGACAGGAATCTTCCTCAAACAAGCATGGCTACACAGTTGAGGCACCCAGCCCCAAGTTCACGCACGCGCTCGCCCAGTGCGGTCATCCCCTCCGCGTACCTCGGCTGTGATGTTACTCGCTTGGTGGTCTCATTCTTAGAGACCAAAGGAGCTGAGGCAGAGTGCATGATGGGCCCGAGAGTCAGTTTTTCTGTTATATATCCACCTAATGTGATACTACTGGACCATAAAGCATAAGGGGAATCCAGTGAGTCGTAGCCACTGGGGAATGTTGTGCTGAGTGAAAGAAAGCCAGGAAAGACAGATCATATGATCACCCTCACTCATGGAAACCCAGTCAGCCTTACCTAAGAATGAACAGAATGGCACTCACTAGAATAGGGAAGGGAGGAGAGAAAGGAATTAAGGATTTCTAGGAACTAGAAAGGTGCTAGGGAGAGAAAGGTAGATTGACATGATCAGTGCATGATGTATTATGAAAATGGCATGGTGGGACCCATTAATTTATACAATTAATATATGCTGGCAAATAAAAAAAAATGAAAACGGAGTCATTGCTGACAGTACCTGGTGATGTGGCCAAGAGCCCTTGTAACTGGCGCACCAGCAGGGTTCAGAAGAGCTTAGAGAAGCTGTCCGGAAACCCGTCCTGAACACTGTCAGAGGATCTGACCAGTGGGTGTGGCAGGCGCTCAGGAGACCAGAACACAGACAGAAGTGCAGGAAGGGAAGGAAGGCCAGGCTGACAAGGTTTCAGGCAAATATGAGTCCATGAAAATCTTGCACCAAGAAGGAACTTGTACCCCACCTCGGAGAAGAAGCTGGGTGGCCTGTTGGACCCTCTCTGATTCATGTGTGCCCTTGATGAGTGGAGGAAGCTGGTGAGACTGTGTTTTCACAGTGGGCAGTCCAGCATGGCGGGCACCAGAGGGGAGACGCAAAGGGCAGGTATGTGGTTGGCAAAGTGAGGCTTGCACACATCCCCATTCTAATGTCCATCCCATTGATACGGAAATTTGGGGTTTCTCTGTTACTATTCCAGCACATGCCAACAAACCAATAATTTGGATTGTTCCCAGATTTTTGTCTGATGAATTTAATGAATAAAATCCCAGGTCAGAGGATAAGGTGAGAGAGATAATTTTTTTCTTTTTTGGTTTTTTTGAGGTGCGGTCTCGCTCTAGCCCAGGCTGACCTGGAATTCACTGTGGAGTCTCAATGTGGCCTTGAACTCATGGCGATCCTCCTACCTCTGCCTCCCGAGTGCTGGAACTAAAGGCGTGTGCCACCATGCCCGGCTCAAGGTGAGAGATTTTATTGTAGCTCAGAGTTTTAGCGGGGAGAGCTTTAAGAGAAGAGATGCTTCAGCCCAGAACACATGAGAGGGAAGCAAGCCAGAGCTCTTGCCCAGAGGGGCAAAAGGGGGTGTGGGAAACCTACCTCCAGACTCAGGTTGGGGTCTTTTATGGGAGGTGACACGGAAGCAGACGATCATAGTTACAGGTCTCTGCGTAACATGACAGCAATCATATTTCACAAGTTTCTGTAAGATGGGCCAGTAGGCAGGGAGGGATCCGGATCTCTGTCATTGAGGAAGGGTGGAAGAATAATCTAGGAATCCTTCCTATAGGGTGTCACTTTGCAGGGAAGAAAGAAATTTTAAAAAGGTCCAGGTTCTTCTTGCAGGCTTAATGACATTTTCTGCTTTCAGTCAAGGAAAAACAACTGTTCACAGTAGCATATTTCAAGGCAAGCAGTATGGTTTTGTTTTGTAATGTGTGCATGTGTGTGTGAGAGTGTGTGTGTCCATGTGTGTGCAAGTGTAACCCTATCTTCCTTAATAACTCCCCACTTTATATTTGAGCAGGGTCTGTCACTGAAGCCAGAGCACACCAATTCAGCTAGACTAGCTTGTCAGCAAGCCCCAGTGACCCTCCTGTCCCCACCTCTCCTGGGATTATGGGCACATACAGTCCCACTCAGCTTTTCTGTGGGTACTGGGGCTTTAAACTCGGGTTCTCAGGGTGGAGCTAGCACTTAACAACTGAGCTGTCTCCACAGCCTCAAGTATCATATTTTATTTCACATGTATAATCAATCTATCATATGTGTGTGCATATATATATATATATATATATATATATATATATATATATACATACATACATACATACATACATACATACATGGTGTGACTGAATTATACAGATGTTTATAAGTAACTAATGAATTAGTTAATCTGATTATTGGTATTTTAACACTATTTTGTCTGCCTAACATCAGGTTCTTTGTGAAGTGATGTTTCTTTTCCTCTCCACAACTCTGGCAGGACTAAGAAACCCAAACTCCCCATTCCCAACTGAACTGGGGCTATGAGGCACAAGAGGGCAACAAGCTCTTCCATACAGAAATTTTTTATTGTATTTTTTGTGTTTGTCTTCATTTTGGAGACAGCCTCATTCTGTAGCCAAGGCTGGCCTTGAACTCCCTTGAAACACTCTTTTCTAGCTGTCCAAGTGCGAGGGTTCCAGGTGTGAGCCACCACACCAGGCAACCACACAGAGGTTGTTACTGGTGGTGGTGTTGTCACTGAATCTAAGTCACTGCTTCCTGCAAAGGTTGGTAAATTTTCATACCTTATATCTCTATAGTTCCCATAATTGCTGGCCTGTCTGGTGTCTGATTTCTAGTTCTTTTTTTTTTAATTCATTTATTTATTTATATAATTTTTTTTTGGTTTTGTTTATTTATTTATTTTTGGTTTTGGGGGGCTAGGGTCTCACTCTAGCCCAGGCTGACCCGGAATTCACTATGTAATCTCAGGCTTGCTTCAAACTCACAGCTATCCTCCTTCCTCTGCCTTCCTAGTGCTGGGATTAAAGGTGTGTGTCACCACACCCAGCTTATTTATTTACTTAAGAGAGAGAGAATGGGCATGCCAGGACCTCTAACTATTGCAAATGAACTCCAGACAGATGTGCCACCTTGTGCATCTGGCTTACAAGAGTGTTGGGGAATCAAACCTGGGTCTTTTGACTTTGTAGGCAAGTGCCTTAACCACTAAGCAATCTCTCCAGCCCTGACTTCCAGTTCTTTTCTCAATCTCAGGGCTGTCCACTCTCCTCCCAGTAACTCCCCTCTTCCTGTTTCAGTAATCAGTCCATTTCTGGAACTTCTAGTTGAAGAGTCCTCTCCGATGCAGCTTGGTTCCCAAGGAGGCCAGTTTCCTCTCTACCCATTTCTTCAGCTCAAAGCAATACCTTGTGGAGAGAGCAAAAGGGTACTGTCTTTGAAAGAAATATAATCTGCTCCTATCAATCATGGCCTCCACTCTGGATCCAATCTTCTACCCCACCTTTGATGCAAGAGGCATCAAGGGCTCTGCCTTGTTTCTATTCCTTCTTACCCTCACCTTCTTGGGCTGCCTCTGACAGAAAACCACAAGCATGAACCTCTGAACATATGCAGGTGGGCTGTGAAGGCTATTTGCTCAGCTAAATTAACAGTGTTAATCTAGCCCTGTGAAACAGACTTGGCTCCTTGGTATGAAGGGTCTGTTTCCAGTGTAATAGGACTGTTCCCAAGCATAGGCCGGTGTCCTGGCCTCTGATGGTGGACCCATTGGTCCATTTGGGCCAGCCTCCTTCCTTGTAGGGAAGGACTGTTTTGGAGATTGGTCCTGATTCTCACAAGACCATGGGTTCCAAGATTGTTTGTCTCTTCTCAATAGCAAAGTTCATTATTCTATTTTTCTGAAGGACTTGGAACAAGAGCTTTTGGGAAGCGATCTGTATAATTACATAAATGAATAGGCACATTCATTTGAAATGTTTTCAGATTTCCTAGAATGGAATCTTATGTTCTTGCTTGGCAATAATTTCTTGAAGTGGGTAACAGTACAGAGAAATGCCCTTGCTCAATCCAAGAGTTTTCAGCAAGACAATATGAAGCCTAGTCAATAGAATTCCTTCACTTCACAAATAAATCCATGAGGGCACTGAGAGGAAAAAGAAAATTAGGCACAGTTTTACCTTCAAGCAAAACAGTCTAGTGGGTTCGATTCCCCAGCACCCCTATAAAGCCAGATGCACAAAGTTGCATATGCATCTGGAATTAATTTGCAGTGGATGAAGACCATTCATTGCCCATTCTCTCTGTTTGTCTTCTCCCCCCCCCTCTCTCCTTGCAAAATAAGCAAATAAATAATTTATTTAGAGATTGAATGTAATAGAAAGATGTGGATGCATTTGTAAGTCAGGCATAAGAAGATTTGCTTTGTTCTATAGATATTCCTCTGATGGCTTGGTGGAAGATACTGGAAGGGAACTAAAGGACAGGTGAGGACAGGTGAGGTGAGTGATACAGGGGTCACCACAGTTGTCCAGAGCAAGATGCCAAAGGCCAAGACTACTGAGGAATGAGGGAGGTGGGGTAGGTACACAAAGAATAGGCTGAGGTAGGAATGGAGAGATGGCTAAGCAATTAAGGAGCTTCCCTGCAAAGCCTAAGGACTCACGTTTGACTCTCCAGGTCCCATGTAAGGCAGATGCTCAATGTGATGCAAGCACGCGAGACCGCACGTGTGCACAGGATGGAGCACGCATCTGGAGTTTGATTACATTGCTGGAGGCCTTGGCGTCCCAGTTCTCTCTCTCTCTTTCTCTTCCCCCATTTGCTCTTTCTCTCTATGGTAAAAAAGTAATTTAAAAATAGGCTGAGGTGGTATAAGTAATGAGATTTTATTTGATTTTAAAACATAGGTTGGGAAATAAAGGCTAACACCTACATGTTTCCTTGAGCAAATGGATGGATGTTGTTGCCACCGACTAAAACGGATCAGTAAACAATGAAAGGAAGCAGTTTGGTTGAAGGAGAAGGGGAAAAGAGAACCAAGAGTTCTGTCTGAGACACACTTACACTGGCATGTCCATGACACCATGCCAAAAGCACAAGTAGTCATCTGGTTGCATGTGTGTGGAGAGACCGAGATGGAGATGTCAATTTGGACATCACCAGTAGATGGGCAACATATTGGACTATGAAATCAAGAAATCTTAAGAGAAGTGTAGCGAGAGAACAGGCCCTGTGACAAGACAGTGTCAGCATTGGTGGTGGCTTGAACGTAGAATGTCCCCCAGAGCCTCATGGGCTTGCGACTTATCCTCATGCCTAATTCTTAGCTGGTGGAGCCTTTGGGAGGTAGAGCCTTGCTGGAAGAGGTGCGTCACTGGGGGTCTGGCCTTAGGATTTTAAACCCAAGCCCCGCCCCCTTTTCAGCGCTAGCAAGTCAGCTCTCTGTTGCTGCTGCTTCTCAGCTGATGCGACAAGATGTGATGACTTGCTGTCTCCTCCTGCCATGCTTGTCCTGCCCTGGTGAAACTCCCCCTCAAAACCCTAAGCCGAAGTCAACCCTTTCTTTCTGTACGCTGTTTCTTATGGGCTGCTGTGCCTTGGCAACGAGGAGATAAGGGCTACAGTAGAGGAGGGCCGAGAAATGAGACTGAGATGAAAAAATGTCAGAGATGTAAGGGGGCTGGAAGAGTAGTAAGGTTCTGTGGACAAATAAGAGTGGCCTGGAGAGATGGCTTAGCGGTTAAGCGCTTGCCTGTGAAGCCTAAGGACCCCGGTTCGAGGCTCGGTTCCCCAGGTCCCACGTTAGCCAGATGCACAAGGGGGCACACGCGTCTGGAGTTCGTTTGCAGAGGCTGGAAGCCCTGGCGCGCCCATTCTCTCTCTCTCCCTCTATCTGTCTTTCTCTCTGTGTCTGTCGCTCTCAAATAAATAAATAAAAAATAAAAAAAAGAGTGGCCACTGGGTGGAATGCACTGGAAAGTCTGAGCCAAACAGGACCTGAGTTATCACTAGCCTGGACAACATGGCAATTGCAGGTAACCTTGGCACATGAAGCGGTTTTGTTTTTTTGGGGGGGTGGGGGTGCAAGCCCAGCAGACTGGCCTATTTTTTTTTGTTCATTTTTTTTTATTTATTTACTTGAGAGTGACAGAGAGAGAAAGAGGCAGATAGAGAAAGAGAGAGAGAGAATGGGCACACCAGGGCTTCCAGCCTCTGCAAACGAACTCCAAACGCGTGCGCCCCCTTGTGCATCTGGCTAACGTGGGACCTGGGGAACCGAGCCTCGAACTGGGGTCCTTAGGCTTCACAGGCAAGCGCTTAACTGCTAAGCCATCTCTCCAGCCCTGGCCTATTTTTTTAATATGAGAAAGTGAAAGTGAGAATGAGAGCAAGAGAGAGAGAGAAGGTGCAGCAGGTCCTCCAGGCACTGCTACCAAGCTCCAGATGCACATGCCACCTTATGTGCATGCACAATCTTGCATGCTTGTGTCACTTTGTGCATCTGGCTTATGTGGGACCTGGAGAATCAAACATGTGTCCTTGGGGTTCACAGGCAAGTGCCTTAACTGCTAAGCCATCTCTCCAGCCCAGCACATGAAATTTTGATGGAGGGCTCGAGACGGGGAATTTTGATGATCAGTCAAAGGTCAGAGCCACAGCACAGGGGGATTAGTCACTGTTTTGTGACATTACGCTGTGAAGGGATGCCTGCTGGAGAGAGCTGGCTCTTATGGCAAAGACCTTCCCACAGTAACTCACTGAACCATGCATAAGGGCAGAACTTTCATGACCCATTACTTAGCAAAAGCTCTGCCTCTTTAACACTGGTACATGGAGATCGATGAGGCTCTAGGGAACATTCAAACCATAGCAAAGAGTCAGCACCCTAGGATTACAGTGTCTGGACATAATGTCATCATAGTGAAATCCAATCCTCACTTTGACCTTTAAACCATCCAGCTACCTCATTCCTGATTAAATCCATCCTAAATCCCCCAATAATTAGCAACACCCTCTACTTATTCATTTGGGGTGTGTGTGTGTGTGTGTGTGTGGTGGTTGGTGTGTGTTATATGTATGTGCAGAGGCACATGTCTCATACCCATGCATACAGAGATCAGAGGAGGATATTAGCTATGTTCTGCCCCTCGTCAGCCTTATTTCCTTCTGACAAAATTTCTCACTGAACCTGGGGCACCCTTCATTTTGGGGTTAGACTAGATGACCAGGGAGCCCCAGCAGTCCTCCACTCAGCTTTGGGATTACAGGCATGTGCAGCTCTACCCAGCTTTTTATACAGGTACTTGGGATCAAACTCAGCTCCCCATGCACGCACAGCCCACACTTTTACCCAGCGAGCCAACTCACCAGCTGTGGTACTGCCAGTAGCTCTTAATGAAATTGCCAAGCTGTCATTTTAGCATACATTATCCTCTTGCTACAGATAAGATTGTGTTCACCATAAACGGACACTTTGTCATCAACCCCCCCACCCCAGTATCTTAGAATGTGGCCTTATTTTTAATACTATTTCTGCACATGTCATGACTTAAGCCTTGGGTCATACTGGAGCAAGATGAAGCCTGTTGCAGTCAGGTCCTCATTGCTGGTAGAAATCCTCCAACCAAGAGCAGCTAGTGGGAAAAAGAGGCTTGTTTTGGCTTACAGGCTTGAGGGGAAGCTCCACAATGGCAGGGGGAAATGAGAACATGAGCAGAGGGTGGACGTCACCCCCTACTCAACATCAGGTGGACAATAGCAACAGGAGAGTGTGCCAAACACTGGCAAGGGGACACTGGCTGTAACACCCATAAACCCGCCCCTGACAATACACTCCCTCCAGGAGGTGATAATTTCCAAATCTCCATCAGCTGGGAACCTAGCATTCAGAACACCTAAGTTTATGGGGGACACCTGAATCAAACCACCACAGGTCCTTAACCCCAAATGACTGGCATCCTTGTAAGAAAAGCAGAAGAGCCACAGGCACACGGGGTGGGGGGGGGGAATGCCCAGTGTTAGACTGAAGCATGCCGTCCCAACAGAGAAAGGCAAGCATGCTGGTGACCCAGAAGCCAAGAATGGACAAGGAAGGACAGAGCCCTACCAAGATGCAAAGTTTGGACTTCAGCATCCACAACTATGAACTGCCACATGAATTCCCATTGATTTAAGTCACTCAGTTTGTGGTTCGTAGTTATGGAAGGCCCAGGAAGCTAGCTCAACATCTCTATGGTGCCCTGGGATCCACGCTTTCCTGCCTGATGGGAGCTTCCTTTACCGGAAAAGCAGAGTCCACTCCTTAGAGTGGAGGACCTTCTGCATACTCCTAGGTCACTCGCATTCCATACTAAGTCACACAGCCAAACACATTTGTTTTGACTTGCAGAGGGTCAGCACAACCAGGTTATGGCCCAGGGATTGTTTGACATGGTGTCCATGGCAACTCCCCAGCTGAGCAAACACCAAGTGCTCCCGGCTCTTTCCTTAACAGAAGTACAGGAAAGAATTCTGTAAGGTACCAAGAAGGGATCACACTGGGCCATCCACGCAGTGACCCAGAGAAGCCAGGTCCTCTGTGGGGGCAGCATGGGTGTGTATTCACTTGGTGATGGGCACAGAATGAAGAATACGGGCATGAGACAATGCCATCAGGGAAAGAGAGAGAGAGATGTCAGACACGGTGGAGACGGTGCTCAGCAAGGTCCCAAAGGCTGATGAAATTTGAATGTGGTCCATGCTGGAGCATTAGACAGAGGAGGCACTGGAGGGACTCATCTCTACCATGCACAAGCAAGCAGAAGACTCCCAGAAGGGCAGGACATCGTGTCATGGTGTGAGACGTCCATCTGCTCAGTCCAAGCAATGCCAGGAAGAACAGGATCCAGGGGCCAGACTCTGAAAGAGCAGGCTACAGGGCTAGGCAAAGGTCAAGGTTCATCAGGCGTGGTGGCGCACGCCTTTAATCCCAGCACTTGGGAGGCAGAGGTAAGAGGATCCCTGTGAGTTCAAGGCTAGCCTGAGACTACATAGTGAACTCCTGGTCAGCCTGGGCCAGAAGCAGAGCCTGCCTCAAGAAAAAAAGAAGAAGAAAAGAAAAGAAAGAAAGTTAAGGTTCCAGCCAAGCAGACAACTAAAATCCTCGAATATGAAAGAAAGAGAGAAGGAAAGGAAGAAAGAAAGAAAGGAAGAAAGAGAGAAAACATACACTAGTAGGAGGCAGTGACCCCCCCCCCCCAACAGGAGGAGGAGGAAGGGAATAGAGTGAGAAGCAGAGGTGGGAATGCTTCTGAGTCTCTGTGAGCTCAAAAGGTCTGAGGTCTGACTAATTCTCCAAATATTTATAGAACCTTTGCTGTGTTTGAGCCTGATTCATGCCAGGAATACACAGGCACCTTGATTTCAACTCTCGTCTGGAGGCTCCTGGGTGAGCAAGCAGAGGAAACAGGCCGACAAGCAAGCAAGTGCCAGTCAGTCGAGATAGGAACACAGCTGTCGGCCTGCGGAAGAGAGAGCTGCAACTCTGGCGCGGGCTGGGGCATATGCATTGCATTCATTTTATAGTGGCTTACATAAATTATATAACGCGAGAGAAAGTGGCGTTTTATTACAATTCCACTCCACATCCCCGACCTCGTCGCCCACGGTTGTGTTACTGCTTCTTGTTCCTTTGAATTATTGACTTCATAACTCGAATAACCTTGTACTGGACCTTCTCCCCATCCATCACTAAAACATCAGTGCTGCGTCAAAGCCCAGTGGGCTTCCAGATTTAAACCTGTGCACTCTCAAAACGTAGGATGGCCCTTGTCCCATGGAGGAAGGGATCGGGTCTGTGGCTGGTGGACAGTTGCCCCAGGAGGCTGTCCCGCGGGGCCCATCCCACAGGCTCTCATGGAGAACTGGATGAATCTTCTCCTGGCTCTCATGAAAACACTGAGAAGAGGGGCTAGAGGGATGGCTTAGTGGTTAAGGCATTTGCCTGCAAAGCCAAAGGACCTTGGTTTGATTCCCCAGGCCCCACATAAGCCAGATGCACAAGGGACTTATGTGTCTGGAGTTCGTTTGCACAGGCTGGAGGCCCTGGCATGCCCATTCTCATATTCTCTCTCATTCTCTCTCTCTTTCTCTCTCTCTCTCTCTCTCTCTCTCTCTCTCTCTCTCTCTCTCACACACACACACACACACACACACACACAAATAAATAAATAAATAAGATATTTTTTAAAAAACACTGAGAAGAAACACAATAAAGCTTTCATGAGAATACTGAGCAGAAGCACAACAAAGCAATGGAAATGGCTTCAGACATGTCCCGAGTTCCCCTACGTGCTCTGTCTTCCCTCCTCACAGATCCTCTGCTGTGGCAGCTACTATTGGGCAATGCCATGTGGTCTCCCTCCTCTCCACTAGAGTTCATTGCCAACTCAGGTTCACCTGACCTAAGTAGACAACATGGCCGTTCCTTTCCAAACTTTACAAGACACTGTTGCCAAAAGGTAGATTGATGAAGCCACAATGGAGGACAGTAGGGATGTCCCTCAAACCTGAAAATAAAGCTATTATCTAACCCATCTATTCTGTCTTTGGGTATGTCTTCGAAGAAAATGAAATAAGCCTATCAAAGAGACACCTGCACTCCTGTGCTCATCACAACATCATTCACAACAGCCGAGATGTAGAACAAACCAAGGCATGCACCAGTGACGTGTAAAGATGTGACGCACGCAATGGGATATCGTCTAGCCATAGATGAGAATGAAATCCTGCATGTGGCAAAATCGGTGAAACTAGAGGATACCATGTTGATTGACGTAGAGCAAGCACAGGAAGACAAGAGCCACGTCACTCACTCACACGTAAAAGCTAAGACCGTTGGACTCAGAGAGGGCAGAGTTGTCAGGAGGAGAGGAGAGCAGAGTGGGGGACAGAAAGGAGTCATATAATAGACACCAAGATTCAGATGCACAGGAAAAGTAAGCTGTAATGCCCTATAACCTTTATAGCAACTTGTTTATTCTATGCAGGGCTACGAGAGAGGTGATCAAAGGCTCCAAACACAAAGGAATGATAAAGGCATAAGGAGACAAAAATGCTAATAACTCTGAGTTGATAATTACATGTTATATACCTGAATTGAATTATCACACTGTGCCCCATAAATGTGTACAAGTAATACATACCAATAAATTTTTTTTAATTGTTTGGGATGGAGAGATGGCTTAGCAGTTAAGGTGTTTGCCTGCAAAGCCAAAGGACCCCAGTTTGATTCCCCAGGACCCATGAAGCCAGATGCAGATGCACAAGGTGGCACATGCGTCTGGAGTTAGTTTGCAGCAGCTGGAGGCCCTGGTGTGCCCGTTCTCTCTCTCTTTTCACCTCCCCCCGCCTCAAATAAATAAATAAAAATATTTTTAAAATTGTTTACCTTTTGCTGGGATTACCTGACAAATGGTACAAGTTGGGTACTGAAGCCACCCACTATTATTTTGTTAAGATAATGTGTGTTTTTATATCTAGTAGTGTTTGTTTTATGAAATTGTATGGGCCAATGTTCAATGACTATGTTCAGAAGTGTTGTATCAACTTGATAGATTGTTCCTTTAATCAATATAATTAAATGAATCTTACTTATCTCCTCTGGAGAATTTGAGGTATTGTTTTTCAGGGACTCACATAACTACACATAAATATACATAGCTTCTAGTTCCATTTGCTTGGAATGCCTTTTTCCTTGCTATCACCCTCAGGCTTATGTTTGTCTTTGCCAGTGAGGAGTGCTTCCTATAAGCAACAAATAGATGGGCCTTGTTTTTCTTTTGGAGAATGCAGAGTTCATGTTTATCCTGGTCTGATCCAGAGAACTTCCCTTACTTATCCATGTCAAGGAGGAAATCCCAGCCATGGAGAACAGACTGAGCAGGATCCTTGTACTGGTTTATGATATTGGAGCTCTGGTAAGAGAGTGGAAAAACTTGCAGAATACCCAGAGTTCTCTGGGAGGGGAACAACCTGTACCCTTACCCATTTCCTTCCTGCTGTAAGTGCAACGTTATGGGATAGATGATTGAGATGTCTCCAGTCACAGGCCATGCTGTGGCTTGAATGTGAAATGACCCCATAGGCTCATGTGTTTGAACATTTGGTCCCCAGCTGGTGGGTGCCATTTGGGAAGGGTGTAGAACCTTGAGGATTTGGAGTCTTGCTGGAGGAAGCAGGTCATTGTGAGTAGGCTTTGAGGTTTTATGGGCGAGCCCCATTTCCTGCTCATTCTCTGCCCTCTGACTATGCATGCGATGTGACCAGAAGACCTCCCACTACTGCCGCCACGCCCTCCCTGCCACGGTGGAAAGCAGCCCCCCAAACGACAAGTTGAAATGAACTCTTCCCTTCTTCAATTGTCGCTGCTGTGGTATTTTGTTCAAGCAATGAGCAGAGTACCTAACACAGCCCAGTCCCAGTGAAGAGCTTCAAGCAAGAGTAAAGGCAGATGACAGGGTTTATGCAGTAGCCCTGGTATGCCCAGAAGAAAGGAAACAGAGACTGTGGGTCACTGGGCATGAAAGCCAGTGTGAATCAGCCTGAATCAGCCTGACATGAGTCCTTTTCTGAAGCCATGGATTGTCTTGAACAAAATCAGTTACTGAGCACTGCCACAGGGGTAAGGCATGGATCCCTCCCAGAAAACACCCCTGAAGAGCAGCACAGGCCCTAGTAGAGGCTTGCAGGAAGATAAGCTGGGAGTGCATTACACAGTGGAAGGCAAGGCAAGGACTATCTGCTCTATGAGATGGGGGGGGGGGGCTCTGGAGCCTTGGCTACCCAAGGTGAGCATCTGAGAGTTGTGGAAGAGACTGGTGCATGGCCAATTTATCATGTGAGATGGGGGAGGGTCGTTGGCAGTGGACTCATTGCTTCTCAAACAGTGCAACAGCCAGGGTAAGATGGAACTTGGACCTGCTGGAGCTGGGGTCCTCGCCACAGCCACCAGGCTCCAGTCTGACCTGCCAAGCTCAGATCCGGCTCAGCGTCCAGCATCTTTCCACCAGCCGGCACCGCAGGGGCATGAACAGGGTTTGCAATAGACTCCAAGAAGAAAGGAAAGCACTGCCTGTGAAGGAAGAGGGTGCCCCGTGGTCTTGGAACAATTACCCTGGATTCCTGGTCCTAACTACTGCTGCCATGGTGAGGGGGATGCATGATCGCTCCACTCTCACTTACTTATCCAAAGCATGCCAGGGACACCTCACAGTACAAATCAATGTTTTCCCAGGCCTGGAGAGATCAAATAAGGCCGCACATCATTTCCCATGCTTGGCTTTTCCAAAAACTCATGTCCTTGTGAATTCTGCTCCCCCTCCCACCGCCCCCTGTTTAAATAAACTTGCAGGAGCTTTTGTCACTCCAAACTACATAACCTGGACAAAACACAAACTCAGTTTAAAAATAAAAGATCATTGTCAAAATTAGGGTATAAACTCTATTTCTTTTAATTTACAAAGCTAGGTGATGTCATACATCTCCATTTGGGTTGGATGCTTGGTCCTTGGAACCCAGTACAAGACAGTGGGTGGGGGATCAGCAATAAAAGGGATTGTACTCTCCCTCCTTCCCTCCCTCCATCTTCCTCTGAATCAGACATAAGGGCAGCTATCAAAACAAGAGGTGTACCACCATTACTGCTCAATATTTACTTCTCGAGAGAGCCACGTTCATGATGATTTATGTCTTCCCTTCCCCAGCCCTGTGTTCTGTCGATGTTCTCGACTGAAAACTCCGGGAACACGGCTGTGTTGGGAGCCATGCTTGGGCACCCCAGGACACTCCGCAAAGAGGAGGGAAGACAGCGACCCGCAGAAGTGCTGTGCGCCACACATAAGGGCTGCCTACGACCTCCCCACGGTCAAAAATAAAGATGAAAAATTGAAACCTGAGGCTGGTGCTCAGAGAAAGAGCCCCAGAAGCAGATTCATCTTTAGCCCCATGGCTGGGTACCTGAGGCTAGAACAAAGAGCATGCCCCTCAGGCCACACAGCAGATCAAGTTCTCCAAGGGGGATTCTGGGACCCTAGAGGGACAAGCTGTGGGCATCATGAAAGAAAGTCTAGTTTAACTTTCCCTCAAAAATGCCCAAGCAACCAAAGAATCCACTAGACACAGAATAAAGAAAAAGCAAAAATTCTGTCTTTGAAAAATTATTTACAAGCGACAGAATAAATTTTTAGAAGCCTGCTTGATGTTTGAACACCACGAAGGATCCTGGTCTCTGTAAAGTTGACTGAAAGAATCATAAACAGAGACCCAGCTGAGGTAACATTTGGAACAGAAAGAGGACTAGATGAAATTTTTAAAAGCTGTGATAAAAGGAAAACAAAATAGCAATAAGTTCTAAAGCAACCTTCATGACAGTGGCCAGAATGGACCCCCAACAACCTGTAAAACAGATGCAAATTTGGGGAAATCTCCAAGATTAGAGATGAAAGGAGAGAGGTGGAGGGGGATGAGGTGAAAACCATGGAAATAGACTTACTGTCAAGCACAACATAGGTGCACAAGCCGCCTCCCCTACTGCGGCACCTATGGTATGAGTTCTGGGGATCAAAGCTCAGGTCCGCACACTTGGGTGACAAACGTCTTACAGGTTGAACCACCTCCCCAGCCACAGACACAGTTTTGCCCACAAGGTGCCAATCCACTTGTGATTATGCAGTGCCCTGCTGTGTGGCTTGGAGCCAGGAACAGAAGAGAAAGAGAGGCAGTCTGCTGGCTGGGGACCTGTTTCTGGAGATCACAGGTGAGCAGCATTTGTGAAGTCACTTCTATGTGCCAATGTGACTTGACTGTAGGGCCCAAAACACACCATCTAGATATTGCTGGGGAACTCCTTTCCCAGACATGATTAACACTTAAATCGGTTGTATTGAAGTAAAGCAGATTGTGTCTCATAATATGGTTTTTTTCATCTACTAAGTGGAAGTCCTTATGAGAAAAGATGGAAAGATGGAGATTTTTTTTTTCAAAGAAGGAATTCAGCCTCAAGACTTCAACATAGAAACCCTCTTAGAATTTCCAGCCTATTGCCCTATAGAAATGGGCTCCGCAAACAACATCTGTGCTTATCTGGGTCTCCACCTGTGGGGCTGCTCTGCAGGCCTGACTCACCAGCCTCGTGGTCACATGAGCCATTTCTTCAAATAAGCTCGCCCCTCTCTCTCACACACTAGACAGCCCTAATAAGGTATTTAAGTATTATGTTCTAAAGGGCTGGAGGTGCAGCACAGTCCATGAAGCTTTTGCCACAGAATCACCAGGATCTGAGTTCCACTCCCCAGCACTCACATAAATGTTGGTTTGATAGTGTGTGTGTGTGTGTGTGTGTGTGTGTGTGTGTGTGTGTGTGTCTGTGATCCCAGCACTTGGGAGGCAGAAGAAAAGATGATGCCTAGGGCTTGCTGACCAGCTAGACAAGCCAAGTTGATGATCTCTGGGTTCATTGAGAGCTGTCTCAAGAAAGAACTTGTTTTAAGTCTCCTTCAGTGATGGTCTCTTAGGAGCCTCTGGATCTCTGCTTTGGTAGGCATTGAATGTGTCCTCGGACCTGTCTCCTTCACCCTGGTGCTCATTATCAGGTTCACCATGGAAGCAGCATTCTTGTTAGACTTAAAACACACCCAACATGGCTCAGGGAATTTTGGGGACGAGGCGATAGAAAGATTGTTAGGGCCACAAGTTGGGACATCATGCCCAGAGGCACTGCCTCTCCCCAATAACTGACTTCTGCTCCCACAACACATAGCCCACAGCTCCCACTGGGAAAACCTGCGACCCCAGTGAGGAGGGCCCCCTTCAGAAAGGGAGCAGGGATGAGAGAAAGGATGGTACCAACACGTGATCTATCCATAGTAAGTATGTCCATAATTAATAAAAAAAAAAAACATTCAAAAAGAATATCTTAAGAAAACTAAAAACAAATAAATAAAAATAAAAAATAATATGCACAGCAATTGGGGTAGACACATGGTGTTGACCTCTTGCCTCCACATGCATGTGCACCCATACATACAAATGTCCCACACACATTTAAACATAGATCTGAACACACAGATACACACACACATGCAAAACAAATAAATAAATGTTGTATATGGAGAATATAATGGAAATGCTATTTTCACCTCCACCTGTACAGATAGGAACCTTGCTTAACAAAAACACAGCAACGTCCAATCAAAGCCTCACTTCCAAGGCCATGAGTCACAGCCAGTCTCCCGGCAACGAGGCCCCAGCGATTCAAGAACTGGACTGCAAACGTGTGTCCTGGCAAAAGGCCAGGCAGGTAGGAGGACGCAGAGAGGGGGCTACAACTGGGTGCTCCTGAAGCCGCCTCCTGCTTAATCTCCCCAGACACCCTGGCCAAGGAGTGATGTACGGGACAGCAGGCCAACCCCAGAAGTTACAATTCCATGGAGAAGGGATTTCTAGTGTGCCAGGCCAAGTTGCCCTTGGCAGGCCTGAGCCCAACGGTGATGAGCTCTGGAAGTGGCAGCTGGGGAGCTCTGGGGACAGGGAGCCAGCGGGGACGAGCATCTGATGACATCCTCCACACATGGTGCTCACGGCCTGGGGCGGCTGTTCTGTGAAGAACGATGGAGGAGCGCTGCAGCCTCAATGGTGACAGGACCACCCCTCTGAGGCTTGGTTTCCTCATCTGGAAAGCAGGGTTACTAATGGATCAGGACCGCACAGCGATTTGCTTTTGCATGTATGTGTCTGCGTGTGTGTGCATGTTCATGTTTGTGTGTGGATGTGCGTAGGGAGAGCAGAAGACGACCGTAGGAGTTGTTTCTCAGGGGGCACCCACCTTCTCTGAGGGTCTTTCATTGGTGTGGAGCTCAGGAACTAATCTAGGTGGGCTGGTCAGTGAGCCCAGGGCTCCTGTCTCCATCTCCCCCGGTGCTGGGATTACAGGCCCGTTCAGCTTGTTGACATGGGTTCTGGGGGTTAAACTTAGGCTCATGTTTACCAGGCAAGACCTTTACTGCCACAGCTATCTATCCCCCCCACTCCCCAGCCCATGGCATGAGACTTCAGAAGAATAACCAGGCCCAGTAAGCTAGAAAGGAGATACAAAGGGAAGATAAAGGAAGGGAGGGGGTCCTTAATAGGATGGTATTCTATATGTGTAAGTAGAAGAATAGATTAGTGGGGATGCAAAGGCCCAAGTGAGGTCAGGGGAAGAGATTGAATAAAGGAAAGGTGGATGGAGGGCTAATCAAAATCTAAGAGGATATAAATAAATCATATGGAATCCTACTTTTTTGGACAATGGAACACTCAGGAGCTGTAGATTGTTACTAGAAGATTTTCAGTGCCAGGGATGGGATACCTTCCAGTGAGTTGTTGGCTGGGGGGTCCCTGATGCCCCAAAACATTACAGACCATTGCCGAGGCCCTTGGTTTCCTACCTGGAATAGATGGTAAGACCCTATTGCTGAAGACTCCACACCCTTGGGTTGCAAGGTCACGGAGAAATCCTGCTGGAGCTGAGCTGAAAACCTCCTCTATGTAGACCAGCTGACAGAAAGCTGGAAATTGCTACATGTAGTTCAATGGGAGAGAGAGAAATCACCAGTGAAGATACTCAGCAGTGGACACTGCAAGCCTTATATTTTTCCAGCCAGGCCAAATGAGCCAACAGGTGCAACATTGGCAGGTCTGTCATGGTGGAAACCAACTGCCCTCTAATTGGACTGGAGGCCCGCTCCATGGGAGGGAATACATCCCTGACACTGAAAACCTAAAACAGGGGTAGTCATGAGCCCTATGGGTGTAACGTCTGCTGCTATCTGGCTAAATATATATACTATGGTCATCAAACTGCCCAGTAAGCACTTCTCTTAGTGTTCATACCCATATATTAATACTACTCTCACTTTTGGTTAGAGAACCTTCTCTTTTCAGATGGCAGTGACCTTGGGATGACTCAGAAGGCATCATGGTGCTGGGAAGAAGTGACAGAGGAGTGCTCAGCACTGCAATATCTCTATCACACCTTCCAAGGCTCAGGGTTCATTGCAGAAGAGGTGGAAGAAAGAATGTAAGAGCCAAAGGAAGGGTAGGACTCCTTCCAACGTGCTCCTCCAGATACAAAATGGCCTGAATATCCATGATCTCACAGTGCCTGATACTACCTACATAACACCATCATAATTGGAAGAACAGATGATGATATCAAAATAAAAGAGAGACTGATTAAGATGGGGAGGAGATATGATGGAGAGTGGAGTTTCAAAGTGGAAAGTGGGGGGAGGGAGGGCATTACCATGGGATATTGTTTACAATCATAGAAGTTGTTAATAAAAATATAATAAATACATTTTTAAAATCACAAAAAAGAATAACCAGGCCCATAGCTGGTATTCAATAAATGTCAATTTCCTCTCTGTCCTTCCAGGAAGGACATCAGAAATCATCTCACATAGGGTGATGTGTGAAGGCTCCGGAGCCCCTGTCACCTTTGACTTTCAATGACGCCCCTGCCTCTGCTCTCCTGCATGCTCCTCTGTGTCTACACCACAGGACCCTTGGGAAGGCCAGTAGAAACTGCCCATGTAATGACAGCACTTTCCAGAGGAATTCTGCTGGTGACAAAAAGGAAACCTTGTGCCCCCTGCTCCTCAGAGGGAGGCGCAGGCTAGGTTTAACTTGCCCCTTGTCATGTCGGAGGGCAGAGGAGATGCAAGTGGCAGTGGCCTGATCTTCACGGTGGCATTGGCTCTGTCTGGGTCTGGTCAGTGTGAGTATTGGCCGCTGGCTGGAGCCATCCGCCTACTATCCCATTTGTCACCTGTCACCAGGTTTATGAGTTGACAGCGGTGGCAGTGCATGGAGTTGCCTAATGACTGACAAGTTAGGCAGACTGCAAGGGCCTGGGGCTGCTTCCAAAAACACAGTCCTTTCAGAGGGAGGAGCCAGGCAGACCTGTCTATTCTCTGCACAGGAAAGGGAGGCCAGGGGCTCTGGACAGATGGCTCTGATCTCTTTGCCATAACTATCCAGTGTAAAGCGCATTTTCTCTTGCCCTTCAACACACAGTTTAGAAACTCTCCTGCTTTTAAAAAATAGTTGAGTGAGAGGGGGCAATTTACAAGCAGAGCTGTTCCTGGGGACACCCTGCTCAAGGGCAATCTCTTACAGATACACAGAGGTGACAGGCAGCCAGACCACAAAGGAGGGAATCAGTCACCAGAGAAGCCGAGGGAGAAAGGAGGAGTGGGAAGAAAGGGAAGAAACTGTCCCCATTGAGAAACGACTCTGTGTTAGGAAGCCAGTCAGATTTTAGCCTGTGTGAAGGTCATTAGGGCTGGGCCCTCTCTTGGCAGCAGAAGCAGCAGTCTGTGAAACCAGGAACTGAAGAGGAAGAACAGGTCCAAAGAATGGAATCTGAGGATATCTCTGGCCCTGGGTTGACGCATGGTGCTTAGAACAGCCCAAACTTACATTAATAGATAATTACCTAAACCTCATCATCGGAGGCGGGGGGGGGGGGGGATGGCATTTGTGTCATGCAAATATAAAGACCTGGGGTCAGATCCCCATGCATAAAACAATGTGCAGGGCACCCACCTGCCAGCCCAGTGCTGCGTAGGCAGACGTGGGCGTATTGCAAGGCTGGCTGGCTAGCTAATCCAGGTGAGCGGATGAGACCTTTTCTCAAAATAACAGGGTGGAGGGCTGAGAGACGGCTCAGTGGACAAAGTGCTGTCCTCTCAGGCCCGAGGATCCAAGTTTGAGGCGCAGCTTCTCAGAGCTCACATAAAAAGCCAGGTGCCGGGCTGGAGAGATGGCTTAACGGTTAAGCGCTTGCCTGTGAAGCCTAAGGACCCCGGTTCGAGGCTCGGTTCCCCAGGTCCCACGTTAGCCAGATGCACAAGCGGGCGCACATCCGGAGTTCGTTTGCAGAGGCTGGAAGCCCTGGCGCACCCATTCTCTCTCTCTCCCTCTATCTGTCTTTCTCTCTGTCTGTTGCTCTCAAATAAATAAATAAATAAAAATATTAAAAAAAAAAAAGCCAGGAGCCGTGAAAGGCTCTGCGACCCCAGCACACCGACGCTGAGATGGGAGGACTTCCCGGACGAGTGCCGCAGCTCCCTGGAGAGAAACCCTGTCTCACGGTGAGTGCACGTCCGGGACTCACGCCCAGGAGCTGGCCTCTGACCGCCACTCGCCCACGGTGGCCCTCACCCACCTGCACACACGCCACAGCGACAACAGCGAGACGGCGCAGAGCCCGAGAGGAAGCCAGTGCACTGTGACCGCGGCCTCCACACACGCAAGCGCACACGGGCACCCACATGCAAACGAGCGTGCTTACACACACGTTCACCGCACACACAGACACACAAGAAAGGAAGGAAGGAAAAAAGGCAGGAAGAAAAGGAGGGCAGAACGAAGGGAGAGAGGAGAGAAGGAAAGAAGAAAGGGAAGGAGAAAGGAAAGAAGGAAGGAAGAGAGGCAGGGAGGGAGGGAAAAACATAAACTTATAGGACTCCTATCTAGCCAAAGGCTTTCCAGTAAAGAACAAGAACCTGCCATGGTAGAAAATCCCAAGGGGCCTGTCAATCAGCTGGACAGGAAAATTCCCCTCGGGGTATCTGTCTGTACACAGAAACACGCCCACCCACCCCCCAAACCTTGGGCAGCACAGAGGTCTCTCTGGCCATGGCCCAATCTCACGCCCTGAGCCCAGGCTTTCCTTTGCTCTGTGATAAATCGATGGTCTTCCTCACTATGATCTGTGAGTCTCATCTGATTCTTCCAACACAGATGACAAGGACTGGGAGCCAGAATGAGGTCCTGGTGACAGGACCCATTGCAGAAGAGGGGACAGAAGACTGTAAGAGCCACGGGGTGGGGAGGGTGAAATGTCCTGAGGCAGATCGGCCCCTCAAAGACCAGCTAAGACCTTATTTACCCAACAGTGAACACCATTAACCCTACTGAGGAGAGCCTTCAGGGAAAGTGGGACTGGGGGAAAGAAGATATAAGATTAGAACCTTTGACCTTCTAAAGAGAATAAATAAACTTAATTTTTTCTTCGAGGTAGGGTCTCACTCTAGCCCAAGCTGACCTGAAACTCACTATATAGTGTCAGGGTGGCCTCAAACTCACAGTGATCCTCCTACCTCTGCCTCCCGAGAGCTAGGATTAAAGGCATGCGCAAACCACACTTGGCAATAAAGTCAATTTTTTTAAATTTATTTATTTACTTGAGAAAAAGAAAGAGGCAGAGAGAATGGGTGTACCAGGGCCTCCAACCACTGCAAACGAACTCTAGGTGCACCTGGCTTATGTGGGTCCTGCAGGATCGAACTGGGGTCCTTTGGCTTTAAAGACAAACTCCATAACCGCTAAGCCATCTCCCCAGCCTTCAAAAATTTTTAAAAGAAACATTCCACAATAAGGAGCATCTAATATTCAATTTTAAGCCATGTACGTTTTTAAAAAAAATTATCCAAGTCTTTAGTAGTGTGTGTTGTGTTCACAGCTCCATTTAGATCACGTGATCTAGATCATGTGTGTACACATTTAGAATACAGATGAATGTCTCCACTGAGTAAACGTGGCACAGAGATAGTTACAGAGTACTTCAGAAATCTTAGAGAACTAAACTGTCCCTGGTCAACGAGTAGAGGTTCAAATGCATTTTGGTTTTTTTTTTCCTGAGGCAGGATCTCACTGTGTAACCCTGGCCTCCCTGTGCTGGGGCTTTCTGAGGCCAGCAGCCCCCTGGAGAAATGGAGTCCTCTGTCAAGCCACCACACTCTGGGTGTGGAGGTGGAACTCTGTCTGGTTCCTTGAAACCCTTCCAGTAGTACACGAACAGCCTGCACTGAGCTTCCCGTACCTTCTGCTAGCAGTCTACCTCTTTGCAGCACAAAGCACCATGGGAAAGGCCCCATGGCCTTGCAAGGTAACTGGCAGCTGGGCATGCTGAGTGCCCCCTGTGCCTCCCCTGGCCTCCTCTCCCCTCCCTCCGCTGGCAGCATCCCGCTGCTGTGGTGCGAAGAGTGAGTCTTGAGAAAGGCCTTTGAGGGCGGTGATTTCTCACTTCCTGTCTCAGGCTAAAACAGCCTGGAAGCCCGAAAGCCTACATTGCTGATAATAATACTGACGGTGAACAGAGGACTCTGCATGGATTGTCATACATCATCTCAACTCCAGCCTATGACAGAACTATGATTATCTTTCTTGTTTTCCAGGTGATGAGGACTGATGTAAGTCAGATTCAAATATGTGTAAACACTTCCTTGGCATTGGGCCACATGGTTTTCCTTTCATCATTTTTTTTTTAACCCAAATCCATTCATGGAACATCCATTATGTGCCAGTACGGTAACTACCTATGTCTGTGGGTGATTGGTTCAAAGGCCCTCCACTCAATGCCAAAATCCACCAGTGCGCAAATCTCTTATATGGAGTCACATAATCTTTGCGTATAACCTATGAACACCCTCCCTATGCTCTAATTATCCCTAAATTATACTACTTGGTATAGTATAAATGCCGTGTAAATAGTCATTATACTATACCGCTTAGGGGATAATGAGGACGCAGCATTATAAGTTTAGCGCAGCCACAGTTTCTTCCAAATATGTCCAGTACACACTTAACTGAGTGTGCGAATGAGGAACCTGCACGTGAGGGGAGCCGAGGGCCTGGCTGTTCTGGGGGTAAAACTGAGTTGCAGGTGGTGAGCCGAAGCCACCAGAGTTCCCCAGGCAGTTTGTGATGTCACTGCGCCGCTGTGCCTAAGGACCTTGTCCGTGAGGCCTGGGTGGTGGGCCAGGCAGAAGGCCATTTCCATTAGGGTCACAACGCTACAGAAGCTTTCTAGAATGATGCAATCAGTATTGGCAGGGAGAGAGGGGGAGAAACAGACCAGGCAATAAGAGCGCCAGGGGCTGCCCAAGTCCAGCACATTCTACTCGAGAGAAAAAGGGAAGCATTCAATTTCAAGGTGTAATTAAGTTCCTTTTTTTAGAGGGTCATTACCACATCTCAACCCCCAAGCCAGATTCCAGTCTTCCTATCACCCATCGCTCTGCAGGCCCACTCTTTAGTAGCTAGAAATGGACACACATGTTTGCATTGAATCTTTCCTCTGTGGTGAAATGTTGAGGGTCCGGAGGAGTTGGGTCAATCCTTTGGAAGCCCATTTAAGCCAGATGAGAGGGGCCCAAGCTGTGAGCCACAAGAATGCACTAGCCATTTTCCCTGGAGGCTGATCAAAGGAGGGTGATAGAATGATCTGGAACAGCATCTCAAAGAGTACAGCTCTATACAGCTCCGCAGGACTTTCCAGATGCAAGAGACAGCCGGTTCTGAGGCAATACACGGCCATAGGTGGGGCGCATCTCAAGGTCTGAGCAAGGGGATTGTCGGATTATCGTCGTACCAGCTCCCTGCCTCCGTTACAGGGGTGAAGGGGCCATTAGGGAGAAACACTTCACTCGTAACAGCTTGTAAAACCAAGGGGCTGGAGCAAGCTTGAGGCCAGCCTGTTCTACATCGTGAGTTGTAGTCTAGTCAGGGCTACACGGTGAGGCACTGCCTCAAACAGAGGGTGTTGGGAAGACAGCTCAGTGTGTAAGAACATTTACTATGTAACCACGAGGACCTGAGTCCAATCCCTAGCAACCGTATAAAAAGCCAGGAATGGCCTCTCACACCTGTAGCCCCAGCACCCCAGTATTGAGGTGGGCAGATACAGAAGGATCACTAGGGCTCACTGGTTGGCCAGTAAAATGAGAGAGAGACAGACAGAGAGAGGAAGAGGAGGGAGAAGAGTGGGAGGAGAGGAGAGGAGAGGAGAGGAGAGGAGAGGAGAGGAGAGGAGAGGAGAGGAGAGGAGAGGAGAGGAGAGGAGAGGAGAGGAGAGGAGAGGAGAGGAGAAAGACTTTGTCTCAAGGAAATACGGTGAATGAGTGGTAGAGGAACACAACTGATGACCTCCTCTGTCCTCTGCACGTGTGGGGTGGACATGGGGCACCTGTGTTGGCACACATGCAGAAGCACATCACCACACACACACACACGTATAAAGCACGCCTACGATTTAAGTTGGTGCCATGGTCTCTCTAGCCGTTGTCAGCTGTCACCCTGCCAGAGTGTCCTGCTCTGCTTGTCTCCCTTTGGCTCTTCTGTATTCTCACCCATTAAGTGTTCTCCGCTCGTCTCTGCAATCAACCCGGCCTGTCTCTGGACTACACACTGCATGTCTCACCTGAGTTCTCTTGATGGAGGTCACAAGGACTGAGGCGCCAAGGAGAGGTCAGCGCTAGCTCTTGGCAACAGCTCCATTGGCCCCATGATACAGTTGAGAAAATGGAAATTCAGTCTTCATGACCACGTTCACTGTGAGAACTGCATCTGCACACAGAGACCAGTATCTGATGAGCAATGTTGACTTATAACTCGCCTAGCCTCTGCCTCCTTCCAGATCACTTACAGCACATCCCCTCCGCTAACTCCTCCTTTTAGATACTGAAGATTTTTTCTCTGTGCCTCTTTCCTGATGTCTTCGATCTGTCTTCCCAAAGCTCAGTCCTCCCGCTTACCAGTGCAACCCTAGCTTGCACACTTCTTTTTTTAAATTTATTTTTGACAACCTCCATAATTATAGATAAATAACCTATGGTAATTCCCTACCCCTCCTCACTTTCCCCTTTGCAACTCCACTCTCCATCATATCCCATTCCCCTCTCAAACAATCTCTTTTTTTATTTTGATGTCATGATCTTTTCTTCCTATTATGATGGTCTTGTGTAGGTAGTGTCAGGCACTGTGAGGTCATGGATACCCAGGCCATTTGTGTCTGGAGGAGCACGTTGTAAGGAGTCCTACCCTTCCTTTGGCTCTTACATTCTTTCTGCCCCCTCTTCTGCAATGGACCCTGAGCTTTGGAAGGGGTGATAGAGATATTGCAGTGCTGAGCACTCCTCTGTCACTTCTTCTCAGCACTATGCTACCTTTTGAGTCATCCCAAAGGTCACTGCCATCTGAAAAGAGAAGCTTCTCTAACCAAAAGTGCTAGTGCTTGCTCACTTCTTTCCCAAAGGTTGGGTACCTCCCCAGGCATCAAACAACTATACCTAATTTCCAGTTGTGCATGTAACTCTGCTGTCCTCTCATGGGTGGAGTGTAAGGGGAAAAAAGATGATCTGTTTTGGGGGGGCTATGCAGGAAGTAAGACTCCTGTCACGGCATCTCTGTTCTGTAGACCCATTGGTATCAAGTTATGGCAAATAAGTTCCGTGGAAAGATTCCCTCTCCAGCTGTGTAGTGAGGCCCTGGAGTGGAGAGACACCTGGAAAGTCCTCCTCCAAACCTTCTGAAGGACAGGACCTGGGTGCGCTTCCCAGCTGAGCGGCCAGAGTGTAGAGTCACACCCTGGTGACAGGGATCACTTCCCGAAGTAAAAGGAATGAGTTCTAAGGCCTGCGGCTGGGAAGGCGGCAATAGAAACTCCCAGAATGTTGCCCCCACTGTGGATATATGTCCTTTAAATATTTCCTTCACATAAGTGGATTTGGTGAGAAAACAGAGGGAAGAAGGACTTCTCCCCAGAAGGGATAGCTGTTGTCACCTTGGCTTCACTGGGCATTTCTAGGAACATGTGGTGTCTACTAACAAGAACTCTGCAAAATGCATCACTTGGAGCAGTGTGAACTCAGGGGAAGCTTCAAAACCTGTGATCCTGGAGGCGCCAGGCTTAGCCCAGCCACCATCCACCAGCCCACAGATGTCCAGCACACGAGTCCCACAGCGTGGCTCTCAGAAATCCAGTAGCAGAGAATAGAAAGGCTTCTGAGACCTTTTTGGAGAAGTGGCTCTTTCAGGACACAAAACAGTCAAATGGAAAATAAGGGGGAAAATAAATTTCCATTGTTGGGACTGGGAATGAAGAGGAAGTCTTTATGACTCACAATAATACTGTTGACATTTTTGCCTTAAGCCAATAGAGAGCTATATATTATTTTATTTTTATACACACTAATAAAAAGTAGAGGAGAATATTAAATGTTTATGGTTAGCATTTTTTGCACTCAAAATTGAAAATAGCTCTTTGAATCCCATGGGGAGGAATTTGTAAATTCTCATTGTTACAAAGTAATATGTAAGTGGGAGAGCTGTGCTTTTAACCATTCAGAAAAGCACAGTGTCTGAGCTATTTTGAAAGGATCAGCAGAGACCCTTCCAGATTTCCATGTCACACACTCGTTGGGGCTCTGGAGTCCACGTCAGCTATCAATGCACTTTCTCCTCTAGACAAGCTCGGCCTTTCTCCAGCCTCCCTCTCGGGGCTCTGGGGTCCACGTGGTCCATCTCTGCACTTTCCTCCATACAAGCTTCACCTTTCCCATATCTTCCTCGGCAAATGGGGTCTTGGGCTCAAAGAGGTAACGCAGATCCACCGGGGCCACCCAGAGGACAGCTGGCCGAGCCAGAGATGATTATCACACTCCAGAGTTTGCAGCATTGCATCCCACATCCCGTGTGAGGGGTCCATCGGTGCCCAGAGCCACGCCACACAGTAAGCATAGAGTTTAAGAAAGGGGACCACCTTCCTCTGTCTTCCCTCCACACTACCTAGAAATCCAGGCTATCTGCTCCCATGGCTAAAGGATCTCCTCTTCTGCACTGTCGAGCAATAGGATGGAGGGATCCACAGAGCCTAGAATTCCACCGAAACAACTTTTGTGAAGGCCCAGACACAGGGCTCTCTGGATCTCTCCATCCACACTATGCCCTTCAATGGCTCCAGTGTTCAGCCCAGCCCCAGCAGCTGGCCCCAGGCACAAGGCCCATCTGTCTCCTGTTGGTCATTCCTCTGTCATTTTAGCTTGCTTTCTCTTCTGACAGTTGCCCCATAATTGGACCTAATTTTGAGGAAATAATGTCTAATATTACTACTAATAACAACAGTAATAGCAACATCTGTTGAGCGTGGGAGGGGCAGGAAATTATTTTGAATATATATCCTTGTGTATATAGAAAAGCAGGTAACAGCCTCTCTCTCTCTCTCTCTCTCTCTCTCTATCTCATCAGCCAGAAATTTCTGGATCATTAATACTCTGCATCACACTAAATGTGAGAAACATTTTAGACAATTAGAAATAAAGCCAAGGGCTTGGTGGGTCCTCTCAGAAAGAATAAACTGCATATCCTCCCCACATCTTAGGCAATCGCTTCTCTAAATGGTACCATTAGCATTTGCAGCATTGCCTGCTAAGCTCTGTGAGGCCATTTCACTACCACCACGAAGAAAGGTAAGGGACAGTCATCCACTAGAGACCTTGGCTGGGGAGCCAGGAAGACAGACTCTAGATTCACCTCAAACTAGGTGCCCACCCAGTTCTACTTGAGTAGCTGCATGACTCAAGCATGGGACTCAACTGAATTGATTTTTCTGAGCTTCCGTGTCCCATCAGCATGATGAGGAAAGATTGCACTGTTAAATTAGACACTGTTAAGGCTGTGAGACTTAGTGTCACTTGTGAACTCCTAAGAAAATTCTTTGCACAGTACTGAAAGAAAAGTCCAACTTCTCAGACTAACTCTTCAGTCCCGGCCTCCTGTATGTTCTCGAACATATTAGATTCATCCTTATTCAGCAACCCTTGCTCCTGTTCTCTCAGTCTGGATGAGCCCAACATTCATAAATGAAAGTCACTTCCTCAAAAATCCTCTCTGAGGGCTGGAGAGATGGCTTAGCGGTTAAGGCACTTGCCTGCAAAGCCAAAGGACCTCGGTTTGATCTACCAGGACCCACATAAGTCCGATGCACAAGGTGGTACATGCATCTGGAGTTTGTTTGCAGTGCCTAGAGGCTCTGGTGCACCTATTTCACCCCACCCCCTTCTTTCTCTCTCTCAAATAAACAAATAAAAACAAAATCTTTAAAAAATAATCCTGTCTGACCACCCTAAGTAGCTCCATTCCTTCATCCACCCCATGGGCCATGATATCTTTTGTTTTTTTCTAGAATTATAGGGATCTACAAGTGACTGGTTCTCAGGAACCCACAAAGCCCAGGAAAGGCACAAGATTAAACACTGCACTTTGCAGAGGTCTGGGGAATGTTGCTATAAAAACGCAATCTCTGTACCATGGTTTCTCTTCAGAGTGTACAAATCTTCCATCTTAAAAGGCAATCACCCCAGCAGTTGCTTGCAGTTCATCACTGCTACCCTGCTCACTTTTCTGAGTTCTGAAGCAATTTTAAAAATTGATGAAACACAGATGTGGTTCATCAGAAAAATAAACAAGATTGATAAACCCCTGGCCAATTTGATCAAGGAACAAAAAAGAAATTTCAAATTAACAATACTAAAAATGAAAAAGGAGAGGTCACAACTGACACCAAGGAGATTAGAAGATTCATCAAGACATACTTCCCAAACCTCTAGTCCATAAAATTGGGTAATCTGAAAGGAATGAATAAATTCCCAAACACATGCCACCTACCAACATTAAACCCAGAACATATAAATTTCCTAAACAACTCTATTATACCCAACAAAATTGAAAATGCAATTAAAAACCTCCCAACAAAAAAAGTCCAGGACCTGGTAAATTTTTAGCCAAATTCTACCAAGCCTTCATTGAAGAACTAAAACCGCTTTTTCTCAAGTTATTTCATATAATTAGAAAAGAGGAAATGCTCCCAAACTCCTTCTACAAAGCTAACATGACTCTAATACCAAAACCAGATGTAGACAAAACAAGAAAAGAAAATTATAGGTCAATATGATGAACTTAGATACAAAAACCCTCAATAAAATCCTCACAAACTGAATTCAAGAACACATCAAATGCATTATCCACCTTGATTGAGCAGGCTTCATCCCAGGGATGCAGGGATGGTTCAACACACAGAAACTGATAAATTAACAGAAGAGTCATGTGACCATATCAATAGATGCAGAGAAGGCATCCAACAAATTGTAGCATCACTTATGATCAAAACGCTAGAGACTCGAGATGAAAGGACCATATGGCAACATAATAAAGGCCATTTATAAAGCACCGCAAGCCCAAGCTGTACTAAAAGGGGAAAGAACTGAAGCATTCCCATTGGGATTTTGAATACGACAGGGGTGCCTACTCTCACCACCAGTCATCAACATGGCACTAGAAGTCCCGGCCCAAGCAATAAGACAGGATAATGAAATAAAAGGGACACAAATTGGAAATGGCTTCATAGTTACAGCATTTGCCTGCAAAGCCAAAGGACTTTGGTTTGATTCCCCAGGACCCACATAAACCAGATGCACAAGGTGGCTCATGTGTGTCTGGAGTTCATTTGCAGTGGCTGGAGGCCCTGGTGTGCCCATTCCCTCCCTCTCTCTCTCCCTCTCTCTCTCTCTCTCTCTCTCTCTTTCTCTCTCCCTCTTTCCCTCTCTCACTCTCATAAATAAATAAATAAATATTTAAAAACACACAGAGAAAGAGAACAGTGGGGCTGTCCCACTTGCAATAGCCACAGAAAACTATGTATATGGAATAATACTAACCAAGGAGACAAAAGACCTATTCAATTAAAGAATAAAAACACTGGAAAAAGAAGGGGGGCATGAGAAGATGGAAAAACCTTCAATGCTCATAAATAGGTAAAATTAATATTGTGAAATGGCCATCCTACCAAAAACAATACACAGATTCAACACAATACCAATAAAAATCCCAGAATCATTCTTCACATAGATAGAAATGCTAACCTCAAAATTCATATGGAACTTCAGAAGGTCTCAGATACCCAAAACTATCCTCTGCAAAAGAAATATTGCTGGTAATATCACCATACATTATTTCCAGTTATACTATAAAGCAATAGAAATAAAAACAGCATGGTACTGGCACAAAAACAGACATATAGATCAATGGAACAGAATAGAAGATCCAGGCCTTAGTTCAAGCACTGTAACTATCTGATCTTCAACAAAGGAGCCAACAATCCACACTTGAGAAAAGAGCATTTTCAACAAACGGTGTTGGAGAAATTGGATGACCATACATAGAAAAAGGAATCTAGATGCATTTCTTTCACCCTGCACAAAAATCAACTCCTTAGGGACCTTAATATGAGACCTGAAACTCTAAAATGACTAGAATTAAAAATAGGCAGGACAAGGTTGGAGAGATTGCTTAATGGTCAAGGTGCAAGCCTACAAAGCCTAAGGATGCAGGTTTGATTCTCTAGATCCCACATAAGCCAGATGCACATGGTAGCACATGTGTCTAGAGTTTGTTTTCAGTAGCTAGAGGCCCTGGAGTGCCCATTCTCTCCCTCTCCCTCCCTCTCTCTCTCTCTCTCTTGGTCTCTGTTTGTCTCTCCCTTTCTCTCTGTCTTTAATAAATAAATAAAAATAAATCTAAAATATTTAAAAACATAAGCAGGATAATCTAAGATATAAGAGTGGGAAAACACTTCTTAAATAAGGTTCAGGAAATTAAACAAACTCTCAACCAGTGGGATTTCATGAAACTAAAAAGCGTTTGTACAGACAGATATATAATAACCAGAACCAACAAAAAACCCACGGACTAGGAGAAAATCTTCACTAGTTATACCTCCAACAAAGGCCTAATATCTAGAATTAACAAAGAACTCAAAAAACTAAGCAATAAAAAATTAAACAATGCACTAAAAAAAATGTGCCAGAGAACTGAATAGAGAATTCACATAAGAAGAAATGCAAATGTCCACTACTTACTTGAAGAAATGTTCAACATCCTTAGCCATCAGGGAAATGCAAATTAAAACAACTTTGAGATTCCATCTTACTCTGGCTAGGATGACACAGTCTCAGAACCTCAAATGCCACATGTTTTCTCTCAAATGTAACTCCTAACTAGACCAGCTGAAGAGGAGGGGAAAAGGCAGGAAGAATTAGAACTATGTGCATATGAATAGAATGAGATCAGGAAAAAGTGAAAATAGGAGAGAGAAGAGGGGAGAACAGACCAACTAATGGAGGGAAAGACTATGGGGAGTGAGATGGGGTGGGATGGGGGAAGGGAAGGTCCAGAGGGTCCACAACTAAAGACTAACATAGTTAGTACATAAGGAACTGTCCTCCTGGGTACCAGGATGCAAGATAAAACAAGATAAATCCAAATTAAAGGAGGTGAATGGATCAGACCAGGTTGATATGCCCAGTAGAAGGCAGAGAAAGCTTAATCCTAAAATCGTAGGCTCTGTCTTGTGAATCCCAGAGCTAGAATTGGGTTACCCCTCACTGTGAGCAGTTATCCAGGGAGACCTGTAAGGGCCCCAAACCAGTGTAGTCTATTGCAAATCACTTGGTTGCCCAACAGAGCTAAAAAGGTAAGAACCTGTTGCTGAAGACAGCACTCTCTGCCATCCCAGGACCCCAAGGGGCCACACAGGAATGAAGAGGAAGGCCAACCCTCTCCTGACAAACCCCCATAGCATTGGAAAGTGCTGGGGGGCTACTATGTGAAAATAGTCACCAACAGAATTAAAAATAGGCAAGAGACTCTGCAAACTACCCAACGCACCAGACAGAGAAGAAGCACACATTTGTGCAATAGCTTATAGGTAACCAACTGCCCTCCAGTGGGTATGAGGACTGCTCAGTGGGTAAGAACTCATAACTGGTGCTGGGAACCAAGTCAGCATACCACAGGCAGGAAACTCACACCCCCAGAGAGAAGCCCCCATTGTTCTCTGGACAAGTTGAGTGGATATCCTCATCATAATGTCTCTCAAGATTATATGCACCACCCTACCCCATCAAAACTGCTTTCACCCTTGGTTGGAGAATCTGTTTTATTTTACAGATGGCAAGGAATACTGGGTAGATCCAAGATCCACCAATTCAACAAGTTAAGATTGCTGATTGCTCAGTACAAGATGTGCCGCCTCTAACAAGAGAAGCAGTGAGAATGTGGCTCCCAATGTTAGCCTGACAACTGCCTCAGGGAATGGCAACAAACCCCATAACAGAAATCCAGACGCTACAGAAAATTCAACACTAAAAACAAACTGTGAACACACCCAAGGCTCAGGGATTGTTGTGGAAAGGGGGCAGGAAGATTTTAAGAGCCACGGGGTGGGTAGAAGTTGCCTAAGGTACAGACCGCACCCCCTGAAACTAACAGAGATGCTAATTGCCCCACAGGGAACACCAAGGGCCCTACTGAGGAAGACCCACAGGAAAATGGAGACCAGAGATGAGAGGTTACAAGACTGTAACCTATGTAAAGTGTGTGTGTGTGTGTGTGTGGTGTGTGCATTTAAAGATTAAAAATAATAATAAACATGACTTTTCCTGTGTGCCCTTTCTATCTCTTCTTTGGATCTTGGCCAAAATCCTAAGCCCGCTTGCCCTGACACTGTGGACACACTCTTTTCTCTGAATATTGCCTCACTTTCTATAGCTGTGTTCAGACTTCCATTTGCTGGGGTGGGGGTGGGGGTTGTTGTTGTTTTGTTTTGTTTTGTTTTGTCTGCCATGACAAGTTGCCTGATATGTTGGTGGTTTAAAAGACCAGAACTGAGGGCTGGAGGGGATAGTTTAGCAGTTAAGGCATTTGCCTACAAAGCCAACATACCCAGGTTCAATTCCCCAGGACCCATATTAGCCAGATGCGCAAGGAGCATTTGGATTTTGTTTGAAGTGGCTGGAGGCCCTGGAGCATCCATTCTCTCTCTCTCTCTCTCTCTTTCTCTCTCTCTCTCTCTTCCTCTGCCGAATAAATAAATACATAAAAATAAAATATATTTAAAAAGAACAGAACTGAGAAGAAGAGAAACTGGAGTCAAAGTTCAGTGGATAAAATTCAACACAAGCAAGAGGGTCTGAGTTTGCATCCCCAGTGCCTACATTAACAGAAATAAAAGCTTGGCATGCACCACACCTATAATCCCAGCTTTGGAGGAGCAGAATCAAGAGGCTTGAGGGATAGCCACCCTAGCCAAACTGGTGAGCTCTAGATACACTGTGAGACCTGTTCCTTGAAAAATAAGGTAAGGAGAAACTGAGGAAGACACTCAGCATTGACCTCTGGCCTCCACACATGCACCCACATACAGATATGAACATGCGTACACACGTGTGCACACAGCACGTATGCATACAAATGCAAAAAATAGAACAGAAACCTACTATATCACAGTTCTGAGGTCGTGATTTCAAAATCAGTATTACTGCACCAAAATGAAGGCACTATCTGGGGTGCGTTCCCTCCAAGGACTCTAGGGGAGACTCTTTGGCTTGCCTCTGCTGGCTGGTGCCACTCTTTATGCAAATCTTTATTTCTGATGGGCTGCTATACATAAATCAGTGCCTGGATGGCCTCTCTCTGATCAAAGACCAGGCTGAGGAAATGCCCTTTCCTGTCACGATGACATCACTTCGCCCTTCAGAGTGAACAACATTGAGGCCCTCTTTCCTTCACCTTCAGTTGGCCCTCTCTTCTCCACTGTGGAAAGCAGAGAGCGTCAAGCCTTCATCCTCAGCCTCCTTCTTATTCCTCCTCTCAGAATCATTCACTTAATAAGTCACATATGCAAGGGCTTCTCCCTTGTTTTGCCACCATGGGTAACATTCATTGATCCCACCAGTTAGAAGTTGGATATGTTTTGGGAGAGCCTTTATTCAGCCAGCCAGACCCCAGTTGGTTGTGGTAGAAAACAGAACTATAGAGAGAGTTAAGATCCTTCATCAATGTACATTGTGGAGCAGAGGGGACAAACTAGTTGGTGCCGGGCTTACAGTGAGCAGTCACACCTAGGACCAGGAAGCCAGAGAGCTGGATTCAGGGACTATGTGGGGACTCTATCTTCCATTGAGATGCCAGTGGGTAAATCTGGGAGTGAGGATTGCTTTCTCAGGACTGGAATAGCTTACAGGGGAAGGGGTCTAATGGATAGAATGGTCAGTGGTGGCCATGCAGAGGACAGACCTAGACCACTAACAGAACATGGCTTTCCTCAGGCCTCTCTGAGCTTTGACGTGGGTCACCCTTCTCAGCTCTCTCCTGGTTCCCTTCCATCTTCCCAAGTCTCTGTCATTAGCGCCAGTGGATCGCAGTAGTCACTGCTCCTGATGCCTGCCCAGACGGCTGTTTCCCCAACTTCACGAGTCCAGGAAGAGCATGTTCAAAACACTCAGAAGTCCCACAAGCGGCACGTCCTGGTCTGGCTGTGCCTCCTCCTATAGGTGCCGTCTTGGCTGAGCTGTTTAAAGCCTTCACAGGTGAGCTTCAGAATGTTCTCACAGAAGTGAGGTCAGTCGGGTTGTTCAGGAAACCAGTGAGCTTTAGAAAGCATGCACATAGCTGGCAGCTAGCAGACCGTGCACGTGGTTGGGTATTGCTTGCTGACTGGCCAGATCCAGTTCTCTAGCCCTTGCCCATCCTTCCGTGCCTGAGCCCAGCAAACAGGGCCAGAGTCGGCTGTGGCAGCAGCATGCACGGAGCAGAGCTGGAAGGAAGAAGAAATCCCGAAGACCAGGAGCCAAGGCTGTTCCCTGGTGGAAAGACGCATCTTTTCACTTAACCAGGAGACCCGCAAGGGAACAAGCTGAGACCTAGGGACAGCCCTGGCTGTCCTCTGTCCCTCCTCCCTCAGGCAGCAGTGGCCTCTGAGGCTGGGGCACACTGGACTGTGTGGGGAGACCCAGTGCTAGAGTTGGAGGAATGTGAGAAAGAACAGAAATTATGTAGCCAGAGAAGAGGCAGCTGAGGAGAGATTGAGCAACAGTGGCTGTGAGTCTGAAGGGCGGTTATACAGAAGTCATCTGCTCAGTGCAGGGGCTAAGGAAAGCAAGTTGACATTCTAGAGGAGCAGATGCACTGGAAAAGCCTTTCCTGTCAAGGTGGAAATAGGCCACTAAAGGACCCGCAAGAACACGGCAGGGGGTCTGACTTGACCCAGAGGAATGGCTGACCTCCCCAGCTCCAGGGACAGTTACTTCTGACCAGGCCAGGGCTGTGAGTGCCTGATATCCATGTCCCCACATTGATGACCTCCCATCCCCTACTCCCAACTCCATCCTACCCTCCAACCCCAGGAGTAGAGCCCCAGGAATTGGGCTGAAAGAAATAGTGTTTCCTGCTGGAAGGGTGATGGCTAAGATGCAGGTGTTCCTACTTCCTTAGAATAAAAACCGAATACTCTTGGATTAGTCACTTTTCTTGGTGCTGTGACCACATGCCTGACAAGAGGCAGCTGACGGGGGGAAGGGTTTACTTTAGGTCCCAGTTTTTTAAAATATTTTTTAATTGCTTTTATTTATTTATTTGAGAGAGACAGAGAGGGACAGAGAGAGGCCGATTGAGAAAGGGAGAGAATGGGTGCGCCAGGGCCTCCAGCCACTGCAAACGAACTCCAGACACATGCGCCCCTTTGTGCATCTGGGGAATCGAGCCTTGAACTGGGGTCCTTAGGTCCTTAGGCTTCACAGGCAAGTGCTTAACCGCTAAGCCATCTCTCCAGCCCTACCTCCCAGTTTGAGGGGCTAGTCTGCCATGGAGTTTAAGACAGAGCGGCAGGAGCAGGACAAGGCTGGTCACATCGTACCCACAGTTAGAGGCAGAGGGAGGTGCATTCTGGTGCTCAGCTCAGCTGCTCCTTGGTGTATAGTTCATGAATGGTCCCAGCTCATGGCATGGGGTCACCCCCATTCACCATGGGTCTTCCATCCTCAGTTAAACTTCTCACAACTCCCTCACAGGCACACCCAGAGGTGTGTTTCCATGGTGACTCGAAATCCCATCAGGTTGACAATCAAAATTAACCAACACTGCCCACCAAAATGGGATGAGGGTAAGACCCTATTACTGAAGAAACTCTATTTTCTGGTTGCACGGCATAGAGAAAATTCAAGCTGGAGTTCGGCTGTGAGCTTCCTCCCTGTGGCTAGCATTTATGTGCTAGAAGGTGCTGTTTGGGCCACTGGGGGAGAAAAGTCATCAAAGGTCCCATCAAGATAGAGGCCCTGCCTGCTACAATACTGGCCGGCTATGCAAGCTAGCCCCACTGGCTCAATAGCAGCCCAACCCTTTTGGGGTTGACCATACCTTCTGATTAGATTTAAGGCTTGCTCCACAGGAGGAAATTCATGCCTGGAACTCTAAATTAGGTTAAAAGTCTATGGCTAGGGTGGTCACAGGCCTTGTGAGGGAATGCACTGATATTTTTTAAATGGACATTTAGTCAAACTGCCTTCTAAATAGTTTATGTCTATACCATAGATTAGCGAAGTTCGCAGCCTTGCTCAGGGAAACTTCTTTTTGCAGTTGGTGGTGGTCAATGCAGAGAGTCATAACAGTCAAGCACAAAGAATAGGTAACTGGCGACTGTTGAGTCAGGAGCTGGACATATATACCCTGTCTGCAAGCCCAGGGAACATCACAGAAGAGGAAGCAGAAAGAATGCAAGAGCCAGAGGCTGGAGAGGAGTGCTGCGAAATGCTGGCTTCTAGCTATGACTTGACTTCTGCAATCAAGAAGACACAACATTAGGGGTCATCCGCACAAGATCTGTACAAGATTGGACCCATCATTACTCCGTAATGGAGGGGACAGGGCCTCACCAAGCCCCATCCCTCTTTGGTGGTTTTAATGTGAATGGATGTCCCTCCATACACCCAGGTGTTTCATTGAGCTTGTAACCTGGGCATAGGAGGTATCACTGGGGGCAGGTGATAGAGTCCCACCCAAAGGTGTGTTTGGGGGTGGATCTGTTTCCAGTCCAAAGGTGGAGAGAGCTATGTGAAGTCTGGGAGGGTGTATGTCTTCTGCTCTTTGGTGCTTGCTGGATGGTGGTGGTTTTTCTCTCTCTGCTTTCATATATGAAAGTGGGCCAGTTTCTTCCATCACTGATGGAATTTCCCCTGGATCTGTCAGCTTGAAATAAATCCCTTCCTCCCGTAAACTGTGTTTGGTTTGACTTTCATTCCAGCAACCTAGGACTGACTAACTACAACACCCTCCCTGAGGAGTCACTGGTAGTTAGTAGTTGCTGATTGAGGGAGGCACTGGTAGTTAGTGGTGGCTGATTGAGGGAGTCATTGCATTCAGTAGTGCAGTCATTGGTAACTTGCCTATGCTCTGGTAAATAAATCCACACCCATGCTCGTGCAAACAACCCTAATGGATTTCAGTGGGGCACATGGGATACATGTAAATTGGAGTTTTTAAACATGTAATTGGGAAGAAGAAGGTGACTATAATTCACATTGTATAAATGAATGAAATGGTCAAAAATCTAAAAAAAAAAAGGGCTAGCTAGTCATCGCTTTACTTCTTGTCAACTCTACACTTGAACACATCATTAAAACATAACACTCTCTTCCTGTCCCCTAAGGTTTCATTTTTCATCTCATAATGCAAAATGCATTTGATCCATCTTTAAAAGCCTCCTAGTCTTTAACAGACCCCACACTGTTCAAGACTCCAAAGTCTCTTCAGAGACTTAAATGCAGTTGCTTAACAGAGAGCAACTCAGTTAAAAACAAAATTAAAATTAAAAGCAGCTACATGCTTCCAGTATTCAATGGCACAGAACAAAAACATTCATATTCTGAAAGTGAGTAATGGGTGGATAGTAAGGAAACGTCAGACAAAAGTGGGACTGAAGCGTAGCATGGTGAACACCAAAACCTGCAGCTTCATGCCCAGCGTCTGGGGCTTGTGGTGGAAGCATCTGGGCTCCAAATGGCTTGGGAGAGCCCACCTATACTGCATACAGCTTTTCCCTTGAGCTAGCTCCGCCCCGTGCCTGCAGCTTTTCTTGGGTAATATCTCATGTTCCTGGCACCTCTAACGTCTCAGAATCTCCAATCCAGCTTCGGCTTCACCATCACAGATTCATACAAAGACCTCTCAGGGGCCTCCTGGAAGGGACTCCAATCCAATCACATAGTACCTAGGCTTGGTGGCTTTATATAATCTTGATGAAAGTCTCCATGACCTCCACTTACGAATTTGGCATGCCTGCAAAACCAGTGCCATGTGGATGCATCATTGTGGTGGTTTGATTCAGGTGTCCCCCTTAAACTTAGGTGTTCTGAATGCTAGGTTTCCAGCTGATGGAGATTTAGAGATTAATGCCTCTTGGAGGGAGCGTATCATTGGGGGTGGGCTTATGGGTGTTATAGCCAGCCTCCCCTTGCCAGTGTTTGGCACCCTCTCCTGTTGCTATTGCCTACCTTCTGTTGGCCAGGTGGTGATGTCTACCCTCTGCTCATGCCATCATTTTCCCTGCCATCATGGAGTTTCCCCCTTGAGCGTGTAAGACAAAATAAATCTTTTTCCCAGAAGCTGTTTTGGTTGGGTGATTTCTACCAGCAATGAGAACCTGACTGCAAAAACCATCAAGTTATGCTACTAGCTTCAAATGAAGCCTGGCCCCCTTGGACCACAGAAGCGGCAACTATGTTCCTCTAAGGAAACACTGCCCAAGGAAGTTGCCTGTGAAAAGGGAAATCCATCAATGGTATTCTCTGCTTAGGCTCTCTCCTTTTCAAGGAATTTGAATTTTCACAAGTTGAAACAAACATTCCCTGGATATAGTCTTGCCCTCAGGGTATCTTTCCTATTGTCCTCATGCAAAGCAAGAGAGAGGTCTCTTTAATGGTGCTCAACTCTTTAATTATAGTTGCTTTGTCTAGCCCTTCCTTGTCTGCAACTTTAAACCCACTCACTCTTTTCCTCATCAAACTGAAAATTTTCCACATTTTTTGTTCTCTTTCATTATAGATCTTACCCTCAGCAATGAATAGTAACCATGATGGAGCCTGAACACTATACTGTCTCAAAATTTCCTTTTCCAAATAAATTAGCCCATCACTTTTTTGTTTTTGTTTTGTTTCGTTCTTTTTTTTTTTTTAATGTAAAGTCTCGCTGTAGCCCAGGTTGACCTGGAACCCACTTTGTAGCCCCAAACTAGCCTCAAGCTAATGGAGGCCTTCATGCCTTACTTAGCCTCCCAAGTGCTGGGATTAAAGGCATGTGCCAACCATGCCCAGCATTCCAAAACGTCAAACTCAATCTCACTCAAGTCCTCAGGACATGAGCATAATGAAGCCATGTTCTTAGACAGGATATAATACGAATTCACTCTAGCCTAGTTATTGATGGAGACCTCATTTCCCTTTGAAACTTCATGAGTCCTTACTGTCTCCATTTCTATTAGCATTCTGCTCTTCCAAATTCTCACCAGAGTAGTCCACTAAACTCTGCTTACAGATTTTAGGGCTTTTCTAGCCTGAAGCTCTAAACTCTTCCACATTCCTCCTGTAAAGCAGTTCAAACGGCCTAAGAACTGTATGGTTTATTATAGCAAAGGCTGCTCTGGACTGTACCAGTTTCTTTAGTTACTTTTCTCATTGCTGTCACCAACATACCTCACAAAAAGTCTATTTTGATGCAGTGTTTGAAGCGACACATCCCACTAAGACGGGGAAGACATGGTGGCTGGAGTGTAAGGTGGCTGGTCACACTGTGTCCATGTTCAGGAAGCAGAGAGAGAGGAATGATGGTGCTTAGCTCACTGTTTCCTCTCATTTTGTTCAATCACTGACCCAGTCCATGGGATTGTGTCCTCACAGTTGGGGTGGGCCTCCTGTGCCCTGTTAAACCTCTTTGAAAACCCCCTCACAGACATACCGGAGGTTGTTTTTCATAGTCATGCTAAGCCCTGTGAGGTTAACCATCTAGTCCCAGCCTCTCGAGGACACTAAGGGATCGTGGTTTGTGGTTTGCCCCCACATTCCTCAGAAAACAGCTATTTGTATTTGGGAGGAAAAATGAGCTTTTTGTGCTGTAACATGGATGGCAAACTCAGTTCCATTGGCTGGAGTCCTTGGTTTGCTTTTGTGAGAGGCATCTGGGAGCTCCTGGTGCACATGTGACTCTGCTCCAGGGTCTGGCTGTACGTGGGAGCAGAGGGAAGAGCACACACAGCCCCAAGAAACACAACAGTTACAGTTAGAACTGAAAGTAAAGACACTGGGGATTCTAACCCAGTTCTGGCTTAGCTCCTCACAAGCGGAGGGCGTTCACAGTAAAGGGTTGGCCCTGTATATTTCTTTTTTTTTATTTATTTATTTATTTATTTATTTATTTATTTATTTATTTGAGAGCGACAGACAGAGAGAGAAAGACAGGTAGAGGGAGAGAGAGAGAATGGGCGCGCCAGGGCTTCCAGCCACTGCAACCGAACTCCAGACGCGTGCGCCCCCTTGTGCATCTGGCTAACGTGGGACCTGGGGAACCGAGCCGCGAACCGGGGTCCTTAGGCTTCACAGGCAAGCGCTTAACCGCTAAGCCATCTCTCCAGCCCGGCCCTGTATATTTCTTTCAGAGCCCTGTAACCCACATTATTTAACATTTAGTTTGTACTCTGTGCAAATCCAAACTGATACATACAGAGCACCTCAGGCAATCCCCTGAGCTCACCTGGAGGATGCTCACCCAGGTAACTGTGAGCCATCACTGAAGCTACTGGTGCTGCTGGGGAGGAGACAAAGTGACCCAACTGCGTTCACAGTGCTTGTAAGGCACAGCCAGGCTTTGTACCCAGGTTTATCTGACACCGTGACATATCCATCCATCTATCTATCCCCCACATCAAGCACTTCACCTTGCTTGTTTTTTAATAATGGTGATGGTTGGGTGGTTATCATTACCAGCTCCATTACTCCAAGGGGTGTGTATGTCTTGTTATCATCAATGCGTGGGGCTCCATGTGATACTTTCAGCCGGCCAGCAATGGAGCCAATGAATACCCCAGAATCAAGAACAGGGGTGGTAGGACCAGCGCATTAATCCACTAGGAGGCTCAGACACTAAGAGATGAGGGTCCACTGGACCTGTCATGTGACCAGCCAACACCAGACTACCACGAGAGCAACATCAGAGGAGAGTTTGGAAAGAAGTGAGAAGGAGGAGCCAGTAGTAAGGGGGAAATGAAGGAATTGGTGTGTGGGAACAGGGATCATATCTAGGGGAGAACCCAAACTTCACTGGCAGATACCCGCAAGGCTGCAGTTTTGGCTCAGACCATCTCCATCCTGTTTCCATTGGTCAGGAGTTGGCAATTGAACACCCAAAGATCCAAGTTCAATTCTAAAGCCACCCTGTGCCTTTGTGTAAGTGCCTAGAAGCTTCTCTAGGCCTCTGCAAATGATGTAAACACCAGTCTGCGGCCCCTCCATCTTCTGAGTCCTTTGGTTGCTCCCAGAGCCTAGAAACTGAGGAGCCGCTGTCATTTCTCTCGTTCCTGGACCCTCAGCCATACTCAGTTGAGCTTTCAGCCCATCACAGGAAGGAGAACAGGGCTATTTTGTTGTCCCCTGGCCGAGCCCACACTGGGCTTTCAAATGACCAGTTCCAGGCACCACACTGAGTTACAGGGGTGCAGGGAAGGAGTCTGCCTGCTCTCCACACAGTGCTGAAGGCAACTTGTGCCACCCTGGCAGGTGGAGAAGGGCGATGGGAGGAGTGCCCACCCTTTGGCATGGGCCTTGAGGAGGGGGAACTGTAGCAGATGAGCTCTGTCCCTGACCATAGACAGCCCACGGGTTGTGCCAGTGCACCAGCCCACCAGAGTCCAGGAGCCTTCATGATTATCAGTGTTACCCTCAGATTACTCTGCGCATGTGCTTTACGCCCGTTGACACCCCAACATGTCCTTGTCATAGAAGATGATATTTAAACATTTACCTCCAAAGTCACAGCCACACTGGCAGGTGGCTTGGTTAATGACCTGGGAAACTATCTGGAGGTAACAGTGTGACTCATTTCCACTGATAGGCCCCCGGGGGAGGAGGACGAGATAGACATCCCAGGAGCAGCTCCAAGTCAGGCCCCAGACCACTCCTCTCCCATGGAATGGAGATACTGGTTTATAGAGGGGCGCCATCTGTAATGGCCTTCATGGGAAACATGGGTCACCATGGTAAAGTCATCATGCCTCAGGCCTGACCTTCACAGTCTTGTGCTGGGGACAGCAGGGTGAGGCAGCCGGTCACAAGCATCCACTGTGACGAAGCAAAGGGAGGTCAAGGCTGGTGTCCGTGCTTGTTGCTTTCATTCAGTCAGGGCCCCCATCCTGTGGGATAGCGCTACAAACGTTCAGAATAGGTGTTCAGTCCTCAACTAAACCTCTCTGGAAACAGCCTCACGGACACACCGGGAGACGTATCTCCTAGGCTCCCGGGTTATTCTAAATCTCATCAAGTTGGCAGTGAAAATTAACCATCACAGTCACCTTGACAGAAGAGGTGGGAAAGCCTGGTCATATAGCCCGACAGGACCTCTGCAGTCCTGTCACCAATGTCTTGACAGTGTCTTACAGTTCAGCATTTAGCCCTTGGGGGACAGCCAACAGATTGAATGGTGCGAGTGGTCACACAGGCTGGGCCTCCCCACGCTGGCTGGAGTGAACACCGATGCAGCCAACGCCACGAGACGTACAAAGCAGTTTTAAGACACCAGAGGAAAGCTTAGTCTGTGACACCATGGGAAGAAGATGTTGGTTAAAATTTGTATGTCACATGTGCATTTAGCTATTTGAATCAAGGGCAAAGAGAAAATGTTGAAGAATAAATATATGAGGTTGTTCAGAGCAGCTGCCTTTACATGGAGGGGTAAGTGACTTTTGTCCTTTTGCTTTTATGCTTTTCCATGTCTCCCAGTCCATAATGGGTACTATGCTGCTTTTACTTATTTTTAACTTTTATTTATTTGAGAGGGAGAAAGAGAGAATGGGCACACCAGGGCCTCCAGCCACTGCAAATGAACTCCATACGCATGTGCCACCATGTGCATCTCGCTTACATGGGACCTGGATAATCGAACCTGGGTCCTTAGGCTTCACAGGCAAGCGCCTTAACCACTAAGCAAACTTTCCAGCACTATGCTGCTTTTTTTTTTTCCAAGGTAGGGTGTTATTCTAGCCCAGGCTGACCTGGAATTCACTATGTAGTCTCAGGGTGGCCTTGAAATCTTGGAGATCCTCCTCCCTCTGCCTCCCGAGTGCTGGGATTAAGGCTTGTGCAGCCATTCCTGGTCCTATGCTGCTTTTATAATTAAGTAAAACATTAAACTTTAAGGAAAAGTGCATGTGTAGAACATTTCCCATGTCTCTAACATTATGTAGTAACTCAATTATGAATCCTCTGGTTGAAATTTTGGAGATCATCTCAAAACTGTACTAAAAAAACAGATCCAGGTCCCTTTCCTCTCATAGCTTTAGCAATAAGTGAGGGTCCTGAGGGTCACTCCTCCTGCCTAGGCTCTTCTCCCCGTCCCACCATGCCCTTCCCACGCAGGTGGCTTTCAAGTGACATTATCCAGACTTCTGGCCAAGATGACGACCACCTAGCTGTGCTACAAATACTGAGGAAAGAAAGTTAAATGCAGATCCTAAGGAGAGAGCTGCCCCATCATACCTCAAAAGGGGCCCGACTGAAACTAAGGAAAATTGGCAAAACAAGCAAGGGTGCTGTTTTCCTGATGAATCGGATACCAGCACAAATGGGAAGGAGACCAACACAGAGAAAAATCAACTCCTACCAAATCAGAGAGCCAGAGCCTCAGAGGCCCCCAACACCTCATCACTGAAGAGACCAAAAATGAACCCAACATGGCTCAGGGAAATTTTGTGGAAGAGGGGGCGGAAAGAATGTCAGAGTCACATGTTGGGTCATGATATGCAGAGACATTTATCGTACCAATAACTGTGGGCTAACTCCACAATGCATGACCCATTTACATCAACAAGGAGGGGCCATTGGGAGGGGGTAGGTCATGGATGAGCCTAAACAATGGTACCAAATTGCCTGTATTTGCTGAAAAGTAAAATAATACATTAAATTTAAAAAAAAAATAAAGTGACATTATCCACACTGTGACTTCTCACAGGTAGCCTTCCTCCTTTAACCAGGTGGGAAGCTGTTATCCTCTAGGGATGTGTAAAGAGCAGAAAATATTCAAGTTGCTTCCATGGAAGTATGAGGTAACCTCTGGACAAACCCTTGACAACTCATCTTTTGCTTTACACATGTAACATACAGTGGGTTTGGCCTCATGTTACTGAAGTAAGATTCATGTAACATAAATTAACCACTTTAAAAAAGGTGTTCAGGGCTGGAGAGATGGCTTAGCAGTTAAGGCACTTGTGTGCAAAGCCTTAGAACCCAGGTATGATTCTCTAAAACCCACATAGGCCAGATGCACATGGTGGTGCAGGTGTCTGGAGTTCATTTGTAGTGGCTAGAGGGCCTGGTGTGCCCATTCTCTCTCCGTGTCTCATTATATCTCTCTGTGCATCTAATAAATAAATCAAAATAAAAATTTTTAAGTGTTTTCAAAATAGAGCTTGGCTGATGTCGTGGTGTATACTTGTAATACCAGCACTCCAGAGGCTGAGGCAGAAGGATTTCCATAAGTTTGAGAGCAGCCTGGGTTACATAACAAGGCCCTGTCTCAAAAACAAAAACGGGGCTAGAGAGATGGCTTAACAGTTAAGGCGCTTGCCTACAAAGCCTAAGGGCCCATGTTTGACTCTCCAGATCCGAAGTAAGCCAGACACACAAAGGGGAGGCAAGCTTAAGCTCACACATGCCCACTAGGTGGCTTAAGCATCTGGGTTCGATTACAGTGGCTGAGGCCCTTGTGTGCCAATTCTTTCTGTCTCTCAAAAACAAAAAAAAAGACAAATTTAATGGCATTTAGCAGATTGACACTGTTATGAAATCACCACGATCTGTACCAAGGTCCAAAACGTTTTTATTACGCCAGAAGGAAATTGCACACTAGGGTTGGAATGCAGCTTCTCCACCAAAATGTGTGTTGATATTTTATTCCTCCCTGTAATAGTCTTGAAGTACTACTGCCCTTAAAGGTTACAGGAGGCAGCACCTTTGAAAGGGATTAGCATAGCTTTCACAGGACAGGGTTAGTCTCCACAAGAGCCAGTCGTCACAGAAGAACATGCATGATCCCTCACTGCTTTTTGCTTCCTGCCTTACCTGATACCCACATCACATTTCTAGTTCTACATAGACTCATGAACCAATAGAATGATTTTGTTTATATAGTGACAAGCCTCTGGTATAAAGCACTTGCTTTCCACTTCCTTTTCACCCAGGGCCATAGCAACAACCAACCTACCTTCAATCTCCACGGATTTCCCTATTCTGGGTATTCCATTGATATCCATTTGCCTTTACACTCTGGCCTCTTTTACATAGTATTTGTGCATATTGAGCTTGTATCAGTAATTCATATCTAATTATTGTAATAGTCCACTGTACTTATCTATTCACCCCTTCACAGGCTGGCTTCTCCCCCTTTGGGGTTGCAAGTCACACTGATCTGAACATAGGTGTATATATATCAACTCTTACGTGATATGAGTAAGCTCAGATTTTAGGGTCAAGTTCTTGGCTTTCTCTCTCATGGTTTCCATCTATTCAGGGCCCTACATGTCCAAGAGATAATTTTCTGTGCTTCAAGTCAGAGACATTTCTGAGCAAGTTGGTGAGAGAGAGAGGCAGATGAATAAAGAACCAGGACCACTGTGGGCAGCTTCCAAGAGTGGATGAGCAGGAGCACAGGAGACCATGCCAAAGGAGCAGTGACAGCTGAATGTCCCTGGGAGTCTCATTGCATTAAGTAAAATGATGGCAATGCAATTAGCTGTGTCCTAGCTCTTGTCACTCCTTATTTTTGTCTCTAAATAGGCTCCACTTGTCTCTCTCAAGCTCCCCATGAAATATAGCTCTGACACAGTTCCAGACAACTGCAAGGACAGAGAACCACCCAGCTCAACTCACCACTGGCTCCCATGGGCTCCAGGCCTCAATAACTGGCTTCTCTAAGCCCCCAAAGAATAGATGTGTCTGAATAAAGATGGTACGCAAGTGTATTAGACACATTCATGTTCACTGAGATGAACTTTCAGACAAGGCACAGTTATGAGGGAAGGGATATTTATTGAAGCTTACAGATCCAGGGGAAGTTCCATAAATGGCAGAAGAAGCTGGCCTGCCTTCACCGGTCCAAACAGAGAGAGAGAAAGTACAAGCCAAAAAGCCAAAAGCCACACACAGAGCACACTTCAGGAACTCCAGCTAGGCACAGTTTGCACATCTTTATATTGAAATCTGAAACCCACCACCACACCTTAAGATCCACCCAGTGACATTGCCTCCAGCCAGGTGGCTGCAGATGCAAACTACAAATGAATAAATAACTGAATATATTGGGGGCATCTATTCAAACCACTACAGCAAGACACCATCCCAAATATAACAGTCCATCCATGTCCTTCCTACTCACTGGTAAACACTAGGGAGGATGGGTCAAAGAGGGACTTTTAACCATAATGGATAACAGCCCAGACTCCAGAACCAGAGAGTATCTGACCTGCAGTTGGGCACTGGTTCCACTTCTCAGTTGTGTGACTTTGTCTAAGTCAACTAATCACTCTGGTGCTCAATCTCTCAAATCAAATTGGTGTCAACAGAAATGTCAATGTCACAGAATTGCCTAATGCGATCCCTTGAGATCATCTGGAGCCTTTGACTCAGTGCCATGCCCACCACACGGCCTTTTCCTCAGTTTCATCCCTCTCTGCTTCCTTGCTGCAGGTGGAATGGGACCAGCTGCCTTGTGATTCTGCCTCCATGCCTTGCCACCACAATGGGCAGCGTCTTCTCCACTGTAAGTGCTCAGGGGAGCAAAGGAGAAGACAGAATGTCCTCCGTCCTCGCCCCATGACACACGGAAGTTCCTTGATAGGCCAGTGAATCACCTGAACGCAGCTCTAGTTGTCAACTCGACAGGATTTAGAATCACCATGGAAACATCTTTTTGGCATGTCTGTTAGGGATGTCCTAGATCAGGCAAATTGAAGTGGGAAGACCCCTGGGCTGTATAAAAAGGGAGAGAGCTAACTGGGCACTAGCATTCATAGTTTGCTGCTTCTTCACTGTGGACTGAATATGACAACGTGACACCAGCTTCCTGCTCCTGCCATGGTGGACTCTACCCTGGAGTTGTACGCTGAAATGAACTCTTTCCTTCCCTAAGCTGCCTCTGGTTGGGCGTTTTGTCCCAGCAATGAGAAGACACCTAACACAGAAGGTGAGACTCAGACCAGGAATTTGGTCAAAATGGATACCATGGGGCTACGCATCCGCACGATGGCCTGTGGTCAGGGCACTGCAATATAATGAAGTGCACGCGGTGGCATACAATGCAATCGAGATGTCGGCTTGTCACACGTCCACCTTACTCATGCCGTGGTGGCACTGTGCAGTGCTACACTTAGTAAAGCCAAGCTGTTGTCCCATGGTGTGGAGTCGCAGGGGTGTGCAGACTTACTCTGTGACAACGTCAGGTCTGATGTCCCATACGGAGCTTTAGTCTCCCAGCCTTGTCATTGTATCACAGTATAGATAACCTTCCGGGGGACTAGTCAAGGTCTCCTACTACTGCCATTACTGGAAACTTTCAGGGGCTCAAGCCCCCTATATAAGGTGGCACCTGCCAATCTCCGGGTGGGGCAGGGAGGGACTTTCTAGATTGGGTTAACTGAGGTCGAAAGACTCACCTTAACCATGGGCAGCACCATTCCATAGCCCGGGGATCCCAACTGAACAATACGAAGAAAGCAAGATGAGCACCAGCATTCCCAACTCGCTGCTTCCTCACTGCAGATGTGACGTGACCAGCTGCTTCCTGCTCCTGCCGTCGTGCCTCCCACCCCCACCATGGTGGACGGTGTCCCCTGTAAGCCAAAAGAAGTCATTCCTCCTTTGAGTTGCTTTCCGTCAGGTATTTTGTTACAGCAACAATAATACAATGCCTAATAAATGCCATCTGAATAGTTTTATGTCATATTTTTTAAGGAACAATAAGAAAACCAGTCTATAGGCATTTGAAATCTGCATATAGGGACAGCCAACTTTCACAGGGCCATGGGGACTTTGTGATGTGCTGGTTTCATGATATTGCAGTGTGGTGTGGTACAGAGGTGTGTATAATGCTGCCATCCACGAGACATTTGACCCTTCCTGCTCCATTCCCTCCTGATACCCATAGAATGTTCCAACCCCTTGCAATACATCCACCCACAGGTAGGTGCTTTTATCTGGAGGCCTCATCATAACCTCAGCTCTGCCTCAGGTGTGTGTCAAGAACTCATCTGAAGCGTTCCCTTGTCAGTCTCAACCAGGATGAAGCTTCCCTGGCATTAGCAGGGATGGGTGGCCCAAACCCACCAAGATCCACTGGTCAACTGGTCAGTTTCCACCACCACCCCGTGTGAGGATTAGTTTAAGACATAACCCCTTGTGATGGTTTGGGTCAACTTGATCTGCTTAGGAATCCACAGACATTATCCATAAGTGGGTCTCTGAGATTGCTTCCAGGGAGAATTGGGGGAGGAATCCTTCCCCCAGAGTGGGCGGCCCCTCTGGTGGGGGTGCTTTATTTAAGGAAGCTCTGGGAAGGAAAGTCTCCCCTCCACCCACCAGGCTACCCGTGCTGCTCGCTGCTTTCCAGTGTGGACTGAAGAGCAGTGTCTCTCCAGGACACCTCCAGGCCTTCAGTGCCGGATGGGGACTGCTGAGGTATCCAGCCTCGTGGACTGAGCCGCTACCAGGTTCCTTGACTCTCGGGCCTGATCTGCTATTGTTGGACTGTTGTCAGCTAATCCAATAAATTCCCTTTTGATACAATTCATTCTATCGGTTCTGTTCCTGTAGAGAACCCTGACTAATACCCCCCACTGCCGTTACTGGAATGGCATATTGGCATCATCTGCTCCAGTGCCTCAAAGCGATGGCCTGCTCCCAAGTGGAAGCTTACAAAACACCCATGTTTTCCTCCACTTTGCCAAGAAAGGCATGGAGATTTATTCACTCATTTACACAAGCTTTCCTTCTGTAGGCCATGCAGACAGGCATTCAGGTAAAAATAATATACAGTCAACTCTATTTATAACTCTTGTGTTTTAAAGTCACACCAAACACTGGGCCATGACTCCTGGGGGAAAACAAAGTTAGGGCTTTGTGAGCCTTTCTCTCATCTTCATTCATTATTCAATACGTGACCTTGTTTTTAGACACCTCTGTTTAAGGACACATTTAATATATGTTACTGATGTATTAGCATTGAACTCATGCCTGGTGTAATGTTGTATAATCTAAGCCATGTGTTTTCTTTGTAAGTCACACTACAGCCCTTTAGTGCTGAGGAATTTTAGACAGCACTTGTAGCCACTATGAGTAGAAAAACCCCCAACAACACCTGACAGAACCTGGATGGTAAGACCCTATTGCTGAAGACGCCACATACTTGGGCTGTGGGTCACCCAGAAATCAAGCTGGAGCTGAACTGCAATCCTCTTCATGTTGACTAGCTGTAAGGATGCTGGGAAGGGCCATGTAGCTTGTTGGGGGAGAAACGTCATCAGTGGTCTTAGCCAGCAGTGGACTCTACAAACTATGTGACTGGCCAGCCAGGCCAAATGTACCAACTGGTGCAATGGTGGCATGTCTGTTGTGGGGGAAACCAACTGTCCCACTCCACTGGAGATAATTCCTGCCTGGTGCTAAAATCCTAATCAAAAGCCTACAGATGGGGAGGTCATAAGCCTAAGGGAATAAACTACTACTCTTGTCTGATTAAATGGATATAATATGTCCACCAAATTGCTTTCCCAATACTGATGTTTATGCCCATATATTAATGCTATTCTCACTTTTTGTTAGAGAAACTTCTCTTTTCAGAGGTGGTGATGACCACTGGGGTTACTCAAGACTGGCCAATGTGCAAGAAGTGACAGTGGAGTGATCAGCACTAAGTGAGACATCTCTATCACACCGCCCATGGCTCAGGGACCATGGAGGAAGAGGTGGCAGAGAGCATGTTAGAGCCGAGGGAAGGAGAGCAGTCTTCACAATGCTGACTTCCGGTCACAAACTGGCCATGACATTCATGACCTCTCAGTGGCTGACACTACAAGACCGGCAAAATAGGGGGAAAATAAGTGATGACATAAAAATAGAAAAGAGACTAGTTGGAAAGAAGAAAAGATTCTGTGGGCAGGGGATTCTGGAGGGGAAAGGAGAAGTGGTGGGAGGGGATTGTGATTATGGTATATTATCTATATTTATGGAAGTGATCAAATAAATTTTCAAAAATCAGATGGGCGTGGTGGTGCACGCCTTTAATCCCAGAACTTGGGAAGCAGAGGTAGAAGGATTGCCGTGAATTCGAGACCAGCCTGAGACTACAGATTGAATTCCAAGTCAGACTGGGCTAGAGTGAGACCCTACCTCAAAAAAACAATTTTCAAAAATTCTCCACTAAAGGCGTAGAAATGTAAAAGCACGGCACTGAATGGATTGTGACAAGGATTCCCACTTGCTGTGTCAGATCTAACACTGAAAGGCAGGGGCTTGCCTCCTTCACCCACTCAAATCCACCATCACCCTCATACTCAAGAGTGACCACGCAAGTACAGGAAGTATTTATTCATGTGGGGATAACAAATGAATGTTAGCAACTAGGCCACTTCACATACATAAAATTCATGAATAATAGAGATCATTTGTCCCCAGGAAGGAACATGACCTACAGAGCCATTCAGCTGAATCAACGACACATTTTAACACATCCAGAAACACGAGGAAGAAGGGCTTCCCAAAATGCCATTTTAAAGCTGGGGAAAAGAGAAAAAAAAAAAAACAAAAAAAAAAAACCTACAATCCCTTGTTACAGGTCCCACAGCCAGAAAGTGGCAAACCTTGACTCTACACACTCTCAACCATAGCCTTGGTTTCTCAGGAAGGCCACTTGGAGTCTGAGATCTGCCTCTTGCTTTTCTTCCAGGTGGGAAACCAACTCCACTTTCTCAGTCAGGATGGCAGGAGCTTCCTGAGGCTTCCGCTGGGCTGGTCTCCTGCCTTCCCCCCGCCCCCTGCCAAACCTGTGACCTTCATGGAGGTTCCACTGCTGGCTCTGCTGTCTTTTCTACATCCTCCACAGGCTGCTCTGCCTGAGAGGTGAGGTCCTCTTCCTACCTTGGGTTATTGGGTTGTATCTAGACTAGGCGTCCCCCAGCACTACACTAGTCTTATCTAGACTCTTTCAAGAAAGTTATTTTGGGGGCTAGAGGGATGACTTAGCAGTTAAGGCATTTGCCTGCAAAGCCAAAGGACCCAGGTTTGATTCCCCAGGATCCACTTTAGCCAGATGCACAAAGGAACACATGCATCTAGAGTTCGTTTACAGTGGCTGGAGGCCCTAGAATGCCCATGTTCTCTCTCTCTCTTTCCCTCTTTCTCTGTCAAATAAATAAATGAAAATAATAAAATATTTATTTTTTATGAGTAGAAGAGAATTAGTTTGCAAAGGCTGGAAGCCCTGGTGTGCCCATTCTCTCTCTCCCTCTATCTGTCTTTCTCTTTGTGTCTGTTACTCTCAAATAAATAAATCAATAAATAATTTTTTAAAAAAACCTTGAAAACACAGAGGTGGGTTCACATTAATGGGAAAATATTCCTTACTTTGGATAGGTAGGCTCAGTAGCAAAGAGTTTAGGTCTTCTTAAATTACTTCATTAGTGTTAGCTTCAAAACAATGCATGAATTTAACATAATCCACTAAAATATAACTAAGTATCTTTCTGGAGCTAAGTTTATCATAAAATTCATTTAGAATAACACATAACCAAAAACAGAAATTGATGAGAAAACTTGAAAAAAATTGTCTGGATTTATGAATATGTTAATTAGCATGACAGACTCATTTGCAATGTATATTTTCTTTTTTTGTTCATTTTTATTTATTTATTTGAGAGTGACAGAGACAGAAAGAGGCAGAGAGAGAGAAAGACAATGAGAGAGAGAGAGAATGGGTGCGCCAGGGCTTCCAGCCTCTGCAAAAGAACTCCAGATGCGTGCTCCCCCTTGTGCATCTGGCTAACATGGGTCCTGGGGAATTGAGCCTCGAACCAGGGTCCTTAGGCTTCACAGGCAAGCCCTTAACCGCTAAGCCATCTCTCCAGCCCACAATGTATATTTTCCTAACCCCTCTAAACATGCAGCTATTATTTGTCAATGACCTTAAAAGAAAGAGAGAGAGATGCTTTTCCTCAAAAGTGGCCCAAGGCCTTCTGTTAACTCACAATGAGGATGGTGCAGCCTATACCCCTGACCTGTACCCTTGACAGTGCTCTCTCCATCTCTAGCTTTTAATAATTATCTTTCCACTGCAAAGCCCCTAAGTATCCTGCCCTTGTCATCCCTATTTCTATCAAACTCACACATGCACACACTCAGAGACCAGTAGTGTCTTATAAGAATAGCTGTAATATCAACTGGTGATTTCTAGGAGAGGGGTCGTCATGTCCTTCAGCGGTGTCGGCTGATCATTGTCTACATAACCTCCCACCCATGTTCATTCAGTGACCCTAATTTGACTAGTGGGTAAAAAGAAAAGATAAGAAACTAACCAGGCGTGTTGGTGCACACCTTTAATCCCAATACTTGGGACGCGGAGGTAGGAGAAGCTCTATGAGTTCGAGGCCACGCTGAGACTACATAGTTAATTCTAGGACAGGCTGAGCTAGAATGAAACCCTACCATGAAAAAAAAACAAACTGTGAGCATAGGATGGGATTGGGGGTTAAATTAGAAGAAGGGTTTTAGTGGGAGGAGGAGGGGATGAGAGAGAGTAATTGATGGAAGTGGGATCAAAATGCTGTATATATGCATTGAAGTGTCAAAAAAACCACAAAAAAAAACAGAATAGATGCTTTCTATGTTAGCTCTGTGCATCGATTACTCTTTTCATGTCTGTGTGAAGATATGTAACAAAAGCAGCTTTAGGGCTGGAGGGATGGCTTGGTGGTTAAGGAGCTTGCCTGCAAAGCCAAAGGACCCAGGTTCAAGTCCCCAGGACCCACATTAGCCAGATGTACAAGGGGGCGCACACTTCTGGAGTTCATTTGCAGAGGCTGGAGGCCCTGGCGTGCCCATTCTCTCTCTCACTCTCTTTCCCTCTCTCAATGTCTCTAACAAATGAATAAAAATAAATAAATAAATAAAAATTTAAAGGGCAGCTTTAGGAAAGAAGGGCTTATTGGGCTCGTGGTTTAAGAGGGAATAGAGCGCATTGTGGCAAGGTGGGCGGAGCATCAGTAACATGAGGCAGCTACTAACCACACAGCCTCTGCGGTCAGGAAGCAGAGAGTGGGGAGGGAGAGACAGATGGAAGGAGAGAGAAAGAGAAATGCTAAGGCTCAGCTCACTTTCTTCTATTTAATCCAAGACCTCAGATGGTGCTGTCCACATCCAGGTGGGTCTTTCCCCTTCAGTGAGATCTTTCTGGAAACATCCTCATACACACACCCAGAAGTGCGTTTCTATGGTGACTCTAAATCCAGTCAAGTTGACAGTGAAGATGAGCCGTCACAGCCCCTGGGGGTCCCTACTGCTAAACGTTTTGTAATCAAATGTCACAATGACCCCAAGAAAGTATTTTTGTCCCACTTGGTGGTTGAGAAACTGAGACAGACTCTTGAAGTAAACCAACATCACAGAGCTTGTAAGTGGCAGAGCTTGGATTCGAGTCCAGGTCATTTGCTCGCAAAACATATTCGTTTATGGCACCGAATTGACTGTTTGAAGCAGGGTGGCCATTCAGCCAGAGTTCACTGGGCGATAGAAGCAAGTGAGAAATTCAGGCATCTTACCCGTCTCCCCTTCCCCAACCTCACTATCAGCCCAAGTCAAGCATCTCCTCTGACGTAAGGGGATGGTGACAGACAGATTCCTGGACCTGGAAGAGTCTAAACCCATTTGGAAGAAGGCTGCTGCCAAGTGAACCAGACACCCCCAAGTGTGGACAGGATGAGGAGGCTATAAATAACCATAAGAGTGTGAAAAGAGTTTCTCCCCTGGGGCTCCCTCTGCAAAAGGTTGATGGTAATTGACGAGGCTACGGGACCTGCCAATCCTTCCGCTCTCAGAGCCAGGTGTCGTTATTTACGGAAATGTCACTTTCCCAACCCTCCCTCTTCATCTCTGCCAGGGGCTTAGAGACCAAAACATATCAATTTACTGCAGCCCCAGGGCATAAGGCAATGAGCCACCTGTGTATCCCACTGCCTACTAAGAAGGATCAGGCTCCTGCTCCAGGAAAGAGAGAGAGAGAGAGGGAGAGAGAGAAGAGGTTGGAGGTAGGTCAAGCTTCCTGGTCACAACCACATCACAAAGTACTAAGTGAAAAAGATCTGGGGTGAGTTCCGTCAGCGCACACCTCACACCGGAGAAGCAAACAGGTCACTGGGTCAGAGCCATAAGATGAGAATCCTGACCCCCTAAGGGGCTATCGCTGAACCAATTCATGTCTGAACCCGTGTTCCCAGTAGGCCTTCCACTAGCCCATCAGTGTCTCCAAAAGTCCCAGCATGCACGTGTATAAAATGGGGCTAGTCTCCACCACTTGGGGGTCTCTGACAAGGATAACAGCGTGGGCGGGGGAGGCGCTGGGGAGATGGTGCAGCAGGACACGCATGCGTGTTAGCTCAGCACTGAAGAGGACGCAGACAAGAGGACCGCCAGGGCTCCGTGGTCGGCCAGCGGAACTAGAAAATGGCAATCTCCAGGGTCAGCGAGGGAGTCTATCTCCGGGCAGAAGGGTGGAAGACCAAATGAAGAAGGACATCCGACATCTTCCTCTGGCCTCCGCAAGTGTGTGCACAGGACACACACACACACACACACACACACACACGTGCCTAGACACGACGCACATCATTGAAGCCATGGAACCAGATGATTTGTCCTGGGTGAGAGCTCGTCATTACTCTCATACTTACAGTCACCTGTCGTGGCGTCACCAACTCTGCAAGAATCCTTAGCACTGCTCCCAGCCCGAGCAAGGACATGCTTTGTAACTGCCCTGTCCACAGCCCCGTGGCCGGGCTCATTAAGGAAAAAGGCAAGTCCAAATGCAGCCCATCTGTCTGACACGTCGGGGCATCTGAGCTGTGGGGGGAAGATCGTTGTATTGTAACAAGGATTTCACCAAAATAAATAAGTTTCACAAGTAGATGAAAACACCTGTTGTGTATGTATGCATGTGTGTGGGTTGCAGGAGTGTGTGTGTGTGTGTGTGTGTGTGTGTGTGTGTGTGTGTGATGACAACTTCAATGTCATCTTCAGGAACACCATGCACCTGTTTTGACACAGGGTCTCTTGTTGGCCTGGAACTCACCCATTAGGCCTCAGTGACCTGCCAGCCAGCCTCAGGAACCATCCACCTCTGCTTCTACAGCACTGGGATTACACGCATGCGCTACCATGCACAGGCACACCACGCCGCCTCTGCCCGCAGTGGCCTTTGGCAGAGATGCTCCTGGGCACCGCTCTCCGCTCCACAGCCCCATAGGTGTGCTTGCCCGGCCGCATGAAAGGGGCGCTTATCCCAAAACTGGCAGAGCCGGGGCCTGAAGCCAGCTTTACGCACTTTGACAGCAGCACAGCCCTCTCTGTCTGTAATTAGCTCCCATGGCAAAGGCCGGACTCCTGGGGGATCCAGTTAGAGATGACAGCTGCAAAAGCAGCTATATCTCATTCCCTCTAATCAAACGTGGCCTTCGGCCACCTGACCCATCACATTTCCACAGCGTGGTCTTGGGCCGGGAAGGAAATGTCCTAAAGGCAGCCTCAGTCCACAGAGGATGCCAAGTCACAAGGACCTGGGGACTTTCACTCCGTAGTGAGGAGGGAGACACTGCCTTCCCACACAAGTCCGACCTGCAAGAAGAAATCAGTTGGGAACACGTTCAAAAATAGCAACGTAGTATTATTTCTTTAGGAAGAGATGTTTCTGAAAAAGCTCCTCTTACCTGATTTTATGTTTTGCATGTGTTTGGGCACGCGTGCATGTGGGGGTGCACGTGCCTGTGTGCTTGCCTGCAAGGGGAGGCCAGAGATTTATGTCGAGCATCTTTTTAGGTTGCTGTCCATTTTCTTTGAGACAGGAGCTCACTGATTCAGTTCAGCCCGTCAAGCTAGCCAGTGAGACCCAGGCACTCCCCTGCTCTGCCTCTCCAACGCTGAGATTGTAAGCACAAGCCACCACACTGGCATTTTATGTGGGCAGTAAGGGTCCAAATTCACATCCTTACCTACTGAACCACCTCCTCAGCCCCACTTATCTGATTTTTGCTTAAAAATAAAAGAATGAAAGAGAAAGAAGGAAGTAAAGAAAAGAAAGAAAGAAAAAAAGAAGGAAGGAAGAAAGGAAGGAAGGAAGGACGGAAGGAAGGAAGGAAAGAAGAGGAGGAGGAGACAAGAAGCAACAGCAGCATGAGCCATGATAATCCAGTGACACGTGTAGGCACCGTGTTCATGTAATGTGTGCTGCTGAGTGATCTACATTCATTGTCTCAATGCTCAATCAGCGCAAGATTCTGCTCCGGTTTTGCAGATGAGAGACCGAGGCTCGCAGTCACTTCCCTGAGGCATGCAGGCAGGATTCCCACATTGCCTGTGCAGGGTCCAGGCTTTGTCTGCTAGAGCCTGTACAACAGTCTGCATAACATTTGTTTACGTGAATAAAAACAAAAGTTATACACATAAATTAAATATTATTCAGTTATCAAAAGAGATAAAGTTCTGCTAGATGCTATGACGCAGATAAGCCTTGAGGACTTCATAAAAGGACACGTTAGCCGGGCCTTTAATCCCATCACTTAGGAGGCAGAGGTAGGAGGATCGCCGTGAGTTTTAGGCCACCCTGAGATGACATAGTGAATTCCAGGTCAGCCTCAACTAGAGTGAGACCCTACCTTGGAAAAAAAAAAAAAAGGACACATTATATTTTCACTTAAAGTTAAAGGGCGAATGGAGTCACTGTTCTTTTTCATATCTTTATTTATTTGCAAGGAGATAAAGGGAGAGTGAAAATGGGTGGGCCTCCAGCCACTGTAAACAAACTCCAAATCATGTTGCACATCTGGCTTTACATGGGAACTGGAGAATTGAACCTGGGTTGCTAGGCTTTGCAGCAAGCACCTTAACCACTGAGCAATCTCCCCAGCCCCAAGTTACAACTTTTTATTCTTTAAAATATTTTATTTTTATTTACTTATTTATTTGACAGAGAAAGCGAGAGAGAGAGTGAGTCTCCAGCTGTAGGAAATGAACTCCAAATGCATGCGCCCCCTTGTGCATCTGGCTAACGTGGGTCCAGGGGAATTGTATATGGGTCCTTTGGATTTGCAGGGAAGCATCTTAACTGCTAAGCCATCCCTCCAGCCCAAGTTACTACATTTTTTTGGTTTTTCGAGGTAGGATCTCACTGTAGCCCAAGCTGACCTAGAATTCACTATGGAGTCTCAGGGTGGCCTCAAACTCATGGCGATCCTCCTACCTCTGCCTCCCAAGTGCTGGGATTAAAGGCGTGCGCCACCACACCCGGCTTCCAAGTTACTGCTTTTCAATGAAGAATAACTATTGCTGGGGTAAAGGAAATGTTTTGAAGTAAATAATGGTGATGTTTTCACAACACTGTGGATATAATTAATTCCACTTAATTACACATTTTAAACTGGCTGAAATTATAAATGTTATGCTAATGTATATTTCACCACAATAAAATATTTTAATCCCATTCTGCCTAAATTAGTCAAAATTTATGTCAGTGGCTTATAAGTAGGAACCTGACTGATTCACTGCCTACGATGGTAGCTATGCTCTAGGCTGTATTGTCAGAGCCATTCTATATCAGCCACCTCTCCCCTTGTTCCATCTCCCCCCCCCGCAAAAAAAAACAAAACATTAAAACCAAGAAAATGAGTAAAACATTTTACCTATGTAGAGACCAGATTTATGGATTCCTTTGCATGGATGATCTACGGGTGGCAGTGCACAATAGGAGGCTGAATTCTAGAAGCATCCGGGCATTGTTTTATGTGACTAGCATTCCTGTCCATTTTCAGTTGAAAACAAAACATCAGAGGCAGAAACTTGGCAGTTTTCTATCCTGATGACATAGTAAATCCAGTAAGAATCTAAACAGGAGGCTGCAAGAAGAGGCCACGTGTTACCGATGGTATCGTGGAGTCAAGAACTCCTTGGCCTGTGGAGAAGCAGCCCAGGTGAACTGCAGCCCCTCCTTGGGGCAACCTGCTGTCCTTGGTGCTGGAACGAGTGGCACGTGGCTGTCTTCTTCCGTCCTTTAACTGTCTCTACTTCATCTCCATCACCAGGCCAATGGCCAGGTTTGAGCATCCCATCCCATCTGGTCCAGGCAATAACTTCTTGTCGAGTACCCACCACATGTTAGGCTCTACCCTAGATTCTGGGGATAAAGCAGGTAACAAAACCAGAGCTAACGTCCTGTGGAGGTCAATGCTTAGCAACACTCCTCTAAGCCCACCCTCCTCATGAACCAATAGAAAAATAGTTCAGAAGCCCAGAAGCAATCCTGATCCTCCCAAGCTGGAAATCCTTCCCTGGTTCTTCATTTCCCAAGGGGAAAAGTGAGGCTCCTAGACACAGCCCACCATAACCTTTCACCAGAGCCTCCAACCACGCTCATCTTCCCTTCTCCCCAACCACCGATCCCCTCGCAATGAGTAGAGCTTGGAGGAAGGGAATCAAGCATCCCCGGGCGTCTCTGGTTCCGTGGGGAGAGGCTCAGCAGGTGTGCTTAGCCACCATCATATTGATGTCCTGCAGAGCTTGGGCATAGTGCAGCTGAACGTCTCACGGGACTCAGAGCTGTACCCTTTGTTGTGCTTCCTTGGAGTGTGATGGTTAAGTTTTGTGTCCACTTGACCTGTTGAGGAATCCAGAGACATTACCCATCAGTGGATCTCTGCGGTTGCTTCAGGGAGGATAGACTAAAGGAGGAATCCTTCCCCCAGGGTGAGCCCTTCCCCCAGAGTGGGTGGCCCCTCTTGGAGGTGGGGCAGGGGGCTTTATCTACAGAAGCTCTGGGAAGGAAGGTATTCCCTCCTTCCACCTGGCTGCTTGCTGCTTTCCAGCATGGACTGAAGAGCAGCGTCTCTCCAAAAAGCCTCCAGGCCTTCAGTGCCGGATTGGGACTGCTGAGGCATCCAGCCTCATGGACTGAGCAGCTACCAGGTTCCCTGACTCTCAGGCCTGCAGCCTGCCCCTGTTGGACTACCGTAAACTAATCCAATAGATTCCCTTTTAATACAATTCATTCCATCAGTTCTGTTCCTCTAGAGAACCCTGACTAACACAGGGAGCAAATATGAAAGTGGGTCTGATTTGTGAACAGAAGAAAGAATAAACACTTAGGACTCAGACACCAGTGGCTCTTGCTGGCAGTGCCAGGTGGGCATGCGTCCTGGGAGACATCAGCCGCCTGACACTGGAGCCCCCACTGAACGGGAACTGAACTCGGGCACAGAGAGCTCTGCCCAAGGGGGAAGCGTGCATCCAGGTCCCAGGGAATGCACTGCCGCACCTTTTGTGAGCACACACTCTCCATCCTGGTTCCCTCCACTGCCAGGCTCGCTAAGCCTTGCTTGTTTCAATCTATTCCTTTATACACTATCACTCCATTGAGCTATGATTTCCTCAGACCTAGGAGCCATGCCTTATTCATCTCTATGTTCTTTCTTTTTTTAAGAGACAAGGTCTATGCTATATTGTCTAGGCTGGTTGGACTCAACTGATCCTCCTGCCTCAGCCTCCTGAGCATCGGGGACTACTGTGCACCCCACTGTGTTCAGCTCCCATCGCTTGGAGTTGGGGATTAAGGCCAGGGCCTTGCACATGCTAAGGAAGCGCCTGACACTGATATACATCATCAGCTCGCAGCTCTCATTTCGCTGTTTTTATCCTTGGAACATGGCTTGTCAGAGATTAGGGAACCTGGGAATGTCTGGGGAAGATGTTGGATTGGAGTAGAAAAGCCAGCACTGTCCTAGCATGACGTCATAGCACATGCTGGTTCCCTCGGCCTAGAGATGTGCTTCCCATCATCCACACGCTGGTTCCTCCCTTCAACTTTACCTCCCCACCATCTCAGCAGAAAAGGTTCATTTACCCACATGGAATCCTGCTCATAATTACAATTTCATAATTATGGTCCCTCTTCCCTGCTTAACGTGAACTCCATGGACCCAAGGAACTGGGCCCAGGCATTGGTATGATGTTCGGTGATTTTTAAGTCCTTAATACATATGGAAGGAAGGAAATGGAAGGGATGAATGAAGAATAGGAAGGGAAGGAGGAGAAAAGAAAGACAGGAGGAATGAAATGAATGGAAGGAATGAAGGAAGGAACAGAAGGAGGAAGGGAAGGAGGGAGAAAAGTAAAGGGAAGATAAAGGATTAGGGAGGAACCATCAGGGAGTGGCTGGGCCTCCTGTGGAGACAGTTTTGCTCAGGCCCATCAGCCACTCCCAGGCTCCCCTACGACAGGAGCTCACCACTTCTGTTCACTTCAGAGACACTAGGAAGTTGACCTAAGGTTCACTTCTGCCCCTGTAGCCTTCCTTCAGGGATCCTAGAGCAAGATCACAAACCGCTGATTCTAATTTTCTCACTGGAAAATGAGTGTCGTGGACTGCTTAGGAGATTTCCACCCAGCAGACCACACCATGTGATCGCCTGCTCATGAAGTGATCTTGAGAAAATAATCATCCACTTCCCTCAGGCAGAGGATCAGCTTCTTGCCAGTTGGCTTGCCTGCAGAGAGGGCACTGGAACAGCTAGGCAGCTGCTCAGTAACCCTTCTTTCTAAGTATGTGTAAGGGGAGGGAAGGCTTGTTATATGAATGTAAGAACCTGAGCTCAGGGCTGGAGAGATTGCTCAGTGGTTAAGGCACTTGCCTGCAAAGCCAAAGGACACAGGTTCGATTCCCCAGGACCCATGTTAGTCAGATGCACAAGGTGGCACATGCATCTGGAGTTTGTTGGCAGTGGCTGGAGGCCCTGGTGTGCCCATTCTCTCTCTCTCTCTCTCTCTCTCTGTGTGTGTGTGTGTGTGTGTGAAATAAATAAATAAATAAGAATAAAATATTTTAAAAATGAACCTGAGTTCAGATTTCCAACACCCACATAAATGATAGACATGGTGGTACATGCCTGTAAACTCAGCACTCAAGAGGCGGAGCTAGATCGCTCCTCTGGGCATGTAGGTGACCTGCAGGTTCAATGAAAGACCCTGTCCGAATAAACAAGGAGGAGTGTTGGGCACAGTTATGGGCCCCAGGCCCCTGGAGGCTAAAGTAGGCCTGAGCTGTCAGGAATGGCTAAGGGCCCCAGACCGGAAGGAGTGGGGATGCTCCCTCCCTTCGCCGGGGGCACCTGGATGTCCTGATAAGACTTAGGTTTCAGTGTCCCTGGAAGGTCCCTATATGTTAATGAGGTATCATCCAGCAGCCTTCACACAGCCAATCCCCCTGTGAGCCATACCCCGTACCTTTTCCTGTCACTACATGAACGTTTATAAGCCCATTCCCCCAACAAATAAACGAGCTGTCCTCTGACACAGTCTCCTGGGTGTCTCTTCTCGTCACACTCACGGCCACTCAAGACCCTGCTCCATAGTTGCCTGGACGCCCCTGGGAAACTGATGTGCAGTGACCCCAGGGCAGCCAGGAACCACAGTGGACAGCAATAGAGAGAGACACCTGACATCCACCTCTGACCTCCACATGCACACACACACACACACACACACACACACGTATGCCCACATATACAATAATGCATACACACATGTACACATACCACACATGTACACAGCAAACCATATGCATATATATATATATATATATATATATATATATATATATATATATATATATATATATATATGGTGAGCATAAAGGGTGCCTACCAGGACTGAAGGGTGGCAGGTTAATGAGGGTAAATCTTTTCCCCACCCATGCCCATCCCGTCAAGCAGAGATTTCCACCTTGCTGCACATTAGAACCACCCGCAGAGCCCCACCATGCCCCATTCTCACTCCACGGGGTACCGAGATACTCCCCTTCCCTGGGACAACGCTAACAGGAGAGTCACTGCCTTACTGTGTGACTTGCTCACCCAGCAATGGACTCATTAGGCCCTCCGAGGGATGTGAGGGCTAGCTCTGTCACCTGACAGACAGAATAAGGAGACCCACAGCCGGTCTGCTCACGTGGGTGCTAGCTCCCGAGTTGAATTGCTCACAGTGGTTTTGCAGGCTCCTAGCACGAGGCGTGCAGTACTTGGCAGACACGTGCTGACTGGACACAGAAGAGCTCCGCAGCCCCTCCGATCAGGGGCTGAAGCAGACGGGTTCTGCTGCTTCCACAGGCTCCCGTTGAGCAGAGTGGAGTGGGCAGAGCTGACTATTCACAAAGAGGAACGAAGGCAGCCGCTGACCTTAGAGCCATCCCCTGGCTGGGCTTTGGTTTCCCCCGCCTCATCCCCTCTGGCTACCCTGTCTTGGGTGACGTAGATCGGGGCCTTGCCACCAGCAGTCTTTGTGGCAGCAGATAAGAAATGGTCTGCAGGTCTTCCAATTGCCTGTGAGCACCCATTATCACTTAAAGGTAAACATTTTTGAGTGGGAAAAAGGTGTCATCAGTTCCATGATTATAAAGAGCACTCTGACAGGAAGTTTATTAGTACTATAATATCTTCCAGCCCACAAACTTTTACTGCATTTCTTCTCAGTACCAGTCACTCAGTGAACAGCAAACAATTATTTTAATGAAAAAGAGACAACCCCACTTCTCTGCGAGCTAGTGATGGTATAGGCTCCACATCTGCATGTTTGTATTGTGTTCACTATGTGGCTGGCACTGTGTGTGTGTGTGTTTACTTTGTTTTATTTGAGAGAAAAAGAATCAGAAAGAGAGAGAGAGAGAGAGAATAGGCACACCAGGGCCTTCAGCCACTGCAAACGAACCCCAGACATGTGCGCCCTCTTGTGTGCATGTGTGACATTGCATGTGTGTATCTGGCTTATGTGAGACCTGGAGATTCGAACATGAGTTCTTAGGCTTCACAGACAAGCACCTTAACCGCTAAGCCATCTCTCCAGCCCAAGTCATTCACTCTTAACTTCATGTATTCTCTTAATGCTCATAGCAACCTAGTTACATAAGGTGATCATCCCCCTGCTACAAACGAGGAAACCAAGTCACAGGGCATGCTATTGCCCCATCACCAGCAGCTGAGGATTTTTTTTTTTTCATTCAGATGGAAATTACAAATAGCCACAGAGCAGTTTCCTTAGTGAGGGAAGTCCTGACTCCCCAGGCTTATGGGCTGGACTTTCAAACCCAGAGACTTATAGCTCCAGGTCCCAAGAAATCGTGAATATGGCTCCAAATCCTCAAAGTAGAAGCTGCTTGTCCCACACTTTCAAAATCAGAAGGTTGAGGAGCTAAGTCTTGAGAACCAGGGATTTGTGGATCTAGGCTTTCAACACCACAGGGTTGTGGCCTTAGGTGCTCAGGGCAGAGGCTCCGGTCCAGCACCTGACAGCTGCCCATTGCTTCAGCTCAAAGCACTGGCTGCTGGGACCCTCAGCTCTTCTCTGCTGCTCGGGAGCGCTGCCAGCGGCCAGGATCTGCAGTTCCTCCACACAGCTCTTCACAGTCACCTTGCCTTCTGCCGCCTGGCTCCTGGCAGCCTCTCAGCCCTCCTTTCCCACTTGCCTTTGAACACTTTCCCGGGTTTCCATCGTCTCTATTCTGGCCACTTTGGGGCACTCTGCAGCCATCACTCCTCTGCTGGAGGAGCCGGAGGCGCACAGCTCCAGCGGTCCTGCGAGGCTCGCTTCCAGCTCCCGCGGCGCCTGGGGCTGGACGGCCAGGGTTTCGTCTGCTCTCAGCGTCATCAGCTCCGCGCACTCCACGCGATAGGACACTTGACAACACAAGACCCTATGGGAAAGTCTTTCACGTGGGACTCGTATTATAGAGTATGAAGCACAGAGGGATGCCTCTGAGCTGACCTGAAGAGACTGAAAAGCAGGCTGCTCACAAGCCAGAAAAGGGACATGGCATTCACTCCTTCTAATTCTACCAACCACAGCCTTCCCATGTGCCTAGTGTCCCGTCTGTCAACCACAGACATCCGGCTGAATCACTCACTGGGGGAAATGCTCCCCACCTGGTCTGAAAATAGTAAAAAGAGCTACAAGTTGCAGGTTATCTAGAAGCCACCATGGCCACGGCTTGTCTTGGCTGAAGTCAAGTCTCCCAAAGCCAATGAAAGCTTTCTGGAGCAGTTGTGACTGGAGCAAGTCTTCCTAAGACAGAAGTCACAACATCAGCAGCAGCTATGATCCCAGTTGTCTTCATAGCTGAATGGAGTTTCCTGGGGGAGGGATATGCACAAGGTGTTCAAAGCAGTCCTCTGTCACATGACAGTCTGGCCGATTGTCAAAGAAGGGGCAGGTGGGCTCACACTTTCCAGCTCAAGACAGCTGAGTATAAGAGAGCTGCTTAGAAAGAAGCATGGCGGTGCACACTTGCAACCCCAGCTCTTGGGGTGAAAGCTGAGGATTAGGAGTTCAAGGTCACCCTCAGTTCCATAGTGAGTTTGAGGCAGAAGCCAGCCTGGGACACAGGACACCCTGCCTAAATATTCAAAAAAATTATATACATATACATACATATGTGTGTATACATATATATATATATATATATGTATGTATGTATATGTGTGTGTGTGTATATATATATATATATATATATATATATATATATATATATATATATATATAGAGAGAGAGAGAGAGAGAGAGAGAGAGAGAGAGAGATTTCCAGGTCCCTTCCTATGACCTGACATTCATTGCAGCAGTTGGCGTCTCTGGAAGCCTGCTGAAGCAGCAACATTCATTTTACAGTTGCTACAGATTCAGGTCAGAACATCTTAGACAAAGTAACAGTCTGGAATACCAGCTGCCTCCTTGTGCTCTTCGTGTTCCTATCACAGTCAAAGCCAGGAAACCGGGCCTTTCTGATTGGAGTTAATGTGGCTGTCCATTTGCTTCATTCCTAAAGCCACGTCCTTCTCAGCCAGCCTCCACTTCAGCTCAGCTGCTCCATTCCATCCCCATCTTGCGCCCTTGGCAGTCATACACAGGGACAGGAGCACAAACCAGGGCTAAGCATGCAGCCGAAAGAATGCACAGCCCAGCCACCTTCTCCCCCAAAACTTCCTTTCATTCTGCTTGACATCTCCCTCATACACCTTCATTTGTAAACCCATGTCAGAAACCTCAAGGAGGAAAAACAAAAAGGCAAAGGTTCTATTGGGTGGGTAGTAGTTTAAACATATGGCCCCATAGACTTAGGCTGGACTCTCCAGTGGGCAAAGAGCTACTGGGGAAGAGTAGGTGACTAAGTCCAGCCCTACAGTGGACAAGCACTTCGACTCTGTCTGCTAGTGTTTGCTGGCGTTGGTTCCTCTCTCTCTCTCATGCATGCTGGAGTGCGCTCACTTCTTTCACCATGGATTGTGTTCCCCTGGAATTTGTAAGCCCGAAATAAACCCTTCCCTGCTATAATGATGCTGCTTTTGGTCAAGTGTTTGTCCAGCAGTGCCAAGCTGACTGCAACGGGGCGGCTATAACAATGACCACTGGTTGTCTGCCCAGTAATGGGGTCTCCCTTCCTGTTCATCAGGGGGCGGGAGGGGGCCCCCAAGGAGTTTCACTAAGAGGTGAGTCGATGACCAGGGATTCTGGGAGACCTTCCTACGGAGGGCCGACTCAGCTGAGAGCGGACACTTGCTCCCCTGGCCCCTTCTCTTCTTCCTGCTGGAATGTTGATGTGACCTCTTTGACAAATCAGAGGACAACCTGGCCATGTGTCTGCGCTACTGTATTCAAGTTCCGATTTCTAGAAGGTCTGCCGCTGGGACTGTCGTAAGAAGGAAGTCACTCAGACCAGCCTTCTTCAGCTTGGCAGGGGTTGTGTGAGAAAACCCTCCAAAGTGCTGCATAGAAATGAGCCGTGCGTGTCTCTCTTCTGCCCTAGCCGCTGAGTTCCTTGGAGGTTGTGACTTTATTCACAGGTTTTGCAGCATCCAGTGTGGAAGCTGATGCAGGGGTGAGGAGCCCCACAGACGCATGCTGAGTGCATACATGCAAACTGTCGTAGATCCTCATGCTAATGAGCAAAGCCTTGAAATTGGCTCGTGTATGAAACTATCCATCACCTGCCTCTATTTTTCCCAAAATGCGAAATGCACCAGGTCCCGCTGTCTCCATGCAATGGGAGGTTGTTGCAGTCCGGTTCTCATTGCTGGTCGAAATCATCCAACCAAGAGCAGCTTCTGGGAAAAATAGATTTATTTTGGCTTACAGGCTCGAGAGGAAGCTCCACGATGGCAGGGGAAAATGGTGGCATGAGAAGAGGGTGGACATCACCCCCTGGCCAACATAAGGTGGACCACAGCAACAGGAAGGTGTGCCAAACACTGGCATGGGGAAACTGGCTATAATACCCATAAGTCCGCCCCCAAGAATACACTCCCTCCAGGAGGCATTAATTCCCAAATATCCATCAGCTGGGAACCTAGCATTCAGAACACCTAAGTTTATGGGGGACACCTGAATCAAACCACCACAGAGGTTAACAGATAACCTCAATGGGGCAAGAAGCAATCCTGCCTGGGCATTAAGATGTTCTAATGACTGATTATTTGGCAAACAAAAAAGACTTTTACTTTGGCAGGCTAGTTCATTTTGTCCACCAGGTTATTTAGTTATCTCAGTGCATGTGGCATATGTGCATGTTTGTACAGACATGCACACCCTGTGTACATTCACACGAAACGTGGATGAGAACCTCAGGTGGCCTCTATCCTTCTTCGACTGTGTCCTCTGGGGACAGAGTCTCTCAATGATCCTGGAGCTGTCATTTAAGGTCAGATTAGCTGATCAATGTGCCCCAGTGACTGTCCTGTCTCCACTCCTCTCACGAGTGGAATTACAGGCATGTGGGACCACGCCACAAATGGCTGCTCAGGATTGAACTCAGGTCTTCAGGCTTGCTCAGCAAGGACTCTTCTGCTGATCCATCTCCCCAGCCCCCGTGCACTGCACTTTTATTGAGGGTCTTCTCACACTTGATCAATTACTCTTCACATCTGTTCTGTGAGTTAAAAGCCCTCATTACCCAAACGGAGGCAATAAGCTCAAGGTCGAGAAAGGGAAACGACTTATCCAACATCATGTGCCACTCAGTACACAGGCAAGGATCCAGCCAGCTTTCCCACACAATTCCTGTGTTGTCCCCTTTCTGCTTCACACAACTTCAGAACAGGGGCTGAGCAACTCCTAATTCCAGCAAAGAAAGTGCTATGACCAGGCATGGTGATGCACGCCTTTAATCCCAGCACTCAGGAGGCTGAGGTGGGAGGATCACTCAGGACAGCCTGAGACTACATAGTGAACTCCAGGTCAGCCAGGGCTAGAGCAAGTTCCTACCTCAAAAACCAAAACAAAAAAGAAAGAAAGAAGGAACAGAGAGAGAGAAAGAGAATATTGAAGGAGGCCTCTGTTCTCTGCTCCAGGGTCTCTGAGCCCCTCCAGACCCAAGTGGGAACTTGGGGTTAAACAGCAGGGCCATGAGCTCTTGACAATATAAAACCCCATAGTCATTCTAAAGACCTGAAAATGTGTGCAATTGTCTAAATTGAAATCAGTATGCTGCTTGGCTAAAAGACTACGTGATTGTTTTGGAAGCTGGTGTGTTATGCTCTGGGTGTTTAATCTGGTGGAGACCATAAAAGGCGAGTTCCAGGCCATTTGGAAGCTTACATTCTGAACAAGATGGTCGGGGAGGCAGCTACAACCAAAAAAAAAAAAAAAAAAAAAAATGAGTGAGCCCCAACAGCATGTCACAGGTGGATCTGATTGTGACATGACTGTGTGGCAGCAGCTTGAGTGAGGACCCCTGTGTGACCAGGAGGAAGGCAGGGACCAGAGAGTGATAGAGAGAGGGCAGACCTTGCTTTCTGATGTTTGAGGAGGCTCCCTGGGATCTCGGGCAAAATCAGTCTGTGTTGATCCATGGCATTAGACAGCCCAGTGCTACGGGATGAGTATTTAACGGGGACCCCAGACCAGGTTCTAATGTGCTACATGCCCAAGAGAGAGCAGACACTTCTAGCCACAAACCTGCCACTAAGCAGAAGCCCAGACTAAGTCCCACCAAGGAAGCCTGTAGTGAAATAGTTCAGCTGAGGGGAGAGAACAGGATGGGGCTGGAGGGCTCAGATGAAAGGGTCAGGGTGACAGACTGTGACTCCTGCTGTCCTACCTGCCCCCAGCGGCCTCTCCCAGCCTCTCTCTGCAGGCCCCTCTCTCCTTACTCTCTCCATGCCTGGGAGGGAGTACTGGTCTACCAACGCCACGAGATGATTGGCAGTCTCCGGCAGATAAGAGATAGTCAATAAGTGTTAGCTGTTTGTGGGAGGGCTTTGTGCACATGAAAGAACATGGAGTTGACACAACACATTTCCATGCCAGGACAGGTCATGATCTGGCTTCTCCTTCCTGTGACATGGACATTGGGCACTTTCTTGGCAATGGCTGACACCTGGCATCTCTCAAGAGTATAGCGTTTATCTCAGAGCAAGGCAGAATTTGAGCCTTGGACAAAATCTTTGAAATGTTCCAGGGTTTATCAGACTGAACCAACATTCTAGAAATATCCTCAAAGCACAAGAACACTGAGAGATTGTACTTTTACTATGTAGCAGGCACTGGGGTACAGGACCTTATCCCACTTCATCCCATGCACTGTGATTCAGTACCTTGCAGTCATGACATACCAGCACTGAGGTCCAGTACCTCATGGTCATTACATACCAGCACTGAGGTCCAGTACCTCATGGTCATTACATACCAGCGCTGAGGTCTAGTACTGCATGTCCATTATATACCAGCACTGAGGTCCAGTACCTCATGGCCATTACATACCAGTGCTGAGGTCCAGTACCTCATGGTCATTACATACCAGCACTGATGTCCAGTACCTCATGATCATTACATACCAGGCACTGGGATCTAGTATCTCACAGTCATTACAGACTAGGCACTTGGATCCAGCACCTCACAGTCATTCACACTAATTTCTTAGAACTCTGTGTGCACACACTTTAGTCCAGAGAGGGTAGAAACTTATCCACAATCACACAACAACCTTGGGAAGTGGCAGAAACCATGGTTTCCCCAAATTCCGATGTCTAAATCCCATTACATTGCAGCTGTGTGCTTATTTCTGGAAGCATAAATAAGATTGCAAAAGAAATATTTAGCTTCTTTAAGAAAGCCAACAGTTTTTAAGAGTCTAGAAAATTACTTTAATCTCGCCCATCTATCTGCAGAAACCTACTGCATTAATTACAAATCTGTTACCTGATCACTGAGCCAAGAACAGATATGCAAAGGCAGTACTTGTGAGGCTCTGTGATGCCCACTGTTTGTGTACCTGCCTTTTCACTGAGAGACAGAGGTAAGTGGGAGGAAGAGAGAATGAGAGCCCAAGAAATGGGGTCAGATCCAGGCTTCTTCATGTGACCACGGAAAGCTACTTAGCTTCACTGAGCCTCCAGATTCCCCTATCCAAAGCAGTTCTTAATAGCAAGTTCAGAGTTTGCTGGGGGATTAAATGACATAGTACGTGGAAGGCAGATATCACAGTGCCTGGCACCTCACACGCAGTGCGCAATGGGATATTGTTGCTATTCTTAGGGAAACAACTGCGTCTTCAACCTATTCTCGAATCCAAATGTCTCACTAAGCACAGCAGTGTGATTAGGCAGCAGTTGGCGGCATCATCGGGGATCCAACAGATCGACAGGCACATGCACCCAGCTGTACGTGTGCAGTGCTGGTCACCACGGAGATGCTCACGAATACAAACGGGAAGTCAGTCGGAGAAATGGGGCGGGAAAGGAGAAACTAAGAGTAAGGATGTGGTCAACACAATATATACACGTAAGAAAGCTTGAAAAAAATAGAGAAATTAGTTAAGGAAATTATGATGCATGTTTAGAGCAAACTTTTCCATAAACAGTTACATAGTACATAGTTTTGAGCTGTGCAGCCAGCTGATCTCTGCTACAGTGGCTTACCTCCACCATTATGACATGAACTTAGGCATGGGTCACATGGAAAAGTAACCATAGCTGTGTCTCCAAACAAACCTTATGTACTGACAAAAAATGGAGGGCTGGGGGCCAGAGGGATGGATTAACGGTTAAGGCGTTTGCCTGCAAAGCCAAAGGACCCAGGTTTAAATCCCCAGGTCCCACATAAGCCAGATGCACAGGGGGCACACACATCTGGAGTTCGTTTGCAGTGGCTGGAGGCCCTGGTGCACCCATTCTCTCTCTCCCTCTCTTTCTCTCTCTCTTTCCCTCCCTCCCTCTTTCTCTGTCAAATAAATAAAAATAAAAAATATTTTAAAAAAATATGGGCATGGTGGTGCATGCCTTTAATCCCAGCACTTGGGAGGCAGAGGTAGAAGGATCACCATGAGTTCAAGGCTACCCTGAGACTACATAGTGAATTCCAGGTCAGCTTGAGCTACAGTGAGACCCTACCTTGAAAAACTAAAAAATAATACATGAAAAATAATTTTAAAAAAGGAGGGCTGGATTAGTCCTCAGGGTATGATATGCAAGACTGAATCCTAGGTAACCACAGACACAGTGATATCAAGTAGACCTGTGTGTTCAGGCAGAAAGAGAGCACAAGTACTTCTATAAATCATAAGTAAAGGATAAACAACAAAAAATGAAACAAGGTATGAGTAAGCAGGTCATCTAAGCAAAGTTAAGCTTTGGATGTGAAATGTCCTCTGCAAGTTCGTGTGCTGGAGCACGTAGCCCAGAGAAAGTGGTGATTTGGGAGGCTTTGGAACCTTTAAGAGGTGGGACTTAGCTGGAGGAAGCAGGTCCCCAGAGGAGGACCTTGAAGGTTAGAGTCCATCCGCACTTGCAGCCCATCTGTCCCTGCTTCCTGGTCCCTTGAGATGTGAGCAAGTGGCCTCACGCTTGCCTCCACCACCAACAGCTCGCACTGCCACGCCTTCTCCTCCATGATGGGCCGTGCCCTCCCACCATGAGCAGATGGAAACTCTTCCTCCTTTAAGGTATGTTGCAGGTATTTTATCACAGGAGTGAGAAAAGTATCCAATATAGGGAGGGAATTCAAAGAGCCAGTTGGAAAAAAAAATGCTCAGTGTCAAAATGATAAATGTTTCCAAAAGCAAACTAAAACAAAAAGATCCTATTTTCACTTGCCAACTCTTCAAAAAATTAAAACACTGCCAAAACTGTGTATTAGTAATCTTATAGAGAAAAGAGTCCCTTCTTATGCTGTGGGAAGAAATATAAATGAGCACAACCCCTTTCAAAGAGTCTGGCAGAGTCTATTAAAACTGCAAATGTGCCTACCCTGTGACCCAGCATCTCGTCTTCCCAACTGTCTCCCTGGAAACTACTTCCACATGCATGTAAGAAGCTGGAGAAGGGGGCTAATTGAAGCACCCTAACATCAAGAAATTGAAAATGACCTAAGAGCCCACCAATGCTGGGGTAGGAAAATACAAAGCAGCAGAATGTAACTCAGCAATCACAAGGACTGAAACTGCTCCATGCTCTAAATCAGAGACAGGTCTCAGAATACAATGCCAATAATCCTTACAGCCTAGTATTATGTATATAAGAACATGGATGCAAAATCAAATGATGTATACATTTACTACAGGTCCATGTACATCTGCACAAAGACGGTTAAGACCCTGGTAGGGTGTGCCAAAAGTCAAAGGGGGCCTGAAAGGATGGCTCCATAATTAAGGCACTTACCTGTGAAGCCTAAGGACCCAGGCTCAATTCCCCAGGACCCACATAAGCCAGATGCATTAGGTAATGCACGCATCTGGCGTTCATTTGCAGTGGCTAGAGGCCATGGAGTGCCCATTTTCTCTCCCTCGCTCTCCAGCCACTCCCCCATCTACTTCTTCTCTTCTCTCAAATAAATGAGTAAAAATATAAATATGAAAGAAGACAAGTCAAAGGGCAGCATAGGAGAGAAATCCAGGACTAGACATGGTAGTCAGAAGGCATTTTAGCTTTATGTACAATGTGTTACCTTTTACAAACAATGCATTGGGCTGGAGAGATGGCTTAGTAGTTAATGCACTTGCTGTGAGGCCTCAGGACCCATGTCTGACTCTCCAGATCCCATTTAAACCAGACGCATACGGTGACACATGCCCACAAGGGGGCGCACGCGTCTGGAGTTTGATTGCAGTGGCTGGAGGTCCTGGCGTGCCAATTTTCTCTCTCTCTCTCTCTCTCTCTCTTTCTCTCTCACTCTCTCTCTCTCCCTTTCATTCTCTCCCTCTCTCGTAAGACAATACAAAGACATGTATTGATTAAATATTCTATAATTAAAATAAATGTAATGAGAGGGACTGGAGAGATTGCTCAGTGGGCAAGACTACTTCCCACACAGGCATGAGGATCTGAATTCCATAACCAGCACCCAGAAAAGCCTGTTGAGTGTGGCTGTCACCCCAGCACTGAGAAGGGGTAGAGAGAAGAATATTCCTGTGGCTTGCTGAAGTCTAACTGAAAGATGGTGAGCTCCCAGTTCAGTGAGGGAGCCTGTCTCAAAGAAGAAGTGGGCGACTGGAGAGATGGCTTAGCAGTTAAGCACTTGCCTGTGAAGCCTAAGGACCCCGGTTCGAGGCTCGGTTCCCCAGGTCCCACGTTAGCCAGATGCACAAGGGGGCACACACATCTGGAGTTCATTTGCAGTGGCTCAAAGCCCTGGCGTGCCCATTCTCTCTGTCTATCTGCCTCTTCCTCTCTCTCTCTCTCTCTCTCTCACTCACTCTCAAATAAATAAAAATTAACAAAAATAATTAAAAAATAAAAAAAGAAGTGGAAGAGGGATAATAGAGGATACCCAGCATTCACCTCTGGCTTGCACACACATGTGCATGGGGCGGACACTGCACACACACATGCGTGCTACACATACGCCAAAACTTAAATACAACAAAAGATGTTTACCATAAACTTTGCAGAGTGCTGTCTATGTGTATGTCCATGCTACTTATGTCTGTGCATGCGTGTGCAGTCTGCAAGGACAAACACCAAGTGGTTAGTAGGGTTTCATTGTTGCGGGTAGAAATCGAGGGATGGGAACAAACACACCCCCTTTACATGATGAGGCAGGGTTATGCTGGAGCCATGCTGGAGCCACTGGCCTGGTGACGTCCAGCCCCTGCTATGCCATTGCAGAGACAGAAAATCAGAAAGAACATTCTCTGACAGAGTGTTGGCTAACAGCTAGAAACTCTTGTAAGTGTCTTAGATATAACACATCATTTTATCTTTGCTTTCACCTTATGAGGCAGCATTACATCCCCATTTTAGAAATAAGGCACTGAGGTAACGGGTTAGGTGACTTGACATGACATGAAAATAGAAGAATTATTTGAGGAGGAGAGGATTAGCAGGAGGGGAGGGGACAGAGAAGGCAATGGGACAAAATAAAGCCACAAGTGCATTATATATTTGAACAAAAATATCACCATGAAACCCAATTCCTTGTACAATAAATATTCACTAGTAAAGATTTTAATGTCTGTGTCAATTTTATAATCCTTGAATTTTTCAACTTGTGATATATTTGTGAGTACCATTGTCCTCTAGCTGCTAAAACAAATTGGCTTGATGCTGAAAACAATAGAAAAAAGAATAGGGCTGGAGAAATGGCTTAGCTATGAAGGTGCTTGCCTGCGAAGTCGAAGGACCCAGGTTCGATTCCCCAGGTCCCACCTGAGCCAGATGCACAAGGTGGCACATGCATCTGGAGTTTGTTTGCAGTGGCTAGAAGCCCTGGTATGCCCATTCTAATCCTCTCTCTCTCTTTTTCTCTCTCTCAAGTAAATAAAATATTTTATAAAACAATAAAAATATATTTTTTACAGTTAGAGAGGTCAAAGGAAGTCTGACAGCAGACTGTTGGAGGAGCTGCACACCTTCAGGGAATTTTCCAAGGGGATCCGTTTCCTTTCCTGTCACCTCTACCCACACTTGTTACCACGTCCCTTTCTCCATCCTCGAAGCAACTCTTCAACCTCTGGCACAGTCGCTATATCTCCCTTTTGCGGCTTCACGAACCTCTTGTACCCCACTTGTAATGATGTTGTGATTCCATTTGACCTACTCAGAGGCTCCCTGTTGATGGGCCTGTCTCACGATGCTTAATCATATTTACAAAGTTCTTTTTGCAATGTAAGATGGCACGTTCACAGGTTCCGGGGTGAAGATGCCTTTGGAGGCCATTATTCTTTCCAGTGTGTGTGTGTGTGTGTGTGTGTGCATTTACAGTATATATACACACAACACATGTAAAACTTGGATGGAGGGTTGCTGGGTGTGGTGGTGCACGCCTTTAATCCCAGCACTCGGGAAGCAGAGGTAAGAGGATCACTGTGAGTTTGAGGCCACCCTGAGACTACAGAGTGAATTCCAGATCAGCTTGGGCTAGAACAAGACCCTACCTCAAAAATCAAAAAGTAAAAAAATGAATAGAGGAAGTCAGATACGGTAGCCACACATTAAACAAACACCATGCATATTGATAAAAGCGCACAGACTACGCTCCTATGAATACATGTTTGCAGTAGCAGAACCATTAGGAAAGGCAGTATGACTGAGTGTCCTGCCAGGAGGTGAGAGGCCCTAGGGGTGTCCACGTTCACACCCCGTGTCTGCCGGTGTGGGTGGGAATCACTCATCTTGCCCAATGCTCAGTGTTAGACTCACTGAATATACAGGTTGCCAGTGCCCCACAGGACACGTACTTGATTTGGGACAGTGCGCTGACTTGAAGACCCCTTCTCCCCTCCCACTATCCCCCCAACACACACACACACACACACACACACACACACACACACACACACACACGGGTCAGGCTAACAGATTCTGTGAGCATCAGTGGCCTCACACCCAGACGGGTCCTCGGACACCCCGCGACACACTCGCTGGCCCTCCCTGCTCAGTCTGTGGCCGTGTCTCTTGAAGCAGCCTACGCACTGAATACTCCGCTGCAGTAAAGAGGGGGCCTTGTGGCTTCCCTGAAAATCCCTCGCATCTGGTGTTCGGCTGGAGGAGCCCCGGTGGTGCCACTAAGTTGATTCTGTTTCTTCTTGGAAGCGCTCCCCACACGATTCCATGCATTTTAATTTCCAATCAGCCTGGCTTGTCAAGGTAGCCGTGGGGCCGCTGAGTGGCGAGTCTCTGCGGCTGCGGAGCAGACCCCCAGTTACCCCCTGGCAGAGCCCATCTCGGCGAACATCTATGTGGTTCTGAGTTACACTCCCTCCACACTGCCTGCCCCACCTGCCCCTGCCCCATAGTTCAGTGGTTAAAGGTGCCTGGTTGCAAAGCCCATAGGGGATCTCCTTGGCTTTGAGTGCCCAGCTCTGCCAGACCCTTTGAGGCGACCGTCTGGCTGGGAGGGCAGCTACGTCCTCAGGTCAGCTCAGGCTTCATCGTTTTAGCAGCACTGGGGCACGCAAAGATGAACTACCATGAAAAGCTGGTGGGGGCTGGAGAGATGGCTTAGCGGTTAAGCGCTTGCCTGTGAAGCCTAAGGACCCCGGTTCGAGGCTCGGTTCCCCAGGTCCCAAGTTAGCCAGATGCACAAGGGGGCGCACGCGTCTGGAGTTCGTTTGCAGTGGCTGGAAGCCCTGGCGCGCCCATCCTCTCTCTCTCCCTCTATCTGTCTTTCTCCCTGTGTCTGTCACTCTCAAATAAATAAATAAATAATGAACAAAAAAAATATTTAAAAAAAAAAAGCTGGTGGGAGTGGAGGTGTGAACAGGAAGACCAGAGGCCAGAGAAGTCAAATCCCCTAAATTCTCTGCACACCTTTCAGCTGCCGATTGATTAAGACAGAAGCGCTTCTACCAGCCCAGTGTTGAGGACAACTAATGTCACAGGGCAGCTCTTTGGGAGAGTTGTCATTGGAGGAGCTCACAAGGTCGCTGTCCCTCCTTAATATTTTTCTATCCCATCTTGTGCTCAGAATCTGTAGATTTACAGGAGCCAGAACATCTGATGACCTTTGCAGCACCCATACTGAGCCTTTATGGACACAGCTTGCTGTGAGGTTGAACTTGGTGTTTGTTTTAAGAAAGTACAAGAGGGGCTGGAGAAATTGCTCTGTGGTTAAAGGTGCTTGTTTACAAAGCCGAAGGCCTGGGTTCTACTCCCCAGGACCCACGTAAAACCAATGCACAGAGTGGCTCATGTGAATGCAGCTCATTGCTCATTTGCAGCGGCAAGAGGCCCTGGTACACGTGTACTCACTCTTGGTCTGTCTGTCTCTTTCTGTCTTTCACAAATATATAAATAAAAATAGTTTTTTAAAAAAATACAAGAAGTTGCCTCAGGAGATCCAGGAAATAGGGATCCAATGTGAGTTCCTGATAGAGGCCCAAAAGGAGACATACATCTTGGGTGACAAAGACACACTCACCATGCAACCTCTGGTCTGCTCCTCTCTCCCCTTCATAGAAAATCCATTTGTGCCCACAAGATGGAGCTGGGAGGTGGTAGCCTCTCCTATCACCTCAAGATAGCCAGCCCTTGAATAAACACGATTCTACCAACTGTGCCCCTAAATGCTAGCCCCTGGTGGGCAGGCACCTGGACCTGCAGCTCTGCCAATGCAAACCTCTTTGATAACTGCCAGCCCATCATGCCACCACATATGTTATTAAGACGACCCTTAAGGTTCCTCTCAAGCGGAAGCTCCTGGCTGGTTGTCATAGTGCTGGAAAGTGCTGTGCGGGCTGCTCAGAGGGAAACGTCATCAACATACTTACTCAGAAGGAGATTGACCCTGTAAGCTACACAACGGACCAGCCAGGTAAGACGTTTCTACGGGTGCAATAGTGGTAAGACTGGCAGAGGGGTCACCAAATGCTCTCCAACTGCATTTGAGGCCAGCTTCATGAGAGAAAACTCATGCTTGGAACTGGACACCTAGTCAGAAGCTGTGGTAGTTTGAATAGATGGTTCCTAATGTATTCAGTGGTTTATTAGCTTGCAGTTTGGATCTGCAGCCACCTGCTGGAGGCAGTGTTATTGGGTAGCTATTAGGGTCCTGCCCTAAGGTGTGGTGGTGGGCTGGAGATTCCAATCTAAAGATATGCAAAGTGCCTAGTTCTGCCTGGAGTTCCTGAAATGTGCTGGGTGGCTTTTGGCTCATGGCTTCTCTCTTTCTCTCTCTGCTTGGACCTGTGAAGGCAGGCCAGCTTCTTCTGCCATTATGGAACTTCCCCTGGATCTGTAAGCTTCAATAAATATCCCTTCTTCCATAACTGTGCCTGGTCTGAAAGTTCATCTCAGTGAACCTGAAGCTGTCTGCTACAGGAGCATATGGCTGGGAATGTCATAGACCCTAATGGGGAAGTTACAACTGTCGTTTGGATAAAGGGATATGGTGCCCATCCAACTACCCTGTAATATGTATGCCCATAGATGAGTACTCCCTCATATTTGATCAGAGAAGCTTCCTTCTTCAGATGACAGTGACTGTTGAGGAGACCCGAAGCCCACCTAGCTGATGAGAGTAAGGGACTATTGAGTGCTTGGTGCTAAACGACACACGTCTATCCCACCCTCTAGGGCTCAGGGAATGGTAAAGAGTCCAGGAGAATGTAAGGGTCGAAGGACAGAAGTTCTTTGGGACACTATCTTCTGGACTCGAAGTGGCCATGGCATCCATGAGCTCACAGCAGCTGTCATTTCCTGCACAAGACTGGCACAATACTGAGGCCAGCAACACTTTGCCATGGATGATGCAAGCCAAAAAAAATAAAGACGTCGATAGAAGAGGGACTGATTAGAAAGAAGGGTTTCAATGGGGGGGCTAGGAGAAGAAGACAAAAGAAGAAATGGGAGGGCATTGCAATGAAAACGCATTATATACCCGTATAAAAACTGTCATTAACAGGGCTGGAGGGATGACTTAGTGGTTAAGGTGCTTGCCTGCAAAGCCAAAGGACCCAGGTTTGATTCCCCAGGACCCATGTAAAACCAGATGCACTAGGTGCCATATGCATCTGGACTTCATTTGCAATGGCTAATGGCCTGGGTGCAACCGTTCTCTCTCTCTCTCTCTCTCTCTCTGTCTGTCATCTAGCTGCCTCTTTCTCTCTCAAATAAATAAATATTTAAGATAAAATCAAATAAAAATTGTCAATAACAAATTGTCAGGAAAATATTCCTTTCAGATTAAAGAGTCTACATTTTTCTTTTCCACTAGTTTATATTAGTTGTATAAAATTATGAGTTTCATAATGACATTTTCATGTATGTATAAATAATGTACTTCACTCATGTTCACACTGCTCATTACCTTCTTTTGTCGCCCTTCCCCTCCCACTGCTCTCCTTCTTTCCAAGTGGTTCCCTCATTACTTACATGTCTTTTTTGAAAAAAAAATCTAGAGAGACTGAAACATTTTCTGAGTACCTCTGCATTGTGTATGGGGAAGAAGTTGCTATCTGGTTTCTGATTTTTATAATCAAAATTATTCAAAGTGAAACATTTACACAACTGAAAATGTCCAGGGTCGGTCAGGAATGTGATTGTTTAAACAAGTCTTTCCATTTCTACATTCCTCACAAATCTTGAGAAGGAAATGGGTGTTGAAAAGTGACAAGCAGGATATTCGACCTGGAGTCAATTTAGAATTCCTGTCTTATGAGACATAGCACACCTCTTGATACTATAAGCTTTAGGACTAAGGGGTTTTCTTCTCCTCATTTTAAATATGATTTATAACCCTGAAATGTAATACATTTTCATAAGGCCTAAGACACAGCAGCACAGAGAAGAAGAGAGAAGAAGAAGGGTGTTGTGGTACACATGTGTAATCTCAGCAGTCTTGGAAGCTGAGACAGGGCTGTGAGTTTGAGGTCAGCTTGGGCATAGCAAGACACTGTCAAAGAAAGAGAGGGGGTAGAAGAAAGAAAAGGAAGGAGGGAGGGAGAGAGGAGAAGTAAAAGGACAGAGAGGAGGGGTGAGGGAGGAAATAAGCACAGGAGCCATGCATTAAGAAGCGAGGCAGGGCTGGAGAGATGGCTTAGTGGTTAAGGCACAAGCCTGCAAAGCCTAAGGACCCATGTTTGACTCTCCGGATCCCACGTTAGCCAGATGCACAAAGGTGAGGCAAGTGTAAGGTCGCGCATGCCCACTAGCTGACGCAAGCGTCTGGAGTTCACTTGCAGTGGTTGAGGCCTTGGTGCACCAATTTTCTCTCTCTCTCTCTCTCTCTCAAATAAAAAAAGAAATGAGACAGAGTGAGAATAGGAAGAAATGAAGAGATGTAGGTCAAAGGATACAAAGTAGCAGTTATATATAAAGTTATATATGAAGAAGTCTTGAGAGACATTGAAAGATGAGAACTATGACTCCATCTTCCTTTTTGCATGTATGTGCATAGTATGGGTGAGAGAGATGTGTGATACATGTATATGTAGTGTATGTATATGTGTGTGCAGCTGAATGTGCCCCCCATGCACATATGTGAGGCCAGAGAATCATGTCTGGAGTCCTCATCAATCGCTTTTCTCCAGGGTTTCCTTGAGACAAAATCTCTCACTGGCCCTACAACTGCAGCTTCTCACTCAGAAAGGCTGCCAGCCCCGGTGATTCTCCTGTCTCCACCAGCCGCAGAACTGGGGTTACAGGCATATTTGGCCATGTCCAGCCTTTCACGTGAGTTCTGGGGCTAGATCTCAGTCCCTCGTGCTTATTCAGCAAGTGCTCTTACCTGCTAAGCCATTTCCCCAGCCCCTCTGTATGCACAGTGTATTCACACACACCACACCACACATACTACACACATGTAAAAAAAAAAACAATATTATATAACTGAACTCCATAACACATTTTTTTGTAATGTTTTTATGGGGGGGGGAGAATTGGCACACCAGGGCCTTTAGCCACTGCAGTCAAACTCCAGACACATGCACCATTTGTGCACATAGGAAAACTTAAGCACTTGGGTCTCCCTGTGCTTCTGGATATGTGGAATCTACAGAGTCAAACATGGGTCCTTGGGCTTCACAGGCAAGCGCCTCAACCTCTAAGCCACGTCTCCAGCCCTGTCAAGTTTTTTAAAGAGAAATGAACATCTATTGGGAAACCATTATGTGCCAAGTGCTAAATCAGGCACTTTCTATAAAGCAGGCAGGTTTTGTCTTAAATTTCAAATGCTGAAAAATACTCAGAGATTTTATGTAACTGACCTAGGTCCCATAGCTAATTAACTGGTCACTGGACCTCATAATATATCTGTAAATTCTATGCCTATTTTTTGTATCATGCCATCTGTCCAACCATGTTTAAGCAGTATAAGTTTTCAAACAACCACAAAGGAAGGTGTTGGATGTGGCCATAAAATCTGTAGTATAAAAGATTATGGCAAATAAAGCTAAGTTTAGTTAATCATAAAACTGAGCTTCACTTCTCTTAACACTTAACTGAACTTTTATGGGTACATTATGCCAGTGAGAGAGTGCAAACTTGTAATCAGATTCTTGAAATTTGGCTATGGAAACCTGTTATGAGCATGTAAGGACCAGCATATGGTCCAGGGACAGTTTAGATAAATAAGTTTGTTTTTCTTTGTGTGTGAGAGCAAAATTGCAAAGTCAACCTTTGTAAGCAAAAAACTAAAAAAAAAACTGAGTACAATGACATAGTAAGAGATTACCAGAAGGTGTGTGCAACCCTAGATAAGTAGTGGAAAATACAAAAAACCCAGCTGCTTAGCAGCCGCTGTCCCAGTCCTCCCGACACTATGACTGACTGAACGGCTGCTCAGCGGTCCGGACTGAGACCTCCGCGAGACGCATCGCTGATCCGAATTCATCTGCCCGACACGCTGTCCGAACGACCGAGACGACTGAGACTCGCCTTGAAAACTGCGAACCGAGAGAAAGTCGGAGCACGGACCCCGCGTCGCCAGGTTGTGACGTCAGAAATCTCACAGACCGAGTCTCGCGATACTCCCAAGTGTCGCGATATCAGGTTGTATACATTTTAGACTCACTAGAAATATTGTGTTAGTAGTGATGAATATAATTTGGATATATATTATATTAGCTATAATATTAGTTGTGATAGTTTGGACTTGCTTGTGTGTGACTTTCATCCCAGTAAACTCCTTTGCGAGTACACCAGCGTCTGAGTATTATTGACCTTCATGGGCGGAATCCTCTCAACCAATCACCTTTGAGAGTGCTCGCGACAGCTGGCGTAGTCGGCAGGATCCGCCATAATTAGAAGGTCAATTTCAAATTATAGCTTCTAGAAATCCTAGCTTTGAAATTGAAACTAAGTGTATGACTAAGTGACCGACGGGTTAGTACCAACCACCACGATGCCAACTCTGTAACAGGAGGAAGAGCGGGTATTGGTGCTGGGAAAAGCCCGGCCGAGAAAACACCACCCTCCCTAAGGGTGCGGAAGTACCGGTAACTTGACGCCACGATGCCAACTCTGTAACAGGAGGAAGAGCGGGTTGATGCGCATTGGAACCGTGTCACTAAGTCAGAACTTATGTGGAAATTTCTAAGCAAAAGGATTGAAAGAAGAGCTGATTTAAAATTTGAACAGCTCATGAGACTAGAAAATCCATCAAATTTGACCTGGTATATTCGCAAACGAGAAGTTAAGTTTCTTTATTGGTTATCAGACCTATTGTGGAGATGAATTCCCTAATTAAAAAACTGAAGGGAATAAAGGTTTCTCCAGTTACAGGAGAACCTCCCTCCTCAGAAGAGGAAGACAAATGGAGAACTACTGCTGAAGCAGTACAGTCTAGGATAGGAATGGAGCCAATTAATATTGATTTGGATTTAATTAACCCAGAAAGAGTTAAACCCTTTGTGAAATCAGTTTCTAAAAAACAGGTGCCGGCAGTATTAATGAAAACTGTGCAAGATTTAGATAAGGACAGATTAATGGGCAAAAGGCTAGCCATGAATATTGTGAAGAAGCAGAAGGACCTGATCAACCCTTCTGGTGCTTCTTACTCCTTCCCGGTTACTACTACTACAAAAAGGACTCCCATAGGTAGAGCTATACAAAAATTAGCTCCCAATTGGTCTAAAGCCCCCGCCGAACCGGGAACTTGCATAGAGGAGTCCAGAACCTTTAGTCCCCAAGAATTGTCTGATTTAAGGAGGGATTATGCACAGAATGGACTAAAGGATGCCCAGTATTTAGTAAAATTATGGGAAAAGGGGGCAGACACAGTGATGCTTCATGAAACAGAAATGAGAAAAATTAGAGGTATTATTGAAAACCCCTCCATTCATGAAGCTTTAGAACATGTTTTAGAAACTTCAAAGGGTGACACCCATTCCCTGATAGACTGGCTGACTGCAGCTTGGAGATTAGCTTTCCCCTCTCTGGACTTAACTCAATTTGAAACTGCAGGAAGGTGGAATTCATATTCAGACGCAATACAAATTTGCAGAAAACTGGGAGTATTATATTATGTGTATAATCAGGTAGAGACACCACAAGCCTCACCTTTATTACCTGCTTTTAGAAGGCTCATCATTAAGGGCGCCCCACAACATCTAAAAATGAGTCTTGTAGGTAACTTACAAGGTGCAGAAACTATAGCTGATGCTATTCAGTTTTTTAAAGGATTCAGAGAACTTGAAGCAGAAAATGTAGTGTCTTTTCAAGTTAAGGCACGGACACTTCCCAGGAAGAGGTTTAATGGGAACAAAGACAGACCCAGACCTTATTTTAATATTAAAATAAGACCCTTTGGAAATAGAAATACAATGCCTATAAGGCCTAAGGGACCCACGGGCCCCTTTCGCCGTGTTTTTGGCCAAAGAAACTATCCCTTTGGTAGACCAAATTATTCCAGAACTTTTTTAGGACGACGGGGCCCGTCAGGGCCCCCGGCTGGGCGGAATACGCGCAGACAGATAACAAACCGCGCGAATCTCCTCCCCCACCCACCAAGGTTTTCCAGATAAATCTAGGAAACTATGACAACAGACCGTTTGTAAATATTCCCATAAAATTAAAAAATAAACTAATACCTACCAAGTGGCTACTAGATACTGGTAGCCAGATAAGTATAATTACTACTCATCCTAATCAAGAAAAAGCTAAAAAATATATTTCTATACAAGGAATAAATTCTCATAGAGATGCGCCAGTAATAAATGTGTGTCTACAAGTTTATGATAAGCTTATAGATATAGAAGCCGCAAGCTTAACGGCGCCCTCTAACGTTCTAGGAATTAATGAAATAAGGAAAATATTTCCAGAATTTTTAAATAATAAGGCTATTAAAAAGGTATTTGTTAATTTAGCAGAAGTAAAAATGGACCCAGTAAGATTACCAAAAATTCCCCCATCTTTTACCCCTCAATACCCTATAAAAGGAGGAATTGAGGATATTACCAATACATTGAAGGATTTGCTTAAGGAAGGCATAGTGGCACCAACTCAGAGTTTTAATTATAATTCACCCGTCTGGCCGGTAATGAAACCCAATGGTAAATGGAGATTCACAGTAGATTACAGGAAAATTAATGAGAAAAGTCCAAAAATGCCTGGCTCATTACCTGATGTAGAGGACATTTTCCTCAGGATTAGGCAAGCATCCCCTAAATGGTTGGCAACTATAGATTTATCAGACATGTTCTTTGGTATTCCCTTGCACCCAGATTCCCAAGAAATTACTACTTTCACTTGGCAGAATAAACAATATAAATTTCTGAGACTGCCACAAGGCTATCTAAACAGTCCAGTAATAGCCCATACAACCCTAACTAGCACTTTAGAGGACTTTGAGTGCCAGGGGGTGGAAATTTTAACTTACATAGACGACCTATTGATTTTAGGTCAAGATAAAGAAACAGTGGCTACTGCAGCCCAAAAATTAATCCAACACTTAAGGGATCATGGTTGGACAATTAATCCATCCAAGATCCAGGGGCCAGCAGAACAAGTTAAGTTCCTAGGAGTACATTGGACAACTAGTGGACCAAAAATTCCAGATGAAGTGATAGAAAAATTAAATGCATTAGAGAGACCACAAAATAAAACACAGGTACAGCACTTAATTGGTATGTTCGGCTATTGGCGCCAACACATACCATATCTGCAACTGATACTCCAGCCATTATATAAAATAATAAAAAAGGCTGAGGATTTTGTATGGGAAACAGCCCAAGAACAAGCAGTTACCACTATATTAGAACTAATCAAACAATACAAGGACCTTGGCTACACACAACCAGGTGATATTATTATTATTGAAATATTATTTACTTCAGGTTATGGCAATTGGAATATTTTTGCAAAAGGAAATAGATTAACACCGATTGGATTTTATTGTAAAAGGTTTCCTTGGTCTGATAATAAGTTCTCATTATTTGAAAAAACCATATGGACAACCTATGAGGCATGCAGAACTACTCATTCTCTAATTAGAGGCCATAAGGTCATTCTGAGAACGGAAATACCAATCATGGATTGGATTAAGGCACCAGAGCAAGCCTGGGCTGGACTGCCCATGGAAGGAAAGGTGCTACAATGGAAATGGTATCTAAATGACTTTGTGAAGCACAATGAAGTGTCTACACAAGGCAAGATACCCCAGAACTCAGAGAACATACTGAGAACACAACCAGCACTAGAGGAATCAGAATGGCTAATAAGTCCAAAGGTGATACCTAAAATAAAGGAACCTGGCCCAGATCGGACCATTGGTCTGTGGGGCGTTAAGGAGTTCCAACAAGGCATCCCAAATGCTTGGTTCACTGATGGATCTTCAACAACCTCTAATAACAGAGTAAACTGGAAAGCTGCCGCCTATAGGCCAAGTGATGGTATGATTATTACAGACCAAGGAACTGATAAATCTGCACAACATGCTGAAGTAATTGCAGCACTTTTAGCTGCAAGACAAACTCAAAAAGAAAATAAAAAAGAGCTAAATTTATATACAGATTCCTGGTGTGTAGCCAATGGAATTGCAGTCTGGTCAGGTAAATGGCGTAGAGCAGACTGGAAAATAAATGGCAAACCACTATGGTCAGACAAAATATGGAAAGAACTAGATAAAATCTCAGAAACAGTTAAAATTATTGTACATCATGTAGATGCTCATACAGGAAAACAAGATGAAACCCATAAGAATAATGAGGTTGTGGACAGATTAGCAGCTCTATTAACCAATATTAAAATCAAAAAACAATATAAGGTAGAGGACATTGGTCCTCTTAAAAAGAAAATTGTAACAACTTATAAAATACACAACCCAGAAAATACAGAACTGGGAACATTGGGTTCCTCTGAGACTATTAATATTCATAAACAGGAGATATTGAATCTCCACAATGCTATGGGACACATTGGTGCCCATGCCTTGAAACAGTGGTTTGATCAAAGGAATTTGAAAGTTACATGGCATACTATAAACCAAGCCTTAAAAATGTGTGTTAATTGTCCCAATAGCAAGTTGAGGTTCAATAAGAATTATCATGGAAAAGTTGGTTATAAAATGGGATTTAATACTCTGGTACAGATTGATTTTATTGGACCATTGCCAAGATTTAGAAATAAATATGCATGCACTATGGTTGATGTTACTACAGGACTAGCTATGACAAGACCAGGTAACCATCCAGACCAGCAAGCATGCATCATGACCTTGTTAATGTGGTGTGCCCAATATGGACCACCACAAGTCATTCAATCCGACCAGGGATCACACTTTACAGGAACACTTACACAAGGAATAGCAAAGAATTTAGGAATAATGTGGGACTTTCATAAAGCATACAACCCAACAAGTGCTGGAGCCATAGAACGTTTTAATGGATTGCTAAAAACACAATTAACACACAGAATAGGCGAACCATTAGAAAAAACACTACTATATTCTACATTAGAATTAAATCAGAGACCTAGATTAAACAGAAATAGCCCCTTACAAGAGGCCCTAAAATTACAACCATTTTTAGAATATCCAGTGGAGGTAAACAGAGATTTAATAAGATCTCATCTATGCCTCCACAGGAATCAGAAAAATAATCTGATCACAAAGGCCGAGATTGTGGCCCAAGGAACAGGAAATAACGCGTGGATCACGCAAGGTAAGGGAGATCTCAAACTAGCTAAACTAGAAAATATTGCATAAATGTGGTCCTGGAACAAGATAATTAAACTTACATTAATATTCCTATCCATTTTTGTAGTGCTCATCTGGATCGCACTACCCATATTGGACCTGGTATGGAATTTTTGTTTCCTTATTTGGAACCACACCATGGTAGAAAATCTCACCATAGCACACCCAGGCACAAAGGCCATAAATTACACATTATGTTGGTTTCATTTCTTATGATTATGATAATTACATCAGCCCAAGAAGATACAGAATTTATTAGGGACAAATATGAGGTTAAGTTCCAAAATATTACTAATAGATTTCCAGAAGTATGGAGTGATATAAGAACTTTTACCAGAATAAGGAACATATTTGCTAGCTTTTGGAGAAAATACTCCTACTGTATGGAATACCAATGGTATATGGGATGTGAAGAATATAGGAAAGCAATAGGACATTCATATCATTATAAAACTTTCATGGCAGATATGCTCTATAATGCTACCGATTTAGATGAGCAAAACCCATTAAAATGCCATGGGATAGAATTATGGGGAAACAAAACAAGCCACATGGCAATCTATGCTTCAGCATGGAGGATATGGAAGATTAACAAAATGCATATTAAAGTTAATAATAAATACAGGATAGTAGAAACACAGATGGAAGAATTTAATACAGAATATAACCCATATTTCACATGTGGAATGGCCATGAACACAACCTTTGTGAGATCTTGGTTTAAACCAATGATTTTCCAAGCTTATGGATATTATCATGGCCTGATGTTCAATAGAACAACCCAATCTTTTCAAGAAGGAACCTTCTTCTCTGACTACTATGATTATAGTGAATATAATGACACTGATGATGGCAATGACACTGATATCCTAGATTTTGATACACGTAACATCCCAATACCAGTACCAAAACCAGACCCATGTACCCATTATGAGGTAAATGGTCCTAAACTTCTTTTTGATGACCTAGAATTACCCTTACATATGTCATTCACAAATAATATTACTAGAGGCTGCCAATGGGTGGACGATATGTTCACACCTATCTTTATTAAAGAAGGGATGCCACCTCTACCAGAACCATGGGGGAACAAATGCCCAAAATCTTTTTTAAACAAACTACAAATCAGGTCAATTGGAATTAGAGATAATTTACCACATAACATTACAAAATACAACATATTATGCGTATCTGAATTCCCAAACTTACCCTTCTATGGTAATTTGACACCTATAGACTATAATGGAACACCACTTCGGACACATTATATTAGAAAATACAACCAACATACAGTCCCCGAAGCTAACACATCAGATCATTGGGATTGGTCCTTTTGGAATAGAATCTTAGCATTAGGAGTGGAACATTGGAGATTCCCAATTATACTAACATCAATATTACCACAACCGTGGGGACAACTTAGAGATTATTCATTAAAGACCACTTGTGGAATTCCCCAATACATATGTGCCAAAGCCATTAAAACAAATTCCAACACCACCAGCAAGGGCACATTAATTGTGCTGTGCTTACAATATCAGATAGATAAAACAATAACAACCTTTACAAATAATAGATATAATATTTCAGTACCACGATGGACAATAGATAACCTAATGGATGTAATCATACAACAACCCCTCAAAGTATTATACTTACATAACACCACAAATATTTACATCTTTAACTCCTCACATTATATATATAATGGCACAGAGGAAATCCCAGGTATTCCATCACTAATAGAAATTACGTCGTTTGACAAAATAACAAGACCCCTTCCAGCATGCGTATCCTTACCAGACATTGATGATTTTCCAATACCATATGATATATCATTTAATGAAACAACTTATTTCCTTGAAACAAGGAACTTAACCATAGGATACGCCAACAACCTAAACAACCCAATAAGTATACCAACAATTAATATTACAGAAACAATAACCAACATTTCTTATGTGTTACCATATAGTACTTATTACCTTAGAGTTGCAGATAATAAATTGGTAGTTGCGGCAACAAAACTCTTTACACACTATACATCTAATGTATCAACATCTATCTTGTGGCTGCAATACATAAACGTAACATCATATAATGCACATACAACTATACACACAGGTCATCCCTACCATTTTTCAACATGGACCCTACACCCACGTAAACAAAATTGGATGCAAGCAGAATGGATCGCACATACACCCAAAGGCTTAAATAATTCTCTTATGATAGACTGGGATAAAATATATTACATCCCTCTAACACACAAACTTTGGGAAGGCATAACCCCATTACATGATGGTAAACTAATCTATAGAGGCACAATTAATCAAAACAAGGAAGAATTTCATTTATTCACAGCCCATTTTCCTCAAGGATATTTATGCCCACCGCCCGGACCACCAAATATGGTATCGGCACCCATGATAATACCAGATATGACTACACCAGCAAAAATTATATTATATCCTAAAATAAGAAAAATCTCTATGATAGTCGACCTACAAGCTCTTAAAGCACCCTCCAAATATTGTCAGTCCATTACAGACAAACTACAACAATTACAATATACAACCCCAATAAAGGTGGGAAGGAAACCTTTACAGTTTATGGTATTAGGAGCAGTCCTTGCAGGAGCCATACTAGGAGGTATTATGGGTGGAGGTGTATCTGCAGCTATGTTAGAACCCATAAAAGCTGAACTCACACATATAAATCAACTCAATAGACATACTTCAGAGGCCCTGGCAGCTATATCAGGATCTATTGATTCATTAAATATTCTACAACAACAAATGCGTGCTGAAATAGAAATTTTTAAAACAGAATATGGAAGAGACAAACTTTGACACACAGAAGAAATGATAACCAATCATAATAACCTTATGTGCCTACAATATAAACTAGCAGCAGAAAGAATGACTAGAGAATTAGATACGCTATTCATTCAAGGCCTAGGAAGAAGGACTCCTAAATATCAAACTCTCCTAGACCCTAATGAGGATAGCGGATGTGATGAAGGCTTTTGCAAGATACATGTAATACAAGTTTTCTTAGATAATACTTATAAAGGATTTCATACTAAATCTGTACCACAGAGGTGGGACCAGAAAACAGACCCATGGAAAACACTTACAGCACAATGGGTGACACCGATTGATCACTTTTTCTTCATAAACCTAAACAATACACCAGTATACATTCCAACAGATGATGTCTATAACTTAGGAGCTAATACATACATTTATCCACACCTACCAATAACAAATTTACCAGAAACAAGGCTTACATCCTCAACCATGATTGATTCCATCACAGATTTAGGGGATTGGTCATTCTTAATCTGTACCACTAAAGATAATGTTAATGTCACATGTATCAACTACAATAGTACAACTCAAGAAGATGACATCTCCTCATTTAACCCACAACCAGGATGCTGGGTTTTACACAATTGCTCAAAAGTAACACATAGTACTCTAAATAGGACACTGGTGACGTCCCTATCCTTACAAGAAAGTCATTTTTACTCTTCACCCAACATCTTTATACAACAACTAGAAAAGGAACACTTTGAGCAGTTTGTAAAAACAGCACAAGAATTGGAAAAAGTAGCAGAATTTAATTCAAAACAATTAGACTCAATCCACAAGAAAATACAACAAGCACAATATTCTTTAACTCATAGTATTACTAAAACACATAATCTGGTCGGATTGATTAGAACTAATACTATGATACATAAGGACTGGATACAACAAATCAAAAAATGTAGCTTCTTTGATTATATGGCAAGATTGATACAACTCGACTTTATTTGCACCCCACTACATGGATGGTGGGAATGGTTTAAAGAGATCATGTATGTAATAATGATACTTGTTGCATTCATAATTTTGTTGAGATTACTAATATGTTGCAGAAGGAGAAAGAAATATGCCTCGCTCAAAGAAAAATCCCTCTGGAAGGAAATGTGATTTAATCCAGAAGAACGGTGTGATCATTACTCTGAGGCATCACTACAACAGACACCTTAGACCCATTATGGACCTATTTTACCGCATGGGATTCAACTTTCGCCATAATGATATGCCAGATTGCCACTTTTGCCTCTCAAGATATTCTTCCAGATTCCTAAATGGTCCTAGATCTGATGATTCCTTATTGTTACTCTTTACTCATTTCATGTGTCACGGTACAGAATATGTTAAAAGACATCCAATTGACAAATTCCTACATATCTTAGCTAGCCTTTTTTCATGCTTTATTTGTAAAGGCAATCATGCCCATTATGAGCTTTGTAGAAATATGATTAGACATAGACCGGAGGAAGCTGAGCAATTGTTATATGGAGATTGGCACTGTTGCACTGCAATCAGTGCACCTACAGAACCACAATCACTGCAATCATGGTCTATGAGAATAATATTACGCCCTCTCTTAAGAGATTTGCTTAAAGAATTTTCCGCTTATAAAACTTGGTATAAACTTCATAGAACTTATAGAAGAACAAAAATGCTTGCTTTACCAATAAAATTATGCAGACCCTTTGATAACATTACAAGCTCATCAGATAGGCGACCGTATGACTCTGTAAACCCCCGTCCTGTGAGACAACTCTGGTATCCTATGGGAAGCGGATAACCAGTACATGACACCTTTCATGCTGATTACATTTCAGGTGTCAGGGGGTGGAATGTTATGAGCATGTAAGGACCAGCATATGGTCCAGGGACAGTTTAGATAAATAAGTTTGTTTTTCTTTGTGTGTGAGAGCAAAATTGCAAAGTCAACCTTTGTAAGCAAAAAACTAAAAAAAAAACTGAGTACAATGACATAGTAAGAGATTACCAGAAGGTGTGTGCAACCCTAGATAAGTAGTGGAAAATACAAAAAACCCAGCTGCTTAGCAGCCGCTGTCCCAGTCCTCCCGACACTATGACTGACTGAACGGCTGCTCAGCGGTCCGGACTGAGACCTCCGCGAGACGCATCGCTGATCCGAATTCATCTGCCCGACACGCTGTCCGAACGACCGAGACGACTGAGACTCGCCTTGAAAACTGCGAACCGAGAGAAAGTCGGAGCACGGACCCCGCGTCGCCAGGTTGTGACGTCAGAAATCTCACAGACCGAGTCTCGCGATACTCCCAAGTGTCGCGATATCAGGTTGTATACATTTTAGACTCACTAGAAATATTGTGTTAGTAGTGATGAATATAATTTGGATATATATTATATTAGCTATAATATTAGTTGTGATAGTTTGGACTTGCTTGTGTGTGACTTTCATCCCAGTAAACTCCTTTGCGAGTACACCAGCGTCTGAGTATTATTGACCTTCATGGGCGGAATCCTCTCAACCAATCACCTTTGAGAGTGCTCGCGACAGCACCAGGTCAAGATTTCAGTTTTGTTTTGTTTTGTTTTGTTTTTTCCCAAAATGCTAAGAAGTCCTTAAGGCCTCCTACAAATCTCTTTCTTATTTCCCATCCTCTTCACCCATAAATGGTAAAGTTCACACTGTGACTTTCCAAGAGTCCTGACAGCGAGGGGAGCTAGCTGTCTCCCAGAGCACAGCCATGGGAGTACTATCACAATTTGTGACTGGGACGTGCCATCCCCAAAAGGTACCAAGAGGTGAAAGATGCAGAGCATACTGGTCATGAATCCAACCCAGGATGTCACCCACACTTCCTCCAGAGCATCCCCAGGACTTCAGCATGGAAGAATTCAAAACCACAAACCATGGCTGTGATGGTTTGAAGGTAAAGTGCTCCCTCAGAGCCTCATGGACGTGTGATTAAGTCTCCTCCCCAGCTGGCAGAGGCTTGCTTGAGAAGATATGTTACTGGGGGAGGGGAGGGGCTTGGAGTTTTATTGTCCAGCCAATAGCTAGTTCATTCTTGCTGCTTCCTTCCCACTGAGGTGACAACATGTGATGCTCAGCTGCCTGACATGTTTTCCTCACCACCATAAAATCTTGCTTCAGAACTGTAAGCTGAAAAACAGGACGAAACAAAAAACTCTTGCCTTCCATATGTGACTCCTGGCTCGGGGTTTTGTTCCAGCAACAAGAAGGTGACTACAATGGCCCTGATTTCTTTCCCACACTACTCTGTTATGGCTTAAGCCTTGTCAAAACCTCTAACACTTGATGGATATAGGTCATATCTAAAACGTAAAAGAAAAAAAAAACCCACAGGTCCAAAAAGCTTAATGTATCAAGAGGCATATGGCAGCCATGTATATTAAAGGTTCATGCCTTTAATCCCAGTACTTGGGAGACTGAGGTAGAAGGATTGCCCTGAGTTTCAGACTATCCTGGGCTACATAGTAAGTTCCAGGTCAATCTGGGCTAGACACTGCCTAAAGAAAACAAAGAGTCATGAATCTTCTTTTATAAGTCAGAAATTGTAAATTGAGGCTAGGTCAAAGTTTCTTAACCTCAGCAATATTGACAATTGTGATAGATAATTCTTTTAAAGATTACAAAGTAGAGTGGTCTGTACCCTTTGATCCCAACCCTTTCCCTCCAGATGAACCCTACTTAACCATCCAGGCTTCTACGGAAACACACCTTCTAAGTGGCCTGCACAGCTCTCTGGAAGCATGCCCTCCTCTACCCTTGACCTCCCCTCACTGGGCAAAGCCATATAGTAGTATATTAACTTAGATGACATGGCAGAGAATACAGAAATGTCCTTACCCAACCTAATCTCCCTATAGCATCCTCACCACACTGGGATCAAGCTTCACCTTTATAATCTTGACAACAGGTGTGATGGTTAATTTTCTCTGTCAACTTAATTGTACTGAAAAACACCTAGGAGATTAATAAAGCACATCCCTGGGATAATGTTTCCAGAGATGATTAGATGATGAAGTTTCAGGCATAATGAATGCATTAGTCCCTTGTGGGGTTTGTGCTATGGGGGAGATACTGAGAGGCGATGGAGGCAGGGTTAGATGAAGGAAGTTGGTCACTGAAAGAACATCCTGGGGACATGCACCTTCCATGGCCCATTCCTGTATTCCTCTGCTTTCTGGCTGCCATGCTGTGAGCTTCTCTGCTCTGCCACCTACCAACACCTCTAAAATCATGATCAGGGCTGGAGAGATGGCTTAGCGGTTCAGCGCTTGCCTGTGAAGCCAAAGGACCCCGGTTCGAGGCTCGGTTCCCCAGGTCCCACGTTAGCCAGATGCACAAGGGGGCGCACACGTCTGGAGTCCGTTTGCAGAGGCTGGAAGCCCTGGCGCGCCCATTCTCTCTCTCTCCCTCTATCTGTCTTTCTCCCTATGTCTGTCACTCTCAAATAAATAAATAAATAATGAACAATAAAACCATGATCAAATTTAGTCTTTCCTCCTGCTGTAGTCAGGACCACATTGCTGGCAGAAAACACTCAACCAAGAGCAGCTTGTGGGAGGAAAGGGTTGATTTTGGCTTACAGACTTGACGGGAAACACCATGATGGCTGGGGAAAACAATGGCATGAGCAGACAGTGGACATCACAGATGGACCAAAGCAGCAGGAGAGTGTGCCAAACAATGGCAAGAGGAAGGTAGGTATAATAGCCATGAGCCTGCCCTCAACAATACACCACCTCCAGGAGGCTCCAATTACCAAATTGCCACCAGCTGGGGACCTAGAATTCAGAACACATAAGTTTATGGGGGCACCTGAATCAAACCATCACACCTGCTGTCACGTGAGACTTTTTTCCTGGACAGATATGAACACGTGTGCCCCACTTGGGGACTGCAACACATTTTCCAGCCCTTCCAGTATTCTAAGGACAACTATGTCCCTTTACCACTTAGGGGAAGACGGCCACTCTGAGATTCCCCCCCCCCCCAGACACTCTACCTTCTGGTATCTCAGCCCAAGGCACATGTCTTACTACCCATCGCATGCTCCACAGAACTTTGCCACAACAGGAAGGCACACCCCACACACTACACGGGGAGGGACAGCCATGGGGGCGTTTCCCTGTGGATGCTTCACTTTTAGCCTCAGTTGTAAGCCTTGCCACCCATAACCAGGGTCATGCAATTGCTCCTCCCAAGCTCATCTTTGGTTCTCCTGTGCCCCACACTGGGCACCAAGTTTCAGGTGAAACCTATTTTTGTGTGTGGGGAGATACAAAACACACATCTATTCACCCCAGAGAGGGCTCAGATGACCCACCAAAGTATGTTGACACCAAAACCAGTTCTGGTGAACGAACGAGTTTATCGGGGTTACTCACAGGGCAGGGTGAAGGGGTCTTCACAGGAACACGGTTAACTCAAAGGCACTGCCCCACCCCAGCACAGGTGATGGCTCACAGAAGGCACATCTCTGCAGGTCACTGAAGAAACCTGCAGGCAGTTTATCTGGCGGGAAAGCCTCTTCCGTCACACTTGCTTAACTTTTATATATCCTTAGAGAGGGTCCTTGCAAACTTTTCCCCACGCTTGCTGACTTCCTGAGTCTCCTGAGCCTTCCTCCTTGCCCCAAGAGGAAATGTTTCAAGTCAGAGAAAATTACTCGACAACGCTGGTCAGAGTCTGCCCCTCAATAGTTGTGTCTGCTCCCATAACCTTGGGGTGTGATCTTGTGATCTTTTAACTTTTAGCTCTCACACAACTTATTGACTTCCTGGCTCCCTCCTTCCTTCAGGAGGGGCTATTTTTTAATTCTAATGAATTGGCTATACAATACCACCCTTAAGTCATTCTCTCAGGTTTCTTTTTTCATTTCAGAGGTGGGGTACGGGGGAGAATTGGCACACCAGGGCCTCAGCCACTGCCATCAAACACCAGATGCTTGTGCCACCTAAGGGCATGTGCAACCTTGTGTTTGCCTCACCTTTGTGCGTCTGGCTTACATGAGATCTAGAGTCAAACATAGGTCCTTAGGCTTCACAGGCAAGCGCCTTAACCATTAAGCCATCTCTCCAGCCCTCTCTCAGGTATTTTTGTTAGGACAAGGAAGCTAGCTAATATAATAGAGGGCCCACTACCTTTCATTTTGTTGTTGTAAATGTGTCATAAGAATGTGTACCCTAGGGCTGAAGAGATGGCTTAGCGGTTAAGCGCTTGCCTATGAAGCCTAAGGAGCCCGGTTCAAGGCTCGGTTCCCCAGGTCCCACGTTAGCCAGATGCACAAGGGGGCGCACGCGTCTGGAGTTCATTTGCAGAGGCTGGAAGCCCTGGTGTGCCCATTCTCTCTCTCTCCCTCTATCTGTCTTTCTCTCTGTGTCTGTCGCTCTCATATAAAAATAAAATTTTAAAAAACTTTAAAAAAAAGAATGTGTACCCTAATCATAGACCCTCATCTTGCTTCTTGAAATCTCTTCCTAGTCTTGGTTCTATCCCCGGGAGCCACCCTTGCAGACTGACAGGCATATGGAGGCAAATTACATCCTAGGCTGGTGTCTCCCACCCACTCCACCTCTTTGGGGTACCATATTCCCTTGACTAACCAGCTGTGTATGATTCTGAATGAAAGATGGATGGTGAGAAAGTAAGGAATAATAAACCATTCAGGCCTAGTCTAGGAACTTGGTCTAGGCTAGGTCCCTATCCTCCCCACTGAGCAAGTACTAGAATGTCTGCCGTTCAACATCTGGAATCAGGAGCACCTCTGATCCTGCTTGGGTTTTTTGTTTGCTTGTTTGGTTGGTTGGTTTGGTTTTTCAAGGTAAGGTTTCACTCTAGTCCAGGCTGACCTGGAATTCACTATGTAGTGTCAGGGTGGCCTCAAACTCACGGTGATCCTCCTACCTCTGCCTCCTGGGTGCTTGATTAAAGGTGTGCACCACCAAGCACAGCTCCCTGCTTGTTTTTATAAGTTGCTTCGGGGACAGTACATGATGGCAAGCTCTGCAGCTACCTGGGAAGTCCAAGTGGTGGCTTTGAGCTTTGACTAACTCTACCATCTGCTCAGTGCATGGAGGCTGGGAAGGAGGCCCTGCATGAGAGGGAAAGGAGAGAGGGAAGAGCAAAGGCTGTCCGGATAACAGTGTTTCTCTTTCCTAGGGCAGTGCTTCTTAGATGTTTCTGTGCCAGGTTCTCGGCTCTCCCTGAGACCAACTACAGACTTTCTAATGTCTTTACCCTGCACATACCCGTCACTGCTCAGACAGGAGCAGTTACATTGACACCAGGCCAGGAGCACCCTTATTGTTTTAGATGTGGCCACAGAAGCAAAGCTTGTCTCTTTTAAAGGTTCTCTCTCTCCATTCTTACTCCCTCTAAATTACTCTCCATACTTGCTGTAGGATGTTTCTAGAACACAACTCTGATGCTCTCACTCCTCTGCTTAAAACCTTTGAATGATTGACTCCTACCTTCAAAACAAGAGCCACACTCCTTGATCAAGTTGCTTTACACTGGCCCTGTCATTGCTCCGAATCATGGCTGACCTCTCTCTCTCCATGTATCCCATAATATGCATCTCATATCCTGAAGTTTCTCCAAAGGCCCTTGCTACATAGAATTATCATGTTGTTGCCTGTGTTAGATCTTCTATATGGAATGAACTCTATCTCCCCACCTATCACCTGGGAGAAGTCTTACTGGTCCTGCAAGAATCAACTTGGTCTCCTCTGGGAAACAGTCTATGTCCTGTCCTCTCAATTTGGTACACTTGTGGGCTGGATTAGCTGCCCATCTTTATACTCCCATAGTGCATATGCTTAGCCTTAATATAAATGACACTTATCATTTCTATATCTATCTTTTATTCTTCTTATTATCCCAAGTCATTTCTAAGCCAGGCATAATGACTGGTCACAAGTCTATCCCTTCTTCTCAGTATAGAGCCTGGAATGGCACACTGAAGGTGAATATATGTATGTAGATATAGATATAGATGTATGAATCTTTTCCTTGCTCCTTTGAGTGAATGGCAGTTTGGAAGGTGAAGTCTTACTAGAGGACGTGCGTTACTTAGGGGACAAGCTTTGGGGTGTTATAGCCCAGCTTCCCCATTGCCAGAGTTCAGCTCACACTTGCTGCTTTCTGCCAGCTACTGTGGCAAGAAGCGACACTCGGCCTCTGCTCTGCCATCCTTTCTCTGCCATGCCGAGACTTCCTCTCAAGGCTGTAAGCCAAAAATCAACCTTTGCCTCCCATCAGCTTCTTTTGGTTGGCTGTTTCGTCCCAGCAATGCAAAGGTAACAACAACAGGTGTATTTGGACTCGTGGTTTGCAAGTTTCAGCCCATGACTAATTAGCCCCATTTCTTTGGGCCCATGGCAGGATCACATCACAGCAGGAGCCCATAGTTGGGGGGGCGGGTGAGAAAAACAGAAAGAGGGCAAGGTCCCACGGCCCCTTACGAAAATAGGCTTCCGATCGCATAAAGTTCTCACAAGATGCCATCTCCTGAGGGCTCCTCCATCGCATAATAGTGCCAGAGGCTAGGGATCAAGTATTGCAGCACATAGGCCTTAGATACACCGTGTCCCAACTAGAAGACATTCATAGCCCTACCTACAACATTCTGCCCCAGACTCCTACATGCCTGAAGTTCTCACTTCTTCCTGTGCCATATCATTCTGCTCACACCAGTCCATTTCTTACCACCCGACCCCGCACAAGTTCTCAGGACACAAGTAGGCAGAATGCATCACACAATCTGCTTCTAGGACCAGTCCCAGCAAAGTTCTTTCTTACACTCATAAGCCAAACCTGCATGCCATAGTTGTTACTGCATTCACGCCTTTCAATTCTGACCGAAATCCATCAATCCATCAACTTTACAAGACATCTCTCAGGCCAATGTTTCAAATACTTCCATGTTCCTCCTGCAAATAGGTTCCAAAAGCCAAAACCCACAACAAGTTTCTAGCAGCAGTGACCCCACTTCGTGGGAACCAATTTTACTGTTGCACTTACCTTCTCATTGCTGACACAAAGAACCCGACCAAAAGCAGCTTGAGAGAGGAAATGGTTTATTTTGGCTTACAGACTCGAGGGGAGACTATGATGGCAGAGGAAAATTACAGCATGAGCAAGGTGGGGTGTTACTTCCTTGTCGACATCAGGTAGACAGCAGCAGCAGGAGAGTGAGCCAACTATTACTGGCAAGCCAGGGCTAATCACCCATCAAAGTCCAACCCAGCAACACACCTCCTCCAGCAAGTCTCCATTTCCCAAATGGCCGTCGGCTGGGGAGCAAGCATTCAGAACACATGAGGTGATGGGGCACGCCTCATTCAAACCACCACACTAAGGTAGTATCGGAGGATCTCGAGTATCAGAAGGAAAGAATAAAAGGAGAGAAAACAAGAAGTCACAATGACAGAAAAGGGTCTCTCTTCTCTCTCTGAGTCCAGTATTCCTTCCCTGTGTGCACCCCTTGGGGAGCCTCCACGGCCTCCCCCGAATTGGCCACATTCCTTCTCCAATGCCCTCCTCGGATACAGCCTGCTGGGCTTTGCAGCTGACGCTCTGGAGCCTTGGCTGGCGGCCAGGGCGCTCCACTGCTCATTACTCTTCTCGCTGCAATTCATTTCTCTGCGATTGGAGACAATTAGGGCGCCAACAAACAGCTTGCCTGGCCCTGCTTGGCAGTTACATAACCACAAACATGTGCACGCACTGCCCATCGGAAGCAAGTGAGCCACTAATAAGGAGGGTTAATTATAAACTGAGGGTCATCCCAGAATGCTCCCTTTTTGCATTTTTGTCTCCTATCGGAGAGAGAGAGACCATGCATCAGTGCTTTGGATATAAGGACCAGAATAATCTGCAGTGGTCACTTTGGTGAGGGAATTTTTGGAGCTTTAGTTATGGATCTAGGAGGTGGTAAAGGTAGCTTTCTAACATACCCTATCCCTAAAAACCTTGTAGTATAAGCCTCCAAAGTTACTTCAAAAGAATCAAAGGTGGGCTGGAGAGATGGCTTAGCAGTTAAGCATTTGCCTGTGAAGCCTAAGGACCCAGGTTCGAGGCTCGATTCCCCAGGGCCCATATTAGCCAGATGCACAAGGGGGTGCACACGTCTGGAGTTCATTTGCAGTGGCTGGAGGCCCTGGTGCACACCCATTCTCTCCCTCTCTCTCTCTCTCTCTCTCTCTCTCCCTCTCCCTGCCTCTTTCTCTCTCTGTCTGTTGCTCTCAAATAAATAAATAAAAATAAACAAACAAACAAAAAGAGGAAAAAAAGAATCAAAGGCTTTGAGCTCCTGAGTCAGCTTCCTATATCCATTCTCATGGTTTTCTGACTGACTGTGGACACTGTGTCCTTTTGTTTCCTGCTTCCAGACACTTGGACTCATCCTAGAGTGGACTTGATGTTGTTCAATTCTCCTTACCTGTCTCTGATAGGACCACATTTTGGAGAACCATCAACCAGCCGTACTTAATGTTCCGGAAATAAGTAATATCCAAACGTGAGCTATTGACCCCTGACCACTTCTTCTCTAACCAGGCACACCTGTCACACTGTTATACACAAATCTGTGATTCCTTACGTTCCCCTTCTGCAAGCGGCAAGTATTATTTCAAATCTCACCTTTGATGTCATTCCTGGGCAGACAAGTTCTCCCACATCAGAAGTTAAAAGAACTGGAAGAAGATCTGTATTCTGGGCGTGAGATGCCCGGGGCGTGTGGCTCCAAGGTAAGGCTGTAAACATGAGTCGATTGAAAAGTCTGTGATATGAGAGCAATTGCAACTGCTTGCAGGGGCCCGTCGGACCTGCATCCTGTGAGTCTCTGGAGGGTTGGCTTGTGGCCTGTAGGTAGTCAAAATCGTTTCCTCTGGTTTGTTTTCATCCACTCCTTTCTCACCCATATACAAAATAAAAATAATTCCTACATAGCATTTACTTCCAAGTCCTTCAGAACTACCCCATCCTGAAATGTAAGCTATCCACGTATGACTGGATAACAGCTTACCAATACTATGTTTACTAGCATTTGACTGTGTCTTTTTGAATCAGCTGCCAAGTTGTATTCTTTTACACAAATTCTATAAATGTAATCTATCAGCAGTATTCTGATAGACCCATCAGTTCTCCCATCATTAGTTTTCAGTTTACAATGTGAATTTAAACCCTTCTCCATCAGGGGTAATACCTTCTAACCTTGGGGAAAAAATGATTTCTATATAGCACTTCTTTGACCCAAACCCTCTGCTGGTCAGAAGTGAACTGCCTATGAAACATCTCTCAAGGGTTAGAACCAGGGCAAAGAATGATCAAGAATGAGGTTGGTGGCACAAACAAAGGCCAAACAACAGAAGTTAAAGAATTTCTTCTATATCTTGTGGACAAGCAGCAATGCTTAATGTTTTACTTTCGGATAAACTATGATATTGCTCATATGCACACTGCCAATGACATATTCAGATTTATACACAATTCCCCTACTACGAGCTATAAATCCCTACTTCCATTCCCCACCAAGAACTACCTCACCATGTAAGTGATTTAGGGTGATATTATTATAGAAATCATGCATTCATCATGATATTCAATGAAATTACCCACTCTTCAGGGCTCTCATCCTTGTGAGTAACACGTTTTGGACAACATGGAGATTTTTCTGGTTTGTTTACTGATGTGCCCCAAACACTCCCGGAGTGACACCAAGTACAAGTTCAACCAATATTTGCTGAATGGATGGCTGAATCTGCCTTAGAGCTGATGTGACAAACGGTGTGCATTTGTCACACATGAGTGTGTGACTTCACAACGCCAGCAGCTGAGAACTGCAGTGGTTAGAAAGCACATCGTCACTGAAGGCTTTTAAGCAAAGGGTTGACAGGTTCATACGCAAGTTTTTGAATGATTGGCCCTGCTTCCTGGGTGAGGGATGGATTCCACAGGAACAGCCCACAGCAGGAGACCTGGTGAGGAGGGCTGGGCAGTGATGCGTGCAGAGACTGATGAAGGCCTGAGCCATGACTGGAGGGCAGGGAATGGATTTAAGAAATATTCAATGAAACCGAACAGAAGGTAATCAGAGAATCGCTTTTCCATCAAGTCTTTGAATCGAATCAGTTACTAGTCTACGCCAGAGATAAGAACCAGGACGCCCATCATATTGAGTGGCAGGGCCCAGCTGTCTTTCTACCCAGGCAGGATAGGAGGCCACAACTACACTCTCATGCCAGGAGCTCACGGAGAAGCTGAAATCCAAAAATATCTATGCCACCCACTGCCTGACGTTACATCAGTAAGGCAGAATTTCTGGGTTTTAATCCTCTCCAGATGTCTTTACGACAAGTTAATACACTTGAGAGGAGGATAAATGTTTACTGAGTGTGAAACTCACTTTGCATATGTTCACTGAGTCATTACAATGACCTTGCCAGTTCAATATCGTTACGAGAAAAGTGAAGCTCCGAGAGATATACAAGGAATGAGAGGGAAAGCAGAGATATGAATTCATGTCTTTTTTTAAAGATAGTTTTATTTTATGTATTTATTTTACTTGAGAGACGGGGGAGGCAGATAGAAAGAGAGGGAGAATGGGTGTGTCAGGGCCTCTAGCCACTGCAAACCAACTCCAGACGCATGTGTCACCTGCACACCTGGCTTTATGTGGGTACTGGGGACTTGAACCTGGATCCTTAGATGTAGCTAGCAAGTGCCTAAGCCACTAAGCCCTCTCTCCAGCCCATGAATCCGTGTCTTCATGCTCCCCTTTATGCTGGGCAAATCCAGGTATAACCATTATTTTCATTTCACTGCTGTTGCAAACATGAAAGAATTGGGCCCTTGGGCAGAGGAATTGTTGAAGGTCCTGAGATTTGGATTCGGTAGAGACAAGATAGGCTTATCAATAATAGATGTGCTTAGCTTCCGAACTCCACCTAAGACTGTGCTCATGGTGTGAGCTACCATCATCAGCTACCCAGCCCGCATGAGCTAGGATGAGCCCCCCCCTCCCCCCGTTCTCGGCACTACGAGTTATCAGAAGTCTGTAAGAGCTCCCAGGACAGTTCCCGTGATCTCCAAATAATATCTCAGTGCAGACCAGGGCATTCAGTGTGGAATCTATGAAGAGTAGCTGCCTCTATATATTGTTTTCCAGAATAATGGAGAGGAACTATTCCAGCCTTGAGTTATCTTTTATATTTCCCACTTTATGAGTTGTGTCTTGTTTCCTCTTCCAGACTCAGTGTTCTCCTATACCTGAGGGGGTCTTTGAGTCTCCCTGCGCAGGCCCCAGGATTTTGCTTCCTTGCTGTTGCAGTCCAGTTCGCATTGCTGGTAGAAATCACCCAACCAAGAGCAGCTTCTGGGGAAAAGAGATTTATTTTGGCTTACAGGCTCGAGGGGAAGCTCCACGATGGCAGGGAAAAACGATGGCATGAGCAGAGGGTGGACATCACCCCCTGGCCAACGTAAGGTGGAACACAGCAACAGGAGGGTGTGCCAAACACTGGGATGGGGAAACTGGCTATAAAGCCCATAAGCCCACCCCCAACAATACACTCCCTCCAGGAGGCATTAATTCCCAAATATCCATCAGCTGGGAACCTAGCATTCAGAACACCTAAGTTTATGGGGGACACCTGAATCAAACCACCACATTCCGCCCCTGGCCCCCATAAACTGATATCCATACATGATGTAAAATACAATGCTTTCAGTCTTACTTTAAAAGTCCCCACAGTTTTTATCAATCTCAATGATGTTCATACATCCCCATAGTTCAAGAACTTTTAACTGAGCCATAATACCAAAATATAACCTCAAAAAACCCATAATGGCACAGAATAAATATTCACACTGCAAAAGATGGCATTTGGCATAGCAAAGAAACATTCAACCATTACAAGATTTAAAACAACCAGGGAAAACATCTGTAGCTTCAAGTCCAACAACTCTAGCCAGTGACAAATCTTCAAGACCGATAATTCTAACCAGCAACAAGTCTCTGGCATTCCAATTCCACCCCTCCAGCTAGGCTACTCACAGTCCTGGGAAACTTCATCGGGGCCGGCAGCTCCTCGGCAGCCATCTCATGGTCCTGGCATCTCCACTGGGTCTCCACTGCAAGCCACGGTTCATCCTCATGGCCCCATGGGGTCTTTATGCAGGCAACCAGCAAACCTGCTTCACACTGCCCATGGCCATTTCCAAAACACAAGACCGTGTTGCAAACTCAATGACCCTCTTTCCAGCATTTCTTATACTCCACAATACCAGGTAGGGTGCCAATTTGTTAATCCAGGGGGGAATAAAGCAGACTTTGAAGAACAGGACACTCCTTGAGCACTCAGGCCCCTTCAAAAGAGTCTACATTTTTCTTGTTGCCCCAGCGCAGGTCAGCTAGCCCAGTCTCAAAGGTTGTTATCTCTCAGTTGCAGCTGAATGGGCAGCTGTTCACCCAAAGATTTTCCTTTCTGTGCCATATCCCTCTGCACACACCAGTTCATTTCTACGCTAAGCAACCTTGCACAACTTCTCAGGACATGGGCATAAGAGCAAGCTTCTCACACAAACTGCTAGCCCAGTCCAAGCACAGCTCTTTCTCACCCTCATAAGCCAAACCTCACAGTCCATAGTTCTTACTGCCTTCAGGTCTTTCAGCTCAGACCAGAATAGTCCATTAAGCTGTACTTACAGCACTGCAAGGCATCTCTTAGGCCAAGGTTTCAACTCCTTCCACTTTCCTCTTGAAAATCAGCTACAAAAGGCTGAAGCCACATAGTCAGGTGTCTAGCAGCAACCCCACTCCTCGGTACCACTTTACTGTTGCAGTCCAGTTCGCATTGCTGGTAGAAATCACCCAACCAAGAGCAGCTTCTGGGGAAAAGAGATTTATTTTGGCTTACAGGCTCGAGGGGAAGCTCCACGATGGCAGGGAAAAACGATGGCATGAGCAGAGGGTGGACATCACCCCCTGGCCAACGTAAGGTGGAACACAGCAACAGGAGGGTGTGCCAAACACTGGGATGGGGAAACTGGCTATAAAGCCCATAAGCCCACCCCCAACAATACACTCCCTCCAGGAGGCATTAATTCCCAAATATCCATCAGCTGGGAACCTAGCATTCAGAACACCTAAGTTTATGGGGGACACCTGAATCAAACCACCACACTTGCTGTTTTCTTTTCTGGGTACTCAAGATGTTCATTGGATTACTCATTCTAGGCCTGAAATCTGTAGACTGTTTTTTTCTTTTCTTCCTCAAAATCTCTGTATTTTTTTAATTTTTTATGAATTAGTTTTGTATTTAGCAAATACAGTCAGTTTGGTACCATTATTAGGCTCATCCATGACCTACCCCCTCCCCTTGGCCCTTCCTTATTGAGGTAGACTGATTTTTATTACATCAGGACATACATACCATAAAGAAACTGAAGATGATAGAAGTTAAGCTAAGAGGATGAAGGCCAAAGTCAGAACTTGATAGCAGAGTAGACAAGACCAAAGCTTGAATGTCCTAAGTAAGGGCACAATGGGTCAGTCCTCAAGCTGAGCACTGGTAAGAGACTAAGGCATGCAGACACTCAGCTAATTGGACTGGTCAACAGTCTCAGAACTGATCCGGTTCAGAGCTCTAATTCATGTTCGCCAAATTCCCAAGACACTGATTGATAAATCGAAGGCCAAGCCATTCATTTCCAAAGACAAGTCCAAGTGCTAATTGGTCTGAAGCCCAAGTTTTCCCTTGGATATTGCTGGAGATAAACAGGCTCTATATTGGTCTTCCCCCTCACTTTCTTTAGACCCTTTGGAACCCTGCTCTCTGTGAGCCATGCCAAACACACACTACAACCAGGTTTAGCTGGCTTTGTAGAGGCTCTTTCTAGCCACCCCATTCTAAGAAAATCTCCCTGTGGCTCCCCTGAGTTTTCCCACGGAGGTTACAGCATCTAGTCATTCTCCGTTCAATAAACACTTATTGATGCCCGCTACATGGACCAGAATGTGGCCTGCACTCAGGCTGTAACTGATAAATGAGAGTGATGTGGCCTCAGTCCCTAAGCAACTTACATGGGACTCAGAAAAAAAGACTACCAGCATGGAGCTAAACGAAACCACTATGGAGTGTGCTGGGGTGTGAAGGCATAGGACGCTGCAGGAAAAAAAAAAAAAAATACAAGCCTCCTTCAATAGAATAGTGACATTTAAATTGAGCCATGAGGAGGCCAGCCTTACAAAGAGAGCGAGGCTGGAGTGTGAGGTCAGGGATTGGGCCGGCCAAGTCAGGCAAAGGCTCTAGGTTGGGCGATGAACAGTGTGGCTGGCTCGCAATCAACAAGGGAGGGGGCACTGAGTGAGATGGAGACGGAGACGGAGGAGAGCCTCATGCACGCTGACGTGCTAGGGTTTGAGTCGAGGGAGAGTAGAGTCTGCAGAACCTGACGCAGGGGGTAGGGTATACCTGGACATTTTTAAAGCCTCCCTGGCTGGGAAAGGGAGAAATGTGCTGTGGCTCAGGTGAGGGGTGCAGTTCTAGGTCAAAGGAAGTAAAATGGGGCTGGAGAAATGGCTTACTGGTTAAAGCACTTGTCTGCAAAGCCTAAGGACCCATGTTCAACTCTACAGATTCCACATAAGCCAGATGTACAAGGTGATGCAAGCATGCAAGGTTGTACATGTGTACAAGGTGGTGGACTTGTCTGGAGTTTGATTACAGTGGCTGGAGGCTCTGGTACACCAATGCTTGCTCTCTCTCTCTCTCTCTTAAAAAAAAAAATAAAGAAAGGCCACTCTGTTGGGCTTGCGTCAAAAAACATTTTCAAAGAATGTAAAATGAATCACATCTACTTAGAATTAGTAGACCTGCTGGGTTGGATGTGGGAGAGAACTTGTAGTAGGTCTCCATTAGGCAGGGGGACAACTTCATCTAAGGTTTTCTACTGAAGCCAATAGTAGATTGACCTCAGTGGAAAGTAGATTGAATTTATGCCCTCCTGATTCTAGATGTAAGCCTCCCAACATTATGAGAGATGTTATCAGAGAATCTCTGGACCTGTTAACAACCCCTGAGGGGGGAAAAAGCCAAGTAGGGCAACTGGAGATCAGGATCCCCTAACAGACCTCAGTGCAGACACCAAGGTCAAAGACCAGCCTCCTTGGAATGGCCAAACACTGCAGCACACCGCAGTTTACAGCCTCAATTAAATTATAATATTAAAGTCATTCTTTAGATACTGGACCCAACATTATTAAACCCTTCCTGCTTATGATTATTACTGTTGCTGTTATTAAAATGTTATGGGTGAATAGCAAATTCAAAGGAAATTAAATCTTTTTTAAAATAAATTAGACCATTCAAGAACTAGAATTGGATATATTAATTAACAATCATGGTTTAAGGAATGGGAAAGGGAGTTAAGATAAAGTAATGAGAGGGGATTTTGATCAGAACATATTATTAACATGTGTAAAAATTGTTAATACATAATTTAAAATAACAATTTTTACTAGTTTTTTGCATGTGTATGTTTGCGTGTGTATTGCATACAGGCACATGTGTGTGCAAGGACACATGTATGTGTGTGCACATGCATGTAGAGGCCAGAAGTTGACTTCTAGTGTCTTGTTCATCATTCTCTACCTTATTTATTTTTAAGAAAACATATTTTAGCCTGGAGAGATGGCTTAGCAGTTAAGCTGGTTCGAGGCTCGATTCCCCGGGACCCACATCAGCCAGATGCACAAGGAGGCGCATGCATCTGGAATTCGTTTGCAGTGGCTGGAAGCCCTGGTGCACCCATTCTCTCTCTCGCTCTCTGCCTCTTTCTCTCTCTCTCTGTCTGTCACTCTCAAATAAATAAAAACAAACAGAAAAAGGAAATAAAATATTTTTATTTACTTTTATTTATTTGAGAGAGAGAAAGAGGCAGAGAGAGAGAGAGAATAAGAAAATGGGTGCACCAGGGCCTTCAGCCATTGCAAATGAACACCAGCCATACGCACCACCTTGTGCATCTAGCTTATGTGGGTCCTGAGGAATTGAACCTGGGTCCTTTGGCTTTGCAGGCAAAGCACCTTAACCATGAAGCCATCTCTCCAGCTCCTCCACCTTATTTCTTTTTTTTTTTTATTTTTTTGCTTATTTTTATTTATTTACTTGAGAGCAACAGAGAGAGAAGAGAGAATGGGCGCACCAGGGCCTCCAGCCACTGCAAACAAACTCCAGATGCATGCGCCCCCTTGTGCATCTGGCTAACATGGGTCCTGGAGAATTGAGCCTTGAACCTGGGTTCTTAGGCTCCACAGACAAGTGCTTAACCACTAAGCCATCTCTCTAGCCTACCACCTTATTTCTTCAGACAAGGAACCCAGAGCTCATGGATTCAGCTAGTCGTGTAGCCAGCAAGTCCCAGGGTCCTCCAGTGTCCAGCTCCCCAGCACTAGGATTACAGGTGCATGCCAACAACCCTGGCTTTTACATGGGTACCAGACATCCATACTCAGGACCAATGCTTTGCACAGCAAGCACCTTACCCACCGAGCCATCTCCCCAGCTCAGCTTTATAGCTTTCTTTTATGTATTGATCGTCTACTGCATGCCAAATGCTATCAAATCCTTGCAATCGATCACTGAAGGGGCTGTCGTCCTCACTCGAAACCTGAGGAAATTGAAGTTCACAGGAGATGTGAGTGAGTCGAAACCATGGGCAACGACTGCTATTAGGGTCCCTCAGGCACAGCAGCTGCTCTCTTTGTCATTACGCTATCCTGAGTATGCCTGTAGTTATCACTTTCTTGAGGTTATCTGCAACCTCATGTATAGACAATTTCCTTACAGGCCTCAAGAAAAAAGAAGTCATGTGCTTAGAATAGCAAGCCTGGATGGCTGCTAGACCCAGGACAATGCTGTAAATCCAATCATCCCGATGTAAGAAGATGGAGAGTCATGCTTTTGACAGAATTTAAAATCACCGTGGAAACACACCTCTGGGTTGTCTATGAGAATGTTTCCAGAAAGGCCGAACTTAAAGGAAAGACCCACCCTGGATGTGGGTCCCACCGTGGATGGGTTGAGGTCCTGTACGAAATCAAAAGGAGAAAGTAAGGTTGGGCGCGGTGGAGCACGCCTTTAATCTCAGCACTCGGGAGGCAGAGGTAAGAGGATCAGGGTGAGTTCAAGTCTAGCCTGAGAGACTACATAGTGAATTCCAGGTCAGCCTGGGCTAGAGTAAGACCCTACCTCAAAAAATAAAAGACAAATTAATAAACAAAAAGGAGAAAGTAAGCAGAGCACCAGGATTCATCTCTGCTTCCTGACCAGCCACCTCCCGTTCCTGCTGCGATAACGGACGGGCCTCAACCCAGAGCCCAAAGAAACCCTTCCTGCCTTCTGCTGCTTGTGTCAGGTCTTTTGTCACAGCAACAAGAGGAATAACTAGTGCACATGGGGACTGTGGTGGTCTGATTAAGGTGTCCCCCATAAACTTATTTGTTCTGAATGCTAGGTCCCCAGCTGATGGCAACTGGGGACATGGATCCTCCTAGATGCAGTATATAGATGCCGGGCTTATGGGTCTTATAGCCAGCTTCCCCTTGCCAGTGTTTGGCACACTCTCCTGCTGCTGTTGTCTACCTGATGTTGGCCAGGAGATGACGTCCACCCTCTGTCCATGCCTTCATTTCCCCCTGGCATCATAGAGCTTCCCTTCAAGTCTGTAAACCAAACTAACCCCTTCTTCCCACAAACTCCCCCTTGTTGGATGCTTTGTGACAGTGACATGAAATTAACTGCAGCAGGAACCATGGGAAAATGAGGGAGACGGGACCCTTCTGAGGAGGGCATTCCAGACCCTGTCCCGCAGAGCTGCTGCTGCTGCTGCTGCTAGAATCATAGCCCAGGAGACCAGATGTGCTTTGTCAAGGAAGCAAAACCGTGGAGATTTTGCCTATAAGATCTCGGGAGTTTAAAAGTCTGCAGTAAAATTCAAATATTCTTGAGAAATAAAACACTGTGCATGCCAACACTATCTCAGCCCAGCTAAATGAGTGCGTGGCAAGAATCTGTCCAACAGTCCACCAATTTCTAAGCTCCACTCTACAGATCATTGAAGCATTATTTATGACTTGGAAGAAGTTGATAAACAACCTTAATGGCCAATGATGGGGCCTGGCCCAGCTATCTGTGATGCAGCCATCTGATTAAATTTTCAAAAGCTTGAATAGCAAGCAGTCTGAAGACCATGGCACACATTAAAAAATTCTTAGGTTACCCAGCGGGGTAACAATGCTTCTTCAATGACATTACATCTAAAAGGCAAACCATAAAATAACACTAAGGCAAATGTTTTATGCCTTGAACCAGGGACAGTTACAAGAATGAGCACATGTAAAAAGTCATCGAGCTGCATAGACTCAGGCATTCCCCAGCGTGACGTCACACCTCAGTAAAGACATTAACGATGCCTACGCTGTGATTGCCTTCCTGTTTTTTTTATTTTTTTTTTTTTTTTTTTTTTTTTTTTTTTTTTTTTTTGCATGGATATAGACAAGAATTTCAAAGATGCCTAGGCAAAGGAAACAATTGGATTGTGTTGGCTGTGAGATAACAGAAGGGTTTTTTTTTTTTCTATTATTACATATTGATTTCAACTGTTACTACTATAACACAGCGGTTTTTCCTGTGGGAGGGAGATCAAAACATATTACCTAAGAAAGGATGGAGCTAGAATGAAATGTAATCTCACTTTTAGAAAAATCAATCAAGGGCTAGAGAGATGGCTTAGAGGCTAAGGTGCTTGCCCGAAAAGCCTAAGAACCCATGGTAGACACCCCAGGCCCCACATAAGCCAGACATACAAGGTGAGGCAAGCGCAAAGTCACATATGCACACAGTTGGCGCATGTGTCTGGAGGTCAATTACAGTGGCTGGAGGCCCTGATGCACCAACACCCCCTCCCCCATAAAAAAGGCTAGTCTTTTGGGCTTGACGCAAAAACAAAACTAAATTTTTTTTAAAAAGAAAATCATTCAATAATTAGCTCCCCATATCAATGCAGATTAAAAGCCTCCAGAGAGGGATTGATAGGTTAATGTTTGTTGTGAGTAATTTTCTGCCCCTTCCCACCCGAGGCTGCAGCTGCCTCAGCACCATCCCTGAACAGGCCCACAAAGAACCCAGGGGAGAGAGTTCCCTACGTGGTAACAAAGAGATATGCTTCCTGCCCACGGCCCCTGTTACTAGATAGCCTCCAGCAAGCAGAGGGCACTTCTGTGCCCATTAAACCATCTCTGTCCCCTTAAATCAGTCCCAATTATTCCTGCTGCAAGTAATAGAACAGCCAGCCGAATGGCTGAGGAAAGGTCATTATATCTAATATCCAGAATTCAAGGTACGCTGGCCTCTAGAGTCCACTGCCATTGGCAACTAAGCAATGCCACGAGGGGCTCTGGGTCTTGTGGTTCTGGCTTCTTGCTGTCATCTGTGACCTTTATCCTCCAACCTGTGGCAGTTGTAGATATCAAGCTCCTGGTTCCCATCCAGCAGTGGTTCTCTCTTTGAAGAGAATTTTCAGGGCTGGAGAGATGGCTTAGCTGTTAAGGTGCTTGCCTGCAAAGCCAAAGGACCCAGGTTTGATTCCTCTGGACCCACATAAGCCAGATACACAAGAAGACACATGTGTCTAGAGTTCATGTGCAGAGGCTGGAGACTCTAGCATTCCTATTCTCTCTCTCTCTCTCTCTCTCTCTCTCTCTCTCTCTCTCTCTCTCTCTCCCCACCCCCGTCATCAAACAAATAAATAAGTAAATTGAGAATTTTTATCCAAATCCCCCATTATAATTCTATTCATGTTTCAAAATAGGAAAGGATTTTAAAATTAATCCCCAGGGGCTTGGGAGAGGTCTCAATGGGTAAAGTGCTTGTCACATAAGCATGAAACCCTGAGTTTAGGTCCCCAGTGACCACATAAATGCTAAGCTGTGGTACACCCACTCTCTCTCTCTCAAATAAAATATAATAAAATCTCAGGAAAAAACTATATCCCAAGAATGACATTTCTTCATCAAATATGCGTTTTAAAAAAACATTTATAACCTTAATTTTTAAATTATAGTTTATTTATTTGAGGGGTAGAGAGAAAGGGCACACCCGGGCTTCCAGCCACTGCAGATGAACTCCAGACTTATGTGCTACCATGTGCATCTGGCTTATATGGGTACTGGAGAATTGGAGCTGGGTTCTTAGGCTTCACAGGCAAGTGCATTAACTGCTAAGCCATTTGTCCAGGTCTATTTATTACTTTTTTATTAGAAAGTTGTACTCTCAGACCGCTTCCCCCACCGCAATTCTGCTGAGTATCCTCTTCAATAGGTTTAATTTGTATGCCAGTCTCTGCAGAGGATGGCGGGGGGCGGGGGGGACCGGATTGGAGAGATAGTTCAGCAGTTAAGGGTCTTGCTCAAAATATGTGTTCTGAGAACTTAATCCCAGGCCACGGGCTCAACACGCTGGACAAAAGCGCATAAGGCAATCTGCTCTCAGAGCCAACATTCCGACGGCACCAGCAATCATTAAGTCACCCAATTATAGACCAATTATTTAGTTGCCATTTTGACGAATGCTGTTGATAGAGAAATACAGAAAGTGAAAGTAGATAATGGTACAAGGTGGGAGGTGTGAAATCTGAAAATTCTTCCCCCAGGAAGTGACCTTGAAGCTTGGTGGTGCTGGGCCCACAGAGAAGGGAAGAGAGAGGGAACTGTGTAAACTCCCAAGGCTGAGTACGGCATGGACGAAAAGCAAGTCCCTCCACTGGGAACACGAGGAACAAAGACGAGCCTGGGGAGGGGAACAAGCCTTTTCCCCAGAAGTGATTTAAGCAAGTGATGCTTGTCAGAAGTCAGGTGACGCCACAGGCAATGGGGAAGTGACCACTGGAGGGAAGAAGATGAGCTGGGGAGATGGCTCAGTGGTTAAGAGCACTTGCCACAGGAGCGTGAGAGCCCAGGAGGACCTGCGGCTATCTGGGTTCCATTCCCTCGCACCCACACAAGCAGCTCGGCGTGACAACGCACAGCTGGAACCCCGGTCCCGGGGTGGGGACAAGAGAAGCACTGGGGCTTTCTCACCGAAAACAAAAAAAGGCAAAAGAGAAAGCCGGCAGCTCTGGGTGGAGTGAGCAACTCTGTCTCAAAGAAATATGTAGATGAAGAAAACACCTCAACTTCTCCTGGGGCCTCTGCAGTTGTGCACACAGAGCACACATGTGGGGACACATATGCACACCCCAAAAGGAAGAAAGGAAGATGCTTAGCAGAGAAGGAGGCTCTGAACAATCTGGTTCATCTATGTTCGACTTACCCTCTCCCCCAGTCACAGCAGGGCGCAGAATAGCCGCATATCTCAGTGGATGGCGTAGCCCCCCCCCCCCTTCCAGGGCCTGTAAACTGGGGCTCATACACAGGCAGACGAGAATCCCGGATAGCTGGGGTGTGGACCACCCTTTTCTCTGGCCCTGCCTCCTTTGAGCCTCAAGATTGTGCATTAAAGCAGGAGTCCTCTCTGCTCTTTCGGCTGGCCTGCACGAGGGTTAGTGTGCCTATTAATTTTCCACATGAGGTGATGTACGGCACAAGGAACACAGACGAGAAACAACCTGGACACTATCTCCAGCTGAGAAATCAATTCATACTTTAAATTACTCCAGGTGACCCAGTCACCACTGAGCTTCCAATTGTCATCTATCCTGATTTGTAGGATGTTGTACTCCTGGGGCGCGTAGCCCTGGGAGGTTTAACTGCTGCACCCCAGTGGCCCATTAATGTCCCTATGAGGAGGAGAGCCATGATTGAAGGCAGCTGGCTTGTCCCCAGGACAGCCAGACAGCACTGTTCAGCGTGGGTGTGGACCCCTGCTGGGCACATGCCTCTGCTCAGCTAGCAACAGTATACAACCAGCGTGCGGCAGACCCACAGCTGCGGCTCAGAGGCCGCTCCCCACACGCACACTTGACAGCTCAGCCAATGAACTGCCTGGATTATTCATTCATTTCACAAAATACACACCCGGGTCAGGTCCTCTGCCTGGCTCAGAGGGACATTAGAAAAGACACACATATATCTTAAAATCAGAGAGTTTTAAAATATTTTATTTGCTGGGCATGGTGGTGCACACCTTTAATCCCAGCACTCGGGAGGCAGAGGTAGGAGAATTGCCGTGAGTTCGAGGCCACCCTGAGACTCCATAGCGAATTCCAGGTCAGCCTGGGCTAGAGTGAGACCCTTCCTTGAAAAACCAAAAAAGGGCTGGAGAGATGGCTTAGCGATTAAGCGCTTGCCTGTGAAGCCTAAGGACCCTGGTTCAAGGCTCGGTTCCCTAGGTCCCACGTTAGCCAGATGCACAAGGGGGCGCATGCGTCTGGAGTTCGTTTGCAGAGGCTGGAAGCCCTGGCGCGCCCATTCTCTCTCTCTCCCTCTATCTGTCTTTCTCTCTGTGTCTGTTGCTCTCAAATAAATAAATAAATAAAAGAAGTTTAACTTTAAAAAAAAAAGTTGTTTTTATTTATATATACACAGAGAGAGAGAGAGAGATGGACAGAGAGAGAATGGGCAGGCCAGGGCCTATAGCCATTTTAAATAAATGCCAGATTCATGCACTACTTTGTGCATCTGGATTTACATGGATAATGAGGAATCAAGCTTGAGTCATTAGGTTTTGCAGGCAAGTGTCTTAACTACTAAGCAATCTCTCTAGCCCCCAGGGTGTTGTTATTTTTTTTTTTTTTAGAGAGAGAGAATTGGTACACCAGGGCCTCAGCCACTGTAATTAAACTCCAGACGCTTGTACCACCTAGTACACATGTGCAGCCTTGTGCTTGCCTTGTCTTTGTGCATCTGGATTACCTGTGATCTGGACAGAGATCAAGGGTGGGTCCTTAGGCTTTGCAGGCAAGCACCTGAACCTCTAAGCCATCTCTTCAGCCCCAGAGTGTTTTTTTTAAATCAATGAGGGGCATGTGTAGATGGCTCAGTTGATAAAGTGTTTGCCTCTCCACAATACAGACCTAAGCTTGGATTCTCAACACCCACATAAAATGCTGGGTAAGGTAGTTCATGCCTATAACCCCAGCTCTGGGGAGGAAGAGATGGGGAATACCTAGAGTTCACTGGATAGCTAGTCTAACTGAGTTGATGAGTTATAGGTAGAGTGAGAAACCCAATCTCAAAGAATAAAGGGGAAAGCATTTGAGAAAGACACCCACTGTTGTCCTCTGCAATGCCACACACACACACTCAAGAGCACACACACACACACACACACACACACACACACAAAGAAAAAAATAACATAGCCCTTGGGCTTAAGTCATGATTCTTCCACATAACAGATAGGTGAGCTTAGGCAGCCATGACCTCTGTGTCTTAGGCATCTCCTCACCTTTGTAATGGGCACAATGTCAATTTCCCAGAGTGGTCATAAGGGTGACATGTAGATAAATAACATAGCTTCCACTTGTCATAAAATCACACAAAATAGGCCAGTGGTTTGCAGGGACTAGGGGCAGGCAGCAGTGGAAAGTGACTGAAATGGGTACAGGGTTTCCTTAGAGGCTGGGTAAAAGTGCTCTGGAATTGGATCAGATGATGGTTGCAGAGGCACTAGCAGACACTGAAGACCAGTGTACGGTCCACTCTACAAGGATGAATCCAAGTGACAGGGGACCGACCAGCACTAAGTGAGAAGCTCTGTCACATCGCCCAAGGTTCAGGGACCACTGTGGAAGAGGTGGTGGAAAGAATGTAAGAATCAAAAGAAGGGAGGAGGGCCACAATGCTGTCATCCAGACACAAGTGGCCTCGATGTCCATGATCTCATGGTGGCTGACGCTACCTATGTAAGAGCTACATAATAGGAGAAAAAAAGGATGCCATCAAAATAAAAGAGAGCCTCGTTGGAAAGAAGGAGGGATTTAGCGGAGGAGGGATTTGGGAGGAAAGAAGGGAGGAGGTCGTGATTATGGTTATTGTCTATATTTATGGAAGTTGCCAATAAAAAGTTAAAAAGTGAAAGGGTGAATCTGCAGTATGTGAATTTTTTCTCAATAAGTTCTCTCTCTTTCTTTCTCTCTCTCTCTGTGTTTATACTCTGTATAGCATGTATAAAATTCACTTGAGGATCTCAGGAGAAGAGATAGATAAACAGTATAAATCAAAATAATGAAGATGAGAAACGGAATTCAAACGTGAGCCCCGAGCAGGAGTTTGGGAAATAGCGAGTGTCCCAGGTGTTGTATGCAATCACGAGACTGTCACACAGTTTTAGTGGCCATGTGTGGCCAATGGTTGTCATACTGTAGAAGAGTATTCTAGAAGGAAGATGGTAAAGAAAGGGAAATTTGGCAGAGAAGACACTCTTACTGACCACAGCGCTCTCACGCTGTCCTTCATGACTTGATTCCAACTCACCTGCTCTCAGCGAAGAAGACATGATCGTCCCCAATTTGACACTTGAGCAAAGTGAGGCTTAAAGAAGCAGCATGAAGTTAAGACATAGAGTTTTCTTCAAAACCGAGAGGAAAGAGGTCTGAAGAGAGAAAACAGCTAAGGTAGAAAAGGAGGACCCTGGGAGAAAGGGTGGAAGAGGGCCCAGAAGGCACATGTAACGAGCTTTTCACAAGGATAAGACTCCATGGGAGAGGGGCTGGGGACCTGGCTTCGTATAGGCCTTATGACTAGAATTTGGATCCCGAGAACCCATGGACATTGGGACGCAAGTAGTCTATGTGTCTGTGAATCCCAATCAACCTACAGCGATGTGTAGAGATGGGAGAATCCCAAAGCTTGTGGGCCACTTAGTCTGGTCCTCACAGCAACAAGGCCATATGATTGACCCTGTCCCAAGTGAGGTAGGAAGTGAAGGCTGACACCCTGAGGTTGTCCTCTGACCTCCACGTGCACGCGTGTGCGCGCACACACACACACACACACACGTGCAGAGCTCCCTCAAGGAGAGATGTCTTATGCATTCCACCCAGCAGCAGTGGTGGGTTACAAGGCCAGGAAGGTAGGAGCGCATGGAGGCCGCCACATTGCTCAGCGGGGATCAACTTGAACATGAGCATCAGCGGGAATGGTTCTCCACTCACTGGTGGTTCACCATCAGGCTCATTCCCTCAGCCTCCCCGGGCTTCTAACTTACCGGTGGTTCACAGGAATCAACGCATCTTTCTCCTCCCTCTCTGCTCACCAGCCCTTGCTCTCTCCCTCCCCTTGGTCCACAGCTCCTGCTGCTCTGTGGGTCTTGTTCAGGAATCTCTTTCCTCTCCTCTTCATGAACAGCCCAGGAGGGGCACTTTCCCCAGCTCTTCTTTCCTAATGGTAGTTGGAGGATGTCTCTCTGAGCTAAGTCTCCTCCCTAAACCCTTCACCAGGTAAGAAATGAGCCTGGAGGTGCCCACTCCTGGACGGAGCAAGCTGGTGCACTCTGCAGGTGTGATGTTTTACACAGCTTGGCTGCTGGCTCTGTCCCAGGTGACCCACTCAGCCAGGCTCCCTGAACAGGGAGAGCTTGCTCCTCCTCCAAAATCTTCAGATATGTGGGCAACCCGGGAATGAGAAGGATAGCCTAAAAACCAAAGGACGGGCTAGCTCCCAGGTCATAGCACACACCAACCAGGGGAAGACTGGCAGCTGCGCACAGCAAAAGATCCTAGACATACCTAATTCAGGGCTAGGATACCATCACCGTTTAGTTATGTCCCCTTGGGAGACTGACGTAATGCACTCTTCTCTGAACCCTGCAAAGCTTGTTGCCTTATATTTAAAGGTAAACATTTTCTAAAGAATGGGAATGGCAAGGAAGTGCCTTGCCCAGTTGCAGTAAGATTTAAAGCATAAGAGAGAGGGAGGGAGGGAGGGAAGGAGGGAGAAAAAAGGAAGGAGAGAAGGAAGGGAGGAAAGAAGAAAGGAAGGAAGTAAGGAAGGAAGGGAGGGAGGGAGGGAGGGAGGGAGGGAGGGAGGGAGAAAAAAGGAAGGAGGGAAGGAAGGGAGGAAAGAAGAAAGGAAGGAAGGAAGGGAGGGAGGGAGGGAGGGAGGGAGAAAAAAGGAAGGAGGGAAGGAAGGGAGGAAGACAGTAAAATAAATAAATGATGGACATTCCAAGTAAATGAAACAAGATTGTCCAAAGCCTAGAGATGTGGGGGGAAAAAGCAGAAAAATGACTAGGAAACTATACCCAATTTAGTTTGTCAAGAATGTAAAATAGAAAAGAAGCAAGTGAAGGGATGAGTGGGATTGGTGGGGGAGGAGCAATTGCTGAAGGCTCCAGAATACCTCGATGACTTAAAATTTCCTGCTGCAGGCAGTAAGGCGCCTCCACGCTGGTTTTCGAGCAGGGAAAGGAAGTGGTCTGATTGGCAATTTAGAAATACCACTCAGGAAAAAGAAATACGGAGCCAAGGTCTAAAGTGACCGGAGATTGACTTTAATCAGCGGCCATGACAACAGGAACCAAAAGAGAACCGTAGCAGCAGGCTGAGCTGGTTGTATGAGAAACCCGAGGAAGCATGAGGGATCTAGGGTAGGTTTCAGGCCAATAGTGTTGTAAACTCTGCATATTGTATGAAGAAGGAGATTACAGAAAAGAGACTTGGGGGCCCTGGGAGACAATGAGACTGACACTGTCGCCACAAGGAGGAACAGGCTCAGAGGCCCACGCCTGCCTTATCAAACAGCAAGGGCACTCGCTCAGGAAGAGCATCCAGGACTGTCTCCAAGTAATTCCCATCCCTCGGTGAGTCATTTCACTTTGCAACAAAATGAATGTAAAAAAATTAAATTTTATGGACAAATAATTTGAACAGGCACTCCACAAAAGAAGATACACAAATGGCCAATCAACACATAAAAATATGTTCAGCCTCATTAGCCACCAGGGAAATAAATATTAAAGGCATAATGGAAAACAGTTCATGTATATAAAATAGGGTGCCTGAAATTTCGTACAGACAGATGATAAGATAACCAGAGCATGTGGAGATGTGAAATCCTCAGACGCTGGTGAGGAGAAAAGGAGTTATGCTGTTGTGGACTGAAGTAAGTGGACTTTGGGGCTGGAAGGATGGCTTAGCAGTTAAGTGTTTGCCTGCAAACCCAAAGGACCCAGGTTCGATTCCCCAGGACCCACATTAGCCAGATGCACAAGGAGGCGCATGCATCTGGAGTTCATTTGCAGTGGCTGGAGGCTCTGGCTCGCCCTTTCTCTCCCTCTCTCTCTCTCTCTCTCTCTCTCTGTCCCTCTTGCTTTGTCAAATAAATAAATAAATAAAAATAAGTGGACTTTAGGAGGTTGACAAAGCCAAAAACTAAAAGAGCATTGGCCAGGGGTAGACCTGACAGAACTTATATATGTGCTGGTAGGAATGTAACATGGCACAATTTTCTAATTCTCTATTCCTAGGAGTTTACACAAGGGTTAGAAGAACTTATGAAATCACAATATGTGTGCGGCTCTAGTGGCAGTAGTCCAAAGCTACAAATGACCCAAATGTGCATAAATTAATGAGTGAATGACTAATTGTGGTATGTCTACACATTGGGTATTAAAAAGTTAAGGATAATAAATAGATGCACAGAAAAAAAAAAAAAACTAGATAAACCTCAACACATTTACGCAGGCAATAGAAGCTAGAGTATGATGAAGTGATTTTCAAAGCACTGAATTAAAGTAGACACCAGCCTAGATTCCGTCATCAGCGAGAAGACCTTCCCAAAGTACAGACGACATTAGTCATTTTCAAATGAATAACTGATTACTCTGCCAGAAACCATCATAAGAAGTTTACATACGTTTAACTACTCAGCACCGAATCTGACATTGGGAAAGAGCGATGCTATGTAGCATAGCAGTGGTCCATAGAAAGAATGCGAGTGGGAGAAAGACATTGTGGATAATTTTAGCATTCCATCTAACTATTGGTGGGAAATCAAAATGAGGAACAAAAAAAGAACATAATAAAGACAAGTAGAAAACATTAACTGTGCAACAGAGAGGCTCAACGGGGTCAAGACATGGTACTTTAACACTCTAATAAAATTTCAAAAACACACAAAACAACAACAACAAAAACCTTAGTGTGGTGGTTTAATTCCGGTGTCCCCCATAAACTTAGGTGTTCTGAATGCTAGGTTTCCAGCTGATGGAGATTTGGGAATTAATGCCTCCTGGAGGGAGTGTATTGTTGGGGGCGGGCTTATGGGTATTATAGCCAATTTCTCCTTCCCAGTGTTTGGCACACCCTCCTGTTGCTGTTGTCCACCTTATGTTGGCCAGGGGGGTGATGTCCACCTTCTGCTCATGCCATCATTTTCCCCTGCCATTGTGGAGCTTCCCCTCGAGCCTGTAAGCCAAAATAAATCTCTTTTTCCCAGAAGCTGCTCTTGGTTGGGTGATTTCTACCAGCAAAGTGAACCGGACTGCAACACTTAGGAAGCTGGACAAGAGAGAACAGCAGTAACCAAAGGCAAAGCAAAGGAGGAAATGTCACAAGCGCTTCTGTAGCCATTAAAAATCATAACTACCAGGGGGGATGAAGATATGGCTTAGCGGTTTTATATATATATACATACATACATATACATATATACACACATATATATACACATATATATACATACATATATATATTTGAGAGAGATAGAAGCATATATATATGTACATATATATATGCTTCTATCTCTCACAAATAAATAAAAAAATCGTAACTCCCAGGGCTAGGGATGTGGCTCTGTGGGAAGACACTTGTCTTGTAAGTCCAGGGCCTTATATTCAACCCCCTGAAGCTGCTGAATAGTAAAAAATTAGGACACTAACTACCATGAGTTACCCAATAGGAAATAGATGATTTGAAGACCCCTATAACTATTACAGAAAATAAATTTCCTTTGGGTTTTTTGTGTGTGCCAAAGATTGAACCCAGGGCCTTGTACACACTAAACAAGTGTTCCTCTCAGCCTTGATTTTGCAATGAAAATGTCCTGATGAGAAATCTCCAGGCCCAGGTGGTTTCGCTGAAAAATTCTATCAAACATTTGAAGAAAAATGTGATACAATTCTACAAAATCCCCCTAGAAAATAGAACAGGAGCGATTACATCTCATCTCTTCAGGAGGCTGAGATTGCCCTGATACCAAAACAACATGACAGCAATACAAAAAGAGAGAGAGAGAGAAAACTACAGACCAACGTGTTTCCTCAGACAGACATAAAAATTATTAAGAAAATATTAAACCAGGTGTGGTGGCGCACGCCTTTAATCCCAGCACTCAGGAGGCAGAGGTAGGAGGATTGCTGTGAGTTCAAGGCCACCCTGAGACTCCATAATGAATTCCAGGTCAATCTGGGCTAGAGTGAGACCCTACCTTGGAAAAAAAAAAAAAAAAAAAAAAAAAAAAAAAAAGAAAGAAAGAAAAGAATATATAAAGAAATAAAATGTATGGCATATATTGATATATACCATAGCCAAGTGTAGTTCGTTCAACAAATAAAAAGCTAGTTGATATTCAAATATCAGTCAGTGTAATTTATTGTACTAACAGCCAAAGGGAAAATTAAAATAATTAGTTCAGGAGGAAACAAAGCATGTGATAAAATTCAACATCCAGGGGCTGGAGAGATGGCTCGGCAGTTAAGGCGCTTGTGTGCACAGCCTAAGGAGCCAGGTTCAGTTCCCCAGCACCCACATAAAGCCAAACACACAAGGTGGCACATGCATCTAGAGTTTGACTGCAGTGGCTAGAGGCCTTGGCATGTCCATTTTCTCTCTCCCACCAGAAAGAAATAAAATATTTTTTTTTAATTTTTTTTTGTTACTTTTATTTAGTTGAGAGCAACAGAGTGAGAAAGAGGCAGATAGAGAGAGAAAGAGAGAGAGAATGGGCGCGCCAGGGCTTCAGCCCTGCAAACGAACTCCAGATGTCTACGCCCCCTTGTGCATCTGGCTAACGTGGGTCCTGGGGAATTGAGCCTTGAACCATGGTCATTTGGCTTCACAGGCAAGCACTTAACTGCTAAGCCATCTCTCCAGCCCTAAAATATATTTTTTTTAATTTGACATCCGTTGATGACTTTTTAAGCTTCTTTTTAAAACTAGGGATCAAAGGGAATGAGCACAATTGAACATGGAGCAGCTACACGAAGCCATTGTATTACCTAGAAAGGGACTAAATATTTTTTCTCTAAAACTTGGAAGGCAGGTAAGGGTGTTCACTCTCATCATGCTTAACATAGCACCGGATTCCTATCCAGCATAATAGAGCAAGGAAATACTAAAATGAAAGAAGAATAAATAAAGTGTATAGGTTGGAAATAAAATTGTTCTTGTTTTCAAATGATACAATATTTTGCATAGAAAATCTTCAGCAAACTACAAAGAAAATTCTAGAACTAACAAGTGAGTTCATCTAGGTCACAGCAAATAAGATCAACATACAAATGTCAATTGTGCTTTCATACACCAGCAATACTAGTGCGGAAAATAAAATGCTGCTTGCAACCACTTAAGAAGTACAACGAGATACTTGGGTACAAAACATGTGTGAGCCTTGTGTGCTAAACGGTGCAAAACTTTGAAAAGGAGATCTAAAGAAGTAGATCTGGTCGCGATGTGTGTGGCACGCAGAGGCGGGCTGGCCACCTCTCATTCCTGGAAGTTTTGCAGAGCACTGATTTCTACGGACTCTAAAATGGGCTTCATATAAAGAAACCCCTGGAGCATTAATGGACAAAAACGTGAATCATTTTGTACTGTGGCATTCAAATCCTAGCACTTTGGGAGATCATCAAGCACGTTTTTGAAGACTATGGCCCATCACCATTATGCATTCAAGAGTTGAGTATGAATGACTTCTTCAAGACCTAGATCCTCTTCAAAAGCTTCGTGTCATCTGCATTGAACCCTCACACAAGTAAAAACTGAAAGGGGCTAAAATCCATGAATACATTTTTATAGCCCTTTCTCAATTTCCTTGGCTATCGGGATCCTTTATATTGCTCCTATTACTCTAGACAAGAGCCATGCTTTCGAAAAAATAAAAGTTCTGCGGCCACATAAAAAAAAAGAAGTAGATCTCCTATCTTCACGGGATGGAAAACTCAACATGGTAAAGACATTAGTTCTCTCAAAAAGAGACATAGGGGCTGGAGAGATGGCTTAGCGGTTAAGCGCTTGCCTGTGGAGCCTAAGGACCCCGGTTCGAGGCTCCGTTCCCCAGGTCCCATGTTAGCCAGATGCACAAGGGGGCGCACGTGTCTGGAGTTCGTTTGCAGAGGCTCCCTGGGCTGCCCATTCTCTCTCTCTCCCTCTATCTGTCTTTCTCTCTGTGTCTGTCGCTCTCAAATAAATAAATAAAAAATTTAAAAATAAAAAATAAAAAAAGAGAGACATAGGCTGAATGCAGTCCCTACCAAAATCCTACCAATATTTTTTTAAATATTTTATTTATTTGCAAGGAGAGAGAGAGAATGGGCACACCAAGGCCTCCAGCTACTGCAAATGAACTCCAAATTCATGCACCACTTTGTGCATCTGGCTTTACATGGGTACTGGGGAATCAAACCCACATTGTTAGCCTTTACAGGCAAGTGCCTTAACTACTAAGCCATCTCTCAAACCCATACCAAGATCTTTTGAGTATATAAATAGTCTCATTCTAAAATTGATTTGAAAAACAGTGGAATTATAATGGCTAAAAAGTCTTTGAAAGTAGCAGATTTTAAAATGAGGGGTGGAGCGATCTCCTAGTGGTTAAGGCTCTTGCCTGTGAAGCCTAAGGACCCGTATTTGACCTCCAGATGCCTCGAAAGCCAGATGCACAAAGTGGCACAGGCGCACAAGGTGGTACATGCATCTGGAGCTCAATTATAGTGGCTGGAGGCCCTGGCACACCAATTCTCCCTCTCTCTCACTGCTCATTCTCTCTCATTTAAAAAAAAAAAAAAAAAAAAGGCCAGACTGTTGGGCTTGCCTCAGAAAAAAAAGAAAAAAAAAGTACTGTGCTCCATTTTAATATTTAGGTAGCAACTACAATCAATACTGTGATTCACAAAGCAATAAACACTTAAATCGATGGACTAGAACACAGAATCCCACAGGAACATGTAAAACCGGTTTTGACAAAAGCCACTCAATAGAAGGATGGTGCGTAATTCAGTTTTCTGTTGCTATAACAAAATATCTGAGATATTCAACTGACGAAAAGCAAACTTTCATTTTGGCTCATTATTTGGAAGGTTCTCGTCTATGATTGGATGACCTATACTATGGCAGTACGTTGTGGCAGGAATTCACGGCAGAGAAAGACCACTTATGTAGTGGCCAGAACCAAGAAGGATGTTGGGGCTGGGGAGATGGCTCAGTGTTTAAAGCCACTTGCTTGCAAAGCCTAATAGCCCAGGTTCAACTTCTAAGCAATTCATGTAAGCCAGATGCAAAAAAAAAAAAAAAAAAAGAGGCATAAGTGCCTGACTTTCATTTGCAGTGGCAAGAGACTCTGGCAGGGGAGTGCATGCACACACGCACACATGTGCACACACACAAATACACACACACAATTTATTAAAATAAAATAACAAAAATAAAGAGACCCGAGTCACAATCCCATTCAAGAGTATGCCCCCGATGACCTAAAGACCCCCCACTAGGGCCCACCCCTTAAAGTTTCCCCACCCTGCAGAAGCATCAAGCTGCTGACCAACCCTTCGCTGCCCTGGCCTCAAGAGGGCCATCTTACATTCGAACTATAGCAGAAGACCTGTTCAGCAAACCAGGCTGGAACCCTTGGTATCCACAGACCAGAAAGAGACTTGATCTAAACCCCCTTCCTCTTATAAAGATTAGCCTCAAAGAGATCACACATTTAAATGGAACTACAGAGCTTTCTGAAGGGGTTGTATATCTAAATATTAAGTGGAAAGGAAGGGAGGAGGGTACTTAATAGGTTGATATTGTATATATGTAAGTAGAATGATTGAGATGGGGAGGTAATATGATGGAGAATGAAATTTCAAAGGGGAAAGTGGGGGGGGCAGGGAGGGAATTACCATGGGATTTTTTTTTTAATTTATTTATTTGAGAGCGACAGACACAGAGAGAAAGACAGGTAGAGGGAGAGGGAGAGAACGGGCGCGCCAGGGCTTCCAGCCTCTGCAAACGAACTCCAGACGCGTGCGCCCCCTTGTGCATCTGGCTAACGTGGGACCTGGGGAACCGAGCCTCGAACCGGGGTCCTTAGGCTTCACAGGCAAGCGCTTAACCGCTAAGCCATCTCTCCAGCCCACCATGGGATTTTTTTTTATAATCATGGAAAATGCTAATAAAAATTTTAAAAAATGTTTTTAGACTTCAAAATGTTTAAAAAATAAATAAATAAATAAATATTAAGTGGTTGACCAGGAAGTCTTCAAGGAAAAGGTACAGGGAAAAAAAAAAACCCTTTAAGGCATTAAAGATTACCTAAAATTTCTCTTTTCTTCTTCTTTTTTTTTCCTCTCCTCCACCCACGCACGGTCTTTTGATGATATCTCACTCACATAGAGCTTTGGGTGATCTCCAACTCAGAATTCTCCAGCCTTGGCTGCCTGAATACTTTAGTACTCACAAAAAAAGATTAACAAACTAGGCCACATTACAATTAAGAAATTTTTCCAGGCATGGTGGCACATGCCTTTAATCCCAGCACTTGGGAGGCAGGGGTAGGAGGATTGCCGTGAATTCAAGGCCACCCTGAGACTACATAGTGAATTCCAGGTCAGCCTGGACCAGAGGGAGACCCTACCTTGAAAAACCAAAAATGAATACATAAATAAAATAAAATTAAGAAATTTTATTTATGAAAAGGCAAGACACAAGCAGGAAGATCTGAGGGTAGGAAAGCAAGCCCGAGGCCAGTGAAACATGTCCACAATCCATCTGCATTACACACAAAGAAGAACCATATCAAAAAGAGAAGATGTCTAGAAGACAGTAAGAAAAAAGTCTGGTAGAAAAAGTCATTCTTCAAATACATGTCAATGCACCCAAAAGAATGGCTGAAAACGAGTGAGAAAAAGACAATATCACACGTTGGCAAGGAGCAACTGAAACTTACAGAGCCCTGTGCGGAGAGTGCAGATTTGCATAACCACTGTAGAAAACTCTTTGGCAAAACCACTCATGTTAATTTCATTCATAATCAATAATTTAGTGATTTCATCAAAACAATAGAAGAAAAGTAAATGTCCACCCATAATAAAGGGGATAAATAAATTGTAATACTCTATACTGTATAAGTACTGTATACCGTACAAGAAGGAGTGAATTACTGCTCTATACAGCAGCATGCTTGAATCTCAACATCATCTTGAATGAAAGAATTAGCACCAAAAAAAAAAAAAAAAAAAAAAAAAAAACCCTTGGGTTAGTCTACTTATACATGTATAGTGTTGAGACAGGTTAAAAAAAAAAAAACTTATGATGGTAAATTCAAGGTTATACTGACCCCTGAAAGGAAAAGAGAGGGTGATGATGAAGAAGGGAACATTAGGACATAGCTGATGTTGTGTTTCTTGGGCTGGTTAATAGTGACATAAATGCATTCCTTTAGTAAGAATACACTGTGCTCACTCATAGCTTATGAACTTTTCATGAATGTTACCTTTTGTAGTGGTTTGATTCAGGTGTCCCCCATAAACTTAGGTGTTCTGAAAGCTAGGTTCCCAGCTGATGGAGATTTGGGAATTAACGCCTCCTGGAGGGAGTGTATTGTTGGGGGCGGGCTTATGGGTGTTATAGCCAGTGTCCCCTTGCCAGTGTTTGGCACACTCTCCTGTTGATATTGTCTACCTTCTGTTGGCCAGGAGGTGATGTCCACCCTCTGCTCATGCCATTGTTTCCATTTTCCCTGCCATTGTGGAGCTTCCCCTTGAGCCTGTAGGCCAAAATTAACCTCTTTTTCCCAGAAGCTGCTCTTGGTTGGGTGATTTCTACCAACAATGCGAACCTGACTACAACAGTAAAGTGGTACCAAGGAGTAGGATTGATGTTAGACACCTGACTGTGTGGCTTTGGCCTTTTGGAACTGATTTTCAAGAGGAATGTGGAAGGATTTGAAATCTTGGCCTAAGAGATGCCTTGCAGTGCTATAAGTACAGCTTGATGGACTGTTCTGGTCAGAGTTGAAAGACCTGAATGCAGTAAGAACTATGGACTGTGAGGTTTGGCTTATGAGAGTGAGAAAGAGCTTTGCCTGGACTGGGCTAGCAGTTTGTGTGGGAAGCTTGCTCTTATGCCCATGTCCTGAGAAGTTGTGCAGGGTTGCTTTGCGTAGAAATGAACTGGTGTGAGCAGAGGGATATGGCACAGAAAAAAATGAAATCTTTGGGTGAACTGCTGCCCGTTCAGCTGCAACTGAGAGATTACAACCTTTGAGATTGGGCCAGCTGACCTGCACTGGGGCAATAGGAAGAATATAGAGTCTTTTGAAGGGGCCTGAGTGCTCAAGGAGTGTCCTGTTCTTCAAAGTCTGCTTTATTCCCCCCTGGATTAACAAATAGGCACCCTACCTGATATTGTGGAGTATAAGAAATGTAGGAAAGAGAGAATCATTGAATTTGCAACACGGTCTTGTGTTTTGGAAATGGCCAATGGCAATGAGAAGCAGATTTCCCAGTTGCCTGCATAGAGACCTTATGGGGCCACAAGGATGAACCATAGATTGCAGTGGAGACCCAGTGAAGATGCCAGGACCTTGAGATGGCTGCCAAGGAGAGCTGCCAAGGAGCGCTGACGGCCCCAGTGAAGTTTTCCAGGATTGTGAATAGACTAACTGGAAGGTCAGAGTAGGAACTCCAGAGACTTATTGCTGGTTAGAGTTACTGGACTTGGAAGTTTGTCACTAACTAAAGTTGTTGAAGCTACAGAATTTGGTGTTTGCCCTGTCTGTTTAAATCATGTATTGCTTGAGTATTTCTTTGCTATGCCATCTTTTGCAGTGTGAATATTTATTCTGTGCCATTATGGGTTTTGGGGGGGATTTTTTTGGTATTATGGCTCAGTTAAAAGACCTTGAACTATGGGGATGTACGAATATCATTGGAATTAATAAAAATTACAGGTACTTTTAAAGTTAAACTGAATGAATTGTATTTTACATCATATATCAATATCAGTTTATAGGGGCCAGGGGTGGAATGTGGTCGTTTAATTCAGCTGTCCCCCATAAAGTTGGGTGTTCTGAATGCTAGGTTCCCAGCTGATGGAGATTTGGGAATTAACACCTCCTGGAGGGAGTGTATTGTTGGGGGTGGGCTTATGGGTGTTATAGCCATTCTTCCCAAGCCAGTGTTTGGCACACTCTCCTGTTGATATTGTCCACCGTATGTTGGCCAGGAGGTGATATCCACCCTCTGCTCATGCCATTGTTTCCCCCTGCCATCATGGAGCTTCCCCTCAAGTCTGTAAGCCAAAATAAACCTCTTTTTCCCAGAAGCTGCTCTTGGTTGGGTGATTTTTACCAATAATGCGAACCTGGCTGCAACACGCTTCAACAAAAATTATTCAAAGTCAGGTTTGAGGAACTGCTGACATAGCTCTGAGCCTGCCTCACGAGGCTGAAGAGCTGAACTCAGTTCCCAGTACTCATGTAAATGCAGAGTGGATCTCTTGCTGGCCAGACAGTCTAGCCTAACTGGTGAACTCCAGTAAGAAGCCCTGTCTCAGCCAGGCATGGTGGCACATGCCTTTAATTCCAGCACTCGGGAGGCAGAGGTAGGAGGATCGCCATGGGTTCAAGGCCACCCTAAGACTACATAGTGAATTCCAGGTCAGCCTGAGCTAGAGTGAGACCCTGACTTGAAAAACCAAAAAAAAAAAAAGAAACCCTGTCTCAAAAGGGGGTTCATTTTCTCTCTCCCAAATAAATAAGTAAAATATTTAAACATTCTGTATCTCTGTCTCAAAAAAAAAATAAATATTTTTTAAAGGGCTAGAGACATGGCTTAGTGGTTTAGGCACTTGCCTACAAAGCCAAAGGACCCAGATTCAATTCCCCAGGACTCATGTAAGCCAGATGCACATGGCACGTGCATTTGCGCTGGCTGGATGCCCTGGCGTGCCCATTCTCTCCCTCCTTCCCTCCCTCCCTCCTCAAATAAATAAAATACTTTTTTATTTTATTTTTTATTTTTTTATTTATTTATATGAGAACGACAGACACAGAGAGAAAGACAGATAGAGGGAGAGAGAGAATGGGCGTGCCAGGGCTTCCAGCCTCTGCAAACGAACTCCAGACGCGTGCACCCCCTTGTGCATCTGGCTAACGTGGGACCTGGGGAATGGAGCCTCGAACCGGGGTCCTTAGGCTTCACAGGCAAGCGCTTAACCGCTAGGCCATCTCTCCAGCCCCCAATAAAATATTTTTTAAACAAAGGGCTGGGTAGTTACCTGAGGATGACACCCAAGGTTGCCCTCCGGCCTCCCCACACATGGGCACCCCCACAAGGAGAAGAAAGGGTTTCTTTGTAATGGTGCCGATCACTATACACAAAATGGCTTTCAGACACAGATTACCTTAGAGAGGGTATGAAAAAATAGCAACCACCCAAGAGACCTCATGCCCGGAACTCAGGAGCTCAGCAGAAGTGAGTGCTGAGGACTGAGAGCGGGTGGAGCCAGGGAAGAAGGCCGAACATCAGGCCGGGAAGGAACATCAGGCCGGGAAGCAATGGAGCCGGAAGATCCCTGGAGTGCGGTGATGGGAAGGAGCTCTCAGCCGCGACGCCGCCGTTTGCAGGGAAGGAGCAGTACCTAGGTGCTCACGAACACAGCATCACAGAGAATGGGGCGCTCTGAAACCCCCGCTTCTCTGACCATTTATCTCAGTCATGTCTACCCTTGCTGTGGAGTGTTTCTTGGTTCCCAGCTGACGCAGGTCACCTTGCAGTCTTAACTACAGAAGTGAACTTCTGCGTGACAATTCCCAGAGGATCTCAGCAGAGGAGATGAAGGTGTCACAATGATATATACTAAATATTCAAACCCACCCTTTCCCTCTCACCCTCTCTCCTTGGTCTTGGAAAAATCAAGGTTGTTTATAATACAATAATGAAATAAAAATAAAGTCATTCATCAAGAACCCTGTATTTATTTTCTTTCTGTCTGAAGGTTGTTAAATCCTAATTATCCCGAACTATTTTCATACTGCTGAGCAGCCTCCACTTATGAAGTCAGTAATTAATATTCAATTTGCCTAGAGCTTTCAAATTTGCATGTTAATTATTGATTTCTTAATCACCAGTATGGGTATTCAAGTGCTTTGGAGAACGCTGACATTTCAGTAAATGTTACAGGAGTGATCATCTCTGAAGATTGGGGTTTTTAAGAAAATATTTTGCAATCTTTTATTTTCAGCTTTCTTCTCTACCTGCAACCCTGATCCTTCTCCTCAAACATTTGTCTGCACCAGGTGAGGCTGTTACTGATAGGATTCTGGGTTCCCATCCAGGAAGGAGCAATGTCACCCGTGATGGTGTCTGCCTGGACAGCCTTCCTCAGCGTCCCCTCATCGGAGAAGATGAGGAAGAGTGAGGAACCTTGGTCACGTGGTGCAAGGATCTGAGACTCCTGTTGCTGGACACTGGGGAAGAGACCTGGCTGAGGTGATCGCTCAGACTGAGCTATCTGGACAAGGCTGAAGCTCCAGAGGGCTGTAGTTGGGCAGCTGAGAAAATTGACGAGAGGACTTTCAGGTGACATGAGAAAGCCAGACAAGCAGTGGCATCAAAGTTGTGGTCGAGTGAGTCTTTCACAAGACTCCAGCGAGCCAAGGGAAGACCCGAGGAATGGGGTCTACTGGATTCCTAGAGGAACTGAACTGACAAGAACTAAACATCTTCTCATGAATTTAGTTTCCTGGGCCGATGCTCAGAGAGGGGCTCCAGATAGAACTGGGAGCCTGAGTATGTTTTCACCACGGTCCTCCCATGGCGAGCATCAAAGGCATGCAGCCTCTCCTCTCGTTCCCTCACACAGGCTACAGTGAGGTTTCAGCCTCACAGGACAGCTCGTGAAATACCACATGATTGCGAGTTGTGCAAGAAAGCCTGAGCTGCCAAGTCCATCCAAGCTATGCGCAAGGCAGTCAGGGGACCAGCTGAGAGGTAGGAAAAGATGTGTGTGGCCAAACATTGGAAGAAGTGGAGTAGAAGCAAATGATTCTGTCATGGTATGACAGGCCAGAGAATGGACAGAGATATAGAAGGAGTGGATACGGGGCGAGCAACTTAAGAATAAACCTCTTTAAAGCCAGGCATCATGGCGCATGCCTTTAATCCCAACACTCAGGAGGCAGAGGTAGGATGAGTTCGAGGCCACCCTGAGACTACATAGTGAATTCCAGTTCAGCCTGGACTAGAGTGAGATTTACCTCAAAAGACAAATCATCATCATCATCATCATCATCATCATCATCATCTCGTGTACCCCAGGTGGCCTACAACTTGATTTGTAGCTGAGGATAACAACAAATTTCTTTTTATCTCATGTGTGTGTGTGTGTGTGTGTGTGTGTGTGTTGTATGTGTATGTGTGTATGCCTGTTTATATGTGCGTGGGAACACCTGTGTATGTACATACATGTGCATATGTGTATGTGCAGAGGCCAGAGGTCATTTGGGGTGTCTTCCTCAGTTGCTCCTCACTTAATTTGTTGACATGGGATAATTCACTAAACACAGAGCTCACCAACTTGGCTAGTGTGGTGGTTTGATTCAGGTGTCCCCCATAAACTTAGGTGTTCTGAATGCTAGGTTCCCAGCTGATGGAGATTTGGGAATTAATGCCTCCTGGAGGGAGCGTATTGTTGGGGGTGGGCTTATGGGTGTTATAGCCAGTGTTCCCTTGCCAGTGTTTGGCACACTCTCCTGTTGCTATTGTCCACCTTACATTGGCCAGGGGATGATGTCCACCCTCTGTGCATGCCATCATTTTCTCTGCCACCGTGGAGCTTCCCCTTGAGCCAGTAAGCCAAAATCAACCAGCAATGCGGACCTGACTGCAACATCTAGCTAGCCAGCTTGTCCTGATGATACAGCTGCCCAAGCACTGGAATTATAGTCGTAAAACGCCATGTCCAGCATGCGCACACGTGTGTGTGTGCGTGCATGCATGTGTGTGTGCACGCACTGGGGATCTGAACTCAGGTCATCGCTCTTGGGCAGTAATGCTCTGCCAGCTCATCCATCCATTTGTTCAGCTTCGACATTCATCTGACCTCCTTGCCTCCACCTCCCAAGCGTCGGGATTCCAGGCCTGTGTCCCCACATCTGCTTTATGTGAAACTGGGGATCGGACCCAGACCTGCCTGCATGCTAGACAAGCCCTGGACCCACTGGGTGGCTACGTGCCAAGCTCCAAGATGAAGTTTTTTTCAATTTTTTTTTTGTTTATTTTTATTTATTTGAGAGCAACAGACAGAGAGAGAGAGAGAGAGAATGGGCACACCAGGACCTCCAACCACTACAAACTCCAGATATGTGCACCTCCTTGTGCATCTGGCTAACGTGGATCCTAGGGAACCCAGCCTCAAACCAGGGTCCTTAGGCTTCACAGGCAAGCGCTTAACCGCTAAGCCATCTCTCCTGTCCAAGTTCTTTGCCTTACCGTTTGACACCATACTGCCCAGGTTGCCAACCAGGTCTCAAAACAAAAGGCTCCCATTAGACAAAGTGTTAAGAGGGTCCAGATGGCAAATTCAATGACTTAGCTGCTCCCCCAGACACCTGTCACCCCGGGGGGGGGCCTTCCTGCAACAACTTGTTACTAACAAACCCCAGCAGAGCGGGGTCAGTGCAACAAACACTTCCTTTTATGACGGCTGACTGCCATAGAGGGGTTTGAACCCACCAACAAGCACGTCCTGCTAGTATGACTGGCAGGAACAGAGAAGGCCTGGGAACACCTACAGAAACCTCTGGATGTCATTTGAAAAGACAAGGTTGGGGGAAGGTGGCTTTCTAGGAGCCACCATGAAGTCATGGGCCCTTGCTTTATGCTGACCACTCCGTTATTCCACTCAGTGAATTGATCCAAAGAGGCTGTTTCCCAGCAAGAAATGTAGCTGGTAGAACGTATCTAAATATCAATGGCCTGTATCCCAAAGTACCTTAATGCGGCTTTCAATAAATTAGCTGACCATGTTTCTATCATCCAAGAGAAATGGACTGGGGAGATGGATTTACGGCGAGTGTCTTTTAAGTGACCCAGGTGGGTAGCATGAATCCACTGATGAGCTTTAGGCAGCACTTTCAGTCTGGGGGCTTTGTACCCACAGTTAATCCCAGATCCTTTCAAATTCAAGAGGAAGCTAGATTTGGCCATGTGTACATCTGCTGCCTCCCTTAAATTCTGCCCATCCTATTTCTGAGAGATTTCTGCATCCCGCTAAACTCTAAGCCTGACGTCCAATGTTTCTAAAATGGCTCTAATGTGGATCAGCCACACAGCCCTGACCCCCCTCCTTGCATGCCCGCTGCGCGAGATGGTATTCCTAGCCCAAGGCTTCACCCTTTTTGGTCCACTCACAGTCTTTGTTGACCTTGCTATTGTCCTATTAAAAAAGCAAAACATGATGCTGAGGAGTTGGCTCCATCAGTGAAGTGCTTACCTCACACGGATGAGGACCTGAGTTCAATCTCCAGGACCCATAAAAAAAATGTAGGGTGTGGTGGCACAACCTTCTTGTCCCCTTACTAGAGAGGTATAGTGGAAGGATCCCTGAGATTCACTGCCCACTCACCAATCTAAACTATTTGGCAAGCTTCAGGCCAGTGAAAAACCTTGTTTTAGAAAGGGGTAGGACTAGAGAGACGGCTCAGCCGTTGAGGTACTTGCCTGCAAAGCCTAATGATATGGGTTCAGTTGTCCAGGACTCATGTAAAGCCAGATGCACAAGGTAGCATGTGCTTCTAGAGTTCATTTGTGGTTGCTGGAAACCCTGGTACATCCATTCTTTGCCTCCCTCTTCTCTCTCTCTCCTTACAAATAAATAAAAAATATATTTTTTTTAAATTTTTATTTTATTTATTTGAGAGAGACAGACACAGAGAGAGAGAGAGAGGCAGAGAGAGAGAGAGAATGGGCACGCCAGGGCCTCCAGCCACTGCAAATGAACTCCAGACGCGTGTGCCCCCTTGTGCATCTGGCTAACGTGGGTCCTGGGGAATCGAGCCTTGAACTGGGGTCCTTAGGCTTCACAGGCAAGCGTTTAACCGCTAAGCCATCTCTCCAGCCCAATAAAAAATATTTTTTAAAGGTGGATGGTGGGCTGGAGAGATGGCATAGTGGTTAAGTGCTTGCTTGTGAAGCCTAAGGACCCTGGTTTGAAGCTTGATTCCCCAGGACACACGTAAGCCAGATACACAAGGTGGATCATGCATCTAGAGTTCATTTACAATGCTGGAGGTTTGGTGTGCCCATTCTCCCTCTCTCTGTTGTTCTTAAATAAATAAATAAATATTTTTAAAAAATGTTTTTAAATTAAAAAAGGTGGGTGGTGCCTAAGGAATGCCACCCACGGTCCTCTGGCCTGCACGTGTACACAGAAAGAGAGAAAAAAAAATCCTATACCAAGCCCCATTTTGCCCTAGCAATTTTAGGCATATATATCCCTTGCTTCAGCAAAGGAGATATGAGGTGCGTGGGCAAATAAAGTTTTGGAGAGCTTGATTTATGTTTCTGGCAAAGATATACCTTGTGGGTATCTGGTACCCTGCGGGCGCTCCCTCACCTCCATCTCGAGAGAATAAGAAAATTCGTGTGCTCTCCCATGCTGTTGGAGACAGCAGGAAACGCTGTCTATGGTCTCTGCCACAAACAGCGATTTCTCTTTCCTCCTCCCACGCGGAGATCGTTGTTTTAGGCTGCACACTTGATTGGATTAAGAAATGCCTGGGGCATTCGGTGAGGCACACTCTGGGGTGTGGAATGTGTGGGCGGCTCCAGAGAGAATTAACTCAGGAGAGAAGACTGGCCCTGAATGTGGGCAGCGCCACTAAAAAGAGAGAGAGAGAAATGAGCTGAGTGCCAGCTTGCCTATTTTCCACTTCCTCTTCTGCGCAGATGTGAGCAAGCAGTCTCCTGCTCCCACTGCCACAGCCCTGAGCTGCTCCTGTCAACACCCTTCTGCCATGATGGATGACAAAAATACATCCTTCCTCCGCCCTTCAGGTGCTTTCCTCCGCCCTTCAGGTGCTTTCTCGGGGATCTGGTCACAGGGCTGGGAAAAGTTACCCATATCATGGCTGCGGGGAATTGCCGGGAGGGACCCCCACCCCACACATCCCCTGCAGTGTTTGTTAGATGGAAGCCCTACACATCACGAGTTTGGTGCTACTGTTCGGGACTCTTAATGAACTTCTGCTGCTTACACCCTCCTCCTTTACCTCAATCTTTCGTCCCTTCAAATCCACAGGTGACTTTCCTCTCCAATAGTATGCAGGAAAAGGAACTGGCTATCCAAGTATTCTCCCTAACTTATTCCTTATGTCTGGACAACTGTGTTTGGTTGGTTTTTTGGTTTTGTTTTGTTTGTTTGTTTGTTCTTAATTTTTTGTTTCTTTCTTTATTTATTTGAGAGTGACAGAGAGAGAAAGAGGCAGAGAGAGAGAGAGAGAATGGGTGCGCCAGGGCTTCCAGCCACTGCAAATGAACCCTAGACACAAGCACCCCTGTGCATCTGGCTAACAGGGGTCCTGGGGAATCGAGCCTCGAACAGGGTCCTTTGGCTTCACAGGCAAGTGCCTAACCTCTAAGCCATTTCTCCAGCCCTTGTTTTGTTTTTGTTTCTACCTCTGCTATGTCCTCCAGTCCCTTGGCCAAGGTCTAGTTTGAATGGTAGGCAGGGCAGTACAACAAGAGCCGACAGAGAGACTTCGGAAGCTGGAGCCCTGCGAGCTGACAGCAATGTCTGCCCACTGTATATCAAAGGCTTGTAGGCCAAACTGCAAGCTGCTTCAGGAAAGTAGATATCACCTGAAATCAAGAGGGACAAAGGGCCCATGGTGTGACCGAGGAGCAGGACATGGGACAGGGAACTCAGGACTGGATATCTCTGGGCATGTGCCAGAGCATGACTGTGACTCGCTAATTCAACATGTTGTGCCTTGACCACACAGGCTGTCTTTAATTTTTTTTTTTTTTTTGCATGTGCATGTGCAGGCAGGTAATCATGTTCATGTGTGAGGGTGCATGTATTCATGGAAGCATACATATGTGTGAGTGTGGGCATGGAGGAGAGGCCAGCATCCGATATCTTTCTCAATCACTTTCCACCTTATTTTTTGAAACAAGGTATCTCACGGAATCCGAGAGTTCACCAATCAGGCGGACTAAGTTAGCCAGTGAAGGATTAAAGGTGTATACTACCACACCTGGCTTTTACATGGGTTTGGTGGTCCCAAACTCAGGTCAAGGACTTTATCAATTGAGCCATACAGTTTGTGTGCCCGGGGGGGGGGGAGGTATGTATGTGGCCTGTGTATGTATGTATACTGTATGAAGATGTGCACACCCACGTGGCGGCCAGAGGAGAATGCCCGGTGTCCTCTGCCTCCTCCTCTATTGCTTAGACCCACTGAGTCCCCAGCTGCTCTTTGTCATTCATTCCGGCTGACCCGCGAGCCCCAGTGACCCTCTTGTCTCTCTTCCTCAGGGCTGGGGTTACAGGCGTGTGTGGTCATGCCCAGCTTGTCACAGGGCTCACGCCGTGAGTGCTGGGGCTTGAACCCAGGTCCTTGTGCTCGTGCATCGAGTGCTCTTACACACTGAGCCACCTCCCCCGCCCTTCACGCGGCCTGTGTTAACGCAGGCACGTCCACGACAACCCTGAGGGGTCAGGACAGAACCTGCACATCTCCTGCTCTTGACCTCTGAGCCAGCGCTCGCTGCTGCAGGGACGTTGTCACTTCCCCAGGCTCTGTCACTTAATTACGGTGACAAACATCGCCGCCCTACTTTGCTCACCTGTTGTAACTCCCGTTCTTGCAAAGATTCCACCCTTAACGCAGCCACCCTGATGTCCTAAGGGTTCCAATGTTTGAAACCCGCTGACCTCAGACAATGGCTTGTTCACTGGTCTTAAATCAAGGAGAAGAAAGATGGAGGGCAAAATCCATCCAATCCAACACAGTGAAGGACACACATTCTCTTCCCCTGCCAAGTACCTAGCTGAGGGTCTTCCTCTTCTTCTGTCCCTGAAGGTGTTTCAACGTCCTTGTCTAGAACTTCTAACTTGGTTCTTATGGGCACAACCACCCCTATTCTCTGGCTGTGCCATTGGCCCTCTCCTGTGCTCCATGGTAACATCACGCATTTTTCTATCTCTCACAATTATTATATTTGGTGGGGGGTTGAGGTAGGGTCTTACCCTAGCCCATGCTGACCTGGAATTCACTATGTAGTCTCAGGGTGGCCTTGAACTCACAGCAGAGCCTCCCAAGTGCTGAGATTAAAGGTGTGAACCACTATGCCTGGCTCAACTCCCAATTATTTTTAAACTCTCTACCTACAAGCCTCCTTGGATTGGAACTTCCTATAAGGAGAGACTAGGTCTTTTATCCCTTCCCCGTCTCATTCACATTGACAGGGTACGGAACCGACCTAGCACAAATTAGACATGGCTTAGGTAAACAGAGTGGCAGCCAACACACACTTGAATAGAAACATCTTATGTCGATCAAAACAATCGCCACCATCAATTTACAGTCTCTGTGGTGTGGCTGTTAGAATCCCAGTGGTTTTTCGCTGTTAGCCTTCACCCAAGCCGTTGCCCATGAACTATGTGTTTTCTTGGTCCTAATGTTGGCCTGGGCTTGTCTCTGCTCAGCCTACAGTCTTGAACAAAAAGAAGGTTTACAAGAAATCCCCGGGAAATAAGAACCTAGATGGTTTTGAATAACGATAGCTTGAATGCCAACCTGAGGCAAGCTTTGGGAGAATAAGCACCCTTCATCCACAGGCTGATGGACAAGCATTCTGGGCCGCCACAGCCGGGCATCAAGGGCGAGCTGCTGTCTGGGTCAAGGAGCTGCATTCCTTCCGCTGTCTGGAGTGCCAGAGATGGGGCCAGTGACCTCCAGGCTTCCTTCCAGTCTTTGACATCTAATGCTCTATGAATCTTTGATGGTTCAATTGCTATGCTTTCAGGGGAATGGTGGGATCGCAGCTGAGCATCTTCTGTCGTCTCCTGGGCCTATGATAAATGGTGGGTTTCCCAGAATGTCTGCAGTGGGGAGAAACCGAGGCGGCGCCGCGCATGTTATGAGCGATTCCTACCTACAATGCTTTTGAAAGGCAGGCTAAAACCCTTTCAAGGCAGCAAGTGGCAGGTTTGCCTCATTCACACTTTGACAATTATCCTCTGGCTGCTCTGTTTTGTACACTGATGGAGTGGTTGTTTGGGATTAAAGAAGCAATTGAATCTGTATCAAAAATAAGTTTGAGATTCCGCGCCTTCCTGACAAACGTGTTATTACTGCCTGCGCAAAAGAGGCATTTACCTGTCTGTCAGATATATACTCTGTTTTCATTTCGTGTAAAAGCCTCTTTTACTTCCAAAGACGCATCAGCAGAACAGAATGAGTGTCTCTGACAGATGTTTTCCAAGCGGAAGCATGAGCCTTCTGCCTGGCCTTGGCTGGACCTGGCCCTTCTGCAGCTCCATCTTGTTGATAAAACACAGTCATGGACCCACGTGCTTCCAAAATCAAAATCCTGTGCACTTCTTTTCCAAGGAACATTAGTCACTTTACTTGTTGCTGTGGCCAAATACCTGACAGGAAGCAGCTCAAGGCAGGAAAGGGTTTCTTCTGGCTGCCGTTCCGTGGGATGCAGTCTCTGAGGGTGGAAAAGGCATGGTGGCAGGACCAGGAGGCCACATTGTCACAGTGTATCCACAGCAAGGAAGCGGAGGATGAACAGGAAGTGGGGCTGGGTTATAAAACCTCAAGGCTTAGCTCAAGTTGCCCACTTCCTCCAGCAAGGTCCCACCTCTTAAAGGTTCCATGACCTTCCCGAAGAGATCTACCAGCTGGGGACCAAGTGTTCAAATCCATACGCCTATGGGGGGCATTTCACATTTAAACTACAGCACAAGGTCTCTGCTGCTGCTGCTACCATTCACATGCTATTTAAGATTGTCCATAGTCAGGGAGAGAACTCTTAGAGCCATGGACAAGGGCCAGTCTGGGGAAGAGCACACTCCTGACTCAGGGAGAGTTCTGATGTCCATCTCAGAAGCAGAATTAGGTAAGTAAAACCTTGAGATATGGGTGAGACACAGCAAAATGGACCCATGCCCCTTCCCCATTGAAAGTACTATTTTGTGGCAACTGTACTGCTGTAAGATTGTTTTTTTCCAACTTGTGAAGTAGAATATGTTTTGTTTTTAATATAAAAATACTCTGAATTTAAAATTGTCATAAAAAAAAAGATTGTCCAATTTTCCTGAACATTCTCTCTAGTTTGAGAGAGACGTGCCTTGGCTCTGCGACTGTGAAATCCCTACATAATTAAGTCCCCAGAAATTAGATTTCCTCCAGTTTCTTAAACATGCTCAGAGATGGCCATCTGTCATCCTCTGACTACACTCGATGGGTCTTCAGGCTATCATTTCTCATGCCTCCTGAGAAACCTAAAAGTGTGTCAAGGTGAGGCTCTCGTGAGTGGGAATACTTGCAGATTTGGGTTTGTAAAACACTTACATGTGCCCTGACTCTTTTGAGCCATTTAATGTCTTAGCAGGTGATTTTTTTTTCCACTTTACAGATGAGAAAATGAAGGCTTAGCGAGAGCGAGAATCTTGCCATAGTAAAAGAGCTGCATGGATGGACTTGCCTAATCTCCTGAGTAGCTAGGCTGAGATCATTCTGCTGACACAGAAAAACCATCACCGATTCAACCTAGAGTCTGGTCTCTCAACATCCCTAGTTTCCTAGGATACTCTTGTGTGAACGTAATGGAAATCAGATGTCTCTCCACCCCATGCAGCCCTCCTCCAAGCTTCAGCTCTACACTCAGAGGTGAGAACAGAAATAAGGGTTTTCCAGGTGGGAAGAGAACCTGAGGCCCTGTGTGCATGTGTGAGGGAGGAGCCACTGAGGATGCATTTGCACCTCAAGAACCCGCAGAGGCCAGTCTGGGATCCACTTCCCTGTGTATCCGGGGCTCATTAGAAGAAAGAGTGACAGCTGTGGAGAAAGGTGATCAGGCCATAATCACAATCAATCTCTCTCTCTCTCTCCCTCTCTCTGTCTCAAATAAATAAATAAAATATTTTAAAAATTAAAACTATATTTGCATATTATACATTTACTTTATTTCAGGGCTTCTTACCCTCTAGGCCATTGATATTTGGGTCCAGATAACTTTTTTTTGCTTTTTCTCTCTTTTTTAAAAATTATTAGATATGGACATGCAGTCAAAAATGTCTCCCAGGGCTGGAGAGATGGCTTAGCGGGTAAGGCACTTTCCTGCAAAGCCTAAAGACCCATGTTTGACTCTCCAGATCCCACATAACCCAGACGCACCAAGGGGAGGCAAGCGCAAGGTCACGCATGCCCACTAGGTGGCACAAGCATCTGGAGTGCAATTGCAGTGGTGCACCAATTCTCTCTATCTATCTATCAAATAATATAAAATAAAATAAATGTCTCCCAGAGTTGGGAGAAGGACAAGTGGATAGAGTAGATAGTGCTTGGCGTGCAAACTGGAGGATCTGAGTGAGGATCCACAGCACCCACGTCAATGCTCAGTGGGCGTGGCAGCCCTCCTGTTACTCCAGTTCTCAGGAGGCAGAGACAGGATTCTTGGAATACGTTGACTTAGCTAGAACAAGCAAATCACTGAGCTGAGTTCAAATAAGAGACCCTGACTCCATCAAGAAGGTGGAGAGTGACTGAGGAAGACGCCCAGTGTGTACCTTTGACCTCCACATGCACGCACACAGTATGCATACTCACACCCCCACACACACACACACTAAGTACACACACACACAAAAATGCCTACAGACATTCCAGGTGTTATCAGGAGACAAAACCGTCCTTCCCCAGCTGAGCAGAACTGCTGTTCCCCTTCATTGTAATGATGTCTATCTCCACCCCTTTGATGGCAAGGCTGTGGGCTCTCACCTCTGTGATTCCGCTCCCAGCGGCATGCCACGGAGAGACTTGTAACTCACAATGACCACTTAAGAGACCTGTCAATTCCAGGGGAGTGCCCCTGAATGTCTGTGCTCACAGCCCTGGTCCCTTGGCTATAGGACACTGGGCAAGAGCCCCTCTCTCCCCCCAGAGGAGGGACTGTGAGACTCACCACCAGCTGGGGCTCGCTTTCAACTGCATGAGCGGGGAGCCGGGAGCCGGGAGCCGGGAGCCGGGAGCGGGGAGCCGGGAGCCGGGAGCAGCCTCTTGCACCCCTGCTTGAACCCAAAGCAGAGCAAGCCAATTTTCCAAGAAATGAGAAGGAAACAGATGTTCAAGCAGAGACAATGGGCTAGGGGAGCATTTCTGGGATCATGATGGTTTTTTAGACAATGTTTAGTGATTTTTTTTGTGTGTGGTTTGACTCAGGTGTCCCCCATAAACCTAGGTAGGCTGAACACTTGTCTCCGCAGCTGATGGCAATTGGGAATTAAAGCCTCCTGGAGGCAGTGTATTGTTGGGGGCGGGCTTATGGGTGTTATAGCCAGTTTCCCCTTGCCAGTGTTTGGCACACTCTCCTGTTGCTGTGGTCCACCTGATGTTGGCCAGGGGGTGATGTCCACCCTCTGTTCATGCCATTGTTTTCCCCTGCCATCATGGAGTTTCCCTCTCGGGCCTGTAAGCCAAAATAAACCTCTTTTTCCCCCACAAGCTGCTCTTGGTTGGGTGATTTCTGCCAGCAATGCGAACCTGACTGCAAGACAAGACCTGGTTATATCCCTGCCTTTGAATTCTATGAATCACTCTATGTCTTTATGGCAAACTCTTTTCTTACATGTCAAATAGCTTGAATTGGATTTTGAGTCACATAATCAGAGACATTATCAACACATGGGACCTGAAACTGGGTCGGTAACTTCATAAACTCAGCTTAATTAATTGATTGGTTAATTAATGTACCCATAGCCCAAAACCAGAGGCGATGAGAGCAGCCGGGCTTGCCAAAAGCAGAAGCACCCCCGACACACACACCATGCCTGGCCACTTGGAGTCCTCTAGGAGATAAAGGGTCCTTCCCTCCAGACAGGGCTCGTCCTTGTCCAGGAGCAGTGCCAGCTGCTGGGAGAAGAAATGGATGATAGAAGGGACGTGGAGCAGTAAAACCTCAAGGGGCGTTGACAGGAGGCCCCTGACGTTCTAATTCACTCCTACCCTTGAGTCTTTCTAAGTCAGCCCCAGCTTGGGGTGCAGGCTCCGCCTGGCCTGCAGACAACTTAATTAGTCACTCAGCCACAGCTGCTACAGCTACAGCTCTCCAGGAACCTCCCAGTTTGCAGTCAGGCTCCCCAGAGAGAAATCCCTCAGGAAGTGGGGCTGAGAGCTGAGGAAGAACTGCAAGTGTCAGGGTACAGAGGATGGAACCAGGCGAGAACTGGCAAAGCAAGCCCATGCACTTCCTGACAACACTGCCCAGGGTTCCCCAAGGGTCCCCCCAAGGAGAGCTGGGAGGCCTGCAGGATGTGTATCTACAGCAGGTGGGCTTCCAGAAAGTTCTCCTGGCTCTCCTCTAGGCGCCCGAGGATGGTATTGAGTTCATAAAGGCAAAGGGCATAGTCTGAGGCCACTGGGCAGTGCTGTGGGGAAGCAAGCCCCACCTATGTGGTCAGGAGGGAAGTATGCCAGCTTCAGGGGGATGAAGATGAATAGGCAAGTCTGGGGGTGAACGGACTGGCTCCAGATATAACCAGAAAGGCTCTGTTGTTAAGTAACAGTGCTGAAGTCAAAACCACAGTGACCAAGCCCAGCACCGACATGGCAAGGCTAGAGAGCACAGAGGAGCGATGTTTGTTCTCACGGCAGATGCATTGGCGTGAGTGACTCATCCTGAGTTCAGAGCTTCGGGCAAGAAACTTGTCTACCTGGGCAGCTTCTCTTGAGAGTTCCCTGTGAAGCCTCCACGGCGTTCCAGCGTATCCTTGTCTCTGTTCATGTTCGTCTGTTGTACCATTGAGGACAGGTCTGGAGAGGATAGAATGCAGGTGTGAACTAAAGAATGCCATGGATTCCCGTTTTGTAGGCTCGCCAGGTGTGGGCTGTCTCTGACAGCTGAGGGCTCTCGGGATTGGGGTCACGGTGCAGGGGACAGGAAGGGGAGAAAAATTTGACGCTATGATAGTATCAAGGCAGATATCACTGTCTCCACATGTTGGGGGATCAAGCCTGGTTGTGAAAGCAGACTTTAATGGTTTGAAAGAGGAGCCTATAGGAAAACGGGGGATCAGAAGATAATGGCTGCTCGGTGACATCTGTCCTTCAGACCCAGGATGGCATAATCCACCACCCACAGCCGCCTGAGCACGTAGCAGGAGGACCCCCCCCCCGAGTCAGTTCATTGGGCCTCTGCTCAGCCTTTCCACAGCACTGCCACCAAAGCAACTCCCCCTTCCTAGGGACCCCAGCACTTCCAAATGTACCCCTGGTTCCGCTGCATCTGCTGTGCTCCTCAGGCGGTCCTCCAGAAGGTGTGGACACAACCACAAGTTCCAGACCAGCCTTCTGTAGGAATGAACCCCAAGAGATGTAGATCCTGACAGCCAGGGGCATGGGGTCAGGGTTTCTGACCTCTGCCCCATCCACCATGAATTAGAATGTGCAAACTGACCCCAGAGAAAGCCTGAAGATCTAGGATGCCACTGTAAAAAAAAAAAAAAAAAAATCTAGGGCTGGAGAGATTGTTCAGTGGTCAAAGTGCCTGCTTGCAAAGCCTCCCCACGCCGGTTCGAGTCCTCAGTACCCACATAAAGCCAGACACAGAAAATGGCACATGTGTCTGCAGTTCATTTACCCTGGCAAGAGCCCCAAGAGCACCAATTCATTCTCTCCCTTCCCCCCTCCTCCTCTCTTTCTCAAATAAATGAATATTGTTGTTGTTTTTTTTTTTAATTCCAGGGTAGTAAGTGAGCTAGAAAATACGGCATTTCCAGTCCCTGCACTGAAATCTAACAACCAACTAGTAGGGAGCCACGCACGACACAGCAAGTGCCCAGCTTCCCAGAGAACAATGCCAGCTCTCAGTAACACGCGCCACAATATTAAGTGAATGGCTTCAGGGTGGGTATTCTGTAAAATCCAAGGGGACCAGGGACGGGAAGAGAATGCCCTCCATGTTACGTTCCCCCGGCCGCGTGGGCACACGTGCGCACACTGCCATGCGATTCAATGTGGCACAAGGATGTTCAACATCATTCCACAGGGGAGTTACGATCCCTGCTAGGCTGTTAACTAATAAAACTGTGATCCGTGCCCTTTGGCCAAAAGACGGGCAGCAAGCCCATGCTCTAAACATGGAGGATTCCGGGCAGTAAAGACAGAAAAGTATTCTGCACCCTCTCAAGGCTCTAACTTCCCCACACAGCATCCCAGGAGCCTCCCACCCTGGTTCTCAAAGAAGCTGCTTTTCTCTTCAGACCGACCTGGGAATCGCATTGTCTGACAGCAGGGACTTTTAGAGCCAGAAAGTAACCAGCACTTCCTGATGGTATGCACTGGATTCTCCGTGTGACTCACCATTCCCGTGTTTACCCAAGATAATAATCCTGAGTTGCTGAATACCTTGAAAGAAGCCCAAATTTAAAAACCTTTCACCACGCCTCTCAGTTAACTTCAACACTGTAGGCTGACTGCCCCCCCACTGCTGACCCCCATGTGTCCCTCTATAGTGCCCAAAAGCAAGCTGCTTCCCCGCCAGGACAGGAATTATTTGACATGAACGCCCATTGCCCCAGTTTCTGTTACCACAGGCCATAGATGGGACTATTTTATCCTTCAGATCAGGAGCCTGTGAGTCCGCACCGCTTACCTATGGACCTCACTGATGGGAAAGGATTATTCAGGAATCATTCAAGCGCAGTAGGATTCTACTGGTAGAATATTGGAGGCAAGGAGACATTCAAGAGCTCTCTAAACCCTTCGCACCCTCTTTTCCCAAGATCCGCCTGTCCTACAAAAGCACCAGGACAGCCCTTTACCAGGGACACAGCTCGGAGTTCCCCCACTCACAGGACAAAGCGACAAGTTCATCCTGAATTCGCCTGGCCCGCCCTCCTTCCTCCAGGACAGCTCCTGTGGGAGGAGGAGTTGCCTGTTTGACAGCGCCTCCCTGTTTTATTGCAAATTAAACATGCACACATTATAAACAAACAATAGATGTCTCTAGAGCAAACACATAGCTTTCAGACCCCCTCATAAATTCTTCATGGGGAGCTCTTTGCAGTTTATGGCCTCAATACAATTTTGAGTGAGTTACAGTCCTGTGCGGGCCGTGGGGAAGGAGGCTTCTCATTTCCGATCGCAAGACTCTTGCTGCAAACTCATCCAGGGCTGCAGCGTGGAAAGGCTCTGCTCTCACGCTGCCTCTTTCTCTCCTTCACACTTGCCTTGCGGAGCTCTTATAAAATTCTCTACTGCTGACAGCTCATGAAAGCACAGGGTTCCGGGACAAGGAAGATTGCACCCATCCATGTACACTTGCTTTGGAGGGAGTTTAATGTGGAGAGACCAAGGTCCAGAGAGGTTGAGAGGACAGAAAACCCAAACTTGAGCTAGGGAGATGGCTCAGCAGTTCAAGGTGCTTACTTGTGAAGCCTGATGGCCCCCCTTTATTTCCCCAGGACCCATACTTCACACTGAAAGTAGCTCATGCACCTGGAGTTTGTTTGTAGGAGCAAGAGGCCCTGCATGCCCATCCCCCCCTCTGTCTTTCTGTCTTTCTCTCTCTTTCTATCTGTCTCTCTCTCATAAATAAATATTTTTTAAAACACTGCTTTTCCTATAGTCACATATTCAATATTTGGCACAACACAGAAGACTTCTCTGACAAGATATATAGATTAGATACAGAGATAGATAGATAGATAGATAGATAGATAGATAGATAGATAGACAGATAATTGATTGATTGACTGATTTCCCTACAGCACCCCAAAAACTCCTCCAGCAGGTATAATGTGAGCTCCTCTAACTCTGCTCATTTCTGGTACCATCTATGGAGACAGGGTGCCAGACTCCATTGGTATAGGTCTGAGTCTCAAGAGGCTGCCCCAATTCAGAAGCCAACTCAAGGTGTGAGCAGTCCTTCTGGCTAGCTGGATATCAGTGTGTTCTTACTACCCTCTCCTCCGGTGGGATTTGCTTGTTACCTCAGACAAATGTGATTATTGGTTGGTTATATTAATACAGCATAGCAGGAGGCAGGCAACTGAATCTCCAAGGACCTGCTTGAAGCAAGGAATGAGGGTGGGAGGGAGCTCAAAGATGCCATGCTCTCTCTGGGCACACCTCGCTCCAGGAACCCCACTATAGTCAGCAACCTGAAAGGTCTCCAGCCCCCTTCTGGAGGTTTCTATGAAGCTTCATGGAAGCACGGGGATTTGTCACTCCGTCTCTCGCCCCTCTCCCATTCCGAGGAGAAAGTGTGGGGAACTGAAAGTTCCAAGCTTCTGAGTATGGCTCGGTCTTTCTGGTGAGCAAGCCTCATTTAGGAGTGTGTCTAGACTCGTCTCATTGCAACAGAGGACACTCCTGTCACCCAGGAAATCCCAGAGGGATTGGAGGATCTGTGTGAGACGCTGAAGTTAGAGACCAAATATTAGACGGAAGATATATTTAGCATTCCTATCACCCAGGAAATTGCAAAGGGTTTAGGAGCTCTGCACCAGGAACCAGCAACAGACAAAAAAAAAAAAAAAAAAAGAAAAAGGAAACTAATAGATATGTACAATATCACACTGAGAAACTTAGCAGTAGCAGCAGGGCCAAGAAAAGAACACAACTTTCCTCATTCTCAGGTCAGGGTTCTTCCTTGGCATGCTGTGGATCCCAAGAACATGGCTTCAATTAAAGAGCTTTTAAGTGCTCGAAATGCTCAAATGTCTGGACAATCATGTGCTGATGGGGAAAGCAGAGAGAAACTAAGGGGGTGGCCGTGGGAGAGGCCAGCAGGTGGCCTCAGGAGCCAAGTGGCAGCAGAGAGGCTGGGAGGCCAGAGGAGACCCAGGCAGGCAGCATGGGTCACAAGCAGTGGAGAGACGGGGGAGGGGGAAAAGAAGATTTCTTGAACTGGATTCCAGGGCAAGTTGGTATGGACCAGCTCAATGCCTTTCTCAATAGTCCATCTCACGCCAAGTCTTTGCTCTGCATCTCAGAGCAAGTCCACAGGCCCCAGGTCAGCTGAGCCAGCTCCTCCTCAGACACAGGGAGGATGTCCCACTGCTGTGTAACTGTTACTATCCATTCGCCACAGACAGGGAACCCATGACAAACCAAAGAAATGATCCCACCCAAGCCGAGCTTGGCGAACCAGCTGGTTTATTTGGGTTACTTATAGGAGTGTGGGTGAGCGGTTACTTACAGAAGCATGGGTAACTCAAAGACAGCTGTGTCATGAAAAAAAAAAAAAAAAAAAAAACCAACACACCCAGCAAGGGTGACAACTCCTAAAAAACACATCCCCGGAGCTCCGGGCACAGCTTGCAGACAGCCCCACCCAAGAATCTCCTCTTCTCAGCAGTGGTTCACCACATCTATAACCTCCAGGAGGAGCCTCGTGAGTCTCATGATGTCTGTGAGCTTCCTGCATCTTATGAGCTGCTCCTCTTCCTCCAGGTGCGGGGGATGCTTTGTAGGAAATAGCTACAGAGGACCCATCCCACAAGGCCAATGTCATCTCACCTCAGATCTCCTGGCAGGCTCCATATGACCCTGGCAGAAGCAGTCTCCAGTATATGTAGGTACTTCCATTTTTTAATCAAATTTTTTCTCTTTCGTTTTCATTTTTTAGATAGAGAGAATTGGCATACTAGGGCCCCAGCCACTGCAATCAAACTAGACGCATGTATCACCTAGTGGACACATGTGATCCTGCCCTGGCCTCACCTTTGCGTGTGGCTAACGTGGGATCTGGAGGTCCCATTCCAGGGTTCTTGACCCCATCATGTCTCCTAACTGCCTTTCTAAAACAATGAAGCTCTAGATTTTTTCAATTAACTATTGTTTGAGAGTGTTGTTTGTTTATGATAACCCTTTAAATTATTGTTAGAACTCAAAAACATCAAATTTGAGGTTAAGAATGAGTTAATTCAAGTAGATCGGCCTATAAAACTTGACTAAACCCTTTGTATGAAAAATAATATAAGGACATAATAGAAAAATCATATCCAGGCCTGTGCATCGTGGCGCACACCTTTAATCCTAGCACTAGGGAAGCAGAGGTAGAAGGATCACCATGAGTTCAAGGTCAGCCTGAGACTACATAGGTCAGGCTGGACTACAGTGAGACCTTACCTCCAAAAAAAAAAAAAAAATCATGTGAAGAACAATGAAATGAGAGACTCTAGCCCTCACCAGTTACAAAACTCAACTCAAAATATCACATTATACCATATATGTGTGTGTGTGTATGTATTTATGTATTTTTTATTTGACAATTATTTGGGGTGGGGGGAGAGGGACAGATAAATAGAGCAAGAGAGAGAGAGAGAATGGGCATGCCCAGGCCTCTAGCCACTGCAAATGAACTCCAGACACATGTGCCCCCTTGTGCATCTGACTTTCATGGGTACTGGGGAATCAAACCTGGATCCTTAGGCTTCAAAGGCAAGTACCTTAACCACTAAGCCATCTCTCCAGCCCCAATTTAATTTTTAAAACTGTATAAATGGAAGTATACAAGTTTTTTAAATTAGTGCATTTAAGATCAAGAATAACCTGGAGGCGGCTGGAGAGATGGCTTAGCAGTTAAGGCATTTGCCTGCAAAGTCAAAGGATCCCGGTTTGACTCTCCAGGACCCACACTAGCCAGATGCACCAAGGGGTGCAAGCATCTGGGATTTGTTTGCAGTGGCTGGAGGCCCTGGAGTGCCCATTCTCTCTCTCCTTCTTTCTTTTTCTCAAATAAATAAATTTTTAAAATTTAAAAAAAAGGATAACCTGGGGGTAATATCTCTAGATGGACTGAACTTCAAAGATATCCAACGAAGAAGATGTTAGTGTTAGAGGGAGCTTTAAGAATTTTAGTTTCTAAACAGCAGCAGATGATCTGCGGTGCAGGGAAGCTCCTATGCAAAAGACTGGTTGGTTACCCAAGGCACCATTCTACTTCTTCATGAGGTTGCCTGGCTCTAGACCTTCCTGAAATGGATCTGTACTTTCTGTGCATAAGTATTCTTGAGGAAAACAACTCGCAATTGGTTTTCCAGACTCATGCATGACCTTTTGATGGGAACTTAAATACTTGCATTACAAGGGATGCTCCTGCTGTGGGCAGCATTCTGTTGTAAACAATGCAAAGATTGGACAAGTGACAACTGAATCCCAAACAGTCACTGAATTTCTCTAAAAAAAAAAACAAAAAATGACAATTTTATGTTCAAGAAGTTCCATTAGTTCCTTAGCATTGAGGACTCATTCTTCCACAGTGACAAACCTCCTTGAATGAATGAATTCCCTTCATCCAGAGCCTAAACACCATCTGGGAGAGCCGGGAGATGGCTCGAGTTGAATTCCTGAAAGCCGCATGAGAAGGGCAGTTGTGGCAGCACACGTTTGTAATCCCAGCCCCAGGAAAGCGAAGCCAGGCAGATCCCTGGGGCTCAGCGGGCAGCCAGTCTAGCGTAATTAGAGAGTTCCGGGCCAATGAGAAACTCTTCAAAAAAGGTGGACAGTATTCCTGAAAAAGGACACCCGAAGCTGTCTTCTGGCCTCCACATGTACCCTCAGACATGTTCACTGTAGCCCCTTACACACACACACACACACACAGAGACACACACACACACACACACACACATGCACACATAAACACAAACTCATTTAAAAAAAAAAAACAACTCTGAATTAATCCCAATGCTGTACACTTCTACAGTTCCCTTAGAGACCACCGTGGTTGACCAGGTGCATAGAAGGTTCTCCATGAGGAAGCCCCTGCCTGCTGTTGACAGACCTTAAATCTGACTCTAATCATATTTTCTGGCTATATTCTAAGACATCAGCTTTAATTAAAATTTCAAAAATATTCAAATCTTGTGATATACTTAGCTAAGTCTTGAATATGTTGTTAATTATATACATTTCAAAAACCATGCGTAGTAGCACACACCTGTAATCTCACCCACAAGTTAGAGGCAAAATTAGAAATTTTGCTGTATGGACAAATCATGAGTTGCTCCCAATCCCCTCATACTATCCTGTTACATTCCCTCCTTCCCGCCCCCATTCCACTGAGGGCCCTCCTCAGTGGGGCTACCGAGATTCACCATGGCCTTATGGATTATAAATGTAGTAATCAGTCACTGTGGGACTGGGGGCAATGCCTCTGAATACTCCTTCCCACCCCATGGCTCTTACAATCTTTCTACCACCCTCTTCCCCAGTGTTCCCTGAGCCATCGTGGTATATTCTAAGTCTGCTTCTGGGTTTCTGCTCTGATACATTTTGAGTGTCCTCAGTATCTATCACCATCTCCCTGGTGCAGGTTGTCAGGTTAGCAGTGAGAGCAGCACTCATACTTAACTCACCATTTCCTATGTGGTGTCACCTGGACCCTCGCTGTTAAGTCAAGTCCATTTCTTAAACTATAACCAGAAAATGCCATCAGAAACACACAATAAGATATAAAGGCAAAAGCATGCGCAACAGGAAAATATGTGATCTTAGTTCAATTTACTGTATAAGAAATATGTATAGCAGCATACTTTCAAATTATTAAATTTATAACTGTCCATAACACTCATATTGACATATAATTTTCATACCATATCATTCATCCATTTGTAATGCACATTTATTTTAGTGTATTCCCAGAGTTGTGCAAAATCTGTTAGATCAGTCTTAGAATATTTCCATCATCACATAAGGAAGCCTCAATCCCATTTATGTCACTATTTTCATTCAATTCCCTCCCATGCCCAGGGCTACTTACCTTCTGTGCTTATGGTTAAACCTATCCTAGACCTCACATCTTAATAGTATCATTCAAAATATCACCAACTGTTACTGCCTTCTATAACTTGGCAAATAGTTTATATGCTAATGTTTTATTGTGTATCAGTCAACTGTTTCAACTTTATTGCCAAAAAATATGTCAATGCATGGAGGTACCATCAGTATCTGTCCATCAGGTGATAGAAATTTGCACTTTCACCTTTTAGTTATAGAAATGATTTTCTAGTCATATGTATACTCACATTTTTGTGTACATATGTGTTTTCCTTTCCTTTGGAATATATCTAGATGTGAATTTTTGAGTTATATGGCAACTACATTTAACATTTTTGAGGAACTCATGACTCTTTTCCCTTTGAGTGAACTTTTGAGTGAAACTTGTGGTGCTTGCAATGTGAATGTATGTTCCCCATAGTCTCAGGGATTATTTTTTTAAAATTAAAGTTGAGCTTCCTACTTAAGTTTCCAGGAGCCATCTGGAAAGGGTGTTACCGGGGGCAAGTCCAGCCCTAAGGTGTCATAAAGAGCTGGGTTTGGGCTCTGGCTGTTTGTGCTGGCTGGCTGTAGCAGACAGCTTCACACTGGGATGAACCTCCAGACCAAGCACAGTTTATAGGAGGAACAGCATTTATTGAAGCTTACAGATTCAGGAGAAGCCCTACAATGGCAGAAGAGCTGGCCTCCTTTCACAGGTCCACACAGGGAAAGAAAAGCAACCACCACCAACACAAGCAAGCACACTCTGGGAACCCCAGCTGAACACAGACACTTTGCACACCTTCAGACTGGAATTCTACGCCCACCCCTACACCTTAGGGCTGGACAGTAGGATCCACCCACAGTGACACCAAGTCACTGTGACACAAGCTTGAAGAAAGCTCCTGTAGTGAGTGTATTGGGGGACATCCATTCAAACTACCACACTGGCTGTTGGGGGTGTCTCTCTGCTTGATCTATGGAAGTGAGCCAGCTTCTTTGGCCATGAGGGAACTTCGCCTGAAACCAGCAAGCCTGAAATAAACCCCTTCTTCCCCACCCCCACCACAGAGAACTCTGAGTCTGGTGCCCTAAGTGAAGACGACATCTGAGGATTTATACCAAGCACGCCTCTCAGCAGTGCCCTGCAGATCTACTGATGTGTCGGTGACACGTGGTCTGAAGGTCCACCAAAGCCAGAAGGCCACTGAGCCCAGTGCTTCCCACCATTTTTTAAGCTCGATGAGAGAAGTGGTCCAAATCGCTTAGCTTCCTTCTGAGACAGCCAGAACACTTCATGACACCTCTAGCCCACCCTGGGCCTGATCAGGGTAGTTAGGGGAAACTGAGGTAGGTCCATACCAGGAGTAATCTCAAGATTATCAATTCCTTGTCTGGTGGCCTCTCCTGACACATCCTGCCCCACCCCCCCCCACGTGCACATACATTTTAATCCACTTCCAGTGCTGGTGAAATATGTGTTTTCAAAGAACGGGATCCAGATTACAGAAGACCCCCCCCCCCCAATTTATCCTCTGATCTTTGGGCAATAACATTTGACTGCATTTCAAGTAGGATTTCATAGTTCTATAAAGAAAGGTAGCTTAGACCCTGAAAAGCCTATAGCTTTTCAGAATTAAAGGAAAAATTCAAGCTGGAGGTGATTAAAAAAAGAAAAGAAAAAACTTCCTCCTATACCTTATAAGAAACAAATACTCTCTCCAAGCCTATGGTCTTTGAGATCTGTAGCAGGAAATCTTAGTATCTGATGATTCCATTTCCATCCGGACTGGTACATTTCAGAAGCACTGTAAACACTTTTTTTTTTTCTGGATTTCTTTCCAACATTGTCATAACCATTGCCATCACTGTTAGTTTAGGTGCTGGCTTTGTCCAAAGCAATAAACCATGAAAGACACAGCGTCCCCAGGCTGTCCCTGAGTGATCAGCACATATCCAAAGGACCTTACATTAGCATGGCTGCGTTTTTATTTCCATGAGACTATGGCTCTCCTGAGATCAGAGAACTCCCTCCACCGTGGTGAGCAGAGAAGCAATCCAAGGCTCCACAGACTTTCCCCAGGCAAATGGAAATGGTATTACTTGGAGAACGGTAGCCTCCACACTCCTTCTGCCAGAACTAACAAGAAGATGTCTTCCTAGATTGCTTTCAGTCCTGCCCCTAGCCATGAGAAATCCTGCCTTGCTAATGGGGCTCTGCTGTCATGCATGGTAGGCTATGAATCAGGAGAGCCAGCCAGCAGTGGGAGAAGCATTCTGGGCAGTAGCGTGGAATACTGAGGGCAGGAACGGACGCTTGCCAGGCTCTGTGCCCCACGATGCTCACCAAAAGACCCTTGAACGTTGGCTGAATTTCAGCTAATAAAATAGAAGAGACAGGTTCCAGCAAGGGCATGCCGATGACCGGAAGCTGGAGGTCTGGCAAGTACAGCTTATTCAGCTTATTATTATTATTATTACAGCTTATTGGTAGGCTGGGGTAGATGGGGAGAGAAGGAAGGAGGTCATGTAGCACTGAAAAATGGAAGAACGGAGTGCTGGGGAAATACACAGAGATGGTGATCTATCCACTCTTAGGAAGAAGGAGCGTAGATAGAAGATCGCACACTTTACCACCATCTCCGCCAAGGAGAGAAGAAGCTGATCTTAATCTACGTTCCAACAGCAGACATGGGATTTAAGTGGCAGCCCGGTCATGGTGAGAAACTGCAGTACAGGACATGGTAGCCATGCAGTCACAGAGCAGGTATCGAGGTAAACAATCTGACAAAGCCTATTACAGAGCGAGGCAGGAAGTGCCCGGACTTTAGATAGGCTCAAATAACCAGAGCCCTTGCATCCCATTCCAGACATGAAACCTGTGAATAACCTGACTCCAGGCTCCCGTGATGGGCATCAGGCTACGTTATAAGCGCCATTCTGGGCAGGAGCTGCTAAGGATGGGGGAGGCCTGTGGGTTAGAGATGCTGAGCACAGCCAAGGCTCACAGGAGACATCTTCCAGACCCTGCCCGACCCAAGGTTTCTGCAGAAGACTCAGAAATGTGATCATTCAGGAGACAACCACATCAAAATAATATAGCCCAGCAGAAGAATTAGAAAAAGATGATCTGTAAGCAAGCACCTTTAATTACTGAGCCATCTCTCCAGCCCACAATTTTGTTTTTAGCCACTTTATGGAGACATATTTTACATGTCATAAAGTTCATCCCTTTTAAGTACGCAGTTCAGCAACATTAAGTAAATTTACTGGGTGGTACAACAGTCACTCCGTTTCAGAACATTTCCATTCCCCTGTGAAGTTCAGCCTGCCCATTTCTGTCAGTCCCTATTCTTATCCCAGCCCCAGGACACCCATCAGTCTGCTTTCTGTCTCTATAAACTTGTCTTTCCTGGAAATTTCATGGAAATGGAGTCATCCCATTAATTTCAATTTGAGATAATCAGTGGGTTAAATGAATCAGAGATGTGGCAGAGCTAATGGGCCAGACAGAATCACCTTTCTCGGAATAATGAGAGCAGACCATACTGAGAAAGGCTGGAGATGAGCTGAGGTCTCCCGGTCAGATACACGAGCCATATGCCACCCAGAGTGTAAGGTAAACTGCGGGAAATGTGCCACCGCTCACCAGCGCTCTGAGTGTGGCTTGTGGGTGTGAGAACCACATTCCTTGTCATAATGATCATCTCCTGACCACAGTCATGTTCAAGGAGACAATGCTCTGGACAGCTGGGGGCTTCTGGGAGTCTCAGTCTTGTTGACAGAAGGAGGGAAGAGACTCAACACTGAAAGAACTTTGTGCCTCTGTGGTAGTTTGAATGGATGGCCCCCAGTTTATGCAGGATTTTATTTCAGTTTACAATTTAATCTGCAGCCACCTGGCTGGAGGAGGTGTCACTGGGCTGATCCTAAGATGCAACCCCAAGGTGTGGGGTGGATTTGGAATTCCAGCCTAAAGATACGCAAAGTGCCTGAGCTTCTCCAGGTGGCCCCGAAGTGAGCTAGTGTGTGGTTCTGGTGGAGGTTTGAGGTTTTGGCTTATGGCTTTCTCTCTCTCTCTCTCTCTCTTTCTCTCCTTAGACCTGTGAAGGCAGGCCAGCTTCTTCTGCCACTTTGGAACTTCCCCTGTATCTGTAAGCTTCGATCAATATCCCTTCCTCCATAACTGAGCCTGGTTTGGAAGTTCATCACAGTGGTCTGCGGCTGCTGTTACAACCTCTTTTCTTTCTAAAGAACACGGCGCTGCCAGCGAGCTAGTTCAGTGCGTAAACTACTTGCCTTGCAGACATGAGGAGCTGAGTTTGATCACCAGCACTGCAGAGGCAGAGACCATGGGAATCCCTGGAGCTCACTGTTTCTAGGCAAATTGGTGAGCTCCAGTCCAATAAGAGATCTTGTTTCAAAGAAGGATGGAGGGTCTGAGGGAAATACCCAAGGCTGTCCTCTCTCATGCCCACACAAGCATATATATGTGTGTGTGTGTGTGTGTGTTCACTTGCACACACATGAACTCCCACAGATATGAACATACACACAAACATGCCAAGGAAAAATCTCACACAGTCTTCAGACTGCACCAAATTGTGCCCTAGCAAACACTGAGACAGAGATGGTTTAGAGCCAAACCCAAGCATCTGCCTCAAGCTGCCCCTTCCGCAGAAACTGTGCCAGGGCGTGGCAGGCTCTCGGCCTTCAGAGCAGTGGGCGGGGGGTCGAGATGGAAGCCACGCAGTTTTCCAAACCCCAGTTGTTCGCTTTCTGGCTGAGTGATCTCAGTTACCATTTCCCCATCTGCAAAATGGGAATAAGCACTTTCGTCTAGCAGTGGTCTGTGGATTAAATGTGGGCACATCTGGGAGCCATGATCCAATGCCTACCCACTCAGAGGCTGAGCTCAGTAGGTGGCACTGTTTGTTTCTTTGAAAGGGGGTGCCGCAGGTTCCAGAACCAGGGAGGTGAGAGGGAACCGCAGGCTGCATGGTATTTGATAGAGTGATCTTGACTGCTTTGACTTAATCCAATGGGCACATTCGTGTAAAAAGAAGGATGACGGGGCCACTGCTTGACAGAATGAAGCAACATGACTCGTCTCTCAGAAGCAGCCAGGGACAGCTGCAAATGAACCAATTATACAAGTGGAAGAGCCTTGAGTACAAGTGACCTGGAGACTGGCAGCCCTCACCCCCCTGTCCCCGCCCCTGCCCTGGGAGCGCACTAAAATCGTGGGGAATCTCAGCGGCTGGTCACTGGGGTGGCTGGATCCAGGCAGCAGGGAACAGCCTCACCTTTCAAGAACAGTGTCTTACTGAGCAAGAGCCCCAACAGACACCAAGCTACAGCCCTGTTCTTATCCCCGTCCCCAGAGCAATGCAGAGATGAAACACTTTCCACTAAGAGCTAGGCAGACAAGGAGACTGGGACGTTAAGAAGCGGAGAACTTGGAAGGCTAAGCACATGAAGTGAGGGAGGGAGCAAAAACTAGGGCATGGGGGCTGGAGAGATGGCTTAGCGGTTAAGCGCTTGCCTGTGAAGCCTAAGGACCCCGGTTCGAGGCTCGGTTCCCCAGGTCCCACGTTAGCCAGATGCACAAGGGGGCGCACACGTCTGGAGTTCGTTTGCAGAGGCTGGAAGCCCTGGTGCGCCCATTCTCTCTCTCTCCCTCTATCTGTCTTTCTCTCTGTGTCTATCGCTCTCAAATAAATAAATAAAATTAAAAAAAAAAAAACTAGGGCATGGGGAGGGGACTCTCATGTCCCAGGGAGTCTTGGAAAATGCGCCGCCACCTCTGCAAATGCCTGGTTGGACCAAGAACCAAGACCCCTGTGAAAGGGTTGCCCAGAAGCTGGCACCACCTGAACAGGATGGAGAAACCATCTACAATGCCCACTGGGCCCTTCCTTACAAAAAGTTTCAGCCTAATAGCCTGAGAGGCTCAGTACATGATTCAAATGAAAAACAAGGAAATATTTTAGCCCCTGAGGCTTTCAAAGGGGGATGTTCATTGGTACTGCGTCAAGAAAGGCCAGTGACCAGGTATCTTTTGCTCCCAGGGCTGGAGAGATGGCTTAGCAGTTAAGGTGCTTGCCTGCAAAGCCTAAGGACCCAGGTTTAATTCCCCAGTACCTAAATGAGCCAGATACACAAAGTGATGCATCCGTCTAGAGTTTGTTTGCAGCTGCTGGAGGCCCTGCCACACCCATTCTCTGTCTGCCTCTTTCTGTCTCTCCAATAAATCAATAAAATATTTTTGAAAATGTACGCACCCAGCCCTAAATGAAACTGGCTCAGAGGTGAGGTAGGAGTCACTGGAGGGTGCTGCAGGAGTAATGTATGAGGAAAAGTAGGTGCCACGTCCGCTGCCAGCAGAACCAGGTTTAAATCTGGCTCTGCCACTTATACCTCAGTTTAATGCTCTGAAAAATGAGGCGAGTAAAAGCTCCTCTATCATGAAGTCGTTATGAGGACTGAACAAGATAATTCCTGCAGAACACTTTGTTAAGTACCTGTCAGATTGCAAGTGCAATAAAGATCAGTTATTCTTATCGCTATCCATATATACAAACATACATATTTGCCATGCGCTGTGCTGGGAGCTGAGGTGTGGCTCATTTTGGTTTGATGGGATCTAATGGGTCTGAGAGTATAAACCCATCGCATTTCCATTCTGGCTCTGCCCTTCATTTGCTGTACAAACTCAGCCAAGTTCCCTAACCTCTGTGAGCGTCAGTCTCCTCACCTTAGGTGGGGTTAGTGATGTGTGTCCTGAATATTGGCATGAGGAACAAAGACAGTGCTGTTTTGGGAAAAGCACTCTGTGCTAGAGCTGTGGCTTGGTGGTAAAGAGCTTGCCTAGTATGGATGGAGCTCTGGATTGGATCTCCGGCACCACACACACACATAAAAATAATTAAAAGATGGTCTAGAAAGAAAGAAAGGAAGGAAGGAAGGAAGGAAGGAAGGAAGGAAGGAAAGAAGGAAGGAAGGAAAGAAGAAGGAAAGAAGGAAAGAAAGAAAGCAGGGCTGGAGAGATGGCTTAGCAGTTAAGGTACTTGCCTGCGAAGCCTAAGGATCCATGTTCGACTCTCCAGGTCCCATGTAAGCCAGATGCACAAGGTGGCGCAGCTGTTTGGAGTTTGATTGCAGTGGCTACAGGCCCTGATGTGCCTCTCTCTCCCTCTCTCTCTCTCTCTCTCTCTCTCTCTCTCTCTCTCTCTCTCTCTCATAAAATGTTACAAGAACAGAGAGAGAGAGAAAGGAAGAAAGGATGACGGGCTTGGGTGATGGTTCAGGCAGTAAAGAACTTGCCAGGCACATATGAGGAGCTGAGCCTGAATCCCCAGCCCTCACATAAATGCTGGGCTGCTGTGAAGACCCAGCAGTCACCGCAGAATTGGGGAAATGGTGGCAGAGGACCCCCCCAGGGCAAACTGGCTAGTTAAGTGAGATGAGTCAGCAAACTCTGGGTTCAGGTGAGAGACCTTGTCTCAATAAATAACTCAGGGAGTCATTGAGGAAGACACCAAACGTCAATTGCTTGCCTCAAAACACATGAGTACACATATGCATGTGCACCCCCCCAAACACACACATGTGAACATGTATACATGCATACCACACACATATACACAGGCAAAGAGGAAAGAAGAGGATTTTGAGGGGCTAGGAAGATGGCTTAGTCTGGCAAAGTGCCAACCTTGCAAATAGAACCACCTAACCTTGAGCTCCGGATCCATGTGCAACTTTTTGATGTGGTGGCACATAGCTATGATCTCAGGGCTGGGGAGATGGTGACAGGAGGATTCCCTAGGGCTCCTTGGCCAGACAATCTAGTCTATCTGGTAAGCTCCGGGCCAATGAGAGACCTTTCCAAAGGAAATGGACAGTATTCCTCAAATGTCACCCAAGGCTGTCCTCTGGCCGAGACACTCACACAAATACGCACACACACCTGGAAACACACGAACGTGCATACATAGATGTATAAAATATATGGGCTGGAGAGATGGCTTAGTGGTTAAGCGCTTGCCTGTGAAGCCTAAGGACCCTGGTTCGAGGCTTGGTTCCCCAGGTCCCACGTTAGCCAGATGCACAAGGGGGCGCACGCGTCTGGAGTTCATTTGCAGAGGCTGGAAGCCCTGGCGCGCCCATTCTCTCTCTCTCCCTCTATCTGTCTTTCTCCCTATGTCTGTCGCTCTCAAATAAATAAATAAAAAATGAACAACAACAAAAAAAATTAAAATATTAAAAAAAATTAGTGACAGAGAGATAGTTCAGCAGTTAAAGGTGCTTTCTTGCAAAGCTCTACAGCCTGAGTTTGAGTCCTCCAAAATCACATAAAGTCAAATGAACAAAGCGGTACATGTTTCCTCTCTCTGTGTGTCTCTGTCTCTCTCTCAAATAAATAATAAAACTATTAGCCAGGCATGGTGGTGCACGCCTTTAATCCCAGCACTTGGGAGGCAGAGGTTAGGTGGATCATCGTGAGTTCAAGGCCACCCTGAGATTACCCTGAGATAGTGAATTCCAGGTCAGCCTGGGCTAGAGTGAGACCCTACCTCGAAAAAACAAACAAACTACACACACACACACACACACACACACACACACATAATATATAATAAAACTATTTTGGGGGCTAGAGAGATGGCTTAGCAGTTTAGGGGTTTACCTGTGAAGCCTAAGGACCCTGGGTTCCACTCTCCAGATCCCATGTTAACCAGACACACAAAGGTGAGGTAGGTGCAAAGTCACATGTGCCCACTAGGTGGCGCAAGATTCTGGAGTTTGATTGCAGAGGCTGAAGCCCTGGTACACCAATTCTGTCACTCTGTCTCTCTAAAATAAAAATAAAAATAATTAAAATTTTTAATTTTAAAATTAATTTAAATTTAAAATAAAAATTTTCAAACTATTTTTAATTTAAATTTTCTAGTTTAAATATATATATAAATAAAAGTATTTTTAGTTTCTTTTTTAAAATTATTAATTTATTTGCAAACAGAGAGAGAGAGAGAGAAAATGGGTGCTCATGGGTTTCTTGCCACTGCAAGTGAACTCCAGATGCCTGTGCCATTTTGCACATCTGGACCTCTGTGGGCAGAAGGGAGTCAACCCTAGGCCATCATGCTTTGTAAGCAAGCACCTCTAATCAATGAGCCCTCTCTCTGGCCCAGAAAATACTTTTGAAAAACATGAGGTACCATTGTTGACTTGAGGGTTAGGAGGCCACTTTGCCTTCTTGCCTTTCCTCTCACTGGTCCACCTCCTTGGGGCCTAGCTCCCCTTTTTGCGGCATGGATCAGGAGTAAGTACAAAGGAGGAGGCAAGCGGACATATCCTCGGTCTATTTGATCAGGTATTAGTAATAACACTATGCTGTGTGTGAGAGAGAGACGTGTGTGTAGTGTATGGTGCAGGTAGGTGCCCCCTGTATGTTCCAGAGCACACTGGCGTCTTCCCATCACTTCTGCTTTTACCTTTTATTTTTTTACCTTGAAACAGTCTCTCACTGAACCTGGAGTTGCTGTTCTTGGTCACAGTGGCTGACCAGGGAGTCCCAGCAATTCTGCTGTCTCCCTCCCCCACAGGACTGGAGCAACAGCCTGTCTGACCAAACCCGGTTTTCTATGTAGACCCTGAGGATTGAACTCAGGAGATCTCAGGCCCTCATGCTTGTACACAAATGCTCTACCCCATCCAGCCAGTTCCAAGCCCCACTCTATAATTCTTTTCCTGAGACAAGCCTAACAGACTGCCTTTTTCTTTTATAATGTGAGAGAGAAGGAGAATTGACACACCAAAGCCTCCAGCCATTGCAATCAAACTCCAGACATGTGTGCCCCCTTGGGCACATGTGCGACCTTGCATCACTTTGTGCGCCTGGCTTATGTGGGACCTAGAGAGTACAACATGAATCCTTACGCTTCATAGGTGAGCGCCTTAACTGCTAAGCCATCCCTCCAGACCCATCCATAATCTTTTTGATGAGAGATAAAGGTTAAAAGTATGGTTGGGGGCTGGAGAAATGGCTTAGCAGTTAAGGTGCTTGCCTACAAAGTCAAAGGACCCAGGTTCGATTCTCCAGGTCCCACATAAGCCAGATTCACAAGGTGGTACATGCATCTGGAGTTTGTTTGCAGGGGCTGGAGGCCCTGGCATGCTAGTCTCTTCTCTCTCCCTCTCTCTCTCTCCCTCCCCCCCCCAACCTTTTCCTCTCTGTCAAATAAATAAATAAATAATTTTTTTTAAGATAATGATTGGACCACAGCACAGATCCTAACAAGGTTCACTTTGTTTGCCAGGATTCTTTTAAACTAGTATTAAGAGATTGGGTGTGGGACTGCTAGGTGGTTAGGGAACTTATCTGCAAAGCTGACCAACCCCAGGCTCAATTCCCCAATGCCCACATAAAGCCAGATACATGAAGTGGCGCATGCGTCTGGAGTTTGTTTGCAGCGCCGGAGGCCCTGGCGTGCACGTGCTCTCTATCTGCCTCACTTCTACCTCTCTCTCTACTTGCAAATACATTAATATTAAAAAAAAAAACACACAGAGAGAGAGATTGGGTTTGGGATTCAAATTGGTGTTTCAACCTATTAAAAATCCCAATTTCGCTCCTTTTATGTCCATGTAACCACGGGTGAATTGCTTCTTACCTTCTCTAAGCTTCAGTTTTTTCACTTAGGCACAAGGACACCTCCCACGTACAGTTCTGAAGTTTAGATATCTGATCGGTGAAATGTAGTATCTAGATGCATTGGGTGTTCAATATATGGTAGTTATTCTAAAGTGAAATATTTACCTCAAGTCCCTCAAGTCCTCTCTCAGGTCATGATTTTTCAGCACTACCAGGATCTTTTTATGACATACACTAAAGTCCCAGCCAACTGACTCAAGCACAACTACTCCATTATTCTCCCCTTCCCTTCAGACCCACGCATCTGACTCAGCCAGCCTCTTCTAATTCATCACATCTCCACCTCGCACATAGGTCTTTGTGGCACCATTGGAGTCTCTTGCTTTCAAACTAGTAGGCCCGTCCTTCACAGAAGCCAGTAGCTAAAGGGTCAGGCACTCTGTAGGGCCAGTATTCCATCCATGGAGATGGGCGATGGGCTGAGTGCTCTTGTGTGCAAGCAAGCACTCTGCAAGACCCCAGAAACCAGTAAGTGTAGAACAGAGTCCTTGACTCTGGAGAAAGTGATGCCAAATAACCAGGGCTCTGATGGCAGAGTGCCCAAAGCCAAGAGACCCACAGCTGCTGCTGAACAGCCACCATGGGCTGGTCTTGAAGGATGGGAAAGGGTCTGACAAGGAATAAAGGAGGAGACAGACCTTGAACAGAAAGAATCTCATGTGCAAAGGCTTGGCGGCTGAAATGCTGAGACGCATGTGTGGTCTCACTGGAACACTATAGGATGGGAAAGAAGTAAGAAAAGAGTTTGGAGAAGCAGTTCAGGAAAAAGCTGCTAAAATCAGAAGTGGGGCTGGAGAGATGGCTTAGTGGTTAAGCGCTTGCCTGTGAAGCCTAAGGACCCTGGTTCGAGGCTCGATTCCCCAGGTTCCCACGTTAGCCAGATGCACATGAGGGCGCAAGCGTCTGGAGTTCGTTTGCAGTGGCTGGAGCCCTGGCACACCCATTCTCTCCCTCTTCTCTCCCTATCTGCCTCTTTCTCTCTCTGTCACTATCAAATAAATAAAAATAAACAAAAAATATTTTTTTAAAAAATCAGAAGTGAAGCAGGAAAAGAGGGCAGTGAAGCATGGGAAAGACGTAACAGAGGTCATGGCACCAGTTTTTAGCAAAGATGGATGAGAAAGAATGAAACAGGGAAGATGGTTCTTGGTATGTGACCGGAAGGATGCGTGGGTGGTGGGCCCCTGGGCAGAGGAAGCAATAGGTAGGGGTGTGGATTTGAGCTCATCCAGGAATCTGCTGAGTTTGACAGGCATGGGGGCAACATCCAGGCATCATAGGTTCCAGGAAAAAGCCATGATCGCTGTGATGCTGTTGGCATCCTAGTACCAAATCCATGCCCATCTGGACAGGAGCGCCTGAAGTAGCCCAAAGTCATTGCTGCAGTTGATGGAGTTCTTCACTAGATGCAGCACACCTTGCACCTGCCGCAGTGCCGCGTGCCGGCAACCCCAGCCCCTCACAAGGCTAAGGCAGACTTGCTTCAGTTCTCAGGACACTGAGAAATCTTTTTTTTTAATTAATTAATTTATTCATTTATTTATTTGAGAGCAACAGACACAGAGAGAAAGACAGATAGAGGGAGAGAGAGAGAATGGGCGAGCCAGGGCTTCCAGCCTCTGCAAACAAACTCCAGACGCGTGCGCCCCCTTGTGCATCTGGCTAACGTGGGACCTGGAGAACCAAGCCTCGAACCGGGGTACTTAGGCTTCACAGGCAAGCGCTTAACCGCTAAGCCATCTCTCCAGCCCAACACTGAGAAATCTTGCTGGAACTGAGCTCGAAGCTGCCTCCCAGCTGGCTAGCTATTGAAGTGCTGGAAAATGCTCTGCAAGCTTCTGGGGTGGAGGGAGTCATCCACAATTTTATCAAGTAGTGCGCTCTGCAAATTACACAACCAGCCAGCTAAAGAAGATGTGCTCACCGGGGCAGGGATGGCATGACTGTCTGGAAGCTGAACAACTGGTCTCTTGTTGGATTTGAGGCCCGCTCCCTGGGAAAGAATGTATGCCTGGTCCTGAAAACATAGTCAAAAGCCAATGGCTTGGAAGGACATAGGCCCTAGGAGGGAAGCTACTGCTGGTTTTGGCCTAATGGAGATGTTGTGCTTTTCAAATTGCCCTCAAGGAATTTATGATTATACCCATAGATTAGGGTTGCTCTCACCTTTGGTCTTCGTTTTACAGTTGGTGGTGACTCAAAACTCATCAAAGTGCTAAGAAGTGACTGTGGAGCGTTTAGTGCTTAAACGAGACATCTATATCACCGCCTGCAAGGCTCAGAGGGCATTATGGGAGAGGGGGATTGAAAGGATGTAGGAGTGGGGGGACAAGGAGGAATATTGAGAAACTCTGTCTTCTGCACGCGACGTGGCCAGCGCAATCATGCCCTCACACTAGCCGCCATTACCTGCGCAGGATCTGAACTGTATTGGACCCATCAACATTCTGCCACGGGTGGTGGTGGAGGGCACAAGGCCCCATCCCTCACAGAGGATTAACTGGGAGTTCATGTTTGCTGAAGGAGCAGGAGACCTTGTCCTCAATGGTGAAGCCACTGATAAATCGAATATGCACTCATAAATAATTCCCCACTCCTGCCCACAACCCCATTAAACTCCATGACTTATGCAAATATACAAGAGAAAACAGACATCAAAGAATAAGAACAAGGGGTCACTTGGCAGGGGACAGGAGGAGGAGGGACAAGAGAAGGTAATGGGTGGGAAGACTATGATGAAAATACATCACTTGCATGTATAAAAATTGCCAATATAAGCCGGGCATGGTGGCGCACGCCTTTAATCCCAGCACGCAGGAGGCAGAGGTAGATGGATCACCATGAGTTCGAGGCCACCCTGAGACTACATAGTGAATTCCAGGTCAGCCTGGGCTAGAGTGAGACCCTACCTCGAGAAACAAACAAACAAAAAAATGCCAATATAGACTAGAGATGGCTCATGTTTAAAGACGCTTGCTTGTAAAGCCTTATGGTCTGCATTTGATTCTTCAGTACCCACATAAAGCCAGATGCACGAAGTGGCACAGCATTTTGAAGAAATAAATAAGTTTTAATTTTGAAATGCCAATAAAAATTTAAGGGAGAAAAAAAGACTAAGGCAAGAGGATTTTAAACTCAAGGCCAGTCTGGGCAACAAGGTGAGACCTCATTTCAAAAAAGAAGTCAAGACACTTCTGCGTACGGTTTATCTCCCGGCAAAGGGAAGGGCGAGACAAGTTGCAGTTCCTGCCTGGGTTGACTCTCTAGACACAGCTCTTGCCTCTCGCCCCCTCATCTTTTTCTACAGTGGCCACAAAGCCTGCACTCCTTTCATTTCATCTCCCCGCTTCTCCTGTGCAGCTCCTGGCAAATGCGCCACGAGTCCCGGCTTAGAGAACAGGCTCGACTCTCCTCTTAGAAAACAAGCCCTGGCTTTTATCTGCCTCTGTGGGCTTGGGTTTGGGAGCATCAAAGTAACATTAGCACAATTTGTTTGGATTAGCATGAAGACTTCTAATCCGCTCCTTTGCGATATTCCATATTTTAATAACTTTTATAATTACTGCTCCCTTTTCCTAATTGAGAGCTTAGAGACGGAGACCTTGGAGAGGGACCAAAAATGGTGATGTTGAATATGGAGGCGACTCGGAAGAAATGTTTGCATAGCAGAATATTCAGAGAGGGACGTGAAGCTCTTGGATTTCAACTCCGAAGCGCTTAGATCCTGAGTGCTGGAGGTGAGAGGAGTGGTGGATAACTTCTCCACCCTGGTGGAGGTCCCACCCCAATGCCCACAGGTGCGTGCCAACAATGGCATAACTTCACTAACAGAATTCCTCTAGGGATGAGGCTAGCAGCCCACAGAGTCCAGGGCCAAGTCCCAGGTCACCTGGACTGTACTCCAACCTCAAGAAGGGGCGCTGGTGGCTGAGAAGAAGTTCCCATTGAGGAGCTGTCCTCAAGCCACAGAGGCCAGGCCAAGAGCTTGGCTCCCAGAGCAGCTTCATCCGCACAAAAGCATGTCTCTTCCACGAGAGGCTAACCTCAGGGGCACTTCCAAACCCTCAGGGCCTCAGTTGAGACCTTTTCCGTTGCCCTGCCCTGTGTGGATGGCATGGAGGACCCAAGGACCACCTCTGGCCATGAGGTGAGCCCGAGGTCTTCCTAAGCATAATGGACTGCCCATCCTGGCAAAGCTGCCAGGCTAGAACTCAGAGGCAAAACAGGACCTCCTGGTGCTGGGTCATCACAGCCCAGGCTGAGCCTTATGCAGAACAGTAAGGCTTTGCATCCAGGTTTTTCACATCCAGTTTCAGTCAACCTCTGATGAAAATATTAGGGGAACAAATCACTTCTGTACTAAATATATACAGGCTTTTGTCATTATTCCCTACACAGAAATACAGTATAATAACTATTTACATAGCATTTACATCACATTAGGTACGACAAATAATCTAGAGATGGCATAAGATATGCAGGAGGATGTTCTTGAATTGAATGCCAATACTATATGCTGTTTTATATCAGGAACCTGAGCACCTGTGGGCTGTGGAGTCTGGGATGAGATCCTCATGGACACTAAGAAACTACTGGACGTCCTTCCATCCTCGGCCCAGAAATGGACTGGTCCAGGGTGGGCTCCAGGGTCCTTTGCTCCTGATCATCCGCCCTCTTCTGTCCTGCTGTTTGCTGTCCCAAATGGAGACACTCTAATTCTGAATTCACATACAAAGGATTGCATATTAGCCCCTTTGCCCTCATGCATGTTGTACCTCTTCTTTAATAAAAATCTTTCTTTAAGGCTGGAGAGATGGCATAGTGGTTAAGGCATTTATCTGCAAAGCCAAATGACCTAGGTTCGATTCCCCAGGAGCCACATAAGCCAGATGCACAAGGTGGCACATGCATCTGGAGTTCATTTGCAGTGGCCAGAGACCCTGGGGTGCCCATTCTCTCCCTCCCCCCCTCTCTCTCTCTCTCTCAAATAAATAAAAGTAAATATTTTGTTTAATTCTTTCTTTAGTGACTCAGGTGGGGAAGAGGAGAACTGTCTTTCCAGTGGAAGCTCTCCAGTGGCTTCTAGATCAACCTCTCTAAAGAATGCCAATCTTGCCGGGTGTGGTGGCGCACACCTTTAATCCCAGCACTCAGGAGGCAGAGGTAGGAGGATCTCCATGAGTTCGAGGCCACCCTGAGACTCCATAGGGAATTCCAGGTCAGCCTAGGCTAGAGGGAGACCCTACCTCGAAACCCCCCCCCAAAAAAAGTGGCGTTTTGCATCTTCCCCACTGACAAACGGAGAAAACTCCATCAGCTCAATTTCCACTGGGCCACCTTCTTAAAGGGACTCCGAATCCCAGAAGTACAGCTCTGCCTCAGAGGAACCCAGCATGGCTGCTCACGCTGCCAGAGGACAGAACCGACTAAACGTTAAACGCAGGCTCCAAAACGCTCTCATTACTCCTGATGTGAAGATCTGGGGAGAGTTTCACAGAGAAGGTGTGCAACGGGGACTTTGAGGTTAAGAAGGCTTTAAGAGATAGATATGAAGGGAAATGGTATTCTGATAAAGAAGCAGAATTCGCTTGCCAGGGGTGCTGGAAAATGCAGACACTATTTAGGGAACAGAAATCCAGTTCTAGTTTAAAAAAAAAAAAAAGCAGAAGAAAAAGCCCTGCATGCAGGGCTACCTAGGACATGAACACGAACATGTATAATGAGGCCCAACCAATAGGGCCTCTGATGCTGTGGGAGGGAGTCGGGTCTTTATTCTGCAGCTTGCTCCGGGGGCTCTGTGAAGAGATGAGTGGTCCAGGACTCTTTGCTGTGAGTGAACTGTAGAGGGCCAAGGCTTATCCATGTGAAGGAGGGAGAAAGTCACAACAGGCTACCAGCTTGCCAGCCATTGCAAGGAAGCAGGCCACGAGAGAGGAAGCCAGGCAGGGGCAAGTGGAAGCCAAAGAAAGATGGCGCAGAGAGAACTGAGAGGTTCTGCAACTGCTCAGCTGCGATGCCATTATCCGGGTGTGTGTTTGATCCCAGCGCGCAGCCCCTCAGAAGCAGGAACCCTATCATATTCACCTCTGTGCCTCTGGGACTTTACAGAACACCTACCACATAGTGCCTTTCCTCAGAGTAGAAGTTTCTTTTTTGGTGCGTGCGTAGTGTGTGTCATGGTCTGTGCACACGTAAGTGCTGATGTGACAGCCCATGCACTTACCTGCGGTGACTGGAGAACACTGGGTGTCCCCTTCCATCGCTCACCACCTGGTTTCTCACTCCTCACAGGACTAGGGTTATGTATGTACATGGCCACCCCCAGCTATCTACGTGGGTTCTGGAGATTCAAACTCAAGTGGTCTCAGGCCCTCATGCCTGGGCAGGGTGGTGGTTTGAATTCATGTACCCCGTTAGTTCATGTATTTTGGATGCTTGGTGTGGTGGTTTGATTCAGGTGTCCCCCATAAACATAGGTGTTCTGAATGCTAGTTCCCAGCTGATGGATATTTGGGAATTAACGCCTCCTGGAGGGAGTGTATTGTTGGGGGCGGGCTTATGGGCTTTATAGCCAGTTTTCCCATGCCAGTGTTGGGCACACTCTCCTGTTGCTATTGTCCACCTTATGTTGGCCAGGGGGTGATGTCCACTCTCTGTTCATGCCATCATATTCCCTGCCATCGTGGAGTTTCCCCTTGAGCCAGTAAGCCAAAATAAACCTCTTTTTCCCCGAAGTTGCTCTTGGTTGGGTGATTTCTACCAGCAATGTGAACCGGACTACAACACTTGGCTCCCAGCTGATGACAGTCAGGGAGGTGGAACCTTGCTAAAGGAAACGTGTTGTTGGGGGAAGGTTTGGGTTGTTACAACCACTCCCTTTTGCTAGAGCTCAGCTCACTCGGCTGCTGCTGCTGTTGTCCGTCTGCTGTGGCAGAGGTGATGTCCAGTTTCTGCTCAGGCCATGCTGCCCCCTGCCATAATAGAGCTTCCGTTCAAGACTGCAATTCAAAATTAAAAAAAAAAAAAGTCTTGCTCCATCAGCTGCTTTTGTTCCCGCGCTTTGTCTCAGCAACAACAAGGTAACTGTACCATGAAGGAAGCACATTGATCAGGTCAGCCATCTTCCTTCCAGCCTCGGTAGAAAGGGCTTACATGGGCTTCAAGGGGGTCTTGAAACTCCCCCAAAACTATACCCAATAGTGAGTATGCATGTGCAGACTGTTCACCTTTCTTCAGGGAGGATCTTTTTAAGTTTTATCAAGTCCTCAAAGGGCTCTGTAACCAAAAAAAAAAAAAAAAAAAAAGGTTCAGAAAAAGTATATAAAATTTGTCTCCATCAATGTTTCCTATTCTCGCTTTCTGTTTTTATTCCCTCTCTAAAAATCAGCTTCCTATGGGGGGATGAAAAACAAGGTCAACACCATTAACTGGACACTTTGAGTGTTATTTCATCTTATTTGTAGCAAAAGAAATCCAACATATAAATTTAGCTCTGAGTCTGAATTATGCTGAGACACAGAGGCATTTTCTCTGCCCGTCCCTGACCTCATTCTTGGGTGGCACACCCCGTTTCGGAGCTGGCTGACAGCCCGTGCCTCCACATGGCTCTGGGTCAATGTTAATTTGGACTTCCCCTTCTGCAGCAAGTGCCTTTGAAGAAGCGCCCTCCCTGAGAATGCCAGTGTGCACCTCTCAGTTACAAGCAGATAATTAGATGAAGGGTCACCAGCCGCCCTTTCCGTTTCCACGAGGATGGGGAAGAAGGCAGAGAGGTAGGGCATTTCTGGGCAACTGATGCCTTCACCAAGTATTGAAAGGGACCCTGTGATTCAAACTCAATCTGAAGATGGAACTGGTGTTCCTCCTATATGCCAGAACAGCCTGCGGGTGTCACACTGTTACATTTCCTGAGACTACCCAGCACTCTGAAGGATCTACATATCAGAGTATTTAAAAATAGGACATCCCTGGGAAATCTGGAGTGTTTGATCTTTGGAAGAAGAAAATGGTGTCTGAACTGGGGAAAACATTCAGTCTAGTTAAGGAGAAAAAGAATGCTGGTAAGGAGATGTACCTGTTGGGCAGAGAGGAGGCTGTGGGTGCTTGGTACAAGGAAAATGATTTCAGTAAGGGAAGGGGAGGTTAGGAATTCAGAAAAGAGAACAGCCATGGAGTAGTGAGGTGTGCCCAGGAGCTGCAGCAGGAATGAGGGGCAATGGCCAGCACTCACCACAGCATGCCCCTCATGTGTCCACATTAACTTTCCTTCCCTCTAGTGTGAAGGAAGCATGTCCGCGTGTGCCGGGTACAAGCGCAGGCAACTTCACCTCTATTATCGACCAATCCTCACAATCGCACATGACGTAGAGATTGTTACTCTCATTTCACAGATGAGAACTAAAGTTTAGAAAAAACTATCTTTTTCAGAACACACGGCAAGGAGCAGCCAGAACTCGAACCCAAATCTGTCTGACTTCAAAGATGATATTCTTTTCACAAAACATGGCTAGTATCTCTGGAAAGCTCCCTGAATGAAGTGGATGACTCTTGGAAGGATTATGCTCCATGACAGAATCCAGACACAAAAGACCACACACCTCCCTGATACACAGACCATTCATGATAGACCACACACCTCCCTGAAACACGGACCACTCATGATAGACCACACACCTCCCTGAAACATGGACCGTTCATGATAGACCACACACCTCCCTGATATATGAATTCGTGATAGACCACACACCTCCCTGAAACATGGACCATTCATGATAGTCCACACACCTCCCTGAAACATGGACCATTCATGATAGACCACACACCTCCCTGAAACATGGACCGTTCGTGATAGACCACACACCTCCCTGATATATGAATTCGTGATAGACCATACACCTCCCTGAAACACGGACCGTTCATGATAGACCACACACCTCCCTGATATATGGACCATTTGTGACAGACCACACATCTCCCTGATATATGGACCATTCATGATAGATGAACCCATAGAGACAGAAAGCAGACAAGTTATGGGTACAGGAGGGAAGGGAAATGGGGAGTAACTAGTTAATGAGTAGCAAGATTCCTTTGGGGATGATGAAAATGTCTTGGAACTAAACAGAAATGATGGTTTCACAACTAGCAAATGCACTAAATACCATTGAACTGTATGCTTTAGGTTAACCCTTAGCTTTACCTTGGTTTTAAGAAAGGCTATTAGGAAGGAGAATTTAAGGAGACAGAAGCAAGGAAGTAGGACAACTTCTGTGTGCTTGGAGGATAAAGAGGAGCTAGGCAGGTGGAATGTCATCAGGAGCCATCATTCCCTTCCTGATGCCAGTGAACCATTTGGACAAAGGCGTGAGTGTCTGCTCTTAGTTTAAGGTGAGGATTCCCAGGCACTGACACCCCCTCTCCTAGCTTAGCAGGAACTGCCCTCCATTTAAATCAAAATGCCACCTAAGCCTAAAATGCAACTGGTTGCATTTTGGTGTTAAGAGGGGTGCTCACCACCCTGACTGTGGGTCTCCTGAATGCCCGAGCAGTCTCACGTGTGCCCACAGGACCATCCATAGCTTCTTGGTTGCTTAGGAGAAACTCTGAATCTCTGTGGATCTTAATGAGTGAGGGCACGCCACCAGCCACCCAGCCTCCCATCTTAACTGGGCTTTGTACTGCAAAGCGAGGGAACTAGAACTCTCTCAGAGGGTTCCAATGTCACTCGAGACATGAGGAACATAGGCATTAAGACAGCCCATTAAAAGAGGGACTTCGCAACACCAGGGCACACCCTAGCAAGGGCCTGTCATCTAAGCACCCATGAACCTGACCACAGGCCCATCTCAGAGTTTCAATCTCCTTTCAGGCTCTTTGCGACATTTGTCTTCACTAGGAAGCATGTGTACTATTGGCAGGGCTCCCACTTGTTTAGAATCCACACAGAATTCATCATCCTGAGAGAAAGAAAAGGGCGTGGAGGAGTGGGCTCCACGGACCTGTCCACGGAGTAGGTCTGCACGCAAGTGTCAAATGCCGTAGCAGCCCACTCATGGCAATGATTGGGAACCCAGAAAGGCCCAGAAGTGTACCTAATTCAGAGTGCTGCAAAATCCACTATGAAGCTGAAAGTCACATTCTGTGTAGGGCCCAGTGAACCGTCTGTTGGGTTTCCAATGCAGGGGTGCACAATGGATTCAATCCACACTTAATGTATTTCCAAATAAAATACAGTGACTACCTGATCATTACACTATAGCGTGTTGAGGCCCGGGCAATGGCCCCTGAGATGACCTCGGCCATCCCAAATGTGCTGGCTGGTCGAGTTCTATGCCACATGTAGCACTCTACATGGCACATGCAAGAAGAGATCCGATTAAGTGCTAAGTATGATGTCTTGATCAACAAGTCCCCACTGGCTGGCCTACATACCACGCAATGAATGACACAGCTGAGCGGTTCTCTTCGACCCACAATGCAGCTCGCTAGGGAGACTTAGGGCCGCCACTCTGGCCCCTGAGGAAATCCAGCACCCCAAAGTGACAGCCAGAACCCCACTGGAGTGGACCCTCAGGGAAATGGGAGCAGGGGACAGGGGACCTAAGAGGACACCCTAATGGGAATATGGCAAATTTGAAATATGTTCATAGATTAAAGTTCCAAGTAAAATTAAAAAAACACAAAATAAAAATAAGCAATTTACTCCAAATCTGGCAATGCCAAGGAAACATGACCCAACAAGCAGTGTAATAAAGTTGGGATTATTCTGAGATTCTTTCTTACTTTTTTTAAAAAAAACAGGTTACAATAAATGCTCATTATAAAACAAAAATAAAAGACAATAACATAGAAAATCTATTAAATATAAAGTGAAGTTCCCTATTCCCTTTCCTCCCCCTCATTCTGGAATTATTGTTTATTGGTTTGCATTCTGTCAGGGATGTTTCATGTGTTAGTTAATCATGATATTACATGCACGTGGCTTTTTATTGCACATACAGGACAGTGCCGATGTGATCTTGTGAAACATGCTTCTATCCCATTTGATATGACATGGACACTTTTCCATGCTCATCCATATGTATTTGCTTCATTGTCGTTGGTTAGTCCATATTATTCCATCACAAGAAGTTCTATCACTTTACTAAGCAGGCCTCTGTGGGTGGCATTCAGATCATTTCTGCTTGTTTTTCCACTGCCACAAACACAGCAATTAACATCCTTTTCCATTTTTATAATATTGCAAAATTACTCTCTTAACAGATTGTAACAATTTTCATTCCTTAATGACAAGCAGTAGAAATCTTCCCATTGCTTCTGGAAAGCCATCAGTTGACTCCATATTAAGAGATCCAGGAGGCAGAAGGTTGCCAAGGCAAGCTGCACGTCTCATCTGTCTGTGCAGAATGGGGGTGCCTGTTCTGGCTGGGACTGGCTGCGGTTCATTTGCGTGAATTGTAAGCTGAAGACCAGTCTCTGGTGCGTCTCTCAGCCAGGTGCCTTAAACCCTGTCCAGATGCCAGGTATGACAATCTGTTCTCTTCATAGGAGTCAGGCTAGGTTTACATGGTAAACATACTCAGCCCTCATGGGATCAGACTTGGATTACCTTGGATCAGATGTAGTTCATATGGGATCTTCCACTGTTTTCATACCTGTTTTCTGAGGTCCCATGGGTGAATAGGTTCCTAAAATAAACGCAGAACTATGAGCCATTCCCAAGTCCCATAGAATGGACTTTCTGTCCATCCCAGAATTTTCTTCTGGTGCCTGGCTTTGCCTTTAGCTCTCCACTTGGGCTCAAAACCCTCAGGCCAGCCCTTGCCCGCTCCCTCCAGCCCTGCTTCTAGCTCAGCCCCAGCCTGGCACCAGGCTGTTGGTGGTGAGGATCGCGAGACCCCACCGCTCTCATTCTCACCCTACTGGGTTGGACTGCTCAGCATCACCTAACCCTGTACACTTGGATACTTGCTTCCTCTGGCTTTCATCCTAGTTGCCTGGGCAACCCTCGCCAGCCAGTGCTCCTTGCCTCCGGTAGTGACAGGCGCTGGGAAGCCTCAGAGCCAGCCGAGTCTCATTCATTCAGCAAATAGTGGTTACATGGTACAGTATGTTCTGCACACGTGACACAAAATTTCAAACTTCCTACGATAACTTGCATGCACATCAAGCTCTGTATTTATGTTGTAATATGGGAAGCATTGATGTCTGTGAATTTATTATTATAGACTGGATATAGTTCCATCTCTATTTTCTGGGCAAAAAGAAAAGCTCAGAAATGCAATCCTAGGCAGTTACCATTATAGAACTCATACCACCCCACTAATGTTGAACAATAATAATCAGTACATGGGCTGGAAAGATGGCACAGTGGTGAAGGCACTTGCCTGCAAAGCCAAAGGACCCAGGTTCCCCAGGACCCATGTAAGCCAGATACACAGAGGATACACGCATCTGGAGTCCATTTGCAGTGGCTGGAGGCCCTGGCATGCCTATTCTCTCTCTCTACCTGCCTGTTGCTCTCTTTCTCTCTCTCTCTCCCTCAAACAAATAAATAAAAATAAAATAAAATAACAGTCAATACATACTAAGTACTCACCGGGTATGGGCTAAGAAGCACACATGTGCTAATAAGTCCTACTACAAAAACCCTATGACTAAAGTACTATTGTTTTCTTCATATTCATATGTGAGCATCGCAGATTACATACACCATCTCAGACCAGCTACACCAGAAGTCACAGAGACAAGATCCAAACCCAGGCATCTGCCACAGAAACCTACAGCCTTAGCCACAGTCTGTCTCTCCATAGCAACTTTCTACATCAGTTCCTTGGGCAGAAGCCAAAAAAAAAAAAAAAAGAATGAATCATTAATGACCATAGGGAAGTCTGAAAGATGAGATCTAGGACTTTAGATGAGACTCTGGCTGTGGCCAGTGGAACACCTCGGCAGGGTCGCCAATTCTCCCAGAGGCCAGTGCCTGGGACACGGGGATCTCATTTCATTCTGCTGCTCGGGAGCCCGCGGTGGCAGGTGGATATATGGACTTGCTCCTCATTCATCCCCAGTTGTAGCAGTGACTTTCCCCTTGCTGGGACAAAACACCTGCATTAGTTAGGATACTCTAGAGAAACAGAACCAGCAGAATGAACTGTATTAAAAGGGGAAATTATTGGGTTATCTTACAGCAGTCCAACAACAGCAGTTTGCAGATTTGAGAATCAAGGAACCCGGTAGCTCCTCCATCCTTGTGGCTGGAGGCCTCAGCAGTCCCCGTCCAGCACTGAAGGCTTCCTGGAGAGCTGCTGGTCTTCAGTCCATGCTGGAAGGCTGAGGAAACCTGGTTCCAATGCCTAGGGAGGATAGCTGAACAGAATGGGTGCATGTACAGTGAAGGCACTCGGCAGCAAGCAGCACCTGTGACCAGGCGTGAGGAAGGGGCTCTTTCCTCCCAGGGCTTCCTTACATAAAGCCCCCTACCAGAGGGTCGCTCCCTCTGGGGTTAGGGCTCACTCCGGAGGAAGGACTTCCTCCTTCAGTCAATACTTCCTGAAAGCAACCTCCGAGACCCACCCAAGAGGAGTGTCTGTGGATTCCTAACCAGATCAAGTCCACAACAGAACTTAACCATCACAACACCCAACCAAAAGCAGCATATGGAAGGGAAGGGCTTATTTAGGGCTTGCAGTCTCAAGGGGAAGTGTCACCACGGCATGACAGAGGAGCAGCTGGGCATCACGTCTTGCCACCGCAGTTGGAAGGGTAACAGTAAGAGCAGACTGAGGTCTGGGCAAGGGCAGGGAGGGGACTTGGGAGTGAAAACCCCAATGCCCACCCCAAGCAACACACCACCTCCAGCAAGGCTCCACCCCCCAAGTCGCCCCCAGCTGAGGACTGACTATGAGACTTAATCAGAAACACACGAGGCTATGGGAGATATTTCACATTCAAGTCACCACATTCATCTCAAAAATTATCTGTATGTGAGTTTCACTGTTTTTCTAAAAATACCTGACAGATGCAACTTAAGGGAGGGGAGGGACTTCTGGACCTCACAGTTCCCATCACGGCAGCGGAGGCATGGTGACGGGAATGGGTTGGCTTGTGACTGGAAGGAGTTTAGCAGGTCAGAAAGCAGAGCTCAAGCCAAAAACAGAACAGAGATCACTTCCAAGGCCCCCAGTGATTCACTTCTGCTAGCCACGCTCCTAAGCGGTCTAGAATCCAAACACCACCAACAACTGGTGGCCAAGTGTTCAGACATTCAGCATCCGAACCACTTCACTGGGAGGATCAACGGCAAGGCTCTGGAGTCAGAGCGTCTGCATCTATGCAAACAGTGCCTGTATCACTTCATGGATGACGTGAATCCCATCATAGACTACTCTAAATATATCTCTGCCTCCATTTCCTTGTGTGCAAAATTAGGGAAGTAACACTATCTTTTGCAGAGAACTGTTATGGGTTCTGATGCAATGGAATTACTGTGATAGAATTGATATTTGATTTTATTTTGTTTTTTTCAAAGTAGGGTTTCGCTCTAGCCCACGCTGACCTGGAATTCACTATGGAGTCTCAGGGTGGCCTCGAACTCACGGAGATCCTCCTACCTCTGCCTCCTAAGTGCTGGTATTAAAGGTGTGCGACACCACGCCGGGCTCAGAAGTAATATTTTAAAATATCAATAAGGGGCTGGGGAGATGGCTTAGTGATTCCTACAGACACAGGCTGGGAAGACAGAAACACGGAATCTCTGGTCTCACTGGCTAGGAGGTGTATTCAAACTCATGAGCTCGAGGTTTAATGAGAGACCCTGCTTCAAAGAATAAGGTGGAGCTAATGAGAAAGGCCCCAGCATTGAGCTCTGGACACACATGCACACACATGCATACGCACACACATGCACATGCACACATACATACACACATGCATGCACTCACATGTGCACACACACACGTGCAAATATACACTGCAAAAACAAAAATACTATGTTTCTAGCTGAGACAGGAAGCCTACAGCCATAATAAGTGTGATGCAGGACACATTCAAAGTAGGGGAGGACAACAAGAGACTGGAAAAGAATGGCCACATTAGTTTGTTAGGGATGCTGTGACAAATCAGAAATGCCTTGTCTCTCGGTTCTGAAGGCTGACAGACTCAAATGGAGATGTCAGCGATTTGGTTTCTCCTGAGGCTATGGGCTGAGGGTTTGTATCAGGCCCCTCTCTTTGGCCCAGCCATGTCGCTGTGGTTTGCATTGTCTTCCCATCACATGTGCCTGAATTTCCCCTTCCATTACAGATGCCAGTCATCATCAGGTAAGACCTCATCCTCGTGACATCATCTGGACCTACTGGCCTCTGTTAAGACCCTACCTCCGAATATGATCACCTCCCTCAGGAGGTGTACTGGAGTTCTTAGGGAACATGAACCTGTGACAATGAGGAATGAAAATAGTTGCAATTTGTTAGGTCACTACCCGCTACTAAATATACTATAAACTCTGACTCTCGTCATGCCCACAGAAAACCTTCAGGCATTTGCTAAGAGTTGGAACTGAAGTTCAGTTGGTAAAACGCTTGCCATCAATTCACTGAACTCCATGGCCGTTTGTGAAAGCATCCCTAACAAACCAATACGTTTTTCATTCCAATTCCCAGTCTCATGCTGTCTCCCTCTACTTTGAATGTTCCTGTGTCACACTTGTTATGATTGTAGGCTTCCTGTCTCAGCTAGAAACGTAGCAATTTTTTTTTTTTGGTATGTGTATATATTTTCACTGAGTCCTGAAAAATGTATAAGCCAGGTATAGTGGCACCAGAAATCTCAGCACTGCAGAGACAAAGGCAAGAGAATCAGAAGTTCAAGGTTATCCTGAGCTACAGAAAAAAATGGAGACCCAGAACTGAAGTAACGTCACAGGGTTATTACATAACTAGTGACAGGCAGAGCCAGGACCGGGAGCGGGGCTGACCAACTCGGAGCCTATGTTCCTCAGACGCCACTTGACAATATTCTTTTACTTGGTTCCAACTAGCGCTGACTTAGGACTATTGCTGTGACTATAACCAGCTAAGAAGCCCAGGAGGAGGCCTAGTTCAGTCTGCATGCCATGCCCTCCACGGTGACCCCAGAAAAGCCACAGGCCGTCAGAGTGGGGGGGAACACCGTGGCCCCTTGTGTGGAGAAGGCAGAGCGTGTGGCACTAATGGGCACACGGCCGTCTAGGAAGACGCGAAGGACCCCACCCTCTCCCCAGTACTGTCCAGCCCGGAGGAAATACTGATGGCTGCTGGTTGAGCTAATTTACTTGGCCAATTGTCTAAGAGATTTAAGCCATTTATACACAATGACAAGATGAATGATTTTTAATGCATCCCAGCCTGACGTGCAGCCGAGCAGCGGCGACTCTGCTCAGCATTCCGCAGCCTCAGTGCCCACACGGCTGCAGCGATGGTCAGCCCCTCACGTTGGGCACACAGGGGCATTCAGCTCCTCAGCTGACTTCTTTCCTATGCTAACACCGCGAACAGTATGGACCGAGGGGACAGCTAATCTGTCCTTGTCACTAGAATTGTGATATGAAAAAGGAAAGACACATTATGTTCCCATGTGTGCTATCCAGATGACCAACACGGTGTTCCTCTGTAATAGCATCCATCTTCTCTCAATTGCCAGCTCTGGGGCACAGCCACCTTGTGACAGCTTGGGTCAAATGTCTCCCATCATGCTGTTTTCTTCATCGCAGAATACAGGCCAAGCTTCTTGAGAGCATTAATGTTGGCAGATCTTGGACAGTCCTGGGGCCACACGACTGGGAATAATAGGCGTGGCTCCGTGAAAAGACCCAACACCCTCATTTCTGACTCAGCCTCGCCTCTTAGGAGATGCATGTGATGGCTTGTCTTCATTGTCAACTTGTCTGGACTTGGGAATACCTAGCAAACACCCTTCTAGGTGTATCTGTGAGGGCATTTCCAGAGAGGCCTGGCCTGGCCTGAAGTCGTACAGCACCATCCCACAAGCTGGGCTCCAAGACTGAGTAAGAAGGAGAAAGTGGGCTGGAGGGATGGCTTAGCAGTTAAGGTGTTTGCGTGCAAAGCCAAAGAACCCAGGTTTGGTTCCCCGGGACCCACGTTAGCCAGATGCACAAGGGGGTGCACGTGTCTGGACTTCATTTGCAGTGGCTGGAGGCCCATTCTCTCTATCTGCCACTCCCTCTCAAATAAAAATAATTAACTTAAAAACAAGAAAGAGAAAGTGAGCTGAGCACAACCCTTCCCCCCTCGCGCTCCGCTCCCGCCCTCTCTCTCTCTCCCTCTCTCTCCCTCCCCCTCCCTCCTTCCCCCTCCTCCTCCCCCTCCCCCTCCCTCTCCCCCCCTCTCTCTCTTTTCTTTCTCTCTCTCTCTCTCTCTCTCTCTCTCTCTCTCTCTCTCTCTCTCTCTCTCTCTCTCTCGCCTTCCTGACTACAAGGCTGCGTAACCTCATGCATCGGCCACCACACCTTCCCACCAGGTTAGGCTGTAGCACGAGCCAAAATAAATCCTTCCTTTCCATTGCTTCTGTTAGGTATATTGTTTGTCACAGTGATGAGAAAAATAACTAATGCCTGGTACAACCTCGAGAACATTCCTTCCGCCTTCTGAAACGCGATTTCTTCATCTGTAAAGTGGGGGGATGCTTGTCGACATCACAGTTGGGACAGTCCACAAGATGACGGTTGAAAACATATGCAGTTCGCCAGCTGATGCATAAGGGAGGTTTAAAACTCCCTTGTGTTTCAAGGTAAGGTCTCATGCGAGCCCAGGCTGCTCTGGAACTTGCTTTGCAGTCCCAGGCTGGCCTCGAACTCACTACCTTTGCCTCCTGAGTGCTGGGATCAAAGGCGTGGGCCACCACTCTCAGTAATACTCGTTTTTTAATTGAAAATGTATGGTAACATTTTTTTTTTCCTCCTAAGCCGTCGTGCAGTCATCTGTTCTTTTCCTCATTAGTATGCGAATAAGGAAGGAAGGCGCTATGAGTAGGCGAGGCCTGGCGTGGTCCATCTCTGGTCTCATGCTGCCACCTGCTGGACGAACTCTGGCACTTCTATTTTGAAAAGATGAAAACCATCTGGGCACTATCTGGGCACTGTGGCAGGAGAACAGGGAGTTGGAGAGCGCAGGGAAACATCAGGATCAGCAAATAAAAAGGATATTATGGAAGCCAGAAGCTGAGAAGCCTTCCCAATGCTGGCCACACGTAACAGCAGAGCATGCGTGAGAAACGCCCATGATTTGCAAACAGGGGAGAAAAGAGGCAGGCACATGTAAATGGCCTATTAAAAGTTAAAAAACAATAAAAATAAAGACCGGGCTGGAAGGATTGCTTAGCAGTTAAAGCATTTACCTGCAAAGCCAAAGGACCCAGGTTCGGCTCCCCAGGACCCAGGTAAGCCAGCTGCACAAGGGGGCGCATGCATCTGAGGTTCGTTTGCAGTGGCTGGAGACCCTGGCGCGCCCATTCTCTGTCTCTCGCTCTCGCTCTTGCTCTCTCCCTGCCTATTTCTGTATCTCTCGCGCGCGATCTCTCTCTCTCTCTCTCTCTCTCTCTCTCAAATAAATAAATAAAAGAATAAATTCTTTTAAAAAAAGACCATGAGGTTTGTGGCCTAAGCACTTGAGTGTACGCCCTTTCCCAACTCGCTGGCCCACTTCCATTCTGAGGACTTCCTTTCTCTTAATAAACTGACTCCATTTCTTTTTTTTTATTTTTTTTATTTTTTTTAATTTATTTATTTATTTATTTACTTGAGAGCGACAGACACAGAGAGAAAGACAGATAGAGGAAGAGAGAGAGAATGGGCGCGCCAGGGCTTCCAGCCTCTGCCAACGAACTCCAGACGCGTGCGCCCCCTTGTGCATCTGGCTAACGTGGGACCTGGGGAACCGAGCCTCGAACCGGGGTCCTTAGGCTTCACAGGCAAGCGTTTAACCGCTAAGCCATCTCTCCAGCCCCTGACTCCATTTCTATTAGCCTACTATTTGTCCGTGGTACCCTTGCCCTGAGACACAAGAACCTAGAAATTACAGCAGGTCCCCCACCCCTAATCCAGGGACTCCGATTCTCCTAGGACAGTGCCTGTAGGTAACTCTGGCACACTCCCTTCTAGATCTGGACCAGGGGCACTCCTCCTTTATTTGGTCCTAGGGTTGTACCTACAGCCCACTACAGTCTCATGTCCTTCACAGGAGGGACTCTTCCGGCCCGGTGACATTTCTCGTCACTATGTGGCACTGGGAACGTGAAAACAGCTATGGGCTGAGCAGTGGCAGAAGCTACTCAGCGGCTGGCAGATACGTGTCGCTGAAATGACATAATGGAGGCTCGGGTCATCTTTGATACAATTCAAATGGCTCAGCAGTGCTTCACCACCAAGTTCCACCTAAAACGGTAGGGTTTTCAGCGTGTTGAAAAACCTGAAGAAATGTCAAGGTGTGCCTCGCATTCCTTTGTGACAGCTATTAGCCAGACTGAGCAGCAAATGTCCCCTCTGACGCAAATGCACCTTGCAGAGTCTGGCACTCCCTTATGCATCTTCCACTTGGCCTATCCGGCTTCCTTTCGTCTTCCCACAGCCCTGCTCCTGACAACTGTCGCTGCCCTGTTCCCACCCTTGAACCCTGCATAGTAGGATGGCCAAGTAGAATAGCTGCCTTAATGAGGAGCAATCATGCCTTCCCATAATACTAACAATAGTGAATAATTACTCAGCACTTACCTTGCCCCGGGCATAAAGAAAAGTAACTTTCTGACCTCAAAGATATTTCCATCCTACTGTGAATCCGTCCAGACATTACACGTTTACTCTAATTGTTTGCTTTCTTCTCTGTGCCCTAAAAGATAAAATGGCTAACACATCCCCTTTGTGATAAATGTCACCTAAAATAACAGCCCATACCGTGTAAAATTAGCCAGGGTGAACCAAAGAAAGACCTTGAAATTATATCTTTTAAGTAACACTGAAAAGAGCAAAACCTGAACTTAAGGTTTTTTGTAAAAAGAATAAAAAACTTGATCTAATGATTGGATGCAGGAGAATTGTACTTGCTAAAATAACGGCAAAAAAAAAAAAAAAAAACCTCGCGGTAGGAATGGCTATAAAATCAGTCAAGCTAGGAATGCAAACAATGCTATTTTGGTGAATTTGTCAAAACTATATGTGTAAAAAAAAATAGGACTGATTAAAAAATTTTATAACATAAAATTCAAATTAAAAATATACATAATTTCTCAAATGTGTTGAAGTTTACCCATGAAATGACCTTGGTGGGCTGGAGAGCTGGCTTAGCAGATTAGGTACTTGCCTGTGAGCCTAAGGACCTAGGTTTGATTTCCCAGTATCTATGTAAAGCCAGATGCACAAGGTGGGATGTACGTCTGGAGTTTGTTTGCAGTGGCTAGAGATTCTGCACGTCCATTATCTCTATAACTGCCTCTTTCTCTTTCACATTCTCTCTCTCTCTAATAAATAAATAAATATTTTTTTTTTTAGAAAATTACATTGGGAGCTGGAGAGATGGCTTAGCAGTTAAGGTTTTTGCATGAAAAGCCAAAGGACTCAGGTGTGATTCCCCAGGACCCACATAAGCCTGACGTACAATGTGGTGCACGCATCTGGAGTTCATTTGCAGTGGCTGAAAGCCATGGCTCACCAATTCTTTCTCTCTCTCTCTCTCCCCCTCTTTCTCTCTCTCTTTCTCTCAAATAAATAATAATCCTAAAAAAAAATAACATTGGGTTTACTAACCACCCCCTCTTAAAATACTATAGAAAATCCAGGTCAGTCCTGCAGCGTGTATGCTTGTATATATTTTCCCATGCTTATATAATCTCACATCCTCATAGGCATGTTGAGTCAGGGGTTCTATTGTTTATCAAATAAAAGCTATTTTGATATATGAATTTCCTGACATTTCGTTTTTCTCATGAAACAATATCTTACAGAAATCTCTCCATCAGATTGGGTTCATCTGTATAAAAGAAAGTCCATGAGATTGATTGCTGGGTTGAAGGTCAGGCACAATTTTATTTTTTTTTTTTAATATTTTTATTTATTTGCAAGCAGAGAGATACATACAGAGAAAGACAGAGATAGAATAGGCATGCCAGGGCCTCTAATGGCTGCAAACAAACTCCAGATGCATGTGCCACTTTGTGCATCTGCTTTATATGTATACTGGGGAATTGAACTCCAGTCATTAGGTTTTTCAGGCAAGCTCCTTAACCCCTGAGCCTTCTCTCCAGCTCACAATTTTATTTTTGAAAGGAAGAGATGGGGAGATAATTAAACAGGTCAGAGTATTTGTTGGGCAAGCATGAGGTCACCAGCTGGTGGCACTGTTTGGAAAGATTGTGAAAACTTTGGGGGCTGGAGAGATGGCTTAGCAGTTAAGGGGCTTGTCTGTGAAGCCTAAGGACGCATGCTTAACTCTCCAGATCCCACATAAGCCAGATGCACAGAGGTGAGGTAAGCTCAAGGTTGCACATGTCCACTAGGTGGCAGAAGCATCTGAAGTTCAATTGCAGTGGCTGAGGCCCTGGTATGCCAATTCTCTCTCCCTCTCCCTTTCCTTCGCCCTCCCCCTCCCTCTCTCTCTCTCTCTCTCTCTCTCTCTCTCTCTCCTTCTTTAAAAAAAAAGAAAAAAAACACCTTTGGGAGGTGGAGCCTTGCTGAAGGAAGTGGATCCCCAGGGACGGGTGTTAAGGTTTCAAGTCCACCTCAGTTCCTGTTCACGCTTTGATTCCTGGTTGTGGCTACAATGTGACCAGCGTGCCTCCTGTTCTTGCTGCCACTGTTTCCCTGCCATGTCAGGATGTTTCCTTGCAAGACTGTGAGCCAGACTGAACTCTTTCCTTCTTTAAGCGGCTTCCTGTCACACAGCAAGGAGTAAAGTAACAAAAACAAAAATGGCATGAAAATCAGGGAGAAGAGCAAGCCCCACCTGGCCTCCGCAGGTAGGTGCACAAGGCAGGGGCATCTATCTACCTACATAACCCACACACTACACACACATGCACACGCGCAAAAACAGGATGCCAGCCCAGTAAGCACGTCTCTTAATATTCATACCCTTATATTAATGCTACTCTCACTTTGGGTAGAGAATCTTCTCTTTTCAGATGGCAGTGACCTTGGGACGACTCAGAAGGTATCACAGTGCTGGAAAGAAGTGACTGATGTACTGAGTAACATCTCCATCACACCTTCCAAGGCTCAGGGTCTAATGCGGAAGAGGTGGCAGAAAGAATGTTAGAGCCAAAGGAAGGGTAGGACTTCTTACAACATGCTACCTCCAGACATAAAATGGCCTGGATATCCATGACCTCATAGTGCCTGACACTACCTACACAAGACCATCATAAGAGGAGGAAAAGACCATGACATCAAAATAAAAGAGAGACTGATTGAGATGGGGAAGTAATATGATGGAGAATGGAATTTCAAAGGGAAAAGGGGGGAGAGGGGCATTACCACGGGATACTTTTTATAATCATGAAAAATGTTAATAAAAATTGAGAAAAAAATAAATAAAATAGAATAAATAAAAATTTTAAGAAAGGTTGGTTCCAAATATAACCATCCGATCTTCTAATTTCATCATACAAATAAAAGATCTTAAAGCAGAAAAAATAAAACCAGGATGCCAGACTACTTTCTAGGACTGAGAGAATTTAGGTTTCCTTGGCAACATGCTTAAGCACCTTTTTCTGTACCCCCCACCAGCAGTCAGCATTATGTACTGCTTTTCCCCACCAATCTGATAGAGAATAATTAATCTTATTATTGCCATAATTTGCATTGAGCGTCTTTTCATGTTTGCTAATGTAAAACAGAGTTCTCTTCCATAAAATGTCTATTTATGTTATTTGGCCATTTTTTATTGAGAGGCTTGTCTTTTGGCTTGCTTTAGTAAGTTTTGGTATATTTTCTATATAAATCTCATAGATGTAACTTGCATTATAGCTATGCTTTTCCAAGTCAATCATTTGTCTGTTTTCCTTGGCCTATGATATCTTTCCAATACTAAGGTATGAATTTTTATATAGCTAATATGATAATTTCTAACTAAAGTACTCTCTACTTATCATCATGCATCTTTATAAAATCTGGGGCATGGATTACCAAATTATTTTGCAAGGTATTGTTAACATTTTTATATTTAGTTTTTACACCTATATTTAACTTTTTTTCAGGCAGGGTCTCACTGTATCCCAGTCTGACCTGAAACTCATTCTGTAGCCCAGGCTAGCTTCAAACTCACGATGATTCCCCCATCTTAGCCTCCCAAATGCTTGGATTAAAGGCATGTGTCGCCACGCCCAACTGTTAATTTTGAACATATAGCACAAAGATGTGCAAATTTGTCTTCCAGATGAACAGCTAGCTCTGTCCAGATCATTCATTATAGAACACATCTTTTCCCACTGAACTAAACTACCGATTTCCTAATGCATGCGAGGTATATATATTTCAAGCTCTGTTTCTAGAATATTTATCTGTGATCCTACCCCTGTGCTCTGTTATCTTGTAAATACTCACTAGTGTGTGTAGTCTTTATAGTCAAAACATGACATTTCTATTTGTTTATATCTCGTTTCTATTTTCTCTTTGCTATTATTACTGGAATGCTCATGAATATCTTTATTTATACCTATTTATTTTTAGGTATGAGTGAGTATATAAGCCAGAGGACAAACTGGTGTGTTGCTCTTCAGATATCCTGCCCATTCTTTTTCAGGCAGTGCCTGAGCACAACTATTAGCTTAACTAGCTAACCAGCAAGCCCCCATGATTCAGCTTTCTTTGCCCCCCAACGCTGGAATTATAAGCACATACTACCATGCCTACAATTTGATGTAGGTACTAGAGATCTGGAATTAGATTCTTGTGCTTGCAAGGCAAGCACTTTACAAACTGAGCTATCTCCTCAGCTACTTATTTCTATGTTTAAAAAATGCTAGTTTGGGGCTGGAGAGATGGCTTAGCGTTTAAGGCTAAGGACCCAGGTTTGACCTCTCTCCAGATCCCTTGTAAGCCAGATGCCCAAAAGGTGGCATAATCGCAAGATCACACATGCTCACTAGGTGGCGCAAGCATCTGGAATTTGATTTCAGTAGCTGAGGCCCTGGTGTGCCAATTCTCTCTTCTCTCCTCTCTCTGTCTCTCTCTGTCTCTCTCTCCCTCCACTCTTGCTCTCACTTGCTCTCTCTTAAAAAAATGCTAGGGGCTGGAGAAATGGCTTAGCAGTTAAGGCACTTGCCTGCAAAGCCTAAGGACCCAAGTTCAATTCTCCAGGTCCCACATAAGCCAGATGCACATGGTGGCGCATGCATCTGGAGTTCATTGGCAGTGGCCAGAGGCCCTGGCACACCCATTCTCACTCTCTCTCTCTCTCCCTCCCTCCCCCTCCTCTCTCTATCTTAATAACTAACTAAATAAAAATAAATCTAAAAAAATGCTAGTTTAAATATATTTATTTTGCATCTAGATATCTAACCAAATTATTTTACTAATTCTAAAAGGCTTGAATGTTTGTTTTTCTCTCTTTCTCTCTCCCTCTTTCTCTATTTCTTTCTTCTTTTTAAAAAATTTTTCTATACTAAGCTCACCTTGAACTCATGATCCTCCTGACTCAGCCTCCTTCATGCTGAGACTACAGGTGTGTACCACCACACCCAGCTGGGGTTTGTTTTTACCACATTCCTGGAAACCCATATAGTAAGAAGAAGTGATTACTTTTCTTCTCTTTTCCAGGATGTTTACCAATTAATTTATTTCTTTCATTGGCAGGAACCTCCAAGACAATATAAAGACAATGGCAAAAAGAAGTCTTCCTGTCTAGCTTGGATTTAAATTATAATGGTTTCACTATTTTACCATTTAAGTTAATATGTGCTGTTCATTTTGGGTAAATAATATTTATTTTGTTGCAAGTTTGCATTAGGACTGGTAGCCAAATTAAATCAAATGTCTTTTCAATTGATTTATTGATTTGTTTTTCTCCTGTGGTTTGTTGATTAATGGATTATACTGATAGATTTCCTACTACTAACCTCTATTAGCATTCAGGGAAGAAACCATACTTATTCTACTACTCATGAGATACTCTGCTAGAATTTATTTGTGAGCGTTTTATTTAGAAATATTGCACCTACATTGATATGTGATCGTTGTCTATAACCTAGATATTTTGTGAACATTTGAACCATTATTCCTAAAAAATAAAATAAAAATTGTCTGGTCCTATTATTAATCTTTCATTATTTCTTCATAATCACCTTTTTAACCTCTGAACAGTAACATTTTCCACCCCAACTTACCCCCGTTGAAGATTTACATTTTATGAGGAAAATCAACCATTTACACATGTTATGCTACAGAGGTGCAGGTAATATCCTTTTCTGGTCCAATCATTTCTGATTTCAGAGTTTTCTAGTTTCATACAGTTTGTACTTGCTGTTGTTGTTTTAAGGTAGCATCTCCCTCTAGCCCAGGCTGACCTTGAACTTACTCTGTAGCCCTAGGCTGGATTTGATCTCCTGACGCTCCTGCTACCTCAGCCCCCCGAGAGCTGGGAGCACAGGCTTTGTACTTGTTTTTCCTTTAATCACAGAACTAGAGTTTGAACTTTAGTCCCTCATGTGTCCCACGCTGTACCCCTGGGGTAATTCAAGCTAACTCTGTACATCACTTTGGAGTGTCCCACGCTGTACCCCTGGGGTAATTCAAGCTAACTCTGTACATCACTTTGGAGTACTTTATTTCACAAACCTAAGCGTGGTTTTTCCACCAGCACCAATAAATTCCACAGAAGAAAGCAAACCCCTCTTTGACACTGAATGTTATTTAATTCTTGGAAATGGTATTCAAACTACATGAGACTTCGTTCACTTTAATAAAATACTACCTAATTAGAAAGAAGCTTCACTGCTATCTCTAGAGATACATTAATATCATTAAAGTGAACATATGCTTGAAGGTTGTATGTACATTTATAATTTTGTTCCCTTCTGAATATGAAAGACTATTTAATTAAGATTATTACTATCTTTAAAGCTTTTTCTCAAAGGAAGTGTTCTTCATTCTAAGCCATGTATTTTCTTTGGGGAAAAAAAAATGTTTTCAAAGAAATCGCAAAATTCTGCAAGTATGTGAGTTCTGATTAAGTCCTAAAGAAGAGACCCTTTTTTGTCTCTCATTACACATCTATATGGTAACATACACCATGTTGGAGGGTGCAGGTTTGCCTTGTTTCTTTGTGACAGTTACCTTTATCTTTGAGTGTGTGTGTGTGTGTGTGTGTGTGTGTGTGTGTGTGTGTCTAAGTGTGAGCATGCACATGCCACAGAGAGATGTGGGAGTCAGAAGACCTCAAGCGTCAGCTCTCGCCTTCCACCTTGTTGGCGAAAGGGTCTTCTCTTATTGGTGGCTGCTACATACACAAGGCCTCTGATCTCAGAACTTCCATGGACTCTCCTGCCTCTGCCGCCCGTGTCATCCAGGCGCACCAGGGACACAGAGACACCGCAAACATCTGTGCGTGGGTTCTCGGGAGCCTGACCCTGGTCCTGGGCTTACACAGCAAGTGCTCTACCCACTGAGCTCCCTTGTCTCCACAGCCTTCTGTGGAAATTCTTTAACAATACTTTTTCATTAGTGAACTGGAGAAATACAGCAATTCCCCTTCTAAGTCAGACAAAAAAAGGGGGGGAGGGAGGATGGAGAGATGGCTTAGTGGTTAAGCACTTACCTGTGAAGCCTAACGGACCTGGTTCAAGGCTCAATTCCCCAGAACCCACGTTAGCCAGATACACAAGGGGGGGGGCATGTGTCTGGAGTTCGTTTGCAATGGCTGGAGGCCCTGGCACGCCCATTCTCTCCCTCTCTCTCTCTCTGCATCTCTCTGTCTGTCACTCTCAAATAAATGAATTAAAAAAACCCAATTTTTTTAAAAAGGTGTGGGGTCTGCAGCCCATCTGTCCTCTGCCTTCAGCACTTGCACAGTGGAGTACCAACTGAGACAGCTACAGAAGCTACACCCAGGCAAAATGCCAGCGGCTCCCCCTCACTAAGAACAGTCTAGATCAAGGCTTCTTTTAATCCCAGCACTCGGGAAGCAGAGGTAGGAGGATTGCCGTGAGTTTGAGGCCACCCTGAGACTCCATAGTGAATTGAATTCCAGGTCAGTCTGGGCTAGAGTGAGACCCTACCTCGAAAAACCAAAAAAAAAAAAAAAAAAATCTACCTCTTCCAGATTAGTAAATATTAGCTGTTGGTAACAAAAGACAAAATGAAATACAGGCATTCATATCATAAAGACAATAAAATCAACTTTTACTTGTAATGAATATAAACATATAAATAAGAAAAAAATCTTTACCTTTATTTTAATCCATGTTTTTTTTTTCTGTATTCAACAATAAAAAGTTTTACTTTTCAAAAAAAAAAGGTGTGGGGTCTGGAGAATACAGACAAGCCCACCTGCTCCAATCCGAACAAGTGCACGCATGACTTCACAAGTATCCGTATTGCCACGTCCTCCTGACCAGCAACTTCTCAACGTTCATGGTAAACATCCCCCAAGTTGCCCCATGTTCTTCCATGGCAGAATTTGTGTGGCACTGCTCTTCCCGTGGGTCATCTGACCTCAGCTAGAACTGTTGCCCGAAGTCTACCTACCGTGCTGGGGACTGCACTGTGGCCCCTCAAAACGCACATGCCAGAGCCCCACCCCGCCTGTATACATCGGCAAAGGACCTACCTCATTTGGAAACAGAGCAGTTGCCGTATAATTACTGAAGGTGAAGTCGTTCTGGAATAGGATCGGCCCCCACTTCAGAATGAGTCGACCTTATAAAAGGGGAGAAACTGAACAGACGTGCAAACAGGGAAACTGCCAATCTACTAGATCCTCAGAAAATGCAGCTGGAAGTCATAGACTGGCAAAGGTTAGCAGCAAGCCTTCAGAAGGAGAAAGGCAGTGATCAAATTCCTCCCTCACTGTATTCAGAAGAACCCAACTTTAGGGACACCTTGAACCTGGACTTCTAGCCTCCAGACTGTAAGACAATCAACTTTCATTATTGAAGACACCCAGTTTGTGAAACCCTACTGTAGCAGCCTAGAAAACTAATATATTCCCACCCCAGACATCATGGTACCTTCTCGAACGTCATCCACATTAACTTCCCATCATAGATGAGAAGAATAACTACCACATCTCCGAGTCTTCCCCCACGCTGAGGGCCAGGCTATAACCCGAGGTGAAGTGGTTAGTCTCAGAAAAAGCCGCACCTAGAGCCGGGCATGGTGGCGCACGCCTTTACTCCCAGCACTCGGGAGGCAGAGGTAGGATGATCACTGTGAGTTCGAGGCCACTCTGAGACTGCATAGTGAATTCCAGGTCAGCCTGGGCTAGAGTGAGACCCTACCTAAAAAAGAAAGAAAGAAGGAAGGAAATGGGGGGAGTGAGGGAGGGAGAAAGAAAAGGGCTGGAGAGATGGCTTAGCGGTTAAGCACTTGCCTGTGAAGCCTAAGGACCCCGGTTCAAGGCTCAATTCTCCAGGACCCACATGAGCCAGATGCACAAGGGGGCGCACACATCTGGAGTTCGTTTGCTGTGGCTGGAAGCCCTGGCACACCCATTCTCTCTCTCCCTATCTGCCTCTTTCTCTCTCTGTCACTCTCAAATAAATAAATAAAACTGAACAAAATTTTTAAAAATATTTTTTTAAACTGCTAAAAAAGAAAAGAAAGGGAAAGGAAAGAAAAGAACAGGAGAAAAAGCTGCACCTACTTTAGACATTCTTCAAGGCGTATTGATTGATGGACTAGAGCTTCGATGATAATGGGGAGTTGGAATGTTTTAGGCCCAGAGCCAAATGATCTTGGGCCAGCTTAGCCCCTTAAATAGCCACTCATTACCTACCTCTGTGTGTGGTCTAGCAGCATTACAATGTACGGAGTCCTTTTGGAATGTACAAGTAGACTCCCAGATTCCACCAACTCGAAAGCCAAGGGTGTCATCAGAGAGCACCTGAGACCCAGAGCAGACACTTCCCCGATTTTTTACCTGAGGTTTACACCAGCGCGTCCGCAAAGCATCTTGATTCATGATTTTCTTTGTTCTGCTACAATAAAAACTTTGTAAAACTGTCATCACACTGGAACATGGTACTTAGGGTAACCTGCATCTGTGTTCCCAGCCCATGGTCACTCAGGGCTGAGGTGTGAGTGTTTTGTGTCAGCACCAAAAATCTCTGCCGTTGTCCCCTGTCCCCTTAGACTTCTCTTCTGATGTCAGCGACACCAAGCCTGTGCCCATCATGTGTTCCATTTCCCGTGGAAATATTTTAAATAAAGAGTTTTTTTTTTAATTTAATTTATTAGTTTTCTTTTCAGTAAATACAGGCAGTTTGGTACCATTATTTAGGCTCATCTGTGATCTACCCCCTCCCATTAGACCCTCCTTATTATTGAAAATGGGTCGTGCATTGTGGAGTTAGCCCCCAGTTATTAGTATGATAAATGTCTCTGAAAATCATGACCCAACATGTAACTCTGACATTCTTTCCGCCCCCTCTTCCGCAAGATTTCCCTGAGCCATGTTGGGTTCATTTTTGGTCTGCTTCAGTGCTGAGGTGTTGGGGGCCTCTGAGGCTCTGGCTCTCTGATTTGGTAGGAGTTGATTTTTCTCTGCATTGATATCCTTCCCCTTTGTGCTGGTATCCAGTTCACAGGAAAACATCACCCTTGCTTATTTCGCCAGTTGTCCTTAGTTTCAGTTGGGCCCCTTCTGAGGTATGTTGGGGCAGCTCTCTTCTTAGGATCTGCATCTATCTGGAAAAGAGAAGCAGATTCTCCAACGGAGAGTAAGTTAGCACCCAGAAAATTGAGATAACACTTACTTTTTTGATAGACAGTTTGATAGGTGTAGGCCCTCTTATACCCCGTGATTGATGGTAGCTTGATATTGTAGAGTGGGCTTGTGTTTGGGTATGGTTCTGACTTGTTTCCCAGCTCCAGCTAAGGGTCTAGTACCACTGAGTGGATCAGTTAGCCAAATCAAGAGCAATTGATTCCTCACCATGGCTGTATACCACTATTGCACTTGTGTGGGTATCACATCCGGTTAATTGTTGCTACTTAGGTTAAACAATGTGTTGCTTGGACAGATCTTGGTCACTTCCCCCAGTCACCTATGTAGCGCCTTCTGGCACTAGACACGCTGACTGTCTGGGGACTGACTCTCTCCTGGCTTCCAGCCATGTCATTCCATTTTACGCGTCAGCTGCGTATGGAGTCTTCAGCAATAGGGTCTTACCACTGGCCTTTGGTGGGTCATCAATTACTCTGACAGAAGTCTGTCATTGTTTTGGGAAACCTTGTAGGTTTCTCTGATCAAAAGCTCATTGTGGATTGTAGGCCCAAGCTGGAAGTGGGGGTTACAGGTCAGTGTCCACTAAGAAATTGAGGAAAAAGATAACTAATATACAAGAGTTAGAGAGGAGAGAGATAGATGGGAGAGGGGGAGAGGGAGGGAAGGAAGATGTAGGAGATTTAGGTCAGTCTTGATCCTACCCTCTCCAAAATAAATAAAGAGTTTTATGAAGGATGTATAAGCCACACATCATCCAAAATATTCTTTTTTTTTAATTTAATTTATTACTTTTCTTTTCAGTAAACACAGGCAGTTTGGTACCATTATTTAGGCTCATCTGTGATCTACCCCCTCCCATTAGACCCTCCTTGTTAATGAAAATGGGTCGTGTATTGTGGAGTTAGCCCCCAGTTATTGGTAAGATAAATGTCTCTGCAAATCATGACCCAACATGTGACTCTGACATTCTTTCCGCCCCCTCTTCCGCAAAATTTCCCTGAGCCATGTTGGGTTCATTTTTGGTCTGCTTCAGTGCTGAGGTGTTGGGGGCCTCTGAGGCTCTGGCTCTCTGATTTGGTAGGAGTTGATTTTTCTCTGCGTTGATCTCCTTCCCGTTTGTGCTGGTATCCGGTTCACAGGAACATCCAAAATATTCTTGTTTGGCTTTTTCAAGATAGGGTTTCACTCTAGCCCAAACTGACCTGGAATTCACACTGTAGTCCCAGACTGGCCTCGAACTCACAGCAATCCTCCTACCTCTGTCACATTTTCCCTTGTTTGTTTGTTTGTTTGTTTGTTTGTTTGTTTGTTTGTTTGTTGCTGAGGACCGAACCCAGGGCCTTGTGCTTGTTAGGCAAGCGCTCATCCACTGAGCTAAATCCCCAACCCCACATTTTTCATATATTATCTGCTTTAATATTCTTAGCCCACTCTGAATAATGCTTTTTTCCATTCCATCTTAAAGGTGAGAAAACTGAAGCTTAGAGGGGGTTAAGTAGCTCAAGGTCACAAAAGGACATATCACAGGATTAGCTGGTTCCTAACACAGGGAAACTTCTGCCTTGCCTCTCACCAGAGAACAGATTTTCCTCTCTGCCCTGAAGTCTGGACGAATTCCATTGCCTTGTTTTCTCCTGAGCCCAGGTAATCCTATGGGCTTTGCCTCAGAACCATTTCCTCCCACACCCCAAAGTGGGACTACCTGAGCGCATCATAGGCACCTCAAACCCCTCTTGACCAGAATGTAACTCATCTCTTCTCCTTCCAAGTATGGTTCGCTTCAGTGCCCACAGATAATTCAAACTTGATAGCACTGTCATCCATCTGTTTCCCTTCTCCCTCTTTTTTAATATTTTATTTATTTTACTTTATTTGATACCAGAGAGAGAGAGAAGGAGGGGGAATGAGAATGGGCACCAGGGCCTCCAGCCTCTGCAATCAAACTCCAGATGCATGGGCCACTTTGTGTGTCTGGTTTTAAGTGGATACTGAGGACTTGAACCCGGGCCATTTGGCTCTACCAACAAGTACCTTAACCGCTAAGCCATCTCTCCAGCCCTGTCCCTTCTCCCTCTTTATAATCAGTTGTCAGGTTGTGTTAATTCTACTCCAGAGCCCTGCTTTAGGTTTCTCTCTCCTCTCTTCTCTTCCCTTCCCTTCCCTTCCCTTCCCTTCCCTTCCCTTCCCTTCCCTTCCCTTCCCTTCCCTTCCCTTCCCTTCCCTTCCCTTCCCTTCTCTTCTCTTCTCCACTCCTCCTGCCTAAATTGCACTAATTAGTCACCAGATGGTCCGGCCACCTTACCCTCTCTACCACGTTCTACTGTAGGAAAAAACCCCCGCAGGGGGCCCCCACGCTCTGCCCGGATAAGGCGACACCCCAAATCACTCACGAGAAGCGGTCTTGATGCAAACTGCAAGAGGATTTTATTCCAAGCGCGCTGGGGCCCACAGTCGTACACCTCACAGGGGTAGAGGACTGCAGAGCCCCGAATGCAGGAACAGGACAGTTTTTATAGGGTTTCTAACAAAGCCTGTGCATTAGACCAATCATTTTCTAATATTAGGAGCCCCGCAGGGTGTTAGCCAGTCAGTTTGGGCCACCCCATAGTTTCTAAGCCAATTAGTTTATGACCTTGGTGGTCAGCATTTGTGCAGGTCCTTGGGTGGGAGTAGCAGAGTGTGGTACCAGTCTCCTATGACCTTGGAGGTCAGCACTTGTGCAATTCCTTAGGTGGGGGTAGCAGAGTATGGTATCAGCCTCCTGTGACCTTGGTGGTCTGAGGCAGGCTGCTACAGCTTATGGTGCGAGCTACTAAGGCTAACAGTGTGGGCTATTAAGGCTTATAGTGTAAGGCTTATAGTGCAGGCTATTTACAGAAACCAAATAAGTGGTTCACTTCATTACTTATTTCCCATCCTTGAGGGCTATCTCATGCCCTTTTACCTAGTTTTATATTAGGAGCGGGCTGATATAATGAGAAGAGGGATTCTTTACTTGCTTCCAACAGAGAGTAAAGCCTGGAGTTTGAGGTATGCAGGGAGCCCGCTTAAGCTCCCCTTGGAGCGTGATAGTATTTCTGAGCTTCTGAATTCTTGGGCCTTTCACTACACTGGATCTTCCTGGATACTCGTCTGCTTGCTAAGCTCACTGCCTAAAGAATCCAGTCCAGGGGCTGAGGAGAAGGCTCTGTGGGTGAGAGCGCCTGGTGGGCAAGCATGAGGACCTGAGATTGATGCCCGGCATCCAGGAAAAGCCTGGCATGCATACTTGGAACTCCAGCTGAAGAGGGCAGAGACGGGAGGCTCACTGATCAGCCCTGGTCAGCCAGTCTAAGTGAAAAATGGTGTGAGCGCCAGGGTCGGTGAGAAGTCCTGAAGAGCAACAGAGGAGGACACCGGACATCTTATTCTTGCCTCCACACACGTGGGCATAGAGCTCAGGCAACCCACATCTGCACACATACATTACATACACTATACACGCACAGAGAGAGAATCCTGTCCAAACTCTATTTTTATTTAGTTGAGAGAGAGAATGGGTGTGCCAGGGCCTTCAGTCACTTCATATGAACTCCAGTCACACACGACCCCTTGTGTGCATGTGCGACACTGCTCACTTGCATCACTGCTTCTGGATTACATGGGACCTGGAGAGCCCAAACGTGCGTTCTTAGGCTTCACAGGCAAGTGCCTTAACCACTAAGCCATCTCTCCAGCCCCCTGTTCAGACTGTTTACATAGACAATGAGGACCTGCTGGGATCTACCCTCATCCACTTTTCTCATATCCATGTGTCAAAGAAACTTCCAGCAATCCTGCACACACCAAGGCTTTCCTGCTGTAGTTTACCTGGCCACACCCTCAGCAGCCAAAATGTAAATGCCTCTTTTCTTGAAACTTGACTCCAGGGTTTTCTTCCACTTGCTGGGTATCATGCCCTCCTCTAAACTGATGTCATATTTCCCTCAGACTTGTCTCAGGTCGTTGTGACTTTCTTCTCTCCTCTGGGTGTTGCTTGTCCAGGTTCTGATAATCCCCGGCAGTATGGGGGTTCGTGTGAAGAGGAGGGCCAGTGGTTCCTCCTGGAATTTCCCATAGCACTTAACACAGCACCTAGCATATGGTAACTGTTTATTAGCTCGTTTCTGTTTGTTTGTGTTTTAATTTTAAGCCAGGGTCCCATGTGTCTCAGACTGGCCCTGAACTCATTATAAAGCCAAGGATGACCTTGAACTTCTAATCCTCCTGTTTCCCCAACTGAGTACTGGGATAACAATCATGTGTCACCATGCCTTTTCTCTCTCTCTCTCTCTCTCTAACACACACACACACACACAGAGAGAGAGAGAGAGAGAGAGAGAGAGTACTGGAGATTAGACACACAACTTCCTTCAGTGCAGCTGAGCACTTACTTACTGTAAGTTACTAGCTACAGCTCTAACCCTTTGTTAGTTTAACTGTTAAAGTTTCTAAATAAATTATGGCCATTGTGGTGGTTTGATTCAGGTGTCCCCCATACACTTAGGTGTTCTGAATGCTGGGGTCCCAGCTGATGGAGATTTGGGAATTAACGCCTCCTGGAGGGAGTGTATTGTTGGGGGCGGGCTTATGGGTGTTATAGTCAGTGTCCCCTTGCCAGTGTTTGGCACACTCTCCTGTTGCTATTGTCCACCTTATGTGGGCCAGGAAGGTGATGCCCACCCTCTGCTCATGCCATCGTTTTCCCCTGCCATTGTGGCGCTTCCCCTTAAGCCTGTAAACCAAAATAAGCCTCTTTTTCCCACAAGTTGCTCTTGGTTGGGTGATTTTTACCAGCAATGTGAACCTGACTGCAACAGCCATGCAGGCCCGGAACCCCAGTGGTGAGAAGGGCAGGGCAGAGACGGGAGAATGGCTGCTGCTCACTGATCTGACACACACACACACACACACACACACACACACACACACACACACACACACAAACCAGCAGCTCCAGATTCAGTGAGAGACCCCATATCAAGGAAGAGTGACAGGAAGACAGGCCAGTATCAGTCTAGAGGTGGATTATGTTAATTCAGTTAACACACTTCACTGGCTCTTCACACATGTTAATTAAGCCAGGACCCTTTTTTCTCCCTTATTCTCTCAACTACCTGAGCCTCTGGGGCCCCAACCCCCTGGGGCACTAGGTGGTGCGGGGGGGGGGGGGGGGGGGGGGGTGCTTCTTTTGGCGGCACAGAGAGACAGGGAGTCTGCCTCTCTGAGTTGGTGACCATTTCCTGAGCTTTTGCTGGGGTTCTTTTTTTTTTTCTTAATTTTTTTGTTTATTTATTTATATTTGAGAGCAAAAGACATAGAGAGAAAAAGGCAGATAGAGAATGGGCGTACCAGGGCTTCCAGCCACTGCAAACGAACTCCAGATGCGTGCGCCCCCTTGTGCATCTGGCTAACGTGGGACCTGGGGAACCGAGCCTCGAACCAGGGTCCTTAGGCTTCACAGGCAAGCGCCTAACTGCTAAGCCATCTCTCCAACCCTTGCTGGAGTTCTTATACCCACTTTTTCCTCAATCATCCTGGCTGCTGACAGCCACCTTAGGGTTAGCTCATTCACATGTCAGCTCACAGAGGGTCTCTGGCCAGTCTCTGGTCTTGGCCTCTGGTTGCCATGGTGATCTTGTCACTGCTAAGCAAGTGGCTCATTTTTACTTCTAACTGCTGCTCCTAACACCCGTGTTCTCCTTGGCCTCTGCACGTAGGTGCACGGGATGCCTGCCTGTGCACATGTCATGCATGCAACACACACGTATACACACACACACACACACACACAATTTTTTTTAAATTTTTTATTTATTTATTTGAGAACGACAGACACAGAGAGAAAGACAGATAGAGGGAGAGAGAGAGAATGGGCGCACCAGGGCTTCCAGCCTCTGCAAACGAACTCCAGACGCGTGCGCCCCCTTGTGCATCTGGCTAACATGGGACCTGGGGAACCGAGCTTCGAACCGGGGTCCTTAGGCTTCACAGGCAAGCACTTAACTGCTAAGCCATCTCTCCAGCCCACACACACAATTTTTTAAAAAGTAAGTTAATTAAGGTATTAGCCAATCTGAGCACTAAACTACTTAAACTTCACCGAGCTCAGAACAGCTAAGCCTTTAAAGTAGATTCAAATCATGGAAATCACCTGGCGCCTGGCTCACCTGCATCCTTTTAGGGTCTGGCCAGAAGCTGTCATTACGTACTGTGATCCTGTGGGGAGTACTCCAGGCTAAACTGCCTCAGTGGCACCAAAGTCCGTTCCTCATCTTTCCCATCACTCCCTGGAAGGTAAGGGCATGTTGTTCCCGCCTTCCCAGCACAGGCTACAAGACCCGGGGCGGGTGCCCAAACCCCTTTGCAGTAAGGAAAAGAAAGCTAGTGCCAAACTGCTCTGAACCTGTTGGTTCCCAGTTACCCCACTGCCATGGCTATCCCATGCCCAGAGGCCACCACCAGGAGGCTCCAGTATGCCCCCAAATCCTGGCATATCAGGGAAAATTTTTTTTTTAATTTTTTATTTATTTATTTGAGAGTGACAGACACAGAGAGAAAGACAGATAGAGGGAGAGAGAGAGAATGGGCCCGCCAGGGCTTCCAGCCTCTGCAAACGAACTCCAGACGCGTGCGCCCCCTTGTGCATCTGGCTAACGTGGGACCTGGGGAACCGAGCCTCGAACCGGGGTCCTTAGGCTTCACAGGCAAGCGCTTAACCGCTAAGCCATCTCTCCAGCCCGAAAATTTAAGACCATAGAAAAGATTGGAGGAAAACACCAAAGGTTTGGTTTTCAATTCCAAGGTATGGGAATACTGGGCAATGCCAACCGATCCCTCACACAGAGCACAGTCAGAAAGGGTCCGGGACCCCGATGAGGTGAAAATTATTGTCTTATTCCTGAGTAGTTGAGAATCTTGGTGTGGGAATCTTGTAGATCCCAAGATTTGTAGATAGCACAGGAGATAAACTAAATCAGAAGATAAAAATTGGGAGCTGCAAGTTTGAATTTTTAACCAAATCTAGTTCTCTCCTGTTAAGGCAAGCAAGTCAAGAAACTGCCAGAAATTCTACACGATTTCTACCATAGTGGTATTCAGTACATTGTCATGAACACTAACGTTGTTGTTAAAATAGGCACAATTAGTTGAGCATACGTCATACTCTTTATTCTCCACATATAATAGTATTTGACCTTCATGCTGCCCTTGTGAAGCACCATGACTATGGGGCTGGAGAAATGGCTTAGTGGTTAAGGCACTTGCCTGGGAAGCCTGAGAACCTATGTTCAACTCTCCAGATCCCATGTAAGCCAGATGCAAAGGGGAAGCAAGCTCAGCTCACACATGCCCACTAGGTGGCACAGGCATCTGGTGTTGGATTGCAGTGGCTGAGGCCCTGACACACCAATTCTCTCTGTGTGTCTCTCTCTTTCTCAAAACTAAAAATTAATAAAGAATTATGACTATGATGAATGAATTCATATGATGAATTATGGTGAAACTAAGGTTCAGGAAAACAAGGAATGTCCTTAAGTCACATGGCTGCTACATGACAGTCATGCCAGGGCAACACGGAAAGCAGGAGAAAAGACAGTTTCAGGCAAGAACAAGGTGTCCACAGAGGCGTCAAGTAGCTATGCCTTCTTGGAGAAGAAGGCAGTGAGGAAGCAGCCTGCCCTGGATGCCATGCCAGGAATTGGTCTCATCTTGCAAATGCCTGAGAGCTTCTGAAATGCTTTCACCAGGAAGTGTCGCATCACACTCGTGTCTTAGAAACTGGAGTGGAACATGGGTTGGAGGGGACACAATCAAAGGCAAGAAGACCAGTTGGGAAACTGTGGAAATGATCGGGGCAAGACACGATGACAGCTTTGACCATCTCCTCTCTCTGATGAAAGCAGAGGAGCACTGGAGTAGAGAAACTCTTGGCAGAGGAAATCATCAGCTGTTGGTGAAGTCAACTGATGCCATCTCCAGCCCATTCTATACCCGGGGATCCTGTGTGCAGTTGTCTTGTGGGTCCAAAAGTGTTGTGATAAATGGTACAGAAAATGCAGGGAAAAAAGCAGAGCAGTTTTTGATGGCCTTCTCATTGAAACAGACAATAGCAAATAAGCAAGAAACTAGAAAGGTGAATATCACAACTAAACGAGGTGATGCCACGGGGCTTGGGGCTACTTCAAACTGGGTGGTTAGAGAAATTTCTCTAAGAAGATGCCATTTGAGCTTGCTTAAGTCACATGACGAGCAGAGAAAGAAGTGGCTGCTTGGAGTGGAAGAGCCCAAAACAGGCCAGAACAGATTGTAGAAAAAAAGAAAAAGAAAAAGTAAGCAAGGCATGATCAGGGAGAGAGGCAGTGGGAAGGTTACATAGGAATTTGCAAGTAAGGTTATGGGATTTAAATTTTTCTTGATGCATCATGGGAAGCTGGTAGAAGATTTTAATCAAGGGAGTGAGATTATCTAATTTAAGTTGCAAAGTGACCACTCTGGCTTCTTTGTGAGAAACGTGAGCAAAGCAAATGTGAAAGCTCGGAGACATCAACAGTTGTCCCATCAAAAAGTAGCGGGGCTGGACAGATGGCTCAGTGGTTAAGACACTTGCCTACAAAGCCTAATGATCCAGGTTTGATTCCACAGTACCGTCATAAAGCCAGTTACACAAATTGCTGCATATATCTAGAGTATATTTGCAGTGGCTAGAGGCCCCGGCTCTCTCTCTCTCTCTCTCTGTCTCTTTTCTCTGTACATGTGAATAACTATGTATATATAAATAATTTGTTAAAGTGTAGTGGGGGCTGGAGAGATGGCTCAGCTGTTGAAAAAGGTGCTTGCTTGCAAATCCTGGCAGTGTGGGTTCAATTCCCCAGTACCCACGTAAAGCCAGAGGCGCAAAGTGGTACATGAATCTGGCATTCATTTGCAGTGGTAGGAGGCCCTGGTGCACCTATCCTTTCTCCCTCCCTCTCTCTCTCTCCCTTTGCAAATAAGTAAGTTTAATTTAAAAAATTTTTAAGTGACACTGGGGCTTGAGAGATGGCTCAGCACTTAAAGGTGCTTGCTTGCAAAGCCTGATGGCCCAGGTTCAATTCTCCAGCACCCACATAAAGCAAGATGCACAGAGTGGAGTCACTTGCAGTGGCAAGAGGCCCTGGCTTGCCCATTACTTCTCTCTATCATTCTCTCTCCTGCTCACTCGCTTGCTCACTCTCTTTCTCTCTCAGAAAAAAATGTGAAAAATTGGTAGTGGTTTGAACAGGGGGGATGGAATGGAAATAATTGTAGTGGGTACTGGGGAATCAAACCCTGGCTCTCAGGCTTTGCAAACAAGTGCCTTTAATCATTGAACCATCTCTGAAGCCCAAAAGTTAAACTTCTTATTTTTCGTTTGTTTGTCTTTTTCAAGGTAGGGTCTCACTATTCCAGGTTGACTCATTTGTAGTTCTAGGCTGGCGTCAAACTCACAGTGATCCTCCTACCTCTGCCTCCTCTGCTTCCTCTGATACCTCTGCTGGGATTAAAGGTATGTGCCACTATGCCCCGCAGGAATCATTTAAGTAGATTAAATGCACAGGCTACGAGAGGTAAGAATTGGGAAGGAGGATAGCAACAAGGACAGGGAAAACTGAATAGGAGCAATTTGGCAGAGAGAAATCAAGAGCTTTCCCAAGGTAGTTGTTACTGGCCATTTGTGTCTCTCCTTTTGTGAACTATCTGTTCATTTCATGAGCCCATTTGTTGAATGTCAGTTTTGGATTTTTTGGTATTTAATTTTTGCAGGTCTTTATATATTTGGAGATCAGTCACTTGTCTGGGGTATAGCTGGCAAAGGTCCCCCATTCTGTAGGCTGTCCCACTCTGCTGATAGCTTCTTTTGCTGTACAGAGGTAGGAGGATCGCTGTGAGTTTGAGTCCCACCTGAGACTACATAGTGATTTCCCGGTCAGCCTGGGATAGAGTGAGACCCTACCTCAAAAAAAAAAAAAACAAAAAGAAGGAGGAGGAGGAGGAGGAGGAGGAGATAGAGGAGGGAAGAGAGTGAGAGTGGAGGGGAAGAGAGGGAGAGCAGGGGGAACGGAGAGGGAAGGGAAGAAGGCTACAAAGATTCCATTGTTATATATATCTCAGGCCTCAAAAGGCCTCCTCAGTAGTTTCTAGATATCAAAGAAAGAACTAAGATCACTTAATGAGAATTTGGACATCTTATTATGCACTCCTGGCAGCCTTGGCAGAATCAGCAACATCATATCTATCTATCTATCTATCTATCTATCTATCTATCTATCTATCTATCTATGTATCTACTATCTCTCTAGTGCAGATCAAGGATCCTGTAGCAGGCCTCATGTACAAGGATGTACTCCCGTTTATTCATTTTTTTTTAATTTTTTGGTTCATTTTTTATTTATTTATTTGAGAGCGAGAGACACAGAGAGAAAGACAGATAGAGGGAGAGAGAGAGAATGGGCACGCCAGGGCTTCCAGCCACTGCAAACGAACTCCAGACGCGTGCGCCCCCTTGTGCATCTGGCTAACATGGGACCTGGGGAACCGAGCCTCGAACCAGGGTCCTTAGGCTTCACAGGCAAGCGCTTAACCACTAAGCCATCTCTCCAGCCCCCGTTTATTCATTTTATTTTTGAGCATACAGACATATAGTTATGTTTCATTACTATATGTTCCACACAAATGTTTTGTTTCCTTCCCCCTTCCTCCCCGTGTAAGCTGCTCTCCATTGTCTCTCTTCTCCTTTCTTCACACTTCCTCCCGCTCATGGTCTTCTATTTACCTTCATAGCCTTTCTACTTTTTCTCACATCTTCTTCTTTTCTTATTTGGTTTTTCGAGGTAGGGTCTCACTCTAGCCCAGGCTGACCTGGAATTCACTCTGTATTCTCCAGGTGGCCTCAAACTCATGGAAATCCTCCTACCTCTGCCTCCCGAGTGCTGGGATTAAAGGCGTGCGCCACCACGCCCGGCTGCCTCACATCTTCTTACTTAAAGGCATACAAATATTCAAAGTTAGGATCCACCCATGAGAAAGAACATATGATTTTTGTCTTTATGGACCTGGGTTACTTTACTTAGTATTATCTTTTCCAGATCTATCCATTTTCCTGCAATTTTCATAGTTTAAAATTTTTTTGACAACTGAACAAAATTTCCATATATGTACCACATTTTCATTATCCAAACATCTGCCGATGGACATTTAGGCTAATTTCATTTCCTAGCTTGTGTGAAGAGTGGCAATGGGCTTGGATGTGCAAGTGTCTATGGGGTAAGATGCAGAGTCCTTTGCATATGCACCCAGGAGTGGGTCATATGGTATTGACTACCAATGGTGCTGCAGTCAGGTTCACATTGCTGGTAGAAATCACCCAACCAAGAGCAGCTTGTGGGAAAAAAGAGGTTTATTTTGGCTTATAGTCTCAAGGGGGGAGCTCCATGATGGCAGGGGAAAACGATGGCATGAGCAGAGGGTGGACATCACCCCCTGGCCAACATAAGGTGGACAACAGCAACAGGAGAGTGTGCCAAACCCTGGCAAGGGGAAACTGGCTATAACCCATAAGCCCACCCCCAACAATGCCTCCAGGAGGCATTAATTCCCAAATTTCCATCAGCTGGGAACCTGGCATTCAGAACACCTAAGTTTATGGGGGACACCTGACTCACACCACCACAGATGGGTACACGCTGCTTGTCTACCAGAACTTTTCTTGTTTCTGTGTCAGTGTCTTCAAAGGAGGACACTGAGCAATGACTTTGTTCCCCGCCACCACTTACTGCCCTCCATCTACAGAACACCTGTAAGAACAACGTCACCGTGACCCCCTCAGACTGGAATGTTTCCCACACTTGAGTGTCTAATGCCTTTATTGACCCTTCCATTCTTACATCACTCCATCTCTTCCGTGTATCCCTCTAGACAAGGCACCAGACACACAGCCCCTGTAGATGCCACAGCAACCATGTAAGTCACAGCATGAGAACAGCAAGGTTAAAAGGTCATGGGCAGCCTCTGCCATTCTGTCGTAGTAGCCGGATACGGCCCTTGCAATTCCACCATGGGCAATTCAGAACAAAGCTTGCCATCATTCACCAACATGGGCATGCTGGGGCATGGTGTTTGCCCAGTCAGGGAACAGCTTCCCTACTGCCCATCCAGGAAAAGCATGACAAATGTTTAGTGGCTGCTGAAAGAGAAAGTGCTGCACCATGTGGCAAGACACCCGCCAGGGTATGTTCCTGTGTGAAAAGAGCCACAGGAACTTGTGGCTCTCCAGTATGGGAATCCCACACCAAGCCAGGCAGGGATTCATGGGAAATAAAGAAAAAAGTATGCTTACAGGTAGGTGCATTGGCCACATGCATACCCAGCACATCCCTGTGGGGAATGTTTCCCCTGGGGGCGCACTTTAGTCTCATGAGGCCATCTCCCCAGTAGAGTAGGCATAGCAATTGGACTTCGTGTCTCTCGCCCGCTGCCACTGTGCCACGTCAGCTACTCTGTAGCTGATGGCACATCAGCTGGAGCTGGGAGTGACAGATTACTGACATATCCCCTGTGCTGGCCCAGTTGGGGGCCATGGTTGGTCCTCCTGGGCACTGCTGCAAATGGGTCTTTCTGAGGCCTTGGCTGAGAATTCTCAAGGGTTCTGGGAGAACTCGTGGAAAGTGGCAGTCCTTCTCTGTGGTCTGCTTTCGGGTTCCGTCATCCACTCTGCCCATGGAGTTGGGGTGTGGAGTACAAGGACCACACAGGATGTCCTGGCTGCTAGCCCACCATTGTACTTTATGCCCTGTGAAATGGATGCTTTGGTCTCTTTCAATTACCTGGGGAGCTGCATACATGGAGTTCAGTCTAGTGAGATCCCCATATTGTAGTGTTTGGGGGTGACCCTCTCAGCAGGAAAAGATTGTAAAAGTCCCATGACACCGGACTTTCAGCACATGTCAAAGCATCCTGGGCTCCTTCTGAGCTTGCTAAAAGGCCAATGCAGCCTATTTGTCAACATTCTGAAGGCATAACCCCTCTTCATGTGATAGACTACGGCCTCCAATACCCTGGGTACTACTAGAAACACACCACGCATTGCTGACAGCGGTGCATGCTGCCTGTTATCTTGAGAGAAAGGCCCCATAACATTGCAATAGCCCATTGGCTTTCCCTGCAGACCTCCATTTGGCAGTCCAGCCAGACAGCAACTTCTTGAAGCCATCTGGTTGATCTTGGCAATTGGATCATCCTCATCATTTCCAGGTAACTGTCAGGGTTGGTGAGAATGTTACAATGTCACTTGTCATTATCACTCATTATTCCATGCTCTTGCCCCCACAGAGGGTGCCCAATTAATAGGCCACCCCTGATTCTGCATTGGAGGAATATCACTGAATATGCATATTACTAGAGGGTCCTCCTCCCTCATTTCCAGGATCTGCACTGCCCAGAGTTCAGCCCACCCTCAGCCAATGCTCTTGACCTTCATTGTGCCAAAAGGCCTCTGTCTTTAGCTGGTAGACTGCCTTCTACACTGAGGGAAAGGGGAAGTATCCCTTCACTGACCCATCAGTGTCCCATGCTTCCTCAGGGACCAGCATCCCACCTTCCTTCACCAGTGAGAGGCAGTCAGAAAGTTCAACAGGGATGACTGACCCATCTTCTGTGTAGTGATATTTGGTGGAACCCAAACGTTTTTGAAGTTCTTTACTGAGGGAAGGGTTGTCTAACCTTGTTGTCTAAGACATTCTCCCCATTTGATGATGATACTCATTTTGATGGCACCATGTCATGGATGAGTTTGCATTTGATATCTAGTCTCCAGGGTAAGTAGTCAAGACCTTGACTTTGGCTTCTCAGCTAACTGGTTTCAGTAAGGCATACTGAGTCTCAGAACCTTTCCACAGCCAAGACCAGAATACTATGGCTTCAAGCCATTTGTCCTTTGTCAGAGTCCCCAACTGAACCTCTTGGTCCATATACACTGTCAGTCCCACAGGATGGGACAAATCAGATGCCTGCAATGCCCATACCTGGCACCCCTTTCTAATTTCCATTCTTGCTTGTGAGCAGGCAGCCATTTCCTCATGGCTGAATCTCTGCACATGCACAGCAGGACCATGCACAGAGACAGCTGAGGCTTGGTATTTCTTTCATTTTCCCATCAACGGCTTGCTGTCTTCAATATGGCCAGAAAACTCTCTGGCATTTGCAGGAGTTGCCATACCCACGCAATGGCCTCCACAAGTAATATAGTAAGGCCCTGTGAAACCACACAGATGTCTCAGGCCTGCTACAGATTTCCCCCACCGTGAACCCATACCCACTCTTGAACTCCACTTGCTCAGGAGCTCTTTGGTATCCTGCCAACTACACCAGCAGTTACGTGAATTCAAGTTCTCAAAAGCCTCAGATGCTCAAGTTTCTGGATACCAAAGAAATAATCTTGAGGACTTCGACCATTGTTTATTACTCATACAATTCCTGGCAGTGGCCAGCCACAAGATAAGAATCTACCCCCACCTACAAGCAGCAGTGGGATTTATATCTATGATGAACACGGAGAAACAGGTCCTGGAGCTCAAGGAAGTGCTCCTAAAATCTAACGGGTACACCATCTCCAAAGGGGAGCAATGGGCAGTAACTACCACCCCATCAGCACGTCCCCTAACAATCTGCAGAAACCCTTTAGGGACAAGGTTGCCATGACTGGAGAGCTTCCCACAATTCTTTGATAGAACATGGCAAGCAGACAGTTGAAAAGACAAGACTAGAATTCAGGAAAGGAACTGAGGATAGAGATGTACATATCACAGTGATCAACCTAGGTGGGATTTAAAGCCAGAGGACCAGATGAGATTCCTCAGTGAAAAGAGAAGCAGAGCTAGGACAGGACAGAGTTCTGAGATGCATTTGGAAGTCAGGGAGGGGAAAGAGGCGCCAGGAAAGGATCCTGAGGTAGAGGCACCAGTCGGTAGGATGAAGCCATGACTCTATGACGTCCCCATAACCAAGTGAAGATAATGGTCAAGAAAGGCTCAGGGACCAAATGACTCAGTAACAAGCGACAGCTCGGATTATAAGAGCACAAAGAACTGGACGCTGGATTTCACAAAATGAATGCTATCGATGCAGGGTGACTGTGGGGACAAAGCTCGGTTACAGTATGTCAGAGGGGCGAGTGACATAAGGAAATGGCCATTGTTAATCAGAGTTCCACTGCTGAGACAAAATACCTGAGGTAAACAACTAAAAAGGAGAAAAGATTTATATTGCTGAGATTCAGAGTTCCCATCCATGGTCACTTGAACCTTCTGCTTCTGGTCAGAACATCATGGCAGAGGCACATTGCAAAGGACAGCTGCTCACCTCGTGGTCACCAGGAGGACAGAGAGAAGAAAAGCCCAGAGTGCTGATAGCCTCTTCCATGTGTACTTGTGCACGTGTCTATGGCAAAGGTCTCTTGTTGCTGCAAATGAATGCTCTTCCAGCTTTACCTGGGTGGTTGGGAAAATGGAATCCAGGCTGGCAGGCTTTTCAGGCAACAGCTGAGCTATCTCCCCAATCCCCACCATATCCTCTGCAAATACATTCCCTTCGGTGACCCACCTAACCCTTCACTAGGTCCCACCTCCTAATGTTTCCACCATTTCCCAAGAGCATCACAGGCTTGTGACCAAGCTTTTCAACAGGAGAGGCCTCCAGGCATACTCCAGATTGTAACTCTAGTATGACCTTGGTGCCCTTAGGAAGAAAAACCCTATGACAAGGATAAGTAGTGGGGAAGGGTACAGAGCCCAGGACGAGAGAAGAGCTTGAGAGAGGAGGATGAGGAAGCATGTTCACACTCCCCCAGTGAGCTCCCGGACTGGAAGTCAGCGGGGCACAGCCTGTGCTATTGTGGCTGGTTCTAGCCACATCAACAGCCGGGAGCAGGAGATCTGCAGACAGAGGTCTCATAGTTAGTTTGGAAGAGGGTGGTTTTTGATGGGTGACTCTAACGAAAGGAAGAAAAAATAAGTCACTCACACAGTCCACCATGCAGATGCATAAGGAACAGTGCCCAGGGCATGTTAGGCAAGAGCTATACTCACAGCCCTTTTTTTTTAAATTTTCATGTTTTGAGACAAGTTCTCACTAAGTCTCTCAGGCTGGCCTTGAATGTGTGATCCTCCTGCTGCCTCAGCCTACCAAGCAGCTAGGCTTCTGTTTCCTACACATGTTCAAACTAGAGTTCAGCTGACTGCCTTACCTCTACTTTCTGATAATCCATTGTTAACACTCCCATGAAACTGCTGTCCCATAATGCACAATAGCTAATGTATAAAGTCTCCATACAAGTCAACAAGTGATAAAACTGAGGTGTGTCCATGCGATGGATGCCATTGCTTCTTCCAACCAAGGAAGTCCTGCCATTTACAACAATGTGATTGGAGGCTGACTGACTATGCTGGAGACATAAGTCAATCAGAAAGATGAATTCTGGGCTGGAGGGATGGCTTAGCAGTTAAGGAGTTTGCCTGCAAAGCCAAAGGACCCAGGTTCAATTCCCCAGGACCCACGTAAGCCAGATGCACAAGGTGGCTCATGCATCTGGAGTCCGTTTACAGTGGTTGGAGGCCCTGATGCACCCATTCTGTCTGTCTGTCTGTCTCTGTCTCTCTCTGACTCTCTCAGATAAATAAATAAATAAATAAATAAATAAATAAATAAATAAATAAATCTTAAAAAATAAAGAAAGATGTATTCCATTCGCATATGGAATCTGAAATAGTCAAATTGTAGAAATGGCAGAGGATTTGCATCAGCTGCCCTCAGCTACTTGGGAGGCTGAGACAGGGGGATTACTTCAGCCCAGATGTTCAAGGCCAGTCTGAGCAATATAGTCAGACCATATTTAAAGAAACAAAAACACAAGGCTGGAGAGATGGCTTAGTGGTTAAGCACTTGCCTGTGAAGCCTAAGGACCCCAGTTCGAGGCTCGATTCCCCAGGACCCATGTTAGCCAGATGCACAAGGGGGCGCATGCTTCTGGAGTTCGTTTTCAGTGTCTAGAGGCCCTGGCGCACCCATTCTCTCTCTCTCTCCCCCTCCCTCCCTCTCTCTCTCTCTCTGCCTCTTTCTCTCTGTGTCTATTGCACTTAAATAAATAAATAAAATAAAAATAAACAAAAATAAAAATAAAAACACAAATAAGGGAGATAGGAGAGGATTATGTACATGTTTTGAATAAAGATTTTTATTTTAATACAAAAGCAAACAAGAATATTTAAGCTCATAGAAGCAAAGATTAGATGGTGATTGCTAGGGGCTGGAAGGGACAGAAAATGGAAAGATGACAGTCAAAGTGTACAGAGTTTAAGTTATATGACTAAGTCCTTACTAGAACAAGGAACACTATACTATATGTTCAAAACTTCTTGGGCTGGAGAGATGGCTTAGTGGTTAAGGCACTTGCCTGCAAAGCCAAAGGACCCCAGTTTGATTCCCCAGGAGCCACGCAAGCCAGATGCACAAGGTGGTGCATGCACCTGGAGTTGGTTTGCAGTGGCTGGAGGCCCTGCTGCATCCATTCTCTATCTGCCTCTTTCTCTCTCAACACCTCTGTCTTTCTCTCTCTCTGTCTCTGTCTCTCTTTCTCTCTCATTCTCAAATAAATAAATGAAAATGGTTAAAAATAAAAACAGTTAAAAAGACTTGCAACATTTAAAAACACACTTCTAAGGATTTGGAGGAGGTGGATCAGTGGTTAAAGGCACTTGCTTTTAAAGGCTGCCAACCTGGGGTTCTATTCCCCAGTATCCACCTAAAGCCAGATACACAAAGTGGCAAAGTGCATCTGGTGTTTTTGTTGGCATGGCAAGAGGCCCTGGCATGTCTATGCTTTCACTCTTTCCCTCTCTCTTTCTCAAATAAATAAATAATATTTTTGTATAAAATAGAAAATGCCAGGGCACTTGCCTGCAAAGCCTAAGGACCAGGGTTCGATATCCTGGTACTCATGTAAAGCCAGATGCACAAGGTGACGCATGCATCTGGAATTCATTTGCAGTGGCTACAGGCCCTAGTGCATCCAATCTCAATCTCTCTCTCCCTCTCTCTCTCTCTCTTGCCCTCTTTCTTTCTTCTTCTCTCTCTAAAATAAATAAATGTATAAAATACATTTTGAAAAATTTTTTAAATTTTTTATTTATTTGAGAGCGACAGACACAGAGAGAAAGACAGATAGAGGGAGAGAGAGAGAATGGGCGCGCCAGGGCTTCCAGCCTCTGCAAACGAACTCCAGACGCGTGCGCCCCCTTGTGCATCTGGCTAACGTGGGACCTGGGGAATCGAGCCTCGAACCGGGGTCCTTAGGCTTCACAGGCAAGCGCTTAACCGCTAAGCCATCTCTCCAGCTGACATTTTGAAAAATTTTTTAAAACACAGGCTGGGGGCTAGAGATATGGCAGAGCAGGTAAGGTGCTTGCTTGCAAAACCTAACGACTCATGCCAACTCTCCAAGTCCCACATAAGCCAGACACACAGTGATGCAAGCATGCACACGTGAGCAAGGGGGCATACACATGTGGAGTTCAATTTCTGAGGCTGGATGCCCTGGCACACCAATTCTCTCTGTCTCTCTCTTTCTGCCTGTCACGCATGCATGTACATGCAAGGGAGAAAAAACAAAAAAAGGCCAGTCTGTTGGGCTTGCCTCAAAAAAAAAAAAAAAAAAAGTCTGGGAAGAAACTTTGGGAAGTGATAGATCTGTCCATAACCTTGATGGGTGGCATTGATTCCACAATTCCATAGCTGTAATGAAGTCCCAAACTCACTGAGTTGTATTCATTAAATGTACACAGCTTCTCATATGTCAATCATATCTGAACGGAATAGATTTTAAAGGAAGAGAATGGTGTTTCCTTACCACTTCCTTGCCTCAATTTTCTACAGTGTCTACCCAATAATAGATATAAACATTCAAAATTATATATGTGTATGTTTGCCTGTGTATATATCCCATGCTATGATCTTTATATTGTTCTAATAAGCAATAACACATAAAAATAAAAACTGAGGGTTGGAGAAGTGGTTCTGTGGCTAAAGCACTTGTTCGCAAAGCCTAACAACACCAGCCAGATTCCCCAGGACCCACGTTAGCCACATGCACAAGGGGGCGCACGCGTCTGGAGTTCGTTTGCAGTGGCTGGAGGCCCTGGCACGCCCATTCTCTCTCTCTCTCTCTCTCTCTCTCTCTCTCTCTCTCTCTCTCTCTCTCTCTTTCTCTCTATCTATCTATCTATCTATCTGCCTTTCTTTCTCTGTCTGTTGCTGTCAAATAAATAAATAAATAAAAATGAACCAAAAAAATTTTTTAAAGAAAAGAAAAAGAACAAAATAAATGTCTGAATATATTTTCTTGAAACTTCAGACACACATCTTTTCACTCTAACCAGCACCACAATGGATGGCAGCCATTGTACTGTCTCCATGATTGTTCCCTATAAGACTCACAGTCCCCAAAATACTTTCAGGAGTCATGTGAGCTCCAACTACCAGGATCCGCATGTTACAAAATGCCTTCTCAGCCCTTTTTAGCTATGTAGCCATGACCTACTTTTTCCAGGCAAAGTCATACCAAGAGACTAATCATCCAAATCTCTTGCCCCTTCCTTCTCCCTCTCCCTCTCTCTCTCCCTTTCTGGCTGAAGAACTGACACATCTACCACCATCACCATCTGTCTGGCCTCTTGGGTGCCTGTCTGCCCTCAGCCTCTCTTGGAGGATCTCAGGTTGTTCTGAGGGGAGATGGCTGTATTCCGGAACTATGTGAAGAACTTTTTCCAGTTTCTGCTTGGTCACCGATGTGTTTGGAAGTTGCATGAGACAAATCATTGTCATGACTACCAAAATGACTAAGGACAAGTCCCGACTGGCTTTTGTTTTGGTTTTGGCTCTTTTTGTTGTTGTTGTTTGTTTGTTTTTAAGCCTTCTGAGTTCAAAAGAGAAAACTCTCTTGACTATATTCAAACCCACTGCTGACTTTTCCAGCAGTTCCCTGTGCCTGTTTTTAACCCTCTTCTCTTTCAGGCTCTGCACCCAGAATTCATCTTGTGAGGTGCATGTTTGCAATCCGAGCACAGATGGGCTGGATGACAAAGGCGGCTCTATGCACGAGGACAGCTGTTTATTTCAAGAATGGCAGCTCCCAATACAGGGCCAACAATGATTTCCTTGTGTGCCCTTTCCTGCTGCTACAATCTGCTGGGCTCCCGCTCTTCCAAACAGCATGAAGCGCTTTTAAGGTCTTCACGGCAATTATCTCTGGGAATGCCTCTGAACTCATCCACACAGATAAGATAAGCATCTATGATACCCACACAGCTCCTGCAGCCTCATCTCCATGAATAGGAAGTGGGAGTCCCACAAAACTGTATTTATCTATTTATTTTTAATATTTTATTTTTATTTATTTGACAGAGAAAGAGAGAGAGAGAGAATGAGAGAATGGGCACGCCAGGGCCTCCAGCCACTGCAAATGAACTCCAGACGCGTGCACCCCCTTGTGCATCTGGCTAACGTGGATCCTGGGGAATCGAGCCTGGGTCCTTTGTCTTTGCAGGTAAACACCTTAACTGCTAAGCCATCCCTCCAGCCCTATTTATTTATTTGTTTTTATACCAGGGGTAGTAGGATCACTGGCATGCCAAGCCAGCACTCTAACCACTGGGCTACATCTCCAGCTGCTATAGAACTTTGTAGAATCTGACAAGGAGTCTTGATGAAGAACTCATCTCTCCTTTCGTATCAACTTTGGACAATAATGAAAGTGAAAGACGTTATCTTTGGTGGCTTTAGTTTTTGGTTTTGTTTTTTGGGGTTTTTTGGCTGGATCCTTCCTGCTGTGTTTGGACTGTTTGTCCTTAGCAGTTTTATTCTTTGAATAAGATAAGGGGTGTTAAAAATATTTGAGTTTTTCTTTTTTGCAAAACATTTAGGCTATCTTTCTTTTTGAACCTTTTTCTGGAGTCTTTTTGATAATGGATTTACTGTAACATAATTTACGTTTGTACATTTCACTCATTAAAGTGTACAGGTCAGTGAATTTTAATACATTTGGGTAAGCAATTGGCAGCACAATTGATTCCGGAACATTTTATCACCCCAAGTGAAAATCTTATATCCCTTAACAGTTTCTCCATTCTGCCCTACTTCCTGTAGCTCTAGATAGACATTCATCCACTTCTGTCTGCATTTGCCTCTTTGCAGGTAAGTCACATATATAGAGTCATGAGAGATGTAGTCCTTGTGATTGACTTCTTCATTTAACATGATGTCCTCAAGGGTGACCTAGGTGGTGGCATGTTACCAGTATTCCATTCTGCTTTATTGCCAAATAATCTTCCATTGTATAAATATGTCAGATTTTATTTCATCCATGCTTCAGTTGATACATACTTGGGTTGTTCACACCTTATACTGATTACAAATAATATTTCTGTGCATATTCACATGCAAGGTTTTATATAAACAGATTTTATATAGACATATTTTTATCTCTCTGGGGTATATACCAAATAGATCACCTTACATGTTTTTCCTACACAGCTGTATCTCATTTTGATGATTCACGTGACTTTCTGGCTTGGGCTTTTCTCTGTCAGTGACTTGTTCTTAATTTTCCCTCATAACCATTGAATCTTTTGAACTAGTGCTCATATGATTATAACTCACAATACTTAAAATTAGACAGAAAAGATTATCTCAGTTCACCAATATGATAGCAATTTAAGGGGTCAGTGTACACATACAGTTACCTGTAGTCAGGCCTTATGGAATTTAGTTGAGGAAATGGATAAACAGATTCTGGGACAAATTAAATTTAATTTAATTAAGCCACTAAGCATATGACATGTGGTCAGATATTAACAGTTGTGTCTAAAAGTAAATTTTGAATTGGATCCCTGCAAGTCATGGATAAAAATCGTTGGTTGTGATGGCACATGCTTATAATCCATCACCGAGAACTGAGAAGGTGGAGACAGGCAGAGCCCTGGGGCTGCAGAGCCTAATTATGTCAGAGCAAGGACAGCAAGGGACCCTGTTGCAAAAGAAAATCAAAATGTGGGGCCGGAGAGATGGCTTAGCGGTTAAGCGCTTGCCGGTGAAGCCTAAGGACCCCGGTTCGAGGCTCGATTCCCCAGGTCCCACGTTAGCCAGATGCACAAGGGGGCGCACGCATCTGGAGTTCGTTTGCAGTGGCTGGAAGCCCTGGCGCGCCCATTCTCTGTCTCTCTATCTGCCTCTTTCCCTCTCTGTCTGTCACTTTCAAATAAATAAATAAAAAGAAAAAAATATAGAAAAAAAAAAGGAAAACAAACGGTGGACGGTGTCTGAGTAAGCACACTCAAGGTTGCCCTCTGCCCTCCATACGCACATGTGCACCCTCACTAGCACACAAACGTGCACCCACATATGAATTCACAAACATGCACCCACATATGAACACACACAAACATAATAAAGAGAGCAAAGCAAAATATCATATTGGGTTGTTTTTTTTTTTTGAGGCAAGCTCAACTGACTGGATGTTTTTTTGGGGGGTGGGGGGTTGAGGTACAGTTTCGCTGTAGCCCAGGCTGACCTGGAATTCACTATGTAGTCTCAGGGTGGCCTCTAACTCATGGCAAGCCTCCTACCTCTGCCTCCCGAGTTCTGGGATTAAAGGTGTGCGCCACCACACCCAGCTAAGACTGGACTATTTTTGTTTGTTTGTTTATTTTTGTTTTTCAAGGTAGGGTCTCACTCTAACCCAGGCTGACCTGGAATTCACTCTGTATTCTCAGGGTGGCCTCGAACTCACGGCGATCCTCCTACCTCTGCCTCCCGAGTGCTGGGATTAAAGGCGTGCGCCACCACGCCCCGCTAAGACTGGACTTTTTTTTAATGTGAGAGAGCAAGTGTGTGTGTGTGTGTGTGTGTGTGTGTGTGTGTGTGTGTGTATGTGAGAGAGAGAGAGAGAATTGGCACACCAAGGCTTCCAGCTACTGCAATCAAACTCCAGACATGTGCAGCCCCCCGTGTGCATGTGCGGCCTTGCGTGCTCGCGTCACTGTGAATCTGGCTTACGTGGGACTTGGAGGGTCAAACATGAGTCTTTAGGCTTCTCAAGCAGGGGCCTGAAGTGCAAAGCCCTCTCTCCAACCCTAAATATCTTAGTCCTTTATTCTAATTACACACAGTACAATCACTTGATTCAGTGCAGGTGGTGCCAGATACCTGGCACCCCTGCATGGCAGACAGTTGAGCTGTAACCAGCAGTGACCTGATGTACTTTGAGACAAGGTTACTCTCTTAAGCTGGTATTCTCCAAAGCACAGGCTGTGATTTTATCTTTAGACAGAACGCCAAAACAGTTCTGTTTCCAATTACTAGCTTAGTGACGCTCAAAGAAGACATTGTTTCTGTCGCATAAAGTTGATTGAGGAGCATGGCATGTCCTGAGTGGGAAATCAGAAGGTCACAGGTGGACCTGCACCTGAGACCGGGTACCTAGGAGAAAAGCCGAACTAAAACTGCAGACGTGGGACTGGGGAGATGGTTCAGTGGTTAAAGGTGCCGGCTTGCAAAGCCTGCCAGCTCAAGCTCAGTTCTCCAGCACTTGTGTAAAAGCCAGATGAAAAGAAGTGGCTCAGGCACCCAATGTTCATGGGCAGCCGTGAGACACTTTGGTGCACCGCACACCACACACACACAAGTAAGTCAAACGAAATAAAAGCCGAGGCACATCAAGTCACCAAAAACTAGAGGTGCCAATTTACAACAGATATTAGGTATCCATATGCTAATCTGATAAGGCACAGAAAACCAAGACCAACATCTGCTAGGAAATGACTAAAAAACACCCACATAAACTACTCCTTAAGTCCTGCATACCATCTACGAGAACAGCTTACCTTGACATAGGTTGTTTCTGCTTTCAGAATGATTTTGCAACATCACTCCAATGAGCAAAAAGCATTGTGCAAGATGTGCCTATAACGTAAGTTGTGGGGGTAAAAATGTCGGGCCCAGTAGCTGCAGTCAGCCATGCATCAGATCAGGATAAAGCCTGGACTAGGCAGCAAGTCTCCAATCAAAGAAAAATCAAGTTAAGACTTTCAAAACCAATTAAAAGACAAGATGGGGGCTGGAAAAATTGCTTAGTGTTGAAGGTGCTTGCCTGCAAAGCCTAAGGACCCAGGTTCAATTCCCCTGGTCCCCTGTAAGCTAGATGCACAAGGTGGCACATGCATCTGGAGTTTGTTTGAAGTGGCTAGAAGCCCTGTCATACCCATTTTCTCTGTCTCTCTCCTCTGTATCTCTCTGTCTCTCTCTCTCTGTCTCTCTCTCTCTCTCTCTCTCTCTCTCTCTCTCTCTCTGTTTGCAAATAAATAAATATTTTTCAATTTTATTTAAAAAAAAAAGAAAAAAGAGGGCTGGAGAGATGGCTTAACAGTTAAAGGTGGTTGTCTGCAAAACCTAAGGACCCAGGTTCCATCCCCGGTACCCACTTTAAACCAGATACACAAGGTGGCACAGACATCTGGAGTTCACTTGCAGTTGCTAGAGGCCCTGAAGCTCCTATTCTCTCTTTCTATATGCTTTTCTCTTTCTCAAATAAATAAATAAAATATTTTTAAAAGGAAAGAAAAAGGAGAACCAGGCGTGGTGGTGCACGCTTTTAATCCCAGCACTTGGGAGGCAGAGGTAGGAGGATCGCTATGAGTTCGAGGCCACCCTGAGACTACATAGGAAAATCCAGGTCAGTCTGAACAAGAGAGAGACCCTACCTCAAAAAAAACTAAAATAAAATAAAATAAAAAGGAAGAAAGGAATGGAGGGAGGGAGGGAGAGAGGAAGGAAGAAACGAAAAGGAGAGAGCAAAAAGCCATGTACAGCTGTAGTCACTAAGCCACGTAGACCCTCTCCATGCAAACATAAACAAAACATGTCCTAGAAAAACGAACAGAGAAGCAAGCCAATCAAACAGGGAGATGAGGCACCTGCCCTTCTTTCTGGGGCACTCTTTCTTGGGCTCTTTTGCTCACTTCCTCCAATATTTGTTATCAGTCCCCTTTTCAGTGCTATGACAAAATACCTGCCATAAACAACCTAAGGGAGGAAGGATTGGTTTGGGTTCACAGTTTCAGAAGTGTAGCTCCATCATGGCCAGGAGGGGTGGAGGGGCAGAGTGCTTCACATTGTGGTAATAGGGAGCGGAAAACAGAGAAAGGGACTGGAACTGGAGGTCAAGATCCTTGCCCATAGACCTACTTCTTTCAGCTAGTGCCCACTTCCTAAAGTTTCCACAACTTCCTAAAAGAGCACCATCATCTGGCAACCAAGCATTCAGACCCATGAGCCTTTTGTGAGGGGATATTTCATATCCAATACATAATAATACTTCCTCCAGTCACCCTCCGCTCCGCTCCAACCTTCACACTCTCCAGTGACCCATTCTCAAACCTTGGAACTGGTATGAGATCTTCAGTGTGAATCAACCAGGGTCCAGTATTCTTAACCAAAATTTAACGAATAACACTAGATATCTGAAAGTGACCTTAAAAGAAGTCTTGTTTGCCTGCATTTCCTACTGTTTGCATCAATTCTATATTAATCCCCATAAGTGGGACATGGACTCTGACTCAGCACTTACCCTGATTATAAGTCAAGACCCCCTCCCATTTCTGGATTGTTCTAATTATTAAAAAGTTCTGTCGTGCTAGCTGAAATTACCCCCTCCCCCAGAGCTTCTCCTCGTGTGAGAAATATCCAACAAGCTCGGCTGCTTCTGTCAGCCTTTCACTTTGCTTGAAGGCAGCTGTCACCTCCCTGCAGAGCACGATGTCCCTGCACTTTAAAGCCACCCGGCTGCTGCTCACATGACATGATTTATAGGGCTCCTCACCATCGTGGTCCTCCTCACTTGAACATGGTGCAGTTCCACAAAGTCCCTCTTCAAAGGTGGCATCCAGAATGGAACGCGGGGTGGCTGCAGGAGTGGCCTAAATATGGAATGGAAGCCTTTGCCTCTGGTTAAAAAGACGGGTGCACCAGGGGTCACATGGACAAGAAAGAGGGGGGTGGGATTTTGTTGTTACCATAGTAATTTTTCTCCCATGAAATAGGGGAGGGGTAAGGAAAAGTTTCTGCCATGCTTTTCATTCGGTTATTCAGGAACTGTAAGTGTTAAAATGCATACAAACAATTGTTGGTTATGTAAAAGGCGCTTTGCTGAAGTGTTCTTTTTTCCTTTTTTTTTTTTTTTGTTGTTGTTTTGTTTTTTTGAGAAGCCAATGAACAAGGTCTATCTGTCAACAATTCTTCTTGGCAGACTTCCCCTTGTCGCAGTCTATCTCACGTGATTTACAATCACACGGGGCTTTTTGACAGGGTCGGCTGACAACAGCCATTTATTCTAGAGTGACTGTCCTTAGACAGTGAGGCTGGCCAGGCCTCAGAACAGCTGGGCGAACCTACTCTCTGGCGCCATGGCAGTCTCGCATATGGCATCACTGCTGGCCCAGTGACTCTCGCCTCGCCCCCCAGCCTCTGTGCCCTCTGTCCATTTGCCTACTCTGAAAACCCTCCCTGCTTCTCAAAACCACATTGCACCATGGGATATATTTTATAATCATGGAAAATGTTAATAAAAATTAAAAAAAAAAAAAGCATCGCCCTCCTCTCTTGCCCAGGCACCTCACTGTACACACCCAGAATCCTTCTTTCTTTTTTTTTTTTAATTTTATTTATTTATTTATTTTGAGAGCGACAGACACAGAGAGAAAGACAGATAGAGGGAGAGAGAGAGAATGGGCGCGCCAGGGCTTCCAGCCTCTGCAAACGAACTCCAGATGCGCACGCCCCCTTGTGCATCTGGCTAACATGGGACCTGGGGAACAGAGCCTCGAACCGGAGTCCTTAGGCTTCACAGGCAAGCGCTTAACCGCTAAGCCACCTCTCCAGCCCCAGAATCCTTCTTTCTATCCCTACTTTCCAGTCGGTCTCACGGCAGTTCCAGGCACAGGGATGGTCTAATTCATTGGCCAGAAAGTCTCCAATACCTCAAACTCTTTTACCTTGCCTCCCTAACTCTTTTCTTCTGGGCTGGTAAGTCTGAAGCCACCGATTGGAGACTGAGGATATACAAACCAAGGCAGGGGACGCAGCTCAGTTGTAAAGCACTAGCCTAGCATGCAGAAGGACCCACGTTCAAGCCTTAGCACAAACTATTTTTAAAAGGATGTACAAACAGAAGACATTCATCTCCATCAGTATACCTTTTACAGAATCAAGAAACCAAGGCACTGGAGAGATGGCCCAGTGGTTAAGGCACTTACCTGCAAAGCCTAAGAACCCTGGTTTGATTCCCCAGGACCTACATTAAGCCAGACAACAAAGTGGCACCTGCATCTGGAATTTGTTTGCAGTGGCTGGAGCCCCTGGCATACCCATTCTGTATGTGTGTGTGTGTATGTGTGTGTGTGTGTGTGTGTGTGTGTGTGTGTGTGTGTGTGTGTGTCTGTGTAACTTCTCTCTGCTTGGAAATAAATAAAATGAAAATATATTTAAAACAAAGAAATCAAGTCCTAGAAATCATCTGTTTTATAAGTGACAGGATGAGGGAACCTTAGGAAACAAACCAACTTTATAGGTACAGATTATCATGGTTAATCACTGCTTGTCACCTTGACAGGATTTAGAATCACCATGGAAACAAGTCTCTGGTCATGTCAATGAGGAATTTTCTAGATTAGGTTATTTGAGGCAAAGGACTCAACCCTAACCATGGGCTGTACCAACCTCAATGGCTGCAATCATGGACTGTGTGAAAAGGAGAGCGCTTCAGCATTCGCAGCTCTTCACTGCTCACTGTGCTAGCGTGAAATAAACTTTCTCCCTAAACTGATTTTTGTCAGGGTTTTTGTTCCAGGAACAAGAACTTGACTGGTACACAGGGGATGGACTGTCTGGAGTCCAAACACTGGGGCCGGGGAGATAGTGCAGCTGATAAAGGCACTTGCTGGCCTCAGGTCAATTCTCTAGCACCCATGGAAAGCCCGACCCAAAGTGGTGCACACCTCCGCAACCCCACTGCTCCAGCAGAAACAGAAGGCAGAGCCAGGAGAATCCGGAAGTTGAAAAGCAACAGTGGCGAGATAGACACTGTCTCAAAGAAGGTGCAATGGAGGAGGGAGAGATGGTTTAGTGGTTAAGGTGCTTGCCTATGAAGCCTAAAGAGCCATGTTCTGATCTCCAGATCTCAGGTAAGCCAGACGCACAAACGTGAGGCAAGTGCAAGGTCCCATATGCCCACTAGGTGGTGCAAGCATCTGGAGTTCAATATCAGTAGCTGAGGCCCTGGAGTACCAATTCTCTCTCTATCAGATAAATAATAATAATAATAAATAAATAAGTAGGCAAAATGGAAAACACCCTAAGGTTATCTTCTGATCTCCACATACACACTCACCCATAAACACATATCATATGTATACACACAAACATACATGCATATATACACAAATTAAAAAAAAATAAAAAAATAATTTTAAAGCAAAACACTTTCTATTTTTTTCTCATTAATTTTTATTTATTTATTTGAGAGCAACAAACAAGAGAGATAAAGAGGCAGAGAGAGAGAGAGAGAGAGAGAGAGAGAGAGAATGGGCATGCCAGGGCCTCCAGCCACTGCAAACAAACTCCAGACATGTGCGCCCCTTGTGCATCTGGCTAATGCGGGTCCTGGGGAATCGAGCCTTGAACCAGGATCCTTAGGCTCCACAGGCAAGCGCTTAACCACTAAGCCATCTCTCCAGCCCAAAGCAAAACACTTTCTGTGCACAGTCACATTCAGTACTTTTCTCGTCATTGTGACTACCTAACAAAACAACTCCAGGGAAGAAGGGTTTCTTTTGGCTCACACTTTCAGAGAGTTTAGTCCACAGTGGCCCTGTGTGCTTGGGCAGGTCGTCATGGCAACGGGAGCACATGGTAGAGGAAACCCCTTACCCTATGCTAGACAGAGAACAGAGAGAAGGGACACAGGAAGGGGCAGGGCAGCATGCAGCCCCAAGGGCACACCTCTAGTAGTCTTCCAACTGGGCAGGAAGTTCCCCCGCTTCCCAATAAACTAATCAAACCTTTAATCCATTGACTGATAGAATGAGTCAAGAGGTCAGATCCCTCCCGATCTATGACTGTCACTAGAGACGCCATCACAGATGTGCCCAGAGGTACACGTCACTCATCTCCTAGGTGATTCTTTCTTTAAAAAACAAATTACCCAGCCTGGCGTGGTGGTGCACGCCTTTAATCCCAGCACTTGGGAGGCAGAGGTAGGAGGATCCATGAGTTCAAGGCCACCCTGAGACTACAGAGTGAATTTCAGGTCAGCTTGAGCTAGAGTGAGACCCTACCTCATAAAACAAAAAAACAAAAAATTCCCACAAATGTCGGTTTGGTGTGGTCAAAATATGTTATTTTGTTTGCTTATTTGTTTACCTATCTCTTTTTTTTTTTGAGGTAGCGTCTCCTTCTAGACTTGGAATTAACTACGTAGTCTCAGGGTGGCCTTGAACTCACAGAGACCCTCCTACCTCTGCCCCCCATGTGCTGGGATTAAAGATGTGCACCACCACACTCGGCTTCTATCTGTTATTTACCTCTTTATTTGAGAGAGAAAGAGCATGGATGGGCCAGGGCCTCTTATACTGCAAACAAACTCCAGACCCACATGCCACTCCAGTACTGGGGAATCAAAACTGAGCTGGCAGGGTTTACAAGCAACCCCAAGCATCTTCCTAGCCCTCCTAGGCAATTCTTTTTTGGGGGCAGGGGAAAGGGCTTCAAGAGGCAGGGTCTAATTCTATCTAGCCCAGGCTGACCTGGAATTCACTATGTAGTCTTAGGCTGGTCTCAAAGTCACAGCATTCCTCCCACCTCTGCCTCCCAAGTGCTGGAATCAAAGGCATGCTGCACCACACCCAGATTCTCCCAGGCAATTCTTAATGAGACAAGCTGACCATCAAAATTAACCATAACACACAATGAAAAAAAAAATATATATATATATACTTTTGGGGCTGGAGAGATGGCTTAGCAGTTAGGCACATGCCTGCAAAGCCTAAGGACCTAGATTCGATTCTCCAGGTCCCACAAAAAAATTAAAAAATTAACCATAACAATAGTCACCCCTCTTAGCATGCTATGAGGTTGTTTCCGGACCACAGAGGATACAAAAATTCCAGTATGCTGAGACTCATATAAGGTGACCTCCATGTGTCCATCAGCCGTAGATGCCTTCTAACACCCAACATAAATGCTATATGAATGATTATTTTACTTCCAGCAACTAGAAAGAAGCAGGACCGAACACTATCAACAGATAACCTGTCCTAGAATTCACTTAATCATAGTAGTTGCTAATAAAATGAAATAAAGCACACACACACACACACACACACACATGGTTTATTTGTGGTTTCACTATTTACAAATTTTACTATATTTCTCAAAGTATTTTAAAAGCTCATTCATGGGGTTTGTTAAAAATGGGAATATCTTGGGAATGGGAATAAAGATGATGACATGAAAATAAAAGAGAGACTGATTGAGAGGGGGAGGGGATATGATAGAGAGTGGAGTTGTAAAGAGGAAAGTGAGGGAGGGGAATTATCATGGCTTATTGTCTATAATTGTGGAAGTTGTCAATCATAAAAACAAATTAAATAAATAGCAAAAAGGAATATTTTGAAATCTCTCTAATACTGAGCAATAGCTGATTAAGGGAGTTTATAATAACCTTTCCTATGGCCCAATATTTTAATATGGAAGTTCAAGGTCTTAGAAGATTGGCAATCATAGAAGGTTCAGTCTTTGTAGTATGTTTTGTATGTACATGTGTGTGTGAGCGCACATGTGTGTGCAGGTACATATGCATGTGTGTGAGCATCAATATGAGGGCCAAAGAACAATCTCACATATAACTCCTCCATCTTTTTTTTTTGAAACAGGGTCTCTCACTGGCCTGGAACTCTCTCCAATTAGGCTGTATTAACCAGCCAGTGAGCCCCAGGGATGTGCCGATCTCCACCTCTCCAGCTCTGAGATTAGCAGCATGCATCAACACACCCAACTTTTTGACATGGATTCTGGGAATTGAACCTGGGTCCTCGTGCTTGTGAGGCAAGCAGTAGACTTCTGAGCCATCTCCCTAGCCCCAGTGTGGTGCCTCTAACACTAGCTTACACTGGAGTGATTAAGTGTACTGTAGCATTCAGGGAAGCTGGCCAGCCCTGTAGACATTCCAGACTTTGTACTTTGGCCTGGAGGACCTGAGTCATGGTGACTGATGGAAAAGAGCGTTGACCTAAAGTTTAAGGCTGGTGGGATGAGTAATAACCTAGTATGAAGGTTTGGGTTTCTAACACACAAATTATTAGCTCCTAGCCAATGTCCAACCTTTGGAGGTCATGGTTATAATTACGAACGAATAAATACACAAATTACATGAAACAGGGCAAATGGCCCTTTTAGGTGGTAGAGATATTTAAAAGTTAAGCTGCATGTCCCCATGAATAGATTCTGTTTCCAGCCTAAGACTTACCTGAGCTTTTTCAAAGCAAGCACAGAGCCCATCATCTGACCCCTAGTTCAGTGTCAATGCTGCTTTCAATTTTAACCACTGCAGTTACGGTTAAAGGAGAATTTTTTTTTTTATATTTATGTAGTCCAATATTTTCAGAACCTCACAATTTATCTTCAACACTATTTTTTTGGCAAATTGGCTATTTTTCACTCAGGTCTCTTGTTTAGGAAATATTTTTTTAAATCCAGTCAGTCTTTTTTTTAAAAACTTTTAAAGAAATATTTATTTAATTATTTACTTACTTGAGAGAGAAAGAGGCAGAGAGAGAGAGAGAGAGAGAGAGAGAATGAACACAGCAGGGCCACTAGCTACCACAAAAGGACTCCAGATGCATGCGGCCCCTTGTGTATCTGGCTTACGTGGGTCCTGGAGAGTTGAGCTGGGGTCCTTTGGATTTGTAGGCAAATGCCTTAACCACTCAGCCATCTCTCCAGCCTCCCAGTCCATCTTTAAATGGTAGAAATATAAAGTCATCACACACATAGTAACATATGTTGCATAGGGAAACATCCAGCCCCTGTGGGGAGCTAACGTTCAGCTCCTGCATCTTGGTCATTCAGTATAACATGGTCCAGTGAAAAATACATGGAATAGCACTGTAAACCTACAGCATGTATAAAGGACCCCAAAAGCCGATACCTACTATAATTGTTCACTATTGCTTTATTTTAATCTCTACATTACTTATTCTCCAAACCATGAGGGGAGGAGAGACAGAGAAAGACAGAGAGAGAGAGAGAGAGAGAGAGAGAGAGAGAGAGAGAGAGAGAGAGGAAAGAGAACAAGGTGAGTCAGCTCATAAGGAGTTAAACAAGCACGAGGCAAACAATATGTATTGTAGCTACTCCACTAACAAAGGCCAAGTTCATTGTTTTTTGTGATGGTTCATCTTGGCTCTCAGTGTGACTGAATTTAACATCACCTAGGAAATGCATTCTGGGCATATCTGAGAGGACATTTTCAGAGAAGCTTAACTGAAGAGGGACAACCCATCCTAAATGCAGGTGGCACCATGCCATAGGCTGGAGACCTGGATTCGGTATAAAGGAGAAAGTGAGCTGAGCGCTCGCATTCACCGCTCCCTGCTTTTTTTTATTTTTTCGAGGTAGGGTCTCACTCCAGCCCAGGCTGACCTGGAATTCACTATGGAGTCTCAGGGTGGCCTCAAACTTATGGCAATCCTCCTACCTCAGCCTCCCGAGTGCTGGGATTAAAGGCATGTGCCACCATGCCCAGAGCTCCCTGCTTTTTTGACCTTAGATTCAATGTCATCAGCTGCAACACACTCCTGCTGCCATGACTTCCCTACTATGATGGACTGCACCATACAACTGTGAGTCAAAACAAACATTTTTTTTTTCTATTAAACTGTTTCTTGTCAAATCACAGCAATGAGAAAAATAATTTATGCAAAGGAACGGAGATCTGAGCTCCCCCTGGTACGAAAGGAAAGTTGCTGGCATGGCATCACTGTCATTGGAAAGGAGAAAATGTGTGAGGCCATCTAGGAAAACCTGTTGGATTTTTCAAACCTGTTAAAGTTTAATCATGTTTCATCCTTATTGGCCAAGAAACCATAACACGTCAGTGACACAGTTATGGTCTGGAGTGTGCTCAATCAAAATGCCTATGTTAAAGCCCTGGCCGTCAGTGTGACTGTATCCAGGAATTGGAGCTTTAGGAGAAAAATAAAGTTAAATGAAGCCATACAGGAAAGGCCCTCATTTGATAAACTAATGGCCTTATAACTTAAAAGACAAGGATAATGTTCTCTATCTCCTCTCTCTCCCTCCCTCTCTCTCTCTCTCTCTCTCTCTCTCTCTCTCTCTCTCTCTCTCTCTCTCTCCCTCCCTCCCTCCCTCCCTCCCTCCCTTTCCCTCTCTCTCCCCATCCATCCTTCAGAAAGAGAGCCTTCACTATTACCTGATCTTGGCCTTCCAGTCTTCTTCAGAATTGTGGGAAAAATAAGTTTCTGTTGTTTAAGTCTGGCATTTTTTTTTTTGAGGGAAACCCAACTGACTGCCCCCCCCCCTTTTTGGTTTTTTTTGAAGTAGGGTCTCACTCTAGCCCAGGCTGACCTGGAATTCACTAAGGAGTCTCAGGGTGGCCTCGAACTCACAGCAATCCTCCTACCTCTGCCTCCCGAGTGCTGGGATTAAAGGTATGTGCCACCATGCCCAGCTTGCCCCCTTTTTTTATGAGAGGGAGTGAGAACAAGATCGAGAAAGGAGAGAGTTGGTGCCCCAGGGCCTCGAGCCACTGTAATCACACTTCAGATGCATGTGCAACCCTGTGTGCTTGAGTCACCTTGTGCATCTGGCTTACATGGGACCTATAGAATCAAACATGGGTCCTCTGGCTTCACAGGTAAGTGCCTTAACTGCTAAGCCATCTCTCCAGCCCTAAGTCTGGCATATTTTGTTGTCATAACTCCAACAAACTGCTACATACATTCTGACATAAGCCATCTAGTCATATTCAAAACATGGCTCTATATTCTTCCACAGTTTGTCAATATGGAAGACAGTAGTATCTGATTCAGAATTTGCACATATCCTATTAACCACTAAATAAAAGTATGAGACAATCATGTAGTAAAGTCACAGGTTTTCTGTAACAAATTTACATGGACCTATTTCAATCTGTTTTGATAAATAAAAAAGAACAGATGTGCAAAAATTAGAGACTGGTAAGTTTTGTGCTTTGACTATGGAAATATGAATTGTTGTTTAAAGAAATTTCAAAAAAGATATTTGTAGTATTTGGGTAAAATGACATAAAAATTAGAAAGCTAATGAAAAATGAAAGTAATTTTAATACACAGTTGAAATGTGGATCACTTTCCTGACAGTTTTATTTTCTGAATGTTGCAAGATGTCCTTTTTATAAATTTGTAAAAATAAATTCAAAGCATCTTTGGCTATCTTCTGCAGAGAGTTGCCTTTTACTACCACATTGGCTGCATATTTTACTAGTTAGGAAGATTCTAATCATGATTAAAGTTTCATTTGGCTTCTAGTCCTGTCATTTTAAATATACAGAGTCCAAAATGAATAAATCAAACCGAGTAAATGGTTCAATTTTAATGAGCTCTGATTTAGTCAACTACTTTCAGCTGACTGCTGTTCCCAGTGACTATTGTGGTATGGGATAGGCTCATCTGTCTATAAATACCCAAAACATCTACTGCTTCCAGAAGAACACGAGGAGGTATTCTTAGAAAAAAGGAAAGTGTTTGCCCCTCACCAAAGCTGGAATCAAATGGCTAACTACCAGTGAGAACAGAGGCCCCATGGCATTTACCATTCACTCAATCAATGCTGATTAATCACATATAGGGTGGAGAGTTAAGGCACGGGCTTACCAGCCAAGTTGCCTGGGTTCAAGTCCTTTTTTTCTTGTTTGTGTGTGTGTGTGGTGTGTGTGCATGAGTGTGCAAGCACACATACATGCGTGTGCTAATGTGTGTGGAGGCCAGAGGTGGATGTTGGCTTTCTGTCCGAATAAAATTTTAAATCTTTAAATATTTATTTATTTGTTTGAGAATAAATAATTTGAGAACGAGAATGGGTCCACTAGGGCCTCTTGCCACTGCAAACGAGCGCTACTTTGTGCAACTGGTTTTACGTGGGTACTGGGGAATTGAACCCAGGCCACTGGGCTTTGCAAGCAAGCACTTTTAACCTCTGAACCATCTCTCCAGCTTGCCTTCCACCTATTTTTTAAGACAAGGCCTCTTACAGAACCTGGAGCTCACCAATTCCCCTCCACTAGCTGGCCAACAAGTTCTAGAATCCTCTGTCCCCCACCTCACCAGTGCTGGGATTACAAGTACACACTGCCACACTCGCCTTTCTTTAGGGGGAGAGGAGTCAAGGTAAGGTCCAATTCTAGCGCAGGCTGACCCGGAATTCACTCTGTAGTCTCAGGTTGGCCTTAAACTCAGGGTGATCCTCCTATACCTGGGTCTTCCAAGAGCTGGAATTAAATGTGTGTGCCACCCCGCCCAGCCCACATCCACCTTTTTTTTGGGGGGGGGTTGGGGCTTTTTATTTGGGTTTGGGGCTCCAAACTCAAGTCTTCTTGCTTGTTATGCAATGCGTGGCACTGACTGAACCATTCCCAGATCCCCTGGTTTAATTAACTTTTTACTTCATCTGATCCTGTATATTGGTCAAAATGAGTTAGATTTGTGACAACTTTAAAATATGCACGTTTATCTCTTAGGCATACCCCATTTCCATCATGAGGGGAGGGAGCTTTGCTCCCATAGTCACTGAGAGGTCTTGGATGGGAGAGACCCTGGCATCTGGTGGTTCTAGGTACAGTTCTATTCTTTGGAGCACTGGCGTCTCCTAGCAGCAACGACACACTCTAACAGAAGTGACCCAGAACACAGGAACGATGAGGTTTACCAGTTCTTCTACAGCTTGTATAGCCCAGGGGCCTGACCAGGAAAGGATGAGGACTTCCGAGTCATCTCAGGCACATTACTTCATGTCCCTGGCCCTACTACCTCATCCATGCTAGAAGGCAATATAAACTGTGTCTATCTTACGAAGCTACTAAGAGCGTTGTGCCATTACACACAGGGCACACTGAACTGTGATAAGTAATGTGAACAAAAAGAGGAAGTACTCCTCTCTTCCTTGGAAGTTCACACTAGTGGTTAAGGCACTTGCCTGCAAAGCCTAAGGATCCAGGTTTGATTCTACAGGTCCCATGTAAGCCAGATGCACATGATGGTGCATGTGTCTAGAGTTTGTCTGCAGTGGTTAGAGGCCCTAGCAGGCCCATTCTCTCTCTCTCTCTCTCTCACACACACACATATATATATAGAGAGAGAGAGAGAGAAAGAGAGAAAGAGAGAGAGAGCGCAAGCTGGAGATATGGCCTAGCAGTTAAGATGCTTGCCTGCAAAGCCAAAGAACCCAGGTCTGATTGCCCAGGTAAGCCAGATGTTCCAGGTGGTACATGTATGGGTCTGGAGGTCATTTGTGTGGCCGATGACCCTGGCACACCCATTCTCTCCTCCACCACCCCGGCCTGCTTCCTTTCTCTCTCTCTCGCTCTCAACTAAACAAATAAAATATTTCAAAAACTTTAAAAAATAAACATTTGGTCTACAGCCATACCACCATGAATGTGCATGATCTGGTCTATCTCGGAAGCTAGGGTGGGGCCTGGTTGGTACTTGGAAGGGAGACCATAAACATATGCATCTTAATTCCTAAGGACATCTGCAAAATTATGGTCATTTCTTCTAATAAGTAATGTGGAAAGGCAGAGCATGGCAATGTGGAGTTGGTAATTCCTGGTTAGGCTCTTGGCTCTGCCACTACTTGGCTGTGACTTAGTGACTTAACCTCTCTAACCCTCAGTATCTTAGCTTAAAAATGCCCACGTGGGGTTAGTAATGAGCAGTAAATGGCAAGCAGGCATCTGAAAATGCAATATGAATCCAAGTTCATCAGAGTTATTACTTTGAATATATTCTCCACATTCTAGATGGAAACTTCATGTCAATAAACATGCATGGTGCACCCATGTGCCTTCTCGTAACTACTGAGGAGTGGGATTAGCTAGCTTATCTTGTGTGTGTGTGTGTGTGTGTGTGTGTGTGTGTGTGTGTGTGTGTGTGTGTGTGTGTATGCATGTGTATGTGTGTATATACAACCTCAGGTTGGTCCTCACCTTCTTTGAGACAAGGTCTTTCTTTTTTTTTTATTTTTTTTTTTTTAATTTTTTTTTTTGGTTTATTTTTATTTATTTATTTGAGAGCGACAGACAGACAAAGAGGCAGAGAGAGAGAGAGAGAATGGGCACTCCAGGGCCTCCAGCCACTGCAGATGAATTCCAGACACGTGCGCCCCTTGTGCATCTGGCTAACGTGGGTCCTGGGGAATCGAGCCTCAAACCGGGGTTCTTAGGCTTCACAGGCAAGCACTTAACCGCTAAACCATCCCTCCAGCCCTTTATTTTTATTTTTGTTTATTTTTCTTTATTTATTTGAGAGTGACAGAAGACAAAGATAGAAAGAGAGAGAGAGAGGGGGGAAGAATGGGCATGCCAGGTCCTCCAGCCACTGCAAACGAACTCCAGATGCATGCGTCCCCTTGTGCATCTGGCTTATGTGGGTCCTGGGGAATCGAGCCTCGAAATGGGGTCCTTAGGCTCCATAGGCAAACACTTAACTGCTAAGCCATCTCTCCAGCCAGAGAAAAAGTCTTTCTTGTTATTTGTCTCAATGAATGCCAGACTAGCTCGCCCACGAGTTTTGAAATTCTCCTGATTCCACCTCCCATTGGGATTATAGACCCATGAACTAGTCGTGTCTGGCTTGATGTGGGTTCTGAGGATCTAAGCTCCAGACATCTGGCTTGCAGAGCCAGCACTGTTTCTTTTATTGTTGTTTTGTTTTGTTTTGTTTTGTTTTGTTTTGTTTTGTTTTGTTTTGTTTTGTTTTGTTTTTGTTTTGTTTTGTTTTGTTTTTGTTTTGTTTTGTTTTTGTTTTGTTTTTCAGGTAGGGTTTCACTGTAGCCCAGGCTGACCTGGAATTCACTATGGAGTCTCAGGGTGGCCTCGAACTCACAGCAATCCTCTTACCTCTGTCCCCCGAATGCTGGGATTAAAGGCGTGCGCCACCACACCCAGCACGAGCTCATCTTTTGAAGTTACATCAGTTTAAAAACTTTCTTAAATATAAAAGCAGAATAGACTACAACAAACAAAAACCTACATGGTCCAGAACATATATTTCCTGATCTAAACTTCTCTTTTTATATCTACTTGATCCAAAATCCAAGCCCACAGATATCTTCATAATTATTTTGTAAATACCCAAAGATTTTCTCATGGCTTCTCCATACCAACCCTCTTCCACCTTCTAGCTGAGCCCAGAGAGAGGGCTTATCATCTCCTAATAGTTCTGCATCTCACATCTCTGCAAGGTGCTAGTGAAACCATAAAATGGTCCAGAGATTGGATTACTGGATGCTCAGTGTAAGTCATCTGAGAGAAATGTACTTTGATAGACTTGCAATTTGCACACAATGAGTTTGCAAGCTATTTCATCACATCCACATGAATAGTCATCCTTGGTCAAGAATATTTGCTGTCACTGGACATGGTGGTGCATGCCTTTAATCCCAGCACTCAGGAGACAGAGGTAGGCAGATCACCATGAGTTCAAGGCCACCCTGAGACTACATAGTGAATTCCAGGTCAGCCTGGGCTAGAGCAAGATTCTACCTCAAAAACAAACAAACAAAAGGAGTCTTTGCTGTTACCCATTTCTTTTTGTGTATGGTTGTATAGACAGCAGCCCTATCAGGGCGAGTTCACTACTAATCAAAAGTTATACCTATGTCATTTCTATTATCCACTAGGCAATTAAAACATAGATAATGATAGCTTATAACCTGACAGTAAGTTAATAGCAATTAACCTTATTGAAATATTTTCCACAGAATCAAAATCCACTTCACAAGCCACCAGGCTGGTATGGCACTGTAAATTAAATACCAGGAAGCTTAGAGCATGATGGGAGTTTGGCCTTCTCCCTGATCTGTGTCCATCCAATCAGCTGCTGAGTGAACTGCTGCTCAGAGCACAGGGAGCAGAGTTCATACCTTCCTTCACCCTGTCCCTGGATGCTGACGCCAAAGTCCCACACATCCTGTTTCTGCTTGTAGCTCTCGGGCACCTCCTTGGTGCAGAGAGACCTTGGTTTCCTCATGAGCCCAGTCTCAGGTTTTCTGTCCTCTCTGCCCTCCTCAGAGTAGTGTGGTGTCTCAGAAGACTTGTCTGTGTCTCTGCTATTACAGCCCACAGTTTCTTTTTTTTTAATTTTAATTAATGTATTTTTTATTAAAAACTTCCATGATTGTAAACAATATCCCATGGTAATGCCCTCCCTCCCTCACTTTCCCCTTTGAAACTCCACTCTGCATCATACCCCTCCCCCTCTCAATCAGTCCACAGTCTCTTTCTTCACCATCGGTCCCTGACAGGTGGTCTTGAGGCCTCCATAGAGGAGAGGAGAAACGATGTTCCTAGCAGGGTGAAGCTATGTCTTCCTCAGTTAATGACTGGGGCCCTCGAGTATGCTAATCACCTGTTCTAAGGCATGCCATGTCTCCTTCCTTTCTCTCATTGCAGCTGCTATTTTTTGTTGTTGATGTTCTTTTAAAAAGTATTTTAGGGCTGGAGAGATGGCTTAGCGATTAAGCGCTTGCCTGTGAAGCTTAAGGACCCCGGTTTGAGGCTCGGTTCCCCAGGTCCCACGTTAGCCAGATGCACAAGGGGGTGCACGCATCTGGAGTTTGTTTGCAGAGGCTGGAAGCCCTGGCGCGCCCATTCTCTCCCTCTCCCTCTATCTGTCTTTCGCTCTGTGTCTGTCTCTCTCAAATTAAAAAAAAAAAAATTAAAAAAAAAGTATTTTAGGGCTGGAGAGGTGGCTTAGAGGTTAAGTGCTTGCCTGTGAAGCCTAAGGACCCCGGTTCGAGGCTCGGTTCCCCAGGTCCCACGTTAGCCAGATGCACAAGGGGGCGCACGCGTCTGGAGTTCGCTTGCAGAGGCTGGAAGCCCTGGCACGCCCATTCTCTCTCTCTCCCTCTATCTGTCTTTCTCTCTGTGTCTGTCTCTCTCAAATTTAAAAAAAATTAAAAAAAAGTATTTTAAGGCTGGAGAGGTGGCTTAGCAGTTAAGTGCTTGCCTATGAACCCTAAGGACCTCAGTTCAAGGCTCAATTCCCCAGGACTCACGTTAGCTAGATGCACAAGGGGGCACATGCATCTGGAGTTCGTTTGCAGTGGCTGGAAGCCCTGGCATGCCCACTCTCCTCTCTCTGTCTCTTTCTCTCTCTGTCTGTTGCTCTCAAATAAATAAACAAAAAAAAATTTTTAGAAGTATTTTATTCACTTATTAGACAGACAGACAGACAGACAGAGAACAGGCACACCAAGGCCTCTTGCCACTGCAAACAAACTCCAAATGAATGTTCTACTTTGGGCATCTAGCTTTACATCATGGGTACTGGGGAACTGAACCTGGGCTGTAGGGTTTGCAAACAAATGCCTTTAGCTGCTGAGCTATCTCCACAGTCTAACCTTGCTTGGTTTATCAAGAAGTCCAGGGCTGGAGAGATGGTTTAGTGGTTAAGCACTTGCCTATGAAGCCTAAGGACCCCAGTTCAAGGCTCGATTCCCCGGAACCCACATTAGCCAGATGCACTAGGGGACGCATGAGTCTGGAGTTCGTTTGCAGTGGCTTGAAGCCCTGACACGCCCATTCTCTCCCTCTCTCCCTCTGCCTCTTTCTCTGTCTGTCACTCTCAAATAAATAAATTAAAAATTAAATAATAAAAAGAAGTCCAGACTGTGTGTGTATGAATGTGTGTGTGTGTGTAGTTTATTTCAGGGCAAGGTCTAGTCCTGTCTCACAGTATAATGATGTCCATTTATATGTCTAATTATTCACTTTCATAAATGAATTTCCCATTTGGAACACACAATTTCTGATTTTAAAAGCTATTCTTATTTTATTTATTCAAGCAGATATTTGCCACTGCTGACGTAATGGCAGTGATAAATAGGAGTTTCTCATAGGCCATCCGTTCTGTTGAGATAGACAAACACTGAAAAACGAATAACAAGTGTTTGATTACAGATAGGGGATTAGTGTTAAGTGCTCAGAAGGAGGAAAACAGGTGGGGACAGAAAACAGCAAGGCACCCAGCTTCATCTGAGGTTGGAGAAGGCCTTCCCAAGGAGCGCTGACAGCTGAGCAGAAAGAAACTGGGAATATTCCTGAAGAGAACCTAGACCAACAGGAGAGAGGGTGGACAGGCATAGCAGTGGAAGGCGAGTATGATCCAAGTACGCATGTCTGAAGATGTCATAATGAAACCATGATTTTAAATTATAATAAAGTAGTGAATATATAGTATTTAAAAGAAAAAACAGAACGGGAACGGGGAAGGAGATGTGGAGTGCTGGGGGTGGAATGTGCTATAGAAGGAAGTATCCTGAGGGGCTGAATGAGAAAACCCCAGGGATGCAGAAGCTGATGTCTCTCCGGAACCGAAATAACACGGAGCTAAAATACAATCATGAAGGAGGCAAGTGCTCACCAGTGAGCCAGCAAGCAGGGTGGCCCAGGCCATGGGCAGAGCTGTTCGCCATGCTGGATGCTTGGGGTTTGTGATGGTTACGTTTGTGTCAGCTTGATTTGTTTGGGAATCCACAGACATTCCTCATAAATGGGTCTGTGAGGTTGCTTCCAGGAAGGATTAACTAAAAGAGGAACCCTTCACGCAGGGTGAACCCTTCCCCCAAAGTGAACAGCCCCTCTAGGAGAGGAGCTTTATCTAAGGCAGCTCTGGGAAGGAAGGTATCCCCTCCTCCTACCTGGCTGTCCATGCTGCTTCCTGCTTTCCAGTGTGGACTGAGACCAGCGTGGAGGGAAGACCAGAGTGGATTGAAGACCAGCGAGGACTGAAGACCAGCAGCTCTCCAGGATGCCTCAGGCCTTCACTGCCGGATCGGGACTGCTGAGGCATCCAGCCTCGTGGCCTGAGCAGCTACCAGTTTCATTGACTCTCAGGCCTGCACCCTGCTGGTGTTGGACTGCCATAAAGTAATCCAATAAATTCCCTTTTAATACAATTCATTCTATTGGTTCTGTTCCTCTAGAGAACCCTGACTAATACAGGGTTGCTATGTGATGAGACATGGATTGAAAGACTTTAAGCAAGCATCCTCTGTGGTTTGTTGTGGTAGGAGCGTGAACACCCCCCCCCCCCCCCGCAGGCTCATGTGTCTGAACACTTGGTCCCCAGATGGTGGTGCTCCTTGGGAAGGTTGTGGAATCTTACACCATGGAGCCTTGCTGGAGGAAGTGGGTCACTAAGAATGGGCTTTGGAGTTTATAGATCCATCCTGCTTTTTGTTTGTTGACTGTCTGTTTCCTGACCACAAATGCACCATGACCAGCAACCTCACATTCCAGCCATAGTGCCTTCACCACCATGATAGAATGTATCCCCTCAAACTTGAAGCCAAAAGAAACCTGTCTTCCTGTAGTTGCTTCTTGTCAGGTCACAACAATGAGAAAAGCAACTGGTATGTGATTTTTCTTTTTTAAAAGATCATCCCAGGGCTGGAGAGATGGCTTAAGGCATTTGCCTGAGAAGCCTAAGGACCCATGTTCAACTCTCCAGATCCCAGTAAGCCAGACGCACAAAGGAGAGGCAAGCACAAGGTTGCACATACCCACTAGGTGGTGCAAGCATCTGGAGTTTAATTGCAGTGGCTGTGGCGTTGGCATGCCAATTTTCACTCTCTCAAAAATAAAAAAATAAATTTAAAGATCATTCCATCTGCTTTGTGGAGAGGTTAAAGGGAGAAAGTACAGGGAAGAAGCCATTCCTTTATCTCAAAGTGAGATGAGAATGGGTCACCAGCTTGAGCTGCTGAAAATGGAGAAAAGTGAGCAGTTCTGAGATATGGTTAGGATGTCAGATTGTCAAGAAGTGAGGCCTGAGAAGGCAAACTACTAGATAAGAGTTTAAGTTAAAAACATGGAAAGAGCTGGGCGTGGTGGCGCACACCTTATCCCAGCACTCAGGAGGCAGAAATAGGAGGATCACTGTGAAACTACGACCAGTCTGAGACTACATAGTGAATTGTAGGTCAGCCCAAGGTAGAGCAAAACCTTACCTCAGTAAACAAAAAAAGAAAGAAAGAAAGAAAGGAAGGAAGGAAGGAAGGAAGGAAGGAAGGAAGGAAGAAAGAAAAGAAATAACTTGTTAAGATTCAAAGATTAAAAAGGGTGTCAAAGACATTTACTTTGAGACAAAGACTTTTCAACAGAGAGTAAACAGGCTAGGGCAAGGTCAGATTTATGTATAAAGCATAACTCCAATATTCTGGATGGTTGGAGACACATATGTATACAATTTTATATAAAATGTAAAGGTTTATGGTGCATACATCCATCTCATATGCATTACAATGAAATTTGAATACATGTTCATAATAATATTTGAAAACAAATGGCTATTCAAAGCCATGTTCTCATGTTCTTAGGAAGGAATATCCTGAGACATTGTCCCCCTCACAGAGACTGACTAATGCATTCATAACCCCATGGTGAACACCAGCAACACCCTGGCATCCAAGGGGTCAGGGAGGATGGGATATAAGAGGATAATCTGAGAAGAATGGGACCCATACATGATTTGTTCATACTATAAACTTTATACTTAATAAAAATAAATATTTTTTTTTTGTTTTTCGAGATAGGGTCTCACTCTAGCACAAGCTGACCTAGAATTCACTCTGTAGTCTCGGGCTAGCCTTGAACTCCCAGTAATCCTCCGACCTCTGCCTTATGAGTTCTAGGATTGAAGGTGTACACCACCATGCCTGGCTTAAATAAATAAATTTTAATTTAAAAATTTTTAAAGAATGATGACAACTGGCAGTGGTAATGTATGCCTATAATCCTAACTATTCAGGAAGCTGAGGCAGGAGGATTGCAAGTTCCAGGCCAGCCTGGGTTACACAACAAATTCATGGTCAGCCTGGGCAACTTTTGAGAGACCTTGTCTAAAAATGAAAAAACAAACAAACAAAAAAAAAAGCACCTAGGCATATGGCTTAGTGGTAGGGTATTTGCATAACAAGCACAAGGTTCTAGGTTTAATCCCCAGCACAACACACACACACACACACACACACACACACACACACACACACACACACGAGAGAGACGCTGAGATGTTCCAGTCACATCCCCGTCAAATGTCGGCCCTGCAGATTGGGCTCCCAGCCTGGATAGTTTGCTTGGGAAGTACAGAAGCATGGAGAGAACGTGTTAGTATTGCATTAGTTAAATCAGACCTTCAGATATACTGCTACTTTGTTCCTCATTTCTGAGAGAAGAGGGGCTGATAGATAGCAACTGAAACCACTGGTTTCAAGTGAAGCCAGACATGGGGCCCAGCAGTTGGACTGAAAAATCTCTAGCTGTCTTTGTTTTCTTCAGCCTCCTGGAGTCCGACTCATTCTTGGCCCTTGAGAAGGTCTGCATAGCGAAGATGGGCCGAGGCCATCTGCTACTCCTGGGGAGGTGCCATCAGATCACGACAGCCCTGAGCTAGGTGTCAGGAAATATGAGCCCACTCCAGCTAGCTAGCTTCCTGGCTTGAGTGAGTTATTTGGTCTTTCCAGGTCTTGGTGATTCAGTAGTAGAACTGGAACTAGATTAAGTCCAGAGATACCATAATACTCACTTTATGACTCAAAGAGAAAATATGAAGACTCCCACATAATATTTTATGGACATAGTCTCTTTAATTACTTGTTCATTCCTTTAATAAATGAGAACTCACTGTGCATCGAGAATTAGTGTAGGCATCAAGCACAGGGCTGTGAACCAAACCAGAAAATTTTCCTGGTAGAATTTCTCTGTTGTGGCTCTGTCAGCATTCCTAATGACATCTTTAATCAGGAGGTAAAGGAAGGGTTTCACCTGTTTGTTTAACATTCAATAAAAGAAACAATTTTTTCTTTCAATATCCCCCACCCCAGGAAATGTTTGAAGATTTCTGTCTGTCACAGCATTTTGGGCAATATGATTTAGTTATAACTTCTATGGAATATTTATATATTAACACATATGGGTAAGTAACTCCAACGGAAGAGATGCGCTGGTGTTAGGCATTTCTATCAAAGTATAAACTCCGTGAACGTGAGCGCTCAGCTTCAGTGCCCTCAGCACAGCGCTGCCCAGTAACTGCCCTTGGCAGGTCAGTGTGCATGACCAGAGCGCCTCGTCTCGGAGACCCGAGCCTTGCTGATGTGCGTGGGAAGAAATCTCCGTGGCGTGTTGATGCCTGCGGCCCTCTGACTCAGACTGTGGCCAAGTTTCCCTTGCTCTAGCTGCCTCTTCCTGCCCCCGCACTTCTCCCCAGTCCAAAGCTCAGCCCACTCAGGTCCCTACTTCCAGAGCCAGCAGCTCCCGTGGCAGGCCACAGCCCCTCTCTGCAACAGACCCCACAGCACATGGGGCCTCTGAACTGAATGGGAAATGCACATGTGTGTGCATGCAAAATACACAGGTATGTATGTATGTATGTGTGTGTGACTATTAATTATGGACATATACATGAATGCATGTGTGCTTATATGTATATAAGCAAGCACACATGTCTTTATGCATTAAAATACATGCATGTACATACATATGTATACATGCATACGCATATGCAAACATGTGTACATGTGGAATATATGCATGTACATGTGTGTACCTATACATGTATTGTGCAGTCAGGCATATGCACATGTAGTCATCCACATGTATGCCTACATATCTATATACATAGAATGCATGCATGTGCATGTGAACATACACTGTATGTATGTATGCATATATGTGTACATGCACACATACATTTACTTTTTATCAAAAAAGAAGAGGGCTGGAGAGATAACTTAGCAGTTAAAGCACTTGCCTGCAAAGGCAAAGAACCCAGGTTTAACTCCCCAGGACCCACATAAGCCAGATGCACAAGGTGACTCATGCATGTGGAGTTTGCTTGCAGTGGCTGGAGGCCCTGACACACCCATTCTCTCTCTCTCTGCCTCTTTCTCCCTCCCTCCACCCCCCCTCCCTTTTTTTCTCAAATAAACAAAAATAAAATATTTGTTTAAAAAAGGAAGAAGAAACAGGGCTGGAGAGATAGCTAAGTGGTTAAGGCCCTTGCCTGCAAAGACAAAGGACACAGGTTCGACCCCCCCCCCCCAGTACCTATGTAAAGCCAGATGCACAAGATGGTGCACACATCTGGAGTTTTTTGCAGTGGCTAGAGTGCCTGGTGCACCCATTCTCTCTCTCTCTCTCTCTCTCTCAGGTAAATAAATAAACTATTTTTAAAAAGAAGACATAACAAGATTTGCTAGCGTGTTATGCATGGCTCAACATCGGAGCACCCACTTGGCATGGCTGCCTGGTGGCCCCTTAGCGTATATTGTGCTCAGGTCCCTTGAAGGGAAGAAGGGAAGGGCACCTCTCAGTAAAAACAGAGAGCTAGGTTGGCAGACTACCCTATCTGGTTTTCACCAGCTTGCCCTCACAAATAAGATTCTGGGGCTGGAGAGATGGCTTACCGGTTAAGGCGTTTGCCTGCAAAGCCAAAGGATCCCAGTTTGACTCTCCAAGACCCACGTTAGCCAGATGCACAAGGGGCGCACGCATCTGGAGTTCATTGACAGTGGCTGGAGGCCCTGGCGTGCCCATGCTCTCTCTCTCCTTCTTTCTCCCTCTCAAATAAATAAAGAAAGAAAGAAAAGACTCTCCACAGAGAAGCAGCAGTTTGAATGTGATGCCAACATCAACTTTACATGGCACTTATATACCAAGCACTGTGCCTCCTTTCCTGCCAGTGCGAACGAACTCCAGATGTACACGCCACTTGGTGCATCCGGCTTTATGTGGACGCTGGGGAATCGAACCCCAGGTGGTCAGGCTTTGCATGTAAGCGCCTTTACCTGCTGAGCCATCTTCTCCAGCCCTTCCCACTTTGACCCTGAGTAAACCTGGCAGAGCAAGTTTATTTAAACTGCTATTCAGTGGCAGAGCCAAGTTGTACCAGTGGTCTGTCCTCGGCCAATGCCTGTCACCCACCACACAGAAGGAAACATGAACAGGAGGAGAGAGGGAAATGGCGGGTGGATGTTTTTCTTCCTCTCTGCTCACTATCTCGCTCAGACATCTTAGGAAGCTACAAAGCCTCAACCATGTTGTCAAATCAGACAAGCGCAACACTCCAACAAGATGCGGCCCTAGCTATCGAGATAGCAAAATAGGGATTTGCGTTAATGATGAAATACTAATGATGACCTTTGCTCTGAGTGGTTTATCACATTCTTGGATATTAGCCAGCAAGATTAGGGCACGTGTTGAGTTTGCAAATAAAATAACCTACTTAAGTTAGTGCTGTGCTACATAAACATCGGGTCAAATGCATTTGGAGGCTAATGCCTGAGAGATTAAACAGTTAACCCACTGCCTATGAGGGCTTAGACTCTTCCACTCCAAAGCCTTTGTTGTCATTTCTTCCTAGGAAATGAGATGGAGTGGGAGAAAGTAGTTTTAAGATAAAATCGTCATTTTGTTTCTTGTTAAAATTTCCCAAATTACTGTGAAACATTTTATAAGGCAAACTGAAAGAGCCTGATTTATTCCTGTGACCAAACCGTGCCTAACATCTTAACGTGGCTGTTAGGATCTCTTGTGGTATTTGTGACATGCTTCAGTTCCCCTTGTGGCTTTTCCCCTCCTCCCAGGTCTCTATTGGAGCTATCAGCACTCAGTTTAGTCATGTGATTCAGTTGCAGCCAATCATAAGTAAAGGTGCTTTTTTTTTTTTTTCCTCACTAATAAAGTTCTACCAATCACCTGAGGCTCAAACATCCTATGTAGACGGAACCTGTTTCCTTACCCACAGGATCTGATGTTCACAGCTACAATGACATCTTTTCATCACACTTGTTTGTTTTAGCTGTGGCAAAGGCTTCCATGTATGCCCATGTGAGTGATGCCAGGCACATGGACATCAGACAGGGCCCATGGGACGCTGCTGGTCAGGCTCTGAGCCCTGAAGCGGCTTTCCCAGTTCACACATTGGCCAGCGCTAAGCTAACCCAAGAGTGAGCTGCAGTGATCTACCTCATCTCTCTGGCACAGTCCCTGGCAACGTGCCTTGTCAAAAGACTCCCAACAAATATCTGTTGAATTGAATTTCTGAGTACATTTTCACACGCACAGTTATGACATACTCCATCATCTTTAATCTTTTTTCAGTGGTCCAGAAAATCAGTCATGCTTTGACTATACACTCTCTTAAGCATTTCTCCCAATGCCTAACACCTTAAGGAGATTTAGTGGAGATTAATTAATTATGACAAATGACCCTTGCTCATTTTCAGCTCTTCCATCACTTTTAATTTCTTATTATTATTTGGGCAGTGAGGGGGTCGTTTGAGGCAGGGTCTCACTCTAGTCCAAGCTGACCTGGAATTTACTATTTACTCTCAGGCTGACTTTGAACCCCAATCCTCCTACCTCAGCCTCCAGAGTGCTGGGATTAAAGGCCTTTGCCACAACACTACGGAGAGAGAAAGGGAGGGAGGGAGAAAATGGGTGCACCAGGACCTCCAGCCACTGCAAACGAACTCCAGGCCATCTTGTGCATTTGGCTTTACATGGGTACCGGGTAATTGAACTCTAGTTGTTGGGCTTTATGGGCAAGTGCCTTAACTGCTGAGCCATCTCTCCAGCAGAGCTTTTTGAGAGAAGGACTCATGTAGCCCAAACTGGTCTTGAACGCCCTATGTAGCTGTAGATGACCTTGAACTTGTGATCCTCCTGTCTCATTTTCTTCAGTGTTAGGATAAGAGGTGTGGCCACATGTCCACTTGATATGGTGCTGGGACTCAAACCAAGGGCTTTGTGCACACTAGGCAAGCACTCTCCTAACTGAGCTCAAGGAGCCTTGTGATTATAGAGACACATGCATAATAAATTTTAGTTTTTGTAGTTAAATCAAATGAGACATTGTAGGATTGTAAACAGTGGTAGCAAATAAACAGCGGGACTCCTATACATGTTGTCTCTTGGCAAATTGGTGATAATGATTGAGGTTAAAATTAGGAAGTGGAAAGCCGGGCATGGTGGTGCATGCCTTTAATCCCAGCACTTGGGAGGCAGAACTAGGAGGATCACTGTGAGTTCAAGGCCACCCTGAGACTACATAGCAAATTCCATGCCAGCCTGAGCTAGAGTGAAATTCTACCTTGAATAGCCAAATAATAATAATAATAATAAATAAAAATTTAAAAAATAAAATAAATTAGGAAGTGGAATTATAAAATTTTTGGGTATGCAGTGTGTGTATGTGTTTGTTCCTGTGTTTCATTCTCTCAAGCACTGTCCACCTTTAAAGAAACCTTTTTTATTGGTGTGTGTGAGAGAGAGATTGGGCGTGCCAAGCCTTCCAGCCACTGCAGACAAGTTCCAGATGCAAGTCCCCCCTTGTGCATCTGACTTACGTGGGTCCTGTGGAATCGAACCAAGGTCCTTTGGCTTTGCAGGCAACTGCCTTAACCCCTAAACCACCTCTCTAGCCCCCCACCTTTTTTTGAGGGGGTGCAGTTGTGAAGACGAGATCTCCCACTGTCCTGGCGCTCACTAACTAGGGTAGCTAGCTTGCCAGCAAGCTCCAGGGATCCACCTGTCTCTGACACTCCAGGGCTGAGAATACCAGACAGGTCATCACACCCTTCTCCCTTACATGGATCTATGAATTGAATTCAGGTCCTCATTCAGGCCTGCAAGGCAGGCACTTTACTGCCTGAGCAATGTCCACATCCCTCAAGATGATGAAGTTTTTAAAATGATGTAATTGTTTGTACATATAGAAAATTCTATCAACTAACATTGAAATGTTGATCTTTTTTTTTGTTTATTTTTATTTATTTATTTGAGAGTGACAGACAGAAAGAAGGAGGCAGATAGAGAGAGAGAATGGGCACACCAGGGCTTCCAGCCACTGCAAACAAACTCCAGAGGAGTGTGCCCCCTTGTGCATCTAGCTAACGTGGGTCCTGGGAAATCAAGCCTCGAACCAGGGTCCTTAAGCTTCACAGGCAAGCGCTTAACTGCTAAGCCATCTCTCCAGCCCTTATTATTATTTTTTTAACCAGAAAACTCATATAAATTGATAGTTTTTTACTTGTCAGGATTCTTCTGTAAATTTCTTGGTTGAAAAATTGATATATTGTGAAAAGTAAATAACCCTACCTACTCTATAAAATGAAAAGAAAAAAATTTAAATATTTTACTTATTGATTTCTTTATTTGAGAGAGAGAAAGAAGAAGAGAGCGAGAGAGAATGGATGCATCAGGGTCTCTAGCTACTGCTAACAAACTCCAGAGGCATGTTCCACCTTGTGCTTCTGGCTTGCATGGGTTCTGTGGAATCAAACCTGTGTCCTTTGCTTTGCAGGCAAATACCTTAACTGCTAAGCCATCTCTCTAGCCCTAGTTATCTTTTTTTAAGAAAAAATTTTACTTTTGGGGCTGGAGAGATGGCTTAGTGGTTAAGCGCTTGCCTGTGAAGCCTAAGGACCTCGGTTGGAGGCTCGGTTCCCCAGGTCCCACGTTAGCCAGATGCACAAGGGGGTGCACACATCTGGAGTTCATTTGCAGTGGCTGGAAGCCCTGGCTCTCCCATTCTCTCTCTCTCCCTCTATCTGTCTTTCTCTCTGTCTGTCACTCTCAAATAAATAAATAAAAAATGAACAAAAAAAAATTTTACTTTTTGAGAGGGACATTGAAAGACTTCCAGAAAAGACTTCCATAAAGATTAAATAATAATTAAATTTCTAAAGAATGATAAGAAGTAGGATCAATTTTGTCTAGTAAAAACTCAGAAATAAGTCAAAAAATTATTCACCTTGTAGCTGAAGCGATTTCTCTTTTCTTGCTTTCCTATTTGCAAAATCATGGCAATAATTGTACCCACTCAGAATGTGGTTGTAGAGAGTAATGAAGAGCCATGAGGAAAATATTCAAGACAGAACCTGGACCATAGTAGGTATTTGACACAAATGTGGGATTATTAGTCAACAAAGAATTTATGGAGTGGGGATGTAGCCTGCTGGCAGGGTGTTTGCCTTGCAGGTGAAGGCTCTGGATTTGACCCCCAGCACTCAGGGGTCAAACAATGAAAGAATGTAAGTTCAAATATTGAGCATCTATAAAGTGGCAGTTGCAACATTTGGCAACCTTTATACTTCATTTTAAAAAATCATTGGATGTGAAAAAGATGAGATTGCCACTTAGCTTCTATTTCAAATAACACTGAAACCCTACATTCAGGACTCGAGGCTTCTATAAACCATTTTGGGGAAGAAGAAGAAATACGAAGGATCCTTTGGCAATAGTGATTTCTATGCCTGTACTAGTACACACACACACACACACACACACACACACACACAACATCTTCTTATACACAAATGTGATAATATTATCCTAAAACCTTTTACCATTTATTACATCTTGGTTTGCTTTCTAAATCATTTTTTAAAGAAAAACATCATTTTGGATTGACTGAAAGCTTGTATAATTAACATTTTACATAATAATACTTTTTTTTAAAAGAAATTAACATTGGGCTGGAAAGATGGTTCAGCGGCTAAGGAGCTTGCCTGCAAAGCCTAAGGACCTAGGTTCAATTGCCCAGGACCCATGTGAAGCCAGATGCACAAGGTGGCGCATGTGTCTGGAATTTGTTTGCAGTGGCTGGAGGCCTTGGAGTGACTTTCTCTCTCTCTCTTTCTCTCTCTATCTGCTTCTTTCTCTTATAAGCAAATAAATTACTAATTTTAAAGTTTAAAAAGAAATTAACATTGCTACATTCATATTAACTAAACTCTGCTCTTTATTTGGAATCTGTTAGTTGTGCCACTAAAGTCCTTCATTTATTTCAGGATCGATTCCACATCCTGTGGCATTGAATCACTGCCAATTCTTATTTTTCCACCTTATTCTAGTTTAATAACTATGTCATACAGGTATTATGTAATCACAGATGTACCATAATTTACATGAGCCTATTGATAATTTTCTATATTGCTCTTAGTTTTTGGTTATGGCAAACAGTGTTTTAATTGACATCATGACATGCATATTTTGTACACTTATGATGTAAGATAATAAGCAAGAGAAATGTGGGTCAAAGGATATGTACTTGGAATTTTGATGTGTGTTGACATGTTACCTTCATGATACTGACACTTCAGATGCAAGTTTTATTTCCAGGAGTCTGAAACTCCAGGCTTGTGAGTTTGAGGCCAGCTATGCTACATACTGAGACATGAGAACCCTGTTTAAAAAAAAAAGGAAGAAAGAAAGAAAGAAGCTGGGCACAGTGGCACACGCCTTTTATCCCAGCACTCAGGAGGCAGAGGTAGGAGGATCATCATGAGTTCGAGGCCACCCTGAGACTACATAGTGAATTCCAGATCAGCCTGAGCTAGAGTGAGACCCTACCTCAAAAAAACAAACAAAAAAAGAAAGAAAGAAAGAAGGAGAGAGCAAGAGAGAGAGAGAGAGTAAGGAAAGGATCCTAAAAGTGTTGTTAATTTGAAATGAAAAATGACATTTTGTGGTTTTTATTGTTGTTACTACTGTTGTTTGGGTTCTGAGAGTCCCGTAACAATAGGCTAGTGATCTACCACTGACTGGCAGCCCCATCCATATTTTATTGGTTTTTTGTTTCTGCTACTTAAAGTTGACCATCTTTTCAGATGATTATTTGTGAGTTGCATTTCATCTTTACTCAAGTATCAATTTATCTCTTGGAAGTATTTTTATCAGGTTACTTATATTTTCCTTATTGATTTATAAAAGCTCTTATAATTAACATTTTGTTTTTAATTTCTATCAATATTTTGCTGCCTGCACACAGTACTTACTACAACTTGCCCTTAACACTGTCAAGCAATAGTGAGACCTCTTCAAACACTGAATCTGTAAACATTACTCTACAGCCAAGACCTTATGAAATCACTTTAGAAAGAATAATGTCATGCCCCCGATTTTCTTTTATTAAGTTTCTTCTTATTCTTTCACCTTGGAATCCAAGGGCTTGCAGAACCCTAGAGGAAGCCGGACTGAATCATGGTCAGCCTTAGTTGCCTTAAGTGCTGACATTAGCTTCTCCTTCTTATCTGTTTTCCAAGGCATTTTCTGTCAAGGCGAGTCTTTTGTTTAAGTGACTGAGCACACTGACCTATAGAAACTTTTTCTTTGTGAGAATGTCTTCAATTCAGAAAGAGGTGAGCACTTTGTCACACTGACTTTTACCTCTATTTGACATCAATGGAAAAATCCTCTTTTAAGTCCTTGGACCCATCTTTCCTTGAGGTCACAGTGGGATAAGAACGCTGCTGATGCCATCATTCAATTACTTCATAAAAATATTTGTACAAGTTCCTATTTTTTTTCTGGATGCCATGTTATCAAGCATCATGTTTCATCTTCTTATCTTTACATCCAAAGTTAATCATCTTTTCAATATTCACTGAAGTTTGCGATTCAATGGAGGACTGAAAGTAAATAGAAACAGTTCTCTTGGAAGTCATTCCCCAACTTGCCTTTTATTGTTCCTGACTGGCGCTGTCATTCCCACCATGCATGTGAGCCACTGACTGACCTTGCAGCTCCCTCCAACGTAGCCAAAAAAAAAAGGAAAAAAACAAAACAACTTTTGGCTATAATCCATCACTTTATTATTTTCTCCACTCTCATTACTAATCCTTGAATTTCTTTGAGAGCCATTTCCCACATAGAACGTTTTTTATCATTTTCATGGAGATTTGAATAAGGAAAAAGAATAGTCAACAATGAGTCTCAAGGAAAGTGTTGGATGATTAATAAGATTTATTAACCAAATAAGGGAATTTACCTGCTTATTCAACAAACGTCTAAAAGAATTATAATTGCTAGTAAAAATGTTAAATGTATTTGATAAAAGTTAAAAGGACATACTGATGTACCATGACATCCTGGGGTGTGTGTGTGTGTGTGTGTGTGTGTGTGTGTGTGTGTATGTACATCAGGAAGTGTTAGAGCCAGGTATTCCCTAATGGAGCTCAGACCTGTGCTGAGATATTGGTAACCAGTATATGTTGATTGTTTAGTGTATGCCAGGCAATGGGTTGAGTACTCTAAACACTTTATATATCAATTTCCCCACTTGTAAAATAATATTACTTATGAATATAATTGTTGAAAGAATTAAATTCAAAATAATAAGCACCCAGAATAGGTTACAATATATTGTTTCAAGCAATCTTAACTGGTAGTTCTGTAATTATTACTATGTTACCACTTCATACAACAGCCTTATAATGTGAGGCTAGTTTTACTTCTACATTACAGGTAAAGAAAAGTCTATACTTAGTGAATTTAAAGGATCATCCCAGGAAAACCTCACAGTTAATAATAAGAGAGGTAGATCCAGGAGTGGTGGTGCATGCCTTTAATCCCAGCACTCGGGAGGTAGAGGTAGGGGGATCACAATGAGTTTGAGGTCACCCTGAGACTACATAGTGAATTTCAGGTCAGCCTGAGCTAGAGTGAGACACTACCTCGGAAAACAAAGCAAAACAAAACAAAAAAGGGGGAGGGGGTAGGATCAAATTCAGATGACATAGTTTCAATTTATTCATTAAATCACTTATTTTATAATCTCCTATACTTTGAAGAATACATAAAATTCATTTCTTTTTATTTTATTATTTCCTTATTTATTTGAGACAGAAAGAGGTAGAGAGAGGGAATGGGCATGTCAGAGCCATCAGCCAGTGTAAACAAACTCCAGATATATGTGCCACCTTGTGCATCTGGCTTATGTGGGTCTTGGAGAAATGAACCTGGGTCCTTTAGCTTTGCAGGCAAGCACCTTAACTGCTAAGCCATCTCTCCAGTCCCTAAAATTCATATATTTTAAAAAAAAATTGTTTATTTTTATTTCTTTATTTGAGAGTGGCAGACAGAGAGGGAAAGAGGCCGATAGAAACAGAGAATGGGGACGCCAGGGCCTCCAGCCACTGCAGATGAACTCCAGATGCATGTGGCCCCTTGTGCATCTGGCTAACGTGGATCCTGGGGAATCAAGCCTCGAGCCAGGGTCCTTAGGCTTCACAGGCAAGCGCTTAACTGCTAAGCCATCTCTCCAGCCCAAAATTCATATTTCTTTATATCGTCTTGCTTTTTAGTGTTTCTTGTGTTATTATGTATATATTTTTGCATCTTGGATTAAGTTAATGCTTGGATTTTCTAGCTAGCTGGGTATTCTTAGCTGTATCAATTGATTTGATGTTACATATTTTCAGGGTAGGAGCTTAAGGTGTTAGGTGTGGCTCTTAAGACTCTCAGAGTATCTACAAAGGTGTTCCTAGGGGCTGAGTTTCCCTGCTATGGGAGTATTCAAGGAGGCTGGGTGGAATAAAATACAGGTAGATTCTAAAAGTTAAATAAACACTGTACACATTCAAAAACAGCCCCCAAGTATGTATGCAAGAGTAGTTATTATAATGACTAGATCCTCTATCAACAAAGAGGTTAAGATTTCTGGTCTGCTGAGGGATCCAAGTCAGCTTGTGACCAAGTGAGCCCCTTCCCTGGTGCAATCCCAGTTACCTTGGATGGTTTTGGTCTCAGTCAAGTTGCTGCCTGGGTTGTCGGGCTGCTGTTCTGATTTCTGGAGCCAGGCACTGGCTTTTCCTATGGGGCAAACCAAGCCTGGCAAGTGTGATCCTGCAGATCAGCACCCCCGCTGCTGGAACTGCTGTTGCTGAAGCTGCTGCTGCTGCTGGGTCCACTGCCGCTGCTGCCACTGAAGCTGCTGCTGCTGGATCTGCCACTGCTGCCTCTGAAGCTGCTGTTGCTAGGTCTGCCGCTACTGGATCTGCTGCCAGACTCTGCTCTTGCTTGGGTCCCACTGTTGGCCCAAGTTGGCGTGGCCGGTCCACTGCTCTGTTAGCTGGAGCTGGGCTCAGGCAGTGGGGGAGGGGAGGAAGCCGCAGCTGCTCCGGTTCTCTAATCTCTTCTACTTCTCTGCTGCCGCTTCAGTTTCCTATACACCTCACTTTTTAGTAAAAGTGTGTATTTTGCTGAGTTTTTTTGGTCTTTTTCCTCCCTTGGCTGCTTTGGCGTGGTACCTACACCACCATCTTAACCGGAAGTCACCAAAATTCATATTTCTTATTCAGCACAGGTCGTGAACTTTTCTCTTTAAATATTAACATGGTAACTGCCAAAGGTTCACTTTATTAATTTTAGTTTCTTATTGAAAAAACTGGAGGTGCAGAGAGGATTTTTTTTTCAGTGCTAAGGGTCAAGCCTAGGTTCTAATGGATGCTAGCCAAGCACACTACGCTGAACCATGGACCACCCCAGCTATTAAACGGAAAACACGGCAGAGCTTGGATGTCATGATAGGTCAGGAAGGCCTTTTAACTTTTATCAAATTCATTTAACATTTTTACTAGCACTTATAATGATACTGGTAAACTCTATCTCTAGTTATTAAATTCTATGATATTATTTTGACTAAGTGCCTTTAAAAATAAGCTAATAGGGGTTGGAGAGATGGCTTAGCGGTTAAGCGCTTGCCTGTGAAGCCTAAGGACCCCAGTTCGAGGCTTGGTTCCCCAGGTCCCACGTTAGCCAGATGCACAAGGGGGCGCACACATCTGGAGTTCGTTTGCAGTGGCTGGAGGCCCTGGCGCGCCCATTCTCTCCCTCTCCCTCTATCTGTCTTTCTCCCTGTGTCTGTCACTCTCAAATAAATAAATAAATAATGAACAAAAAATATTTTAAAAAAATTAAAAAAAAATAAGCTAATAGACCTGGAGAGATGGCTTATCGGTTAAGCGCTTGCCTGTGAAGCCTAAGGACCCTGGTTCGAGGCTTGATCCCCCAGGGCCCACGTTAGCCAGATGCACAAGGGGGCACATGCATCTGGAGTTCATTTGCAGTGACTGGAAGCCCTGCTGTGCCCATTCTCTCTATATATCTGCCTCTCTCTCTCTGTCTGTAGCTTTCACATAAATAAATAAAAATAAACCAAAAAATTTTAAAAATAAGTTAATATATAGAAATGTACAATGAAGGGTCTTGAAATATAAAAGAAAAATATATAATATATACATTATATATATATAGTCTATATAATATATACATTTTATAGTACTGAGCAATGAACCTTAAGGCTTCATGAATGTAAAGCAAGTACTCTGCCACTGAGCTATAGTCCCAGCCAACCATAAACATTTTACAACCTTTATTTTGTGATAATTTTGGATTAGTAAAATAGTTTCCAAGGTAGATGAGAGAATCAACACATACCTCTCCTAGGTTAACTTCAAAACACAATGCCATTCACAATAGTAGTATTTACAATGAAAACCTGATGGACAAGTTTAACAAAAATGTGTATGAGAGCCGCATCAAGAAAGCTATAAGACTCTGATGAAATACAGCAAAGGAGAACTCGATAACGAAGAGGTATTCTGTGCTCAGAAATAGGAAGAGTCAATATTGTCAAGATATCAGTTCTTCCAAACTTGATCTTTAAATTTAGTGCAGCAAATTATTTTGTGTATTCTGACAAGTGGATTTGAAGGTTTGTTTGGACAGACAGAAGTCCCAGAATAACCTAGTTGATATCGAAGCCTGAAGTGACAGACTTACCACCTGACTTAACAACATGCTGTCAAGCTACAGTAATCAAGACAGTATGTGTGGTCCTGAAAAACACATCTACAGACACATCAATGGAACAAAATGCAGTGCCTAGCCATAGAGCCACAGAAACATAGTCAACTGACCTTTGACAAAGAAACCAAGGTAATGGACTATAGAAATGATAGCGCTGTCAAAAACAGTAGTGGAACAACTGGGCATTCACATGAAAGATAATGAATGTAGACACATACTTTCTAGCCTTTATGAAAATGAACTCAAAATGAATCATAGGCCTAAATGTAAAATGAAAAACTGTAAAACTCATAGAAGAGGGCTGGGTATATAGCTCAGTAAGTAGGTCTAGTGCTTGCCTAGCATGCATAAGGCCCTGAGTTCAATCCCCAACATTGCATAAAACCAAGCATGGAGGTACATGCCTGTAATACTCATTAGATCAAGGCCAGGTTGAAATACTTGAGGCCCAGTCTCTAATACCACCACCACCACTAATAATAATAATAATAAAATGAAAAACAGTAATAATAATGACTATAAAACTTCAAGAAGATAGTGCCCACCCTCAGAGTGCCTCTTCCCTTTTTAATCCTCTCCAGAAACCCCCTCACATTGAGGCAAACCTACAGGTGTTTTACTAATCTCCCAGACCCTTCCTAATTCTATCAAGTTCACCATCAAATTAACCATTACAAGGAGGAAAGCCAAATGTATATTACTAAGTGAGAGAAACCAATCTGAAATAGATACTGTATCATTCTAACTAGTTGACATTGTGGAAAATGCCAAACATGGAGGTGATAAGAAGATTTGTAGTTCTCTGGTGTCATGGAAGAGGGAAGGACCAACAGGCAAGGCATAGAGTATTTTTAAGGCAGTGAAACTATTCTTCATGTTACCATGGTGATGGATATACTGTGATGATATTATTATACATTAGTCAGAACACACAGAATGTACAACACCAGGCACCAGCCTAATATAAATTAGGGACTGTGGTGGTTTGATTCAGGTGTCCCCCATAAACTTAGGTGTTCTGAATGCTAGGTTCCCAGCTGATGGATATTTGGGAATTAATGCCTCCTGGAGGGAGTGTATTGTTGGGGGCGGGCTTATGGGCTTTATAGCCAGTTTCCTCATGCCAATGTTTGGCACACCCTCCTGTTGCTGTGGTCCATCTTATGTTGGCCAGGGGGTGATGTCCACCCTCTGCTCATGCCATCGTTTTTCCCTGCCATCGTGGAGCTTCCCCTCGAGCCTGTAAGCCAAAATAAATCTCTTTTTCCCAGAAGCTGCTCTTGGTTGGGTGATTTCTACCAGCAATGCGAATCAGACTGCAACAGGGACTGTGGCTGATGGTGTGTTTACTTCTGTCCATAGCCTGTAGCAAATATACCCAGTATAGTTGACCAGTGTCAGTATCGGGGTGATTGTGTATGGATGACCAGTAACTATTTCCTGCTCAGTGATGAACCTAAAACTGTTCTAAAAAGTAAAGTTTCTTAATTTAAAAATAAAACGAAGCTGCACTGGAGAAATGGTACAGTGGCCAAGGTGCTTGTCTACGAAGCCTAAGGGCCCAGGTTTGATTTCCCAGTATCCACATAAACCAGGTGCACAAAGTGGCGCATGCATTTGGAGTCCATTTCAATGGCTAGAGGCCCTGATATGCCCATTCCTTCTCTTTCTCTCAATCTACCTGCCTTTTTTTCTCTCTCTCAAATAAATAAATAAAATCATGAATTTTATGTGGATTTTTTTTCATTAATGTCCTCTACCGGTTGCAGAATTCAATCCAGAGTATGAGAAAACATTCATTTATCATATGGTCCTAGTCTCCTGTGTGTTAGTTTTTCCTTTTTTGTTGTTGTTATTGGTGCTGTTGATTGTTTGTTGTTGTTTTTTGGATTCTGTTTGTTTGTTTTTTAGGCTGGGTTTCATATATTCCAGTTGAGTCAAACTTGCAAGAAAGCTGAAGGAGGATGCCCTGATCCTCTTCCTTCTACCTCCCAAGTGTGGGGATAACAGGCTTGTCACCCTGCCAGGAGCTAATTTTTCATTATTTCTCATGCACTTAATAGTTTTCAGGAATCCTGAGTAGGTGATCTTGGAGAATGTCTCCCAATCTAAGTTTCTGGGATCTTTGTTCATTTTTTAATTAAAATTTTTAAAATATTTTATTTATTTTTAAGCAGAGATAGAGAGAAGAGATCCAGAGAGAATGGGCATGTCAGGGCCTCCAGCCTCTGTAAACAAACTCAAGATGTATGCACCTCTTTGTGCATCTGGCTTTACATGGATACTGGGGAATTGAACCTGGGTTGTTAGGCATTGCAGATAAGCACCTTAATCATTAAGCCATCTCTCCAGCCCTTATTTATGTTCTGATTCGTGTTATATTATGAATATTTTGTTTTTTTAAATTTTTTTAAAATTTATTTGAGAGCGATAGACACAGAGAGAAAGACAGATAGAGGGAGAAAGAGAGAATGGGCACGCCTGGGCTTCCAGCCTCTGCAAACGAACTCCAGACGTGTGCACCCCCTTGTGCATCTGGCTAACGTGGGACCTGGGGAACCGAGCCTCGAACCACGGTCCTTAGGCTTCACAAGCAAGCGCTTAACCGCTAAGCCATCTCTCCAGCCCATGAATATTTTGAAATGGAGAGAAAAAGGAAAATATTTCCAAAAATCTGTAAGGAAAATGCAGCCTCCTCTGACCTATAACATTTCTGATATTTTAAGAGAATCTCATCAATAAAAGCCATTAACAATACAAATTCATTAAGCACCTCTTATGTACCAGGCATTGAGGGGCATTCAGAACAACTAATTTACAGTGGCTGGTCATGGTCATGAAAGGCCTCTTTAAGCATGAAGCATTTAAGAAGCCCAAGCAGCAAGATTTGGACTAGATAAGGCAAAGATCTTGTGGGCATTACATTTCAGAAAAAAAAAATTACTGTAAAAGCTTTATGTAGATAAAATGTAATAGAAACAGGGTGGCTGGGTCACTGGGGTGAGAGAAAAAGATGCTAGATGAATACAGCAATATTGACAGCCATTAGATTATGTTGGATTTCCCAGGGCTTCGCAAAAAATATAGATTTTATTTTGAGTGGGATAAGATATATTCAGAAGCTTTTAACTACAATAAGGACATAACTTGATACATTTTTTAGAATATCATTTTGGGTTCTATGTGGATTGTTGAGGGTTAAAAGCCAAGAGGCAAGTCAGGAGGCAATAGTCCAGGAAAACCAGTTGAGTAACTGAGTGGGATAGGTTATAGAGTGAAGTGAATGGGCTTCAGATATATTTCAAAGGTGAAAGACATAGCACGAGCTAATGAGTTGAATGTGACATGAAAATTCTCAGGTTTTTAGCTTGATAATTCAGTTGATGCTGGTGTAATTTGCCACGGTGCAGTTCACAAATGGAAGGTTTATGACAGGAAAACCTGGAAATTAAATATTCTGCTTTGGAAAAATTTAAATTTGAGGTATGTTAGAGCTTCATTTTATGCTCATTTTTAAATCTAAAACTGGGGACAAAAAGCTAGATATAGGGGCTGGAGGGATGGCTTCACGGTTAAGGCATTTGCCTGCAAAGCCAAAGGACCTAGGTTCAATTCTCCAGGACCCACATTAGCCAGATACACAAGGGGGCACATGCATTTGGAGTTTGCAGCGGCTGGAGGCCCTGGCATGCCCATCCTCTCCCTTTCTCTATCTCCCTCTTTCTATCAAATAAATACAAATAAGTATATTAAAAATTCCAGATATAGTAGGTAATGACTGTAATCCCAGCACTTGGGAGGTGGAGGTAAGAGGATCAGGAGTTAAAGGTCATCTTCTGTTACATGGTGAGTTTGAGGCCAGCCTCAAAAATACAAAAATAAATGAATAAATAATAAAGAAAACAAAACCAGAAAAAAATAAGCCTCATTATTATTTAATATATAGATCCACACTGGCTTCTCACTATTCCTGAGAGAAAAAGTATATACTGTGTATGAATAGTAATGCATGGACTGATTTCATTTTATTTCTTTTTAGAACATTGGATTCACCTCATTACCTTATTATTTCATCAAATCAACTCCTACTAAAATAAATAAAAAAAGTAAAAAAAAGATCTTTGGAAAAAAGCCATGAGTTGGAGGTAATAATTTCAGCATAAGCAAGAGAGATATGGCAGAGATGCCACTAACACTTCTAGCAGGAGCACTACAGAAGCCATCCCACTACATGAATGGGGAATTACATGTCCCAAACATATTTGGAAATATTCCCTGTCTATAAATTGGTACAAATATGATATATGTGTGCTACCCAAAGGGAGGACCATGGTGAGGCCAATGAGTCGCTCAACTCCAGAACAAATTGTAAAGTGTTGTCAAAACTTCAGGAGTCAAGGAAATACTAATGCAATATTTTTAAAATACTTTAAAAGTTAAATTTTAGAATATCATAATGAGAGCTGGGCGTGGTGGTGCACACCTTTAATCCCAGCACTCGGGAGGCAGAGGTAGGACGATCACTGTGAGTTCGAGGCCACCCTGAGACTACATAGTAAATTCCAGGTCAGCCTGGACTAGAGTGAAACCTTACTTCAATAAATAAATAAAGTAAAATATCATGATGAACAAAGTGTCAAAAAATTTAAATGTTCTCCTCCTAAACTCATCTACATTTAAACTTGAAGCTCTATTAAGAAATCTTGGCTACTAAGTGAGGTCAGGGGAAGGGGTTGAGCAAAGGAAGGTGGGGAGGAGGGTTTTCAAACCTAAGATATTGTGAATAAACCATATGGAAACCTACTTTTTTGGATAATGGTGCACCCAGAAGCCATAGATTGTTATTAGAAAAATTTCAGTGCCATAGATGGGATACCTTCCAGTGAGTTATTGGCCAGGGAGGCTCCTGGTGACCCCAAAACATGACAGGCCATTGCCAAGGTCTTGGTTTCCCATCAAGAATAGATGGTGAGACCCTATTGTCCTAGACTGCACATGCTTAAGCTGCAGGTCACTGAAAAATCAAGCTGGAGCTGAGCTGAAAACTTCCTCCCTGTGGACCAGCTGACAGACAGCTATGCTACATGCAGCCCTATGGGAGAGAGAAGTTATCAAAGTCGTAAACAACAGCGGACATTGCAAGCCTTAAGACTGGCCAGCCAGGCCAAACGTACCAACTTGTGCAGTAGTGGCATGTCTGTTATGGGGGAAACCAACCACACTCCACCTGGACTGGAGGCCTGCTCCACAGGAGGAAATACATACCTGGTACTGAAAATCTACTCAAAAGCTTATGGCAAGGGAAGTCATGAGCTCTAGAGGAGTAACACCTGCTATTGTCTGGCTAAATGCACATATTATGCTCACCAAACTACCCTGTAAGCACTTTCATACCCAGATATTAATGCTACTCTCACTTGGCTATGGAGAAGCTTCTCTTTTCAGATGGTGGTGAGCACTAGGGTGACTCAAAAGGTCCCACCGTGCTGAGAAGTGACAGAGCAGTAGACAGCATTCAAACTTCTCTGTCACACCTTCCCAGGCTCAGGGCCCATTGCAGAAGAGGTGGCAGGAAGAATGGAAGAGCCAAAGGAAGGGTAGGAGCAATTTTCCAAACACAAAGTGGCCTGGGCATCCATGACCTCACAGTGCCTGGTCCTAATACATAAGACCCTCATCATAGGAGGAAGAGATGAAATCAAAATAAAAGAGAGATTGAGACGGGGAGGGGATACGATGGAGAGTAGTGATGCGAAGGGGAAGGTAGGGGAGGGAATTATGGTTTAGCAGAGGGAGGAGGATCGCCATGAGCTCGAGGCCACCCTGAGACTACACAGTGAATTCCAGGTCAGCCTGAGCTAGGGTGAAACCCTACCTCAAAAAATCAAAAAAATAAAAGTAAAAAATCTTGGGCCAGAGAGATGGCTCAGCAGTTAAAGGTGCTTGTTTGCAAAGCCTGATGGCCTGGGTTTGATTCCCTGCTACCCACGTAAAGCCAGATGCACAAAGTGGTTCATGTGTCTGGAGTTAGTCTGCAGCAACAGCAAGAGACCCCGGTGTTGACCGTGCACTATTTAGTCTCTCTCCCTCCCTCCCTCCCTCCCTCCCTCCCTCCCTCCCTCCCTCCCTCCCTCCCTCCCTCCCTCTCTCTCCCTAACTCTCTCTCTCTCTGTCTCTCTGTATCAAATAAATAAATTCTTTTTGAAAAGAAATCTCAGCTTATGTGAAAAGTTTTCAGCTTACTTGGGGTCTTTTGTTTGTTGTTGTTTGTTGAGGGGGTCCTGGAGATAAAACCCGGGGCCTTAAGCATGTGTTCCATTACTGAGCTATGTTCCCAGCCTGGGCCCATTTGTTACAATATACAAATTTGACATCTACTGGTTGACATTAAGGAAGACATTAAGGTTAATTACTAGTTGAATTTCAACAAAACCCTTGGTGAAGTTGGTGGATATAACTGACAAAAGCAACTGTATGAGTCAGAGCTGTGCTTCCATTAAGATCTACATTTCTGTGAGCTACCTTTTCCAGCTTATGACAGCTGTTAAAACCAAGTACAGAAATAACCTGAACATTGAATCAGGTATTTTAGTAACTGTTTCTCTGTTTCTTTTCTTTCTTTCCTTTTTTCTTTTTTTTCAAGGTAGGATCTTGCTGTAGTTCAGGCTGACTTGGAATTCACTCTGTAGTCTCAGGGTGGGCTCAAACTCATGGTGACCCTCCAACCTCTGCCTCCCAAGGGCCTGGATTAAAGGTGTGCGCCACCACGCTCGGCTTAGATTTTTAAAGCTAATGAAATCAATCTATCATAGTGAAATCACTAAATATTTTTTAGTGGGGAATAATAGATTTTTAAAAAATATCGTTAGTATTTGAAACTCATTTGTTCATCTTTGCTATTCTTTTACCGCGTTTTCAGTGTTTTATAATGCCACAGGAGGATATGAACATAATGTACATAAATGCATGGAGTTTTCTTTTCTTTTGAAGTGAAGAGTACAGTTGGAACAAGTCTGGAGGATGCAGGAGACAGGTACAAAGTAGTGGGTTGTGAGCGTCGGGAACATGCCACGGTTGTATTATGTCAGCATGCTGTAAGATCACTCTCAGTGGAAGTTTTCCTAAAGGATGCCTGGCTCAAGTCTTCATCATGGAAGGAGTAGGATTTGGGGGGAAAGGGGGGGGGGAAGACAATTGCAAAGTTTGTGTAGTAGAACCACCACGTAGCACAGCGTTGCTTCTAGAAGAGCTTCCAGTTCTCTGAGAGCAGATTACAGCGCGCTGCGGCGGCGGGGCGCCCCGAAGTTACCCGGGACGGGGCGGGGGGGGGCACCTGTCCGGCACCGGAGGGGACTTGGGGACTGGGGGGTCTCCCCTCGCAGGAGACGGGGAGGGCCTCGAGGAGTCCTCGCCATGTCAGACGGAGGAACGACGACCAGGGGTCGAGAGGGGCCAAGCGAGGGCCCGGGCACGGGGAGGAGCCAAGGCCGGGACGGTGCTTTCCGTCCCAGGAAGGGGCACCCAGGACGGGGGACAGGGAGGGAGGGGCCGTTCACGCTTTCTGGAAGTAGGGTGCAAGAAGGGCGTGGTGGTGGTGGTGGTGGTGGGGTCCGAGAAGGGGCTTCGAACTCGAGTCTGTCCCCGCGGAGAGCCGGGAGTCCCCCACACGGAGCCGGAGAAGGCATGGAGGACCGGGAGGCCTGCTCCGTCCCTCCGACCGCGGGCCGCGGAAGGAGCCGCTCCGCAGTGAGGAGAAAGCGCCGGCGCCCGCCCCCGCCCGGCGGCCCGGGACCCCGAGGGCGCGCCGACTGCCCGGCGAGGTGTCGGCGGAGCGAACGGCGGCAGCGTGCGCACCTCAGGCGCCGGGCGTCGGGCCCGACGGGCCGAATTCTCGCGAGAGCGGCCGCCGCCATTTTTCCATTGATTGCAGCGGGCCGGGGGGGAGGGGCCGACGACGAAGGCGGCGGCGGCGGCGGCGGTGGCGGCGGCGCCCCGGGGTCGGGTCGGTTGTCTTTTACGCGCTGGTGCCTGAGGCCCGGAGCTGCGAGGCCTCGTCGCTTGGCGGAGACGATGGGTGCCGTGGCGTGGATGTCCTGAGAGCCGGAGCCGCCCGCCACCACCCTCCACCCTCGTCGGGGGTAGGGCGGAGAGGAGGAGCAGCCGCGAGCGTGAGCGATGGTGCCCGGCGAGGAGAACCAACTGGTCCCGAAAGAGGTGAGGGGGAGAGCGGCGCGGCCCCGAGCGTGGGGTGGTGGTGGGGGCGGCGGCGGGCTAGGCCCCGAGGCCTGCGTGCGCGGCCGCTCGGAGCGGCGCAGGCCCGGGCGAGAGCGGGGCGGGCCACGGCCGGTCGCCGGCGGAGAGCGACGCCGGGCCGCGGGCGAGACGACGACGACGACGGAGCAGGAGGAGGAGGCGTGGGGCCGGGCGGACGGTGGGCGCGGCGGGCCGTTGAGACGCCGGGACACCCCCGTTTCCTCCTCCTCCTCCCCCCCCCCCACTCTCCCGGGGCCGGTGGGCGGGGGAGAGGCCGGGGCCGGCCGTGGGTGCGCGGGCTCTGGCCGCGTCGAGGAGTCGCTGGGGGTCGTTGGCTGTGGACGTTGGCGCGGGAGGAAGGAACGGGCCTGTCCCGGCCCAGCCTGGGAGCCGTCCGGGCTCCCCGGGGCCGAGGGCCACTTGGAGACCTAGTCCGACCCCTTTCGAAGAAGACGTCCGGGCGGGGAGAACGGTGCGCGGGGCTGGGCTTGACCGTGGCCGTGGGCAGCTTCCAGGGCTTGTGGAATCCGCTCCCCGGCCAGAGAGCCGTGGCCGGGCACGCTTCACAGTTGCTAAGACTTTGTTCTTCTTTCCAAAACTCCTGCGACTTTGTAGTAAATGGGGCCTAACTGACGGTCGTGCACATAGTGTTAAGTGGGACTTGGAGGGAGGACGGTAAGGAGATAGCTGAGCCATTATATGACCATATGGACGGATGAAAAAAAAATTTTTTTTTTTTCCTTTTAAACATTTATTCTCTTTCGGTCCTTTTGGTTCCGTGCGTGCCAGTTTGTGTGACGTCTTGTGTGGCTGACTTCTTAACTTCTTGAAAGCGAGTTGGAAGAGAAGTCTTTGCTTCTTGGCTTCCCCTTGCAACAGCGGTAGAAGATTAAAGGTACAATCCAGCACTGGCCCGGGGATTTCAACATATTAATAGTATCTCTGGTGGCTATATAAATATCTCCAGCATATTCAAACATGTATTTTTAACTGATGATCATGAGTCTAATGCTTTGGATTTTTATTTCTCATATACCTTAAATAGACGCAAGTGTTAGGTTGAAATTAGAGAGGTAGGATCTCCACGTTTATTCGTGGTCATTAGAAATTCCTAAGTTTTTTGGTCCTTTTTTTTTTTTTTAATTGTGTACCAACTCACAAGGAAACTAAGACATAGTGCAGCACTGTATTACTAGAGTTACATACCTTTACAGTACAAGAATTTCTCCAACTTTAGTTAGATGGGCTAGAATAGTTGTTTTGTAATTTGTTTTGAGACAGAGTTGTGTGTCAGTATCTATCAAGCATCACCAACTATGTAAAGCGGACAGACAGATGAATTACTCAGAGATCTTGAGTGCTTTCTAAGCTATTAAGTGGGAAAATTAGTTCTCTTGGATCTCCAGTCAGGGGCTCCGAACTTTGTACTACACAAGTAACTTTTATGCAAGTAAGGAAGAAGGACAGAAAAATGTAACCTTGTATTTCCTTTTACAGCCACATAGTGCTGGTTTCTGTTCCTATAGGGAGCAAAGTTGATCCTTTCTTAAATTTTTGAATGTTAGAAAATGTTAGGTATAACCCTGATTAAATAAAACTCACCATTACATGAAATTTGATTTATAGAAATCTTACATCGTCAAATACATATATGTCCTACTTTGTGTGAATGTGTGTGTGTGTGTGTGTGTGTGTGTGTGTGTGTGTGTGTATCTATATATAGAGACACTCCTCCTTTGCAGGGACCAATCTGTTGTGTAAAAACTAATACTGAATGCAGGTTTTCCCTTGTGGAAGTTTAAAGATTAAATGCCTCTCTCTCTTTGGATCCTCTCCCTTACCTGAGGCTTCATACTCGTGGTAACTTTTTCTTTCTTTATTTTTGTATTTTATGCTCTTTTTCTGTCCCTTAGTCTCATCTTCATTTCTTTTTCTTCTCTGGCTCCTTTTTGGTTCCTGGAAGCCTGAATAGCATCATGGCTTTGGAGGACTGCCACCTGAGGTCCATGCCTCTTTTTTAGGTAGCCAACTCATGACTTCTAATTTGATGGCCCTGCACATTCTTCATCCAAGTGGTGGCCTCCGCTTCCATATTTGCTTCTGCATATGGTAGCTGTGCTGTGCGAGTGAGCAAGTGAGCAAGTGATCTCTTCATGACCACACTTACTGGTGTTTTTTCTTGCTTCTCTTCCTTGAGTGTTCTGTACAATTGATACTTTACAAAAAAAATTCCTTGATTTTTGCACATTCATCTGCATCTTCCCAAGGCCTTTCTCTTGTGTTCTTTTCGTTTTAACATATTGTTTAGCTATTTGCAAACAGAGAGGGAAAGAGAGAGAACGGGTGTGCCAAGACCTCCTGCCACTTCAAACTCCAGATGCATGTGCCACTTTGTGCATCTGGCTTTCGTAGATACTGGGGAATTGAACCTACCTGTCAGGCCTTGCAGGCAAGCGCCTTGAACCACTGAGCCATCTCTCCAGCCTTCACCTGTTTTGGCTCTGCCTTTTAAGTAGCACTAGAACCCTGCAGAACCAAAGCTAAGAGAAGAGCATAGAGATCATCTAGAAAGTTCACCCTGTTGCTTTACAATAACGGAATTAGGACTTGTGGGTTGAAAGTCTCTTGTTTAGGGTCAGATATTAAGTGTGAGCACAGCAAGGACCCGAACTCCTGTTTCCTGACACCATGCTTTGATTGTGCTCTGTGGGTTTCTCCATGTTACCTGGAGGCTCTAAGAATAGTTTATAGTTCCCTCAGCATTTATACTAGGAGGAAACAAATTTAAGGATCACAAACTTTACTGCATCTATTCCAGTAAGTCATCTACAGTTTAGGGTTTTGTGTTCATTTTGATGATTTTGTATAGGGAACTTCTCACCCTCACCTGATACAGATCTTGATGAGGCATGGAAATCCATGTAATTGGTGAATGAATTATAGATTGATGATTGTCCATATAATTATTGAGTGAATTATAGATTGGTTATTATGGTCCTGGAAACTCTAGGGTAGATGTGCCTTAGAGAACTGCTGAAGAAGGCAGCTTAGTGTGCCAGGGTGGGCCAACTGTAGGCCATAGACCAAGTCCAGCTCCCAGCCTGTCTGCGTGAGGTAAGTCTGATTTTCACATTTTCAAACGGCTGGAGAAAAATATTCTGAGATAACATGGGCATACATGAAATGGAAATTTCATTCTTAGAAAAAAGTTGCCACTTGTTATTTTCTGGGACTGCAGGACAGAATTGAGTAGTTGCTTCCGAGGCTGTGTGCAGGGCAGACTTGAAACTACGCACCTTGGTATTCAAGGCTCAGTACATTCAGAGCTGGCCACAACCTGCCCTTCCCCAGCTTATCTCTTTTCCCATGAAACAAGTTTTTAAGGTAGCTAAACAGGTTCCTCTCTAACTTGCTTTATACTTCTATTTGTGCAGTCCCCTCTTTCCTGCTTCTCTTCCTGTTCAAAATCAAAACCTCCATACACACTGTTCCATTAAAAAACCTGTATCTCATTTATTCGAAACGGCCACTTCTGACGTTTATTTATTTATTTCGAGGTAGGATCTCATTCTAGCCCAGGGTGACTTGGAATTTACTATGTAGTCTTAGGGTAGCCTTGAACTCATAGCAGTCCTCCTACCTCTGCCTCCTTAGTGCTGGGATTAATAGGGTATTCCACCATGCCCAGCTCTTCTGACCATTTTAACCTTAAAGATATCTCCCTCATAGAAGATCTCTATAAATAAGTAGAATTCATTTAGTATTAATAAATAGTGCTTTGGGATGTCTATTATGCTCTCAAACTATAATTTTATATGTTATTTATTGGGAAATCCTTGACAGCAGAGATCACTGTTTCTCTATCTTTACTTTTTATTTTTGTATTTCATACAGATCTAGGACAGTGTCTTTTCTGGAGCATCTATTGAGTAAATATTCACAGATATGGTTATAAGGATGCAAGGAGACTTAGAATTCTAACTGACGATTCTCTGCTTGGCGTTTTTCCACAGCATAATTGGCAACTTATTTTCCAGCTTCATGACTAAGCTCTGATAAACATATTTTTCTAGGAGAGATCTGTTATTTTAAGCTTTTGCATTGAGAGAAATCTCATTCTCTGTATTGTCATAATTTGATAGCTGCCTCTGGTCAAGTCAACATAGACATCTTGAAGCATTTCCATAGGCGAGCCTTTCTTGTGCTTGAAGATGGAGGAGGAGGAGGGCTGGCTCTCTGCTCTGGAGTCTGAGCTCCTCAGTTCCTTAACTGCTTCTCACTTGCTCTCTTTTGCATCTGATCCTCTATCTTTAGTATTCTTCCTAAATTGTACCCAGAGAAGAGCAAAGGGAGGCAGTGTGTTCATTGAGGGGAAAAGCAAAGCTTTCTCCTTACTCATTTGCGCCTCCACGTGTCTGTGAGTTGTGGTTATTGATCTTTCCTTTGGGATTGCTTGCCTTTACTATCATTCCAGTTTTAATTATTGGGTAGTGGTTGCTTGGCTGTTGTGTTTCTTTTAAGGGTTTGGGACAAGTACTCATTGTACATTTTCATGGTTCTCTGCCGTGTAGGGAAAAGTTAGAACACGCACAAATCCTTCTTCTCTCAAGTGTCTTTAGCACTGTCAAGGATAAGGTGCACATTTGTTTTTTTTTTGTTTGTTTGTTTGTTTTTTAATTTATTTATTTTAGAGCGACAGACACAGAGAGAAAGACAGATAAAGGAAGAGAGAGAATGGGCGCGCCAGGGCTTCCAGCCTCTGCAAACGAACTCCAGACGCGTGCGCCCCCTTGTGCATCTGGCTAACGTGGGACCTGGGGAACCGAGCCTCGAACCGGGGTCCTTAGGCTTCACAGGCAAGCGCTTAACCACTAAGCCATCTCTCCAGCCCAAGGTGCACATTTGATAATGGCTGTGAAATGATACTCTCACTTCATGGAGCATATAAACAGAAAGTAGAAAAAGGAAAAAAATAAAGGGAAGTGGGAGTTCCATATCTCACTGCACTTTCCCCTCCTTTCTTTTCTATGCCATAGTTACAACTTCTACTGGGAGTTGGTTTTTGGCATGCAGTGCTAATAACTAGTACTTACTGGTTATTTCTTTATATCCGAGGTGCTGTGTAGTGCTCTGTGTGTAGAGTCAGCTGGGAACAATTGCACAACTACAGAGGGACACTTGATACTTGAGAGACTCCCAAACCATAAGCAACTTCTTTTTTTTTTTTTTAATCTCTGTGATTTATCTGATTTCTTATAAAATTTATTCATTATCCACTTTGGAACATATCAAATAAATATTGTTAGTAATTTCATTTCTTCTGTTGAATTACTTGGAATTAGCCTTGGTTTTGATGATTCTTGTAAGATGGGCTGGACATGGTGGCGCACGCCTTTAATCCCAGCACTCGGGAGGCAGAGGTAGGAGGATTGCTGTGAGTTCGAGGCCACCCTGAGACTCTACAGTGAATTCCAGGTCAGCCTGGGGTAGAGTGAGCCCCTACCTTGAATCTCCCCCCCCAAAAAAAAAAGAGATGGACTGGGCGAGTGGGTCAGGTACTTGCTGTATGAGCAAAAGAAGTGAGCTGAGATCCCCGAGCCTTTGTGAAATGTTAGGTGAGGTGGTGAGCATACTCTAAGTGTTTGTGAAACAGAGGTGGGGTTACTGGGGCTCCCTGGCTAGGTAGTGTAGCCATATTGTTGAGTTCTAGGTTCTTCAAGTGAGCCTTGTCTTAAGGAATAAGCTAGAGTGGAGAGCAACTGAGGAAGCCCCCCAGTGTTGACTTTTGACCTCCACGTGTATACACATGTTTACACACTCACACAGGCATATACACTACACATACACATTGAAGTGTTGTTCTTCCTTTATCAGAAAGAGGTTTGTTAAATGTCGAAGTTGAAATACTTCATAGAAGTCCGTATCTAATGAAAATGTTCATTTAATAAATTTTTAAAAAATGAAAAGTTGTATATGATTTCATTTTTGTCAGGGGAATCAGTAAGAATGCATAGAGCCCTACATTTTTACAGCTTCTCTTTGGGCTCTTGTGCTAAGGTTTTATTTTGCTGATATTGTAAGTAGATTTCTGCTCTTTATGAACCATCCAGGTTATGGTCTTTGTTGCATCCAAACAGCTAAGATGGACAGAGAAAAATAACAGGCACCCACTGGCAGTCTCCACACAGCACTGAAGGCTCCCTCATAAGTGCACACTTCTGAGGACCCTCAGGTATCAAAGGAAAGACAGAGCCCAAAGCAAAGTACGCAGCACCACCAGTATTTCCTGAGAGATACTATACATGTGAAATACAGATGGGGCATTTTTTTTTTTTAATTGAAAAGGAAGGAGTATTTGCTGGAAGTCTGTCAGGGTGCTGGCGGGTTTGATACCCAGCAATGGCCTGTTTTCTTGCTCAGAGACCCACACAATCTCACCGAGTCCTTTCATGGTGAAATGGAACAAGACAAGCCTCTGGACCTCGTTATAAAGACTTTCTCATTTAATTAGCCTTTGCGGTATAATTACCTCCCCAAGATCCATCTCTGAGTATCATTGTGATTAGTCGATGTGTACATTGGCTGGGGAGCAGGGTGAACCCTCAGATCATAGCACCCAGGGCACATTGCTTCCCTTGTGCTGGCTGCTTTGCACAGAAAACACTTCTGATCTTTTCCTGGGGGGCAAGCAAGCTTGGCAAAGTAAAAAGGGGGTATGAGTCTTATCACTGAATGTGCAGATAAACTTGCATTTAATTCCGTAGTTTTCAGGAATCCTTCAAATATACCTAGTGTTATGCTTTCCAGAGGCTGTTTAATCTTGTCAGGAAGAGTTGAGCAGAAGAGGGACCAGGGACAGCAGCTGTTTCCTCGGTTGTAGTCATTCTCCCTGCTTGGATTCCAGTCTCACTCCTGGACATCTGAAATGGCCAGTTCCTGGGATGGGCCTCTTTACAAAAATGTCTTGGTGGAAGAGAGGCAGAAAGGATAGAGTTCCTGTGTGCCCTCTCTCCAGCTTCTCAGAAGTAGGAAATTAAGCTCTGTATGCAGAATTTTTATTTTGCCAGTATTTTCATCCTTTCTGTCTCAAGATTCAGTCTGAGAATCTATATTGTCTTCTGTTTGTGGTAATTTTTCAGTCTTTCCTTCTTTTTCTGGACCTTGATAGTTTTGAAGCATACTGGTTAGTTATATGGAATGGCCTTCTGTTTGGGTCTGTCTGATGCTTTACATAAGTGCACTGAGATTACGTATTAAGTAGAAGGCTGTTTGTCACAGACCCGATGTGTCCTGCTGTGCATAGAATGAGGAGCTGGGGACTCGATGCTAAGAATGTCCTGCTGGTGATGTGAACCTCATACCTTGATTAAGGTTTCCTCAGGGTAGTTGCTACTTTCCCCCACTAGCAGTTAGTAAATTCTTTGAGACTTCACAGATAACTGCTTCTTTTTAAACCTCTGTCCATTAGTTTTAGCACTTGTCTGTGTCTGGTCTAACATAGTTATTCCTGTGGCTGTGCATTAATAATTTTTCATTTTCCTTACTATTTTTTACATTTATTAGTTAAAATTCTTCTGTGAGGAGGAATTTTCTCCTTTTCCCTATGCACTGTTTACTAATATTAGTGTAGACTTTAGATACCAGTTTTGTTCTTTGGGCTGTACCAGTACTGAATGTGTGTGTGTGTTTCCTTAAACTGTTCCAGTTTTGTGCTTATCCTTTCTGTGCACTTCCCAACTTGCCCCAACCCTGGACTTAACTACTACTTCTAAGAATTTATGACAGTGTTTGTTGCTTAAATGTAACTGCATGTAGATCAGGTGCCTGACTCTCTGCTCAGGTTGTTGGAGTCACCATGCTCAGTTGCAGTAGTCATTACCACTATTTTGCTTTCTAACTTCTAAAACTGTATTGCTGTTTCTTATGAACTTAATGCTATTAATTTATTTTTATTGTTTTAGAACTCTTTGGGGAGGTATCAAACTAAATGTTTGCATTCACTCTGTCCTCTTTAACCAGCAGTTTGTCATGGTTTTGTTCTCTGCCTTAAGCCAGTTTTGTTTGAATCCCTTTCTGCTACTTCACTTGCTGTTCCCACTGTCCCCTGTGCATTCACACATCACTTTGCACCCTAGCCTGAGTGAACAATGGAAAAGATTTCTTTTTAAAAAATGTTTTTACTTATTTTGCAAGCTGAGAGAGAGAGAAGGAGGGGAAGAGAATGAATGGATGCACCAGGGCCTCATGCCACTGCAAATGAACGCCAGACACACATGCCACTTTGCTGGTTTACATGGGTACTGAGAAAAGGAACCAGGGCCGTCACGCTTTGCAGGCAAGCGCCTTAACCACTGAGCCTCCTGCAGCCCAGAAAGGATTTCTTTTTTATAACCTGTTTTTTGAACTTGTTAGTTAGTTTGTTTTCATATTTATTTTTCACATGTTTGTGTGCATGCCAGATTCCTGTAGGACTGGATCCTTTGGTGCTTGAGGAATTCTGTGCATTCATTGTAGGCTGTCATTTGTGCTAGTGCTTCTGTGAGAGCAGGAGCTCCTCAGCGTCAGGACAAGAGTCCCAAGGTCCAGCTTCCTCATATATGACATTGGACAAGTCACTTAACCTTCTAGTACCTTAGTTTAATGACAATATGAAACTACTTTCTAGTTTTGAGACAGTTGGATGAGTTAGTAAATGTAGAGTCTCCATGTAATAAACACCCTTTACTAGCTCCTCTTGCTACCTTTACTTTTTGTATCTTACTTCGGGCACTGGCACCATGTGCTGTACTTTGTACAGTAATTATTTGTTGATTAACTGAAGATGAAAAGTTGTATTTTGCATTACAATTTGTTAGTTAATATCTTTTATCCTTAGTGCTAATCCTAAATGAGTTTTAAATTTGACATTCTGCCATGTATGATCAAGTAAGAACTATTCTAATTGTTTCAATTGAGAGTTAGGACCTATAACAAAGCACAGATATTAAAAGTTAAAGAAAAAGAGTTGTATAGTTAATAAGGATCTGAAAAAAATAGCCTGTGTACTTTAGTGGTTGTCAAATAATTTACTAGATTAACAAATTGCAGGAATTCAGTGTGAAGTGTTATTTTAACGCAGGATCCATATTAGGAAGAATTTGTTTCTCAGAGAACTTTATGAGTCTAGTTCAGAGTGTTTCTAAATCTGCAGTAGGATTACCAACATGGACAGAGGACACTGTCCCTGTGTGTTGAGGGGAAGTGGTTGCTCTTAGAGATGCAGCCTTTAAAAAAAATGTTAATAGGCCAATTTTATTAGGCCAGAGATACGTTTTATTTATTTATTTTTATTTTATTTATTATATTTTATTTATTTTTATTTATTTGAGAGGGAGGGAGGATGGGGAGAGAATGGGCATATCAGGGCCTCCAGATGCTGCAGATGAACGCCAGATGCATGCGCCACTTTGTGCATCTGGCTTACATGAGTCCTGGAGAATTGAACCTGGGTCCTTTGGCTTTGCAAGAAAGTGCTTTAACTACTAAGCCATCTCTCCAGCCCGAGTTGCAGCCTTTTAATATTAGTGTGCTGTGCTTACCTGAAATGCATATGGTAGATAGGCCTGTTACAATTCAGAAGAAGGCTAAGTGACATAATTAAGAAAAGATATTTTAAAAGTTAAAACATCATCTTAAATATAGTGAGTTTAATACTTTTGTCAAGAGGATAGGATAGCCTTTCCTTTAGGAAAACCATGACCCCCATCATCCATCCCTGTGCCAGTATACCTGGGATGGGGGTGAGAAAGAAGAAGAATGGAGGAGAGAAAACTAAGCAAAATATACTCTTTGGGAGTGTGCCTCCAATCGGCATGGTTGCATTAGCCTATAGCCTATCACTTAGGGAGCAGAAGCAGAATAATCAGGAATTCAAGGTCATTATTCATTATCTAGTGAGTTTGAAGCTTCCCTGAGCTATACAAGACCCTGTCTCTAAGCAGACATCCAAACAAAATATATATACTGCAGCAATCCACATCCTCCACCTTGTCCCACCTTCCAGTGGTCATCTCTGAACACTGCTGTACTGGGGGCCAGACCTTCAGCCCAGGAGACTTCCTGGGATAGTCCAGATCCAAAACTAAAACAACCTTGTATGTCAAGTGACTATAAATTCCTTTCTTTTTAAAAAAAAATATTTTGTATACTTATTTGAGTGATTGAGTGAGTGAGAGAGGGGGAGAGAGAATATATATAAATTGGCACCCCAGGGCCTCTTGTCACTGCAAATGATCTCCAGACATATGCTTTATTTCCATGCCTCCTGCTTTTGTAGAGTTCATTCCGTTAAAGCTCTCCCAAGAGCCCAAAGGTGAGAGTGTAGTACTTGAACTAGAGAGAAGGACTTAAGAGCTCTTAGTAAAGAGAACGTTTAAAGCAGGTAAGTTTGCATGTCCTTTAGAAAATGGTGGGTAAACATGCTTTAGGTGCTTGGAGTGCATCTGGTGCAGGCCATGGCTCTGGGAGGCTGCATTGTAAAGCTGCAGAGGCTTTGGATGTTTAGGAAGACTTTAGATTTTCATTGTGTAGACATTAGGAATCCAGAAATGATTAGTTTTTCCTCCAGAAAAAATTAACAGATTTGCCCTTTTGGGGTGTGTGTGTGTGTGTGTGTGTGTGCGCGCGCGCGCGTGCGTGCTTTTTAGGTAGGGTCTTGCTCTAACCCAGGATGTCCTGGAATTCACTATGGAGTTTCAGGATGGCCTCGAACTCATGGCAATCCTCCTACCTCTGCCTCCCATGTGCTGGGATTAAAGGTGCACACCACCACACCCAGCTTGTTATTTTTTTAAAATATTTTATTTTTATTTATTTATTTGAGAGAGGGAGGGAGAGAGAATGGGCACGCCAGGGCCTCCAGCCACTACAAACGAACTCCAGAGGCATGGGGAATCGTATTGAGATCCTTTGGCATTGCAGACAAGCACCTTAACCACTAAGCCATTTGTCCATCCCCTGGCTTGTTAATTTTTATATAAAGTTTAGTTGCTCAAACTTGTTCTTAGAAATATTTTAACTTAAATGTCTTATCACTCACATTAATGTTAAAAATTTATACGTGAGGGCTGGAGAGATGGCTTAGCGGTTAAGCGCTTGCCTGTGAAGCCTAAGGACCCCGGTTCGAGGCTCGGTTCCCCAGGTCCCACGTTAGCCAGATGCACAAGGGGGCGCACGCGTCTGGAGTTTGTTTGCAAAGGCTGGAATCCCTTGCATGCCCATTCTCTCTCTCTCCCCCTCTATCTGTCTTTCTCTCTGTGTCTGTCACTCTCAAATAAATAATAAATAAAATATTTAAAAAAATTTATACATGAGAGGAATGCTTGCTAATACATTAGTCTGGACCTATTTATTTTCATTTGAAATTATATATTAATTTTTTGCTTCTTAATGAAATGTTTCCTGTAATAGTTCATTTTAGCATATTTTCCATATGTGTGGTGCTTTGTCAGGAGGTCCTTTGGTATACTTGTTTCTGTGGCTAACTTACATTTGGTATCTTCAGTAGGCTCACCAGGTAGGCCTTTCTCCTTCTAGAACAGTGCTGGTAGGTGTAGTTATAGATCTGTGTTGAAGTCCTGAGCAGTTACATCTACTGTTGTAAGGGAAACTTGCTAGTGAGAAGTTGTTTACTGGGGGACTTCGGGTTTTCACTGAAAGCTGCAGTTCAGGGCCGGTCCTGGTGTGGCTTCTGCACCTTCCTTTCGCCAGGGCACATTCTTGTGAGCGCTTTCCTAACTGTTGCTTCCTCAGTGGTTGTGGTGTCTGTTTGACTTTAGTAGGAACTCTAGTACGGAGAACTCCCATGTCTCCTGCTGGCCCCTACTTCTCTATCCCTTCTGACCTAGACAGAGACTCTGGAGTGGCAGTGCAGTGTAGTGTCTGAGAACACCCCAAGGAATTGTTTCTACTTGGGGGGCAGTGAAGTATTCCAAAGGCTATCTCCAGCCCTCCATGTGAAATTCATACCTTAATATTAAGAGGAGCTTTGATTACAACCCCTGGGCCAGGTTGTATTACAGAGTAGAATTTTTGTATGATTCATGTAAGATATAGCACAATCCATCTATGAACTTACATAGATTCTTTCCATCTTAGTGACCTAAAATGCCTACTTCTTCAATGTGGTATTTTAGTTTTATTGCCCTTAATTTTAAGTTTATATTCTTTGTTATTATATAATTTATTTTTTATTTATTTATAGTATTTTGTAATGATGAAAGGAAATTGTGAAAATGTGGTATTTACTAACTTATTAAAAGACACCTGCTATTTATTGTTTGTTTTTTCCAGGGTAAGGTCTCACTCTGTCCTGGGCTTACCTGAATTTTCACTATGTAGCCTCAGTCTGGGCTTGAACTTATACTCTGCCTCATGAGTGCTGAAATTGAATGCATGTGCTATCATGCTTGGTTATTACTGCTTTTGGACATTTTGGATTCACATGTGGTGGAATATTTATTTGCCATTGCATTACCTACCATTAACATAATACAAATAGAATTTTAAGAATTCTGGAAAAAAACAGTCTTGACATGGAAAAAGGTTTCTATAATGAATAGCATTTCCAATTCTAGGAGGGAAGTAGTACTTGGACAGTATAGCTCTTCATTTTCTAAGTGGAAAAAAAAAATAGAGAGGCCATAAAAATTCTGAGTTGCAATATCAGGTAGTGGAACTTGAGTATAACTTGTTTTAAGCCAGGTTTTCTGAGGCATAATTTACATATAAAATTAAATAAGCCATGCAGAGCTTTATGTAATTGTATAGCCACCATTATAATTAAGCATAGGACATCTCCATTGGCACCACAGTCAGGCATAGGAGGATATCCCCATCAACCTAAAAGTCCCCGTTTTTTCAACCTCCTTCCCCTCCTGCTAGATTCTAACAATTTCTGAGTTTTCTGTCCCCATATTGTGCTGTTTTAGAAATATTATGTAAGTGGGGTCTGACTGCTTTTCTAGTACTAGTGCAAGGCATTTGAGATGATCTATGTTGTTGTTTGTATTAGCAGTCTTTTTTATTGCCAGCAGTTAGAATTTCTTCTGGATTCATAAGCTGATTGATATTTGGGTTGTTTCTATTTGTTTTTTCTTCTTTTGCTTGTGCATGTGTGTAGTACTGTGGTTTGTGTGATGGTGTGTGTGTGTGGTATATGCATATGTTGGTGCAAATGTATATCCTTCTTGTGTGTGTTTGTGGATACCAGAAGAGAATGTTACCTGTCTTTCCTCCTCCTCATTCATCCACGTGTTTCCTTGAGACAGAGTCTCTTAATGATTCTGGAGTTACTATTTTCACGAGACCCTGAAATTCTCAGATTGGAGTTACAGGTGGGCATGACCATGCCGTGCTGCTTCTGTGACTGTTAGGAAATTGAACTCAGGTGGTCTCAGGCCCCCTCCGGTCTTCATGTTTGTGTGGAAAGCGTTCATAACTGCTGAGCCATCTCCTCAGCCCTGTTTCTGGGTTTTTGATGGTTCTGAGGTTTTGGGATGAACATATGTTTTATATGGTAAATGTATGTTTAAATTTTTAAGAAACAGTAGACTGATCTGTGTGTGTTTGAATTCCAGGCACTCTGCCTTCTTGTAGGTATTTGGCAGTTGTCAGGACTTTGTTGTTTGCTTGCTTGTTGAATTTCATTTATGATAATCTTAGTGTTCAGTAGTATCTTGTTGTAATTTTAATTTGATATCTGTGATCACTATGACAGAACAGCTTTTCATGTGTTTGCTTGTTTTGTGACATTTTCATGCATAAATAATACATTTTGATCAATGTCACTGTGTGCCTATTTTATTAAGCCTAGTGTCACCTACTTTGTGTAAGTATTGTATATTTAAGGTTTTTCTACATCACGTCAGGTGAGAGAGGAATAAAAGAGTATCTTTTTTCAAGTAGCTTACATGACGGATTCTGTTTGTTGGCTGTGGTTATAATTTTGATAGACTCTTTGAGAAAGGAGTTTGCATGGCATCTGGTTTGTTGGAAAGGCCTTAGTTGCTTCACCTATCTGGTCCTTCCCCCACCCTCTACCCTGGATCTCTCCTCTTTCATTAAAAAAATAATAATAATTCTTGGGCTGGAGAGATTGCTTAGTGGTTAAGGTGCTTGCCCTCAAAGCCAAAGGACCCTGGTTCGATTCTCCAGGACCAATGTAAGCTAGATGCACATGGAGTTTGTTTATAGTGGCTAAAAGCCCTGTCATGTCATGCCCATTCTCCTCTCTCTCTCTCTTTCTCTATCTGCCTCTTTTTCTCTCTCTCAAATAAATAAATAAATAACAAAATATTTTTGAATTCTTTCATTTGCCAAATATGGAAGTATAATCACATAAGCTATAAAGCTTATTTCTAAATTATGTACACATCTACATAAGTCTTGTTTGTTTAATTTTAGTGAGAAGGAAGGCCATATATATTATAGTAAACAGAACACAAAAGATGCTTATGTGATGAAATTCCTCTTATCCCCCCAAGTTAAATCTTTGAAAGTTTTAAATATTGTAATATAACTTATTACAATGAATTATTTTTTTTTAAATACTTTCACTTACTTGAGGAGGGGGGGAGAGGGAAGGAGAGAATGGACGTGCTAGGGCTTCCAGCCGCTGCAAACGAACTCCAGATGCATTCACCACCATGTGCATCTGGCTTGTGTGGGTACTAGGGAATTGAACCTTTGGCTTTTTTTGTAATATTTTTACTTATTAGAGAGAAAGAGGCACGTAGAGAAAAAGAGAGGGGGGGAATTATTTCTTAAGGCTATTTTAAGGATAATAACTGATAGTTTTAATTAATACTTTACTTTCTTATAACATTATGTGATTGTTATAATTTATAGAATACATATACTTTTGATATTCTCAGAAAAGTACTGTGTGACAGATGGACTGACTTTGAGGACCATGAATCAACGTGAGACAAGGGGTTTGAGTAGGACTGCATAGCAGAAGCAGAGTGGTCCCCTGGTCTGAGGATCCAGTCTAGGTGTTCAGTACCGTGTTCTTGTACCACAGACCATGTCCATGGGAAATGAACAGCTTTTAGTTTGGAATGTCCTTAGCATTTTTGAAATGGTATAGTTTTATGGCCAGAGAATTATAAGAATGCAATATACTTACCTTAAAGTTACTATTCTTGTTTTTAAAATCAGTGATATAGTGGGCTGGGGCTCAGTGATAGAGTGCTTGCCTAATATATGCACAGGGACCTGTTCTGTTTGCTCTCCAGCTCCACCACAGGAAATTAAGAAATAAAATTCATGGTTACAAGTAAGCAAGCTTTAATTTAGTAGTAATGCAGTAGACCACTCAAAACCTGTAAGCAAGTGGGTTGTATCACAAGCTGCTTGTCAACAGTAGCCTACTCACAGAGGAAAGTTTAGCTGTAATCAGAAATGAAGATAACAGAGATAGGAAAGAGCCTCTGCTGTAACCTCTCGAGAATCGCTTCGGTCCCCTCAGTCTACTTGTAGTGGCTTACCCAGGACTAGTCCTAGGACAGCTGCTACAGGAGCGGACAGCAGCGGGACGATGATCGGCATGAAAGTGAAAGGAAAATAACTTAATCTTGGTGCCTCAAACATGTCGACATTCTTCCTCTGAAGGCCTGTATTACTTAATAGACACTAAAAATGTGGCCTTGGATAAGGCGTGCCTGGTCTGATGTCCAAAGCATCACCCAGCTTTAAATTATAAATTTATGCCATTTGGTTTGATGGGTTTTAGCTGTCAGAGTATACCAGTCATAGTTAAATAGTTTGCAAACTGTTCTTTTAAAGTTTTGAAACATTATATCTTTAGTTTTGTGCTCATTGAATGAGTGCTGGGTGTAATTTTTTGGACCAGTAAAACAAACACACACACACACACACACACACACACACACACACACACACAGGATCAAAATAATTTTACATATTTTCTCATTATACTATGGGTTCTAGAAGCATCTATCACAAATCTTTTTAAAGAAAATGGAATATAGTTGTTTGAAGAATATGATATATTGAGTACAGGGAACATGTATAAAAACAATATATTTTTAAAATATTTTAATTTTGTTTATTCGAGAGAGAGAGAGGGGGAGAGAGAGAGAGAATGAATGAGGGTGAGTATAACAGGGCCTCCAGCCACTGCAAATAAACTCCAGACACATGCACCACCTTGTGCATCTGGTTTTTGTGGGTGCTGAGGAATCAAACCTGTGTCCTTTAGTTTTGCAGGCAAGTGCCTTAACTGTTAAGTCATCTGTCTCGCCCATAAAAAAAATTACTGTAGTTTTAAAATTATTAAATTATTTAGGTAAGTACAAAATCAAGAGAAGGAAAATAGATGCACCCACACGGTGGGCCTGGAAAAGACACATGCAGTTATTTTCCTGAATGAATATATTTTGTTTAGAGAATTCTGTGAAGGGTTTGTACTATTTACTTCTATGTGTTTTTAGTACTAAAGAGTGCAAAATAGTCATTTCCTCCTTAGCTGAAGCGAATCACTCCTGAGTCTGCATATTCTTCTTTCTAGATGTAATGTGGTTTTAGTTTATGCTCATGTTCATTCATTCCTTTGATTTTCTAAGTATCTGGAACTCCTGAACCAATCTCTGTAGCCCTTTGACATGCTTGATTTGAGCATATAAGCAAGAGAAGTTAAATCTTACACTAAAACTGATGTGAATCCTAGCAAACTTGGGGAAATCTGAGCCTTAAGCTAAAATAGTTTGGATATAACTTGACAGTGGTGAAAATGCCACCAAGAAGAGAGCCATGTAGAAGCTGTGGAGGGTTACTATAAGCACAGAGTTGAAAGAAAGTACATATTATGCAAGGGTAGCTTTTATTATTAGTATAATACAGTTTGCACTATTGTCTGAGGCAGAGTGTCATGGCTGATTAGAAATGCTCAGTCACAGATGTATTTTAATGAACTTTAAAATAGAAACATTCAAAACATGAGATCACAAAACAGTAAGGAGCTTAATTCTCAAAATTGAAAAAAATGTAAAAATTTTAAAAATCAAGGCTGTAGTGGTCAAGGTGTGTAACTTCTTACCTGCTAAGCCTAAGGACCCAGGTTTGACTCCCCAGTACCTACTTAAGCCACATGTACAAGGTGTTAGGTACATACATTTGGAGTTCGTTTGCAGTGGCTGGAAGTCCTGGTTCAACCATTCATAGTCAGACTCTCTGTCTCTCTCTCTCTAATAAATAAATCATAACACATTAAGTTTGGTATTTATGCCCTTTAGTTTTCTTTTTAATCAACTTATTTCTTAATTTACTATTAGCAGATAGATTGAAAACATAAAATAATTTGTTTTTAAGTCAGGTAGTGTCTCACTCTAGCCCAGCCCAGGCTGACCTGGAATTCACTGTGTAGTCTCAGGGTGGCAGTCCTCCTTCCCCTGCCTCCTGAGTACTGGGACTAAAGGTGTGCGCCTCCATACCCGGCTTTTTCTGATGGTGGAGGTGTGGTGTATGTGTGTAGATGTATGTTGTATGCATGCAGATCCGTGTTACCCCTGCACACCCATGGAGAGGCCAGAGGAGGACATGAGGTGGCCTCTGTTGCTATTTTGCCTTATTTTCTTGAGATGAAGCCTCTCGTTAAACATTGTACTTGGGCTAGACTGGCTCATTACTGCATCCCATGATCCTCTTGTCTCTACCCTCCCCATCAGTGGGTTACAGGCATGTGTCCATACCTGTCTTTTGACATGGGTGCTGAGGATCTGGCTCAGTGACTCATGTTTGTGCAGCAAGCACTTTTACCCCTGTCCATCTCTCTAGCCCCTGTGTATCAAAATTTTAAAAAATATTACCAAACATGTTATATTTAAGAACACAATTTTCTACCCGTTAACTACCATAGCTAACAGCGTAGCATTTAAGTGGACAAAGGGTGCTTTAAATACTGAAAATAAAATTTTTTAGAAGGTTCATAAGGAATATTGGGACAATAATAGCCATTCTGTAATTCTCACTGCCCATAGTCAGCATTTTTCAGGAATGGGCCATGTTTATTTAAATTAATAAGTGCATTCTTCATCATTTATTTCCCACTCTATATTATAGGCAATTGTTATAGTGTTAATTTTTGCACCAAATGAGTGGTTTGGGGGACTTGAAAGATCTTGGGCACTTCCCCCGACCTCTGGATTCTGATGAGAAATCTGCTCCTGGCTTGGGGCACGTTGTACTTCCTGGAAGTTTTTATTCTTGCTACTTGCAGAGCTCTCTGGGGTCCTAGTTGTCAAAGCGTTCTGGTGGTGCGTCTTGACCTGGCTTCTTTAGGACTATCTCACTTGGGCTGGGCCCAGCTTCTTAGTGTGTAGGTTGTCTTTTGCCTTCAGTGTGTGAACGTGCTAAGCCTGTGAAGCAGATTTGGGATGTGTGTAGTTTTGAGGTAGTTTAAGCAGCAGTAGTTATGAAATTTCTGTACATGCTTCCTGTTACTTGGAACATGAGTTTCTCTAGAAGGTGATTAGCAGATGGATGGATGGATAGATACTTTTAGTGGGTGAAACTGATGGGTTGTAGGACAAACATTTTCCATTTTATTGGTAATGTCAAACAAACTATTTTCCTGAAGGCAGTATCAGTTTACATTCACACCAAGAGTAAGTGGGAAATTTTGAAATGTGGGTTTTAAATGTCTTTTTGTTTATTAATAATTTTACACATTTAAACACTTCTTTGTGAGCTATGAATTCCTTCTTATATGTGTATATGTGTGGTAGGTATGGTATATGTGCTTGTGTGTGTATGGGTGCATGTGCCACAGTTCATATGGGAGGTCTGGGCACAACCTCAGGGTCCTCTCCTTCCACCTTGTTTGAGACAGAGTCCCCCTGCTTTTGCTGCTGCATGTGCACCACTGTACTGCGAGCTTCCAGATTCCTCTGGCTTTGCCTGTCATTGCTGTAAGTGCATTGGGATTATAGACTTGTGCATGCCACTTTGTATGTGGTATTATGTGGGTGATGGGGAATTGAACTTGGGATGGCTGGCTTTGGAAACAAGCTTAGTCATCTCCCCAGCCCCTATTTATGCTTAAAAAAAAAAAAAAAAAAAACATGTGGCCATGGTGGTGCATGCCTTTAATGCCAGCACTCTGGAGGCAGAGGTAAGGTGATCACTGTGAGTTTGAGGCCAGCCTGGGACTATGGAGTGAGGTGCAGATCAGCCCAGGATAGAGTGAGACCCTACCTTGAAACCTCCAGTCCCCACAGAAAAGATAACATGTTAACATGGATTTCAATGGATAACTGTATGAGTCTATTTGGCAAGTTAAATGAAAAAAGACATCATTAAAAATTAACACAAAATGAAACTGTGTAGCCCCCTTCTAATAACAACATTTTTTTATTTATTTGCAAGGAGAGGAGAGAGAGAATGGGCACACTAGGGCTTCTAGCTGCTACAGACAAACTCCAGATACATGCAGCACTTTATGGATCTGGCTTTCAGATGGGTACTGGGGAATCAACCCTGGGTTGCTAGGCTTTGCAGGCAAGTGCCTTAACCACTGAGCCATTTCTCTAGTCCCCTCCTTTTTAGTTTGAGAACTATAATATATGAGCATATTGCAAATTGATCATATTCTGTTGGGGTTATACTCCTGTGTCCCCTCCCTGCCCCTATTCCACTGAGGGTCCTCCTTGGTGGGGCTGGGGGGGGTCACTGTGGGGTCATGAGTGCACTGGCCAGTCTCTGTGGGAGGCCTTGCTTCAGTGCACCTTCTACCCTGCGTGCAGCTCCTACACTCCTCCTACACTCCTTACATGACCGCTTCTGCAAGGTTCCCTGAGTGCTGATGGCTGTGGAGAATTCTCCGTCAGTGTTAAGCAAATCAGAGTGTTACATGTCAGGAGCTCATATAAGAGAGAACTTACAGGGTTTGTCTTTCTGAGCCTTTGTTACGTCACTTTGTATGTTTTTTCCCAAGTCCATCCATTTTCCTGAAATTTTCATCATTTCATTTTTCTTTACTGCTGAGTAGAATTCCACTGTGTATAATAATCACGTCTTCATTATCATTATCATTCATCATATCATATCATCATCATTCACCAGTTGATGGGCATCTGGGCTGATCTCAATTCCTAGTTATTATGAATAGAGCAGCAACAAATATGGCCCCACAAGTAACGCTGTAGTAAAGAGTAGAGTCTTTTTTTTTTCTGCTATTTTTATTACTGTGGCATTGCAGTATGTTTTGAAATCACTGCTGATAGCACCAGCATTCTTGTTGCTGAGGATACTTTTGGTTAATTGAGGTCATTTGGTGTTTCATATGAATTTTAAGGTTACTTTTTCTATTTCTGTGAAGAAATTTGAATCTGTATATTGCTTTTGGTAGGATGGCAATTTTCACAATATTAATTCTTTCAGTCCATGAGCCTAAGAGATTTTTCCATCTTCTCATGTCTTCTTCAGTTTCTTTCTTCAGTGTTGTTTTCATTGTAGAGGTGTTTTACTTCCTTGGTTTGGGATAGTCCAAGATACTTATTTTTTTTGTGTGTGGCTATTGTAAATGGGACTGTTTGCCTGATTTCTTTCTCTTTATGTTTTTCCATTGGTATATATGAAGGCTACTGATTTTTGTGTGTTGCTTTTATATCCTGCAAAGTGTTGCTCAACTTTAGTAGGTTTTTAAAAAAATATTTATTTATTTTGACAGAAACAGGCAGACAGAGACACAGAGAAAGAAGCAGACAGAGCAATAGAGAGCACAAGCAAGCTAGCATGGTTGTGCCAGGGCCTTCTGCCACTGTAAATAAACTCCAGATGTATGCGCCACTGTGTGCAGCTAGCTTTACATGGGAACTGAGGAATCAAACCTGATGGTCAGGCTTTGCCAACAAGTGCCTTTAATTGCCAAGCCATCTCTCCAACCCCAGTTCTAGTAGTTTTTTGGTTGAGTTGTTTAAGTCTCCCAAGTTTAGAATCATATTATCTACAAATAAGGCTAGGTTGACTTCTTTCCTATTTGTAGCCCTTTTATTAATATACCTCTTGTCTTAATGTGTGAGCTAAGACTTCAAGTACTGCGTTAAATAGTAATGGGGAGAGTGAACCCCCTTATCTTGTTTCAGACTTAGTGGGAATAAATCAAATTTTTTCCCACCTTGTATATGTTCATTATGTCTGTTGTCTATGGGCTTTATTATGCTGAGATATGATTCCTTCATTTCTAGTTTCTCTAATATTTTAATCATGAAAAGTTGTATTTTGTTGAAGACCTTATCTTTTTGTGTATCTATTGTAATGATCATGTGATTTCTGCCTGTAAGTCAATTTATATGATTGTATTTTGCTTAACAGTTTCTGTATGTTGAACCATGCCTGCATTCCTAGGATGAAACTTACTGAACAAGGCAGGTGATACTTTTGATGTGTTCTTGGATTCAATTTGTAGGAATTTTATTGAGGATTTTTTTCTTCTAAGTTCATCAGGGATACTGGTGTATAATTTTCTTGTTATGTCTTTGAGGCATTCCCTCCTTTTCAGTTTTGCAAAATAACTTGAGCAACAGTTGTTTTAGTTGTTCCATAAAAGTTTGGCAGAATTTGACAATGAAGCCGTCTTGGCCTGGGGTTTTTGTTGTTGTTGTTGTTGTTGTTTGATGTTAGAGCTTTAACAGATAATTATCTCTCCAGGGTTTAGGTTTGGTAGATCATGTGAGTTAAGAAACTTATTCATTTCTTCTAAATATTCCAATTTTGTGGAATATGGGTTTTTGAAATATGTCTGATCATTCTCCCAATTTCCTTGGTATCTGTTTTAACATTCCTTTTTCATTGCTAATCTTGTTGATTAGGGTCTTTTTTTTCTTTTGATCAATTTGGCCAGGAATTTATCAATCTTGTCTACGCTTTTTAAGAACCAGCTCTTCATTCCACCATTTTTGTTTTCTTCTAATTCATTGATTTCTGCCCTGATCTTGATTCAGTCTTTCAGTTTTCTAATTTGGGGTTTGGTGGTTCTTTTTCCAATGCCTTCATATGGATCACTCTTTACTTGAGATTTTTCAGCTTTGCTAATGTAGGCACTTAGAGTTATGAACTTCCCTTTTAGGATTGCCTTCATTGTGTCTGACAGGTTTTGACATATTGTGCTTTCATTTTGATTCAGTTATACGATTTTTTTTGACTTTTTGATTTCTTCAATGCCCTTTCAGTGTTCAGTAGTGAGTTGTTCAATACGCTGGACTTTGTGTGTTTTCTGTTGTTTCTCTTATTGATTTTTGACTTAATTGGATTGTGGTCAGATATAATAGAAGGAATTATACCAAGTTTCCTGAATTTTTGGAGATGAGCTTGTGACCTAACATATGACTTATTTTGCAGAAAGTTCCATGAACTTCTGAGAAGAATGTGTATTCTGTAGTTTGAATGGAATGTTCTGTAGATGTCTGTTAAGTCCATTTTATCTATGGTGGTATTTAGCTCCATTGTTTATTTTCTGTTGACGATTGTGGGGTATTAAAGTCACCCACTATGTGTTGGGACTTATTTTTGATTTAATGTTTAAGAGATTTTTTTGTATTTGTGTTTGGTGTGCATGCATATATATATATATATATATACACATATATATACACATACACATTCATATATATATACACACATATTCATATATATATTAATAATAATATACTGTTTTGAATTGTTCCCCTGATAAGTATAAAATAGCTTCTTTATCTTTTTTGATTCACTCTTGGTTTAAAATTAAGTTTGTCAGGTATTAGTATAGTCACACATGCTTGTTTACTATTTCTGTTTGCTTGAACTATCTTTTGATCGACCATGTTAACCTGTGTCTTTTGCTGGGGAGTTAAATCCATTTATATTCAGAATTAAAATTGAGAAGTAAGAGTTAATCCCCGTTAAATTGAAGATTTTGTAGAGTTTGATTTTTTTTTTTTTTTTTTTGAGGTAAGGTCTCACTCTAGCTCAGGCTGACTTGGATTTTACGATGTAGTCTGAGGTGATCAAATTTATGGTGATCCTCCTCCTACCTCTGCCTCCCAAGTGCTGGGATTAAAGGCATGCACCACCACACCCATAAGTTTGATATTTTCTTGATCTTCATTTATTTTCACAACTATTTTAGTTTGAAGATACTCTCTATGTTCTTGGCCTGTAGTTTTTCCCTTTACTATAGGTCCATGATTTGACTGTGTTTGATTTTCTTAAGGTGTTTCTCATTTCCCTCATGTTTTGTTTGTATGTTTTCTTGAACTTGATTTAGGCCTCCAGATGGGTTTCTTCTGCTTTGTCTTCATGCTCTTGTACTCCACATGATTTATTCTGTTGGTGAGGCTTTCGTAGAATTTAATGGAGTTATTTCATTTTTTAATTCCATTTGGTTGTTTTTCAGCATCTCCTAACCTTTTAATTGAGTTCCATTTTCATGTCTTAGTTTGACCTTTTCATTTCATGTAGTTGATTGTGCTGTCTTGGAATTCATTCAGATCTCTGTTTTGTTCTTTTTGTTGATGGCTCTTCCATTTTTTTCAGCTGTTTGTTCATGGCCTCATTCATTTTGTTGAATATGGCTATCATGATTGCATTTTGGAATTCTTCTGGAGTTTGCTCTTAGGTAGTTTTCACTGGAGGCTTCACCTATGGAAATAGGCATTCTTGGTAGAGATATCTTGCTTTGATTTCTTGTCTTTCTTATTTTGTGTTTGGGTTTGCCTATCTGGAGATAACTAATCCTTTTTTCTTTCTGAGAATGCAGCAGCAATGGCTGTAGGAGGCCCTGTGTTGAGTGGCCTGGTCAGCTTTGATCTGGTATGGTATGAGCCAGAGGTCTTTGCAGGTCTGGGCACACTAGAAGTTAAGCAGTCTCCACAGGGTTCAAGGCCAGGCACACCAGGGGTTGAGTACCTCCAGTGTGGTTTCTACCCAGCGCAGGCTGGTGGACTGGGAGGTGGGACAGTGCCAAGTGGGTCTGATCTCCAATATGTGTGTGCGGAGGCCAGGGCCTTACACACCGTCACTGAATGGCTGAGGCTGGGAGGTTGTGGGGAGCTGAGAAACTTAGACCAGTCTCCATAGGGACTGGGCCGGCAAGCTGGGCAGTGTGATCAGTTTAGGGAGGACCTATCTACTTGTCCATACTCGGGTGCTGATGGGGTGGGTTGGGGAGTAGGGACAGTGCCAAAAGGACCTGATCCCCAATCCAGGCAAGCACGGCTGGGGATCTGCCTACCACATGACTGAATGGACATGGAGTGGTCAGGGAGGGAGGGAGTGTTCACTTGGAAGCTGAGGGGCAGTCTCTGGGTGCTACAGAATGTGATCAACTCCTGGAAAACCTAGTCTTGATGTCCCTATTCAGGGTGGTGTGGGAAGCTGGACCTGTTCATTCTTTTTAAAGATGCTCTTATTCATTTGGCTGTTATCTGTTCTTTCATTGATTTAAGTTCTGTTTGACACACTCAGGCTGCCAGTGTAGCTTATTTTTGCTCCAGATGTCAGCACTATGTTAGTTAAATTTGTTGTAAGCATCCTTTCTGAATCTTTTAACTCACTTTTAAAGTCTACCAGTTCAAATTGACATTCTTTTTCTCCCTAATTTTTGTGTTTTTGACGTACTTGAAGTTTTTCAGTTTGAACCTACCATGCAACAGATACTATTCTATATCACCTTTTATAAGTGATTTATAACTTTGGCTTTCATTAATGTACCTTAAATTGATTTGGTATTTGACATAAGATAGGCATTCAACTTTGACTTTTTTCTCTCTGTTCTTCTACTTATTCAGCCACTTGCTGAAAAGTTTATCCTTTGCCTATTCAAATTTCCATGTATGTCTGGTTCTGTTGTGGAGAAAATTTGCTGCATCAAACACCATTTTAATGCTTACTGATGCTTGCTATCAAGTAGGTCAAGTCTCCAGCCTTTTTCCAGCGATGTATCCTTATTGCTTTGCACATTATTACAGATTTTAGAACCAGCCTGTTATGCCTCTTCTTTTTCTTTTTTTAAATTTGTTTTTATTTTTGAGAGAGCTAGAGAGAGAGTTGGCATGCCAGGGCCTCAGCCACTGCAATTGAATTGCAGACACTTGACCCACTTAGTGGCATGTGTGGCCTTGCGCTTGTCTTGCCTTTGTGCATCTATCTTATTTATGTGCGATCTGGAGAGGTGAACATGGGTCCTTAGCTTCACAGGCCAGCGCCTTAACTGCTAAGCCAGCTCTCCAGCCCAGTCCTCTTTGTTCCCCAGCATGAACATACAGTTTGTTAGAAGAGCATTTAATATAGATTGATTTGGGCCAAATTAGCTTCTTTACAATATTGATTGAATCTTGTAGTTTATTAGTGTGGTATATCTTATCATTTATTTACATCTTTTTTTCTTATGAAGAGATTTTATAATTCTTCCATTAAAAAATCTTATAACTTGTTTTATTCCTAAGTACTTTTTATTTTTAGATAGTATTGTGAGTAGCATTTTAATTTATTGTTGGCATATTGATTTTAAATATTTTTAACATTTAGAAACCATGATGACTGTTATTATTATGACATGTTACTTTGCATATTCTGGATGTTAGTATTTTACAAGTTGTATGTTTATGAATCTTTTCTCCTGCTTAATGGATATCTTTTTGCTCTGATAGTACTCAAAAGTTTAAATTTAAAAAAAAAATTTTTTTAATTTTTTTTGTTTATTTTTATTTATATATTTGAGAGCAACAGGCAGAGAGAGAAAGAGGCAGAGAGAGAGAGAGGAGAGTGGGTGCTCTAGGGCTTCTAGCCACTGCAAACGAACTCCAGACGTGTGTGCCCCCTCATGCATCTGGCTAACGTGGGTCCTGGAGAGTCGAGCCTTGAGCCAGGGTCGTTAGGCTTCACAGGCAAGCGCTTAACCGCTAAGCCATCTCTCCAGCCCAAAAGTTTTTAATTTTTATGAAGTCCAGTTTACTTGACCTTCTGCTTTCTATGTTTTGTTGCCATATCCAAGAAGTCATTGCCAAGTCCAACATCATGAACCATTTCCCATATTTTCTTCTAAGAATCTTTCACCTATTTAGAGGTGTTTGTTTATTGGAGACAGGGTCTCCTTCCATATCCTAGCTTCCTTTGAACTTGCTGTCTTTGTCTCACACATTTTGGGATTGGAGGCATGTGCTGCTCGTCTGGTAGCAATTTTGTTGGCAGCTCTAGAATAATAAACATTAATTAAGTGGGGAAGATAAGTCCAGTCTGCTATTTACTTTTATCCAAAAGTAGAAGTTTCTTGGAAAAGTAGGCAGTAAACAAGTATCAATATCAGGCACTGTTGGAACTATGTGAAGAGGTCTGAGAGCGGAAGGCCGACGAAAAAGATTATAACCTGCAATAAGATGATGAGAGAAGGACAGACAGTAAGAAGTGCAGTGTTCTGATTATCTTTACTGACTTGCTCACGGTGTGTAGCTCTGGCAAGGTAGGTTGTGAGAGCTGATTTGAGATATGAGTTGGAGCAGCTGAAAGGCTGAGGTTGGAATCTTCTGAAGAATTCCTCAGATGGATGTATGGTATTAATGCTGATTGTCAGCTGGGATTTCTTTGTGGCCGTGACTGACTGTCCACACATGGACTTTCCAAATTTGACTTCTTCATAGCATTATCAGGGCGGGCATCTGAGAATGAGTCAGGAGTTGGGTCTCCGTATCTAGTACAGCCTTGGAAGTCCTGTTGTATAACACAGGTAGTCATTAAGGCCTACCTATAGGGAAAGGGACTAAAAGGCCCCCTCTCTTTTTTGAGAAGGGGAGGAAAAGAATGTATGGGTCAGGATCTTTAGCATGCTGTGAATGAGTTCCAGATACCTGCACCCCCTTGTGGTGCTTGTGTGACATTGCACACTTGTGTCACTATGCATCTGGCTATGTGGGACCTGGAGATTTGAACATGAGTTCTTAGGCTTCTCAGGCAAGTACCTTAACCGCTAAGCCATCTCTCCAGCCCAAGACTCTTGTTTTTGCTGGGAGTCCTGTTAAAGAAATTGTGTACATGTTTTCAAGCCATCCCAATGATATTTTAGACAAGGACCAGAGGCTCTTCAGGGGAAAAGCAATCTAGGTACCATGTACAGAAGTGCTAGAGTTCTGAGGATGACGGGTTCCTGACAGTGTAGATTTGTTAATGACTTAGTTACCTCCTGAAGTGTCCTTAGTGTCACCTCCTGAAGACAAGGGCTATGATCACTGTTAGGCTCTAAACACCTCAAACAGTTTGAACATCTGGTTACAATTCAGTATGTGTTTTGAAAGATAAGCTGAATACCCTGGATCAACAATCCAAACAGTGCGCTACATGATCTTTGATTGAGAAGTTCTTCCTATACAAAACTATCTTAGAGAAAATGTTGTACAAGAGGCAATGCTCCAGTAAAAATTTGAAGATGTTTAAGTGTGCATTTAGCAGATTAGTTAAATAAATTATGGCCTTCTTTTATGGAAATAGCAGTTCTTAGGATAAATGTTCTCATAGGAAGGTGAGTATTGAGGCACAAAACATAATTTAAATAATGCTATATGGAATGAAACTGTTGGTAAGAAATCAATAATCTCCCTGTATAATAAGTATACATAGAATGGAATAAGCTCTGGTAGATATATATTAGATTGTTAATCATTCTGTAGAAGTTATTTTACAGTTGCATTTTGAAAAATCATTACTACTCTTAAAGTTATATTTCTAGTCTAAAATCAAAGTAATTTTTTAAGTTCTCATAACTAAGGACAGAAGCTAAAGCATATGACATTGAGTCAAAGTTTCTAAAGAAACTCTCTCTTAATCATGAATTGTTTATGCCTATTTCTCCATTTTTTAATTGGTAAAACTCTTGGCTTACATATAAGAGGTTGATATCAAAGCTCCTCTCTGTTAAAGTGTGCCTGTTGTCTCTATTAATATTATTGTTTGGTACTATACCATATGTTTCTAGTTAGCTATATAAGAGTGAATAAGTAAGGCCTAACATTAAAATTACAAATATAATAAAAATAAATTTGTACATAGTATTCTAATACTTTAATATGCATTTTTCCCACAGCAATGTCTTTAGGTGAATTTCTCTCATTTCACTGTATTTCCCCTTTATGTACAGAAATAATTGACTTTGTTTTGTTTTTATATGCCATAGGATCTGTTTTGGCGATGCAGACAAAATATCTTTGATGAAATGAAGAAGAAGTTTTTACAGGTAGTCTGCTGATGTAGTCGCCTCAGAGTGAGGGCATCCGAGCACGTGGTAGCATGCAGCAGTGTTCTTTAGTAATCCAGCATGCCCTCAGCTTTATGCTTGTTTGGCTGTGTTATTTATCCAGTTTTAATAATTCAAAAGTCAACTGAAATGAATTTTATGTTTTGATAGTCCCTTGTTTATGACAAGTGAATGGGGGAAGGGGTCTGACACAAAAACAATAGGACTGTTTATTTTATGTTTAGGTATAACATTTGCCTGCTCTTTTTGCAGGTGTATTTATTTTCTGCAATATTAATAGTGCAAGGGGTTAAATAACAATTTACAAAGCTACTACCAGAAATCTTATTGAATTAAATATAACTGTTACCTTTCAGACAGCCTATGGGCATTACTAAGCCTAAATGTCCTTGTATGTTCCATTCTGGTGTTAACTTACATTTTATTGTCTTTGAGTCCCTTTAGCTCTAAATCTTTCCTTCTGAGTTTGTTTTACTCATGTCTTCCATGTTCCCTCAAGTGTCACAAGAGACCACATAGAACAAGATCGTATATAAATATAAGATCAGAGTAGACTGGGGTTTGGGTTGGGAGGCCATGGTAAAAGGATCTTAAAAATAATTGTTTTCTCTCTCATGAAAGTTAACATCATCACTAGCAACCCAGGAATTATCACATTATCAAAATTAAAATTTATAGTTTGAATGAGGTTGATAAAGTTCATAAATTTCAGTCAGCAAAGCTATTTATACTATAACTTCTCTTTTATAACCTATAGAAAAGTATGAATAGCCACAGTAATGATTTGATTTTTTAGCTCAACAACTTTTTTACCATGTAAAAAATGGACCTGTGCATGTATGTATGTATGTATATGTATGTATGTAACCTTGCAGCCATATTATTCTTCTAATATAATTGAAAAGTAAAAAAAAGATCTTTAGAGAAAAGATGCTGACTGTTGAATGTGGAAGTAATGTTTTATTGATTCTTTATATTTTTACTCCCAGAATAATCTTAACATTAAGAATTTTGAATTTTGTTTAATAGTAACATTTTCTACATACAAATGACATTTTAAAATATATCATCAGTTAGGCACTTGAGTTTGTAGATTAAAAAAAATACTTTATTTATTTGCAAGCAGAGAGAGAAAAAGAGAAGGAGTAGGAGGGAGGGAGTGAAAGGGCATACCAGGGCCCCCAAATGCTATGAACAAACTCCAGACGCATGTACCACTTTGTGATACTGGCTTTAAGTGGATACTGGGGAATTGAACCTAGGTCAAGCTTAGCAGGCAAGTGCCTAAACTGTTGAGGCATCTCTCCAGCCCCAAGTTCATGGTTTTAAAAAGAAACATCTAGGAATTACTGTGTTTGCTTACTTGCTTGCTTTTCTGGTGGGGCACTATGCATTGAACCTAGCTAGTGCCTTGCACCTGGTAGGCCAAGCACACTCTACCACTGAGCTATATTTTAGTCCCTTCCGCATTTTTTATTTTGAAAGTGTTTTACAAAATTGGTTTCTCGGGCTTTGAACTTGCCATGCTCCTGCTTTAGCCTCTGAAGTAGCTTGGAGTACTGGCTTATGCCACCACACTCAGCTTGGGAACTGTTGCAGTCTGGTTTGCATTGCTGGTAGAAATCACCCAACCATGAGCAGCTTCTGGGAAAAAGAGATTTATTTTGGCTTACAGGCTCGAGGGGAAGCTCCATGATGGCAGGGGAAAACGATGGCATGAGCAGAAGGTGGACATCACCCCTGGCCAACATAAGATGGACCACAGCAACAGGAGGGTGTGCCAAACACTGGCAAGGGGAAACTGGCTATAAAGCCCATAAGCCCGCCCCCAACAATACACTCCCTCCAGGAGGCATTAATTCCCAAATATCCATCAGCTGGGAACCTAGCATTCAGAACACTTAAGTTTATGGGGGACACCTGAATCAAACCACCACAGGAACTAATTAAAAAACAAAACAAAAGAGTGTTAATAGCAGACAACTAAAAATTGAACTTGTAGGACTGTCAGGAAAAGGAGAGGAGATGATTGAAATGGCAGTTTGCCTTCAGCAGGCTCAATATTTCTCAGAATTATCTAGATGATCCTAGCAGCAGGACTGTTTTTGGAAGAAAACATTTTCTCTGATTTTTATCCTAGTATGTTGACTTTTTTGTAACAAGATTTTATTTTATTCACTTTTTAAGGATTCTTTTCCAACCGGGCTAGGAATCAGCTTTGCTCGTGCAGTGAGCTTAGCTGCAAACGGAACTTTCTTAGCATAGACAGTGCTTAATGTCACTGGTGTTGGTAATGTTACTGTGAGTTGGAATTTTATAGGATTGATGCTTTTCTCATAGAAAACTTTGTGCCCTTTTAGTAGCATGTCTTCCTAAATGGCATATGGTACCATTTTCTCTTACCTTGAGCTCATGGAACTCTAAATCATGATATATCTTCACCCATATTTCCTGTCCTCCCCCACCCCACTACCAATACTTTTATCATCACATCTTTCCAGACTAGAAGTTGCATGTGTCTATAACTTTATTTTTCTGTGTTTTTTTGTAATCTACTGCAATCTAACAATCTATGATAACATTTTGTGGTGTAAAACAGTTTGCTTATTAACTCACAGTTCTGTGGGATGGGATCTGCAGGAGGGTCAGCTATTCAGTTCTGTTCCTTGAGGCATCAAGACTTGGTTTCATTCAGCTGGTGGCTTGCTTTGGGTGGAATGTCTGAGAAAGCCTTTCTCAAGTAACAGACACCCTCTCAGGGCTTCCACTTAGTTGCTACTTGGACTTCCTCAGAGCATGTTGAGCCCCAGGGTCATGGGCCTCCTTACATGCTAGCTGGTTTATGGAAGGGAAGGTTCCAAGAGATATAAAAGTTGAGGCTGCTGGTTTCTTAAGGCCCTATCTTAGAGTAACACCCTATCACTTCACATACTATAGGTCCTACATGTTCACAAGCCCAACCCAGATTCATGAAAAATGGGGGGAAAAGAATAATAAAGATTTTTTAATATTGTATAATTCACCTAAAGATGATACTAGCTTTTTCTTTGAGTATAAGTGACATTGATCTGGGGTAGAGCCTTAAGATAGTTGCTACCCTATTCAGGTTGTTACTTTTAAGTGTTTTGGAAAACTGCTTATTTAATTTTGTATTTATTTAAATTTGTATTGTAGACGGGCTTTTGTCTTGTAATGTTACTATAAAATTATTTATATATTTTTTTCTTTGTGATACCTTAAAATGGAAACTTTTTAAAATTATCATTTCCCAGATTGAAGATGAAGAAGGGACAATTTTCATGGTGGTTTAGTGATTCCTAAAATTAGGTGCAGTGTGAAGCTAGTAGCCTCATGTTAGATTAAAGTGCAGGTGCAGAGAAGAATGGGCCAGAAACTTGGGTAAAATATAATGGTGTACAAGGGGCAATCCTAGACCTTTAAGGAAGAGCATTTTATTTAAATTATGCTAGATTTCTACTCTAATGAAAAAGATGCTTGGCTCAGAATTCAGTATATAGAAACTTTTAGAAAATAGGCAGTACAGTGCATCACAGAATCATTTTTAAAAGTGTAATGGCTGGGGTTCTGGCTCAGGAGAAAGTGCTTGTGTAGCATGCCCAAGGCCCTGGGTTCAGTCCTCAACAATAAAAAGATATTAATCCATGTGTTAAACAGTTCTGTTTAACTCATAACATGGTGAGCTAGAGCTTGACAGGAAAGGATCCATGGTGTATTTATAAAGAAAGAAATACAAAATAACATGCATGTTTTAATTCAGTGTTAGTATGTAAGAAGCGTGTGTGAGAGAGAGCAAGAGAGGGAGACATGGAAGACTACAATAAAATATTAAAAGCTGTCTCTTGAGGTACAGGATTTTAGGTGATTTCTATGTGTGGTGGTTTGAATGTGAATGTATGTGGGTGTGTCCCCCACCCGTCCCCACCATAGCCTCAGAGATTTTTTGATTAAGGTTAGGGTTCCTACTTAAGTTTCCAGCAGGGGGATGGGATCTTACAGTCCTGCCTAAAGGTATGTTCAAAGTGAGTCTGAGCTCTGGCTGTTGGTGGTGTCTCTCTGCTGTGGGTGTATGGAAGTGAGCCGGCTTCTGCCATGAGGAAGCTTCCCCTGAAATCTCTAAGCCTGAAATGAACCCTTTTCTCCATAAGCTGCTTCTGGTCGGGTGTGTGCCCCAGCCATGAGAAAGTTAATACCATGTCTTTCTTTTTATGGGCTTACTATGTTTTTAAAATAATGGTTTGATTTGTGAACTCTGTTAGGATGGAAATACGGTTTTTAACAGATTGAGGAAAATTATTTGCAACCCTTATATGTGGGTTATTTCAAGTTTATCTTGTCTTACTATCTTGCTATAGAATTTATTAAGACCTCTCAAATCTTATTAGAAATGTGATCAACCAGTTGTACTGTGCGTGAGGTAGCCCTAGGAAATGGGACTTTTTCCTTTGTATTTTCCTATGACTCTTTAATCATTTTAAAATAAAAATTCTAGTGAAAAAAACATTTTTATATACCAGAAAGAGTTACTGCTGTGTCAGTGTTTCATGTTTGCTATAACACAGTTGGTCTTCATATCAGTTCTGTTGGGGATAAAGTCCCTATCCGTTTAGGTAGGAGGAGAAGAGTCGGGAGTGTTTGTACATGCATATTTAGGAGAGAGGCAGGACTAGTGCTGTCTAGCCGGGCCGCATCACCACTGGTATGCGTATCACTACAGAGCACTTTTGCTTCCCAGATTTGTAGGGGAAGTCAGTTTCTTGGACCAGCAATTCCAGCTCATCTGAAGCTTTGAATCCTGGCACTATGGTGTTTAATTATCAAGAGCACTACATAGTTGGGACCTGGCTACCTCTCAGGTGCTCTGTTGGAACTGTAAAATCAGGTCTTTGTTGGGCCTGCTCATCTCTAATCCCAGTGCTTGAGAGACTAGAAAGCTGCACAGCCCAAGGCTAACCTGGGGCTATAATAGCAAGACCTGATCCCCCCCCAAAAAAAATCCTTAGTCATTGAAATTATTTGAGTTAACTCTTTACTGTAGACCAGAGTTGTTACCTATTTTCAGGTCCAGTTTGTATTTCTAGCTTACAATTCAAATGTGCAATATAAACTATTATATGTTAAGATATGTGTGTGTATATATATATATATATATATGTATTTAGCATATAGTTAAAGGCATTTTGCCCCTTTTTAGAAGTACATTTTTGAAATATCTTGCCATCTTTTTTACTTCCAGGTGGGTTATTGTTAGTAATTAAATAGTTTGATTTGTCTGAAATGTACTGTTAGGCACTCTTTTTTTAAATATTCTAGTTTATAGCAATGTATTTCTGATCCAAAATAATTGTATTAGCCTGATCTTACATGGCTACTTGTAAGCCCCAAATTGTATATTATAGAAAAATATTAAAATTGTTTTACTTCTCCAAACAAAATTCTTATGGCTATTGTGTTTGTAGTACTGTGTTTTCAGTCAATGATGATTCTTATGTTAGCAACAAAAGGTTGGTGTTGATTTTGTTAGAGAAAAAGAAGGAAATTTGAGGGGCTCAAGCTCTAGCTAAGAGGTAGCGTGCTTGGCATGAAACCCAACGTTCACTCTGTAGTACCACCAAGAGAATGAGGGAACTCAGTTGGGGAAGGGAGAGACAGAAGAAGAAAGGGAGAAAAATGGGAGAGGAAGAGAGAGATGCACAAGAGCAGAGCAGAGCAGAGCAAATTCTTGTATACAGCACCCATGTGCAGATGGTCAGAGGACCTGCATATACTTGACTGCTGTACCTCACTTTCACCAAAGCTGAGATTTATCACCAGATTTGTATACTAGAAATACTGTACAGGATTGAAGGAATACAAAATGGGAAGAAGTTAAACTTGGGAATCTGTTACCAAATTTTAGTGTGTAAAGTATATTGATTGTCGCAGGTGGGAGTAGGGAAAGGAGCAAGGGACATCTAGAAGATAGAATTGCCAGGGTTTGGTGCTAGTGTCAGGGAAAGAGGAGGGATGAGGCAGGAAGGTACTCGGCTTGCCTCTTGGTTTCCTCAGCTAGGTAGAGGCGGTGCCACTTGTTGAGGTGGCCGTTACATGAGAAGGAAGGGAAGAAATTCTAATAGTCTGATGTAACCACTGCCACAGTAGAATGCAGAGAAGCAAAGCAATGTTTTACAAGAGCTTACAGGAGGGCTTAGCTTCTTTGAGGAAAAACTTCTTCTAAACGATGTTATCTGAACAGATGGTTACTGACAAACAAGAAAGGAGCATGTGTAGCCAGTTTCCAGATTGATAGTTGACAAGACATGGTCATGACACATTTTTTGCGGGGGGGATCATGACACATTTTTAAGCTTTGCAATTTTTAATATGGTCTTCATGGCTTGTGTGCTACTGCTCTATAACCTCATGAGGTGAAAGCAGATAGCCACAGAATGCCAGTTGATTCTAGAGTATGACCGTGTTTCCTAATCAAGCATAGTGCCTGCATGTTTGCATAGTCCAGTGGGAAGTGCTCCATGCATAATAAAACAGAGAGAAAATAATATTGTTTGGATTCTTTCACATTTGCTTCTGTAGTTTTATGCTGACTGTAGTTGGGTTTTCCTTTAAAGATAAGTAGTATTGAAAATAATGTGTTTTTTTTTTTTAATTTCAGATAGAAAATGCTGCTGAAGAACCTAGAGTCTTATGTATAATACAAGATACTACTAACTCGAAGACAGTGAATGAACGGATCACTTTAAATTTACCAGCATCTACTCCCGTCAGAAAGCTCTTTGAAGATGTGGCCAACAAAGTAGGCTACATAAATGGAACTTTTGACTTGGCATGGGGAAATGGAGTCAATACTGCTGAGATGGTAAAACCCTGCTAATAATGCCATTGTTTGTCACTATGATTATATTAAAGCCAGGACACTGCAATAACACTAGACAGAGTACACTGTTTGCAGTAGTGCCTGTGTCCAACACTGTAACAGGCAGTGCCTCTTATAGCTCTATCCCGAAGTCCACTGCTGCAGTGGAGCCTGTGTCAGCACAGTAACAGAACCCTCTCTCTTTGTCCTCTGCACTCTGTAGTTCACACTTGTCCTCAAGTTTGTGTCATATCAGGCATCAGGTTTTTACTCATGAAAGGTGGCTCATATTAGATCAGCTAAAGGAAAGTTTCAGTATTTACTGACTGATATTCATTTTGTTTCTTTTGATAAAAATCATGTATAAAATTGCATGTGCTTTATGAAAATTTCTAAAATGGAAGGAAAGGTATATAGAGAAAAAGAGTTGGAAGAATCATTCCCAGGTGAGCTTTCTTGTTATGTGTTAACAGGTACAGCTTCTGACCTTAACTCTCAGGCTCACTTGTTATTTGCTTATTCTTATCGTGTCTACCTTGTTTCTTTCATCGTGTAGCATTTCCTTAAGTGTTTGCTGTTCTACTCATCTTGATATTCAAGAATCTTTGTTAACTTTTCTGGATGCTAATTCAGTTTCTAATTTATTTACTTGTAGTTTTCATGAGGAAGGAGTGAGGCCCGCTGGTATCTGTGCCTTTTTTCCCTTTTATTTTTATGTTTTTGAGATAGGGCTTTATGTATCCCAGTCTGGCTTTGCTTCTAATTAAATATGTAGTTGAGAATGACTTTGAACTTCTGATCTTCTTACCTCCACCTCCTCAGTGCTATGATTATAGGCCTACAATACCATGTCCCATTTTTGTAGTACTGGGGATTGAACACAGCGTGTCTGCATGCTATTCAAGCCCTCTACAAACTGAGCTTGCTTCTGACTGTAGGGTTGTGGGGTACCTGGCTTGAGAGCACTGCTCTGCCTCCCTGGCCAGTGTTCATGCTTTACTGCAGCCAGGAATTAGTACTGTTATCTGCTGCTTAGCCCGAGGAAGAAGAAAGAGATCAAAGTGACCAACAACCTGACCAGAATGTCTTTTCCCACCTGTTCTCTAGTGGTTCCTTTTCCTCTGCTTTATGACCTCGCTCTAGAGTTTCCTGCACTTCGAGAATTCTTAATATTTTATTTATTTGCTTATTTGATGAGGGGAACAGAGGTAAAGAGAGAGAGAGAGGGAGGGAGGGAGAGAATGTGCACACCAGGGCTTCCTAGTCACTGCAAACAAACTGTAAATACTACCTTGTGCATCTGGCTTTACCATGGGTACTGGGGAATCAAACTTGGGTCCTTTGCCTTTGCTGGCAAGTACCTTAACCATTAAGCCATCTATCTCTAGTCCTGTAGGCACTTTGGACTGTGATTTCCTTTAGGCTTTTTTTCCCCCTCCTAAATCACATCTGCTCTTTTTTAAATTTCTCAGAATTTCTAGTTTACTGATGGCATTCTTTGTTTTCTTGTCAGATTTTTCTTAAACTATTTTTTTTACATTTCGTGGAGAGGGTTATTTAGTGAACATGTGCTTAGAACACCATTTCATCCAATCCTGTTTTAATTTTTACAATGAAAATAAATAAATACAACTCCTGAAATTGTATGTGTATTCTTATGATATTTAGAGGGTGTGTTAGTTCCTTACTTGTTGCTGGGACAAAAACCCTGACCAGAAGTAGTTTAAGGAAAGAGGGGTTTATTTCATCTTACAGCTCCAGTTTACCATCCCTCATGGTGGGAGAAGGTACAGTGGTAGGAATTGAGGCAGCTTGTCACATTCAGTCCACTGTAAGAAAGCCAAGAGGGAAGATGAACGCTGTGCTCTGCCGCTTTACTCTTACCTAGTCCAGTCCTCACCTCCCCACCAGTGGTTATGGTAGCTGTTCCCATGGAAAACCTAATCAAGAGAACCCTTACAGGTGTGTTTAGAGACACCTAATCTAGATAGTCCCTCATAGGCATGCCCAGAGGCTGGGTTCTGGATGATTCTAAATCCTATCAAGTTAACATTCAGTATGAACCATCACAGGTTTACAGTTGTAATTTACTCCACAGAAAACTTAAAACCATTTGCTGTCGTCTGATTTGCCTTTGAATTCTGTTCCTTTTTTCCTTGTTTTGTTTTTTTGAGGTGGGGGTCTCCTTTTGCCTAGGCTGACCTGGAATCCATATGTAATTTCAGGCTGGCCTTGAGCTCACAGCAATTGAGCCTCCTACCTCTGTCTCCTGAGGCTGGGACTAAAGACATGTGCCACTATTCCTGCTTTCTGAGCCTTAAAAAAAAAAAAAAAAAAAAAAAACCTAATTTTTTAAGTAGATAGCTTTTCCTTCTGAAGTTAACCAATAAAATAAGAAGTCCAACAAAATACAGGATAACTACATTTAATCCAAAACTTTGAATACTCCTAGTACATCGCCATGTAACTGTTAGCATTGCCTTTTCTTTTTCACTGTATTGTTTTTTTTTTTTTTCGAGGAAGGGCCTCACTCTAGCTCAGGCTGACCTGGAATTCACTATGAAGTCTCAGAGAGGCCTCAAACTCACGGAGATCCTCCTACCTCTGCCTCCCAAGTGCTGGGATTAAAGTCGTGTGCCACCATGCCCGGCTTCTTCTTCACTTTAAAGGACAGTTCTAGTCTGCTGTGTCTTTCCATGCTATTGACACAGATCTCACCTCAAAGGGGATTAGATATAGTTTATTCTGGAGCCAAATATGAGTGACTGTGACCTGGGAACACAGATTTAGGTTACCTCAAATTCAGGGTTCCAACTTGTTAACAATTTAATGACGGTCTTATAGTTACAGAACAAAAGAAAGTCATAAATCAAGTCACTTTTCAAATATATTGGCTGACGATCATATAGGCAGGATAACAGCCAAGTGGGGGAAATCACCACTAGAGGAATCAGGTGTTATCTGATGACATTGTTAGCTGTTGGATTGTTGGAAGCTGATGGTCTGCCATTACATTCACAAAAGGTGCACCTGATCTGATGGTCACATGGATGTTAAGTCAGTTACAGAGGTGGGCAGTAGTGGCTATTGAGGGCCGCTAATGGTAGCTCAAGATAATTTGGCTCTGACCTTGCAACATTTCATCTCTGTGGTCAGAAGAACTTCATCAGTCCATTCAGGATTGCTGGAAGTAGGTGGAGCAAATGCAGCACTTTTCTGGGAACCTTAGTTCATGCGCCATGCTATCTTTTATATTAAAGAAGCCCTACCTGGTGCTCATGTCAATTCAAAAAATATATTTTTTATTTTTATTTATTTATTAGATTAAGAGGCAGAGAGAGAATGGGCGCGCCAGGACCTCCAGCCACTGCAGACAAACTCCAGATGTGTATGCTACCATGTGCATCTGGCTTATGTGGATACTGGCGATCAAACCTGGGTCCTTAGGCTTCACAGACAAGTGCCTTAACTGCTAAGCCATCTCTCCAGCCCATTTATGCCACTTTAAAAGCAGTCTTTCCTTATCACGTTCTGTCATGTTCCTTGTCATAGTTTCCTTTGACCATTTTTGTTTTTCCCTTCAGTTGCATGTAAGTATTTTGATGGCAGGAACCTCATAGTATTTTCTTTTAAAGAATTATTAATATTTGGGCTGGAGAGATGGGTTAGTAGTTAAGCGCTTGCTGTGAAGCCTAAGGACCTGGTTTAATGCTCAGTTCCCCAGGATCCATTTAAGCCAGATGCACAAGGGGGCACACGCATCTGGAGTTCGTTTGCAGTGGCTGGAGGCCCTGGCACACCCATTCTCTCTCACGCACGCTCTTAAATAAATATATATATAAATAAATACAATTATTAATATTTATTTATTATGGTTTTAGAGGTTGAATCTAGGGCCTTGTACATGCTAGGCAAGTGCTGTACCATTGAGTGTAGCACCACAGTATATGTTTTGTATCCTTTTAGGCATTTTCCTATACTAGTATCAAATAGCTTTATGTCAGAAGTACCCATGTCTCTGTTCAGCTGTAACAATGCTCCATTTCTCTATTTGTTTGTCTACTTTATATTATTGTATGTGTGCTTTCCTTCACCTGCACTGTACTAAGCTGTGTGACTTCTCTCAAAACCAGGCCCATTTAGACACTCATCCCCCACATGCAAGGGCACATTTACTGAGTAAAATCCTCTTTTATTCCATTTCTGTCATCTGACCTTTGATAACCTCCTACTAGAGAATTTAAAAAGCCAGAAATACCTTTCCTTCTCCCATGTGGCTCCTTATAGCCTTAAGTTTAGTACATCTTGTTTTCTCATGGACTTAAGCCAAAGTTAAGAGATAGGTCATTTATTTTATTTACCGAAAAACATATTTTGCCCTTACTATGTTCCAGGTATTATTGCTGACTATAAGTACAACCTCACTTAATCCTTACCAGTACTTTATGAAGTAGGTAGTATTACAGACTCATAATATAGGTGAGGAAATTGAGTCATAGCAAAGTGAAATAACTTAAGCAAAGTCACATAGATAGTAGCAGAATCTTATGGTTAAATTTTTGTCCCAATTATCTATACTTTTATAATGTTAATTTTCTTTATAAAAATTGTAGTAGAAAGTGTCACAAATTGTTGGGATGAATATCCAAACCAGGTGTAGTTTTATTTCAAGTTTATTGATCCAGGGGAGGTTCCATAGGTAGCAGAAGAAGCTGCTTGCTTGCTTGCATGTGTGTGTGCGTGTTTGTGTACGTACGTACGTACGTACGTACGTACGTACATACATACATACATACATACATACATACATACATACAGCGAGAAACAACCAAACAGCCAGCAAAACCCAAAAGCAGCAGCAGGGAGCTGCAGCAAGCAGGACCCCAAGCTCACTCCTCTCTGCTGCACACCTTGTAGCTGAAATCCAGTTCTGCCTCCAAACACACCTTTGGGCTGGACCCCAGGATACACCCCAGTGAAGCTTGCTCCAGCCTGCCTGCTGGAGATCCAAGTTACAAGCTTTGATAAAATATGAGTCTATGGGGGACATGCATTCAATCTACCATTTTCTGCCTCTGACTCCCAATAAACTTACGATCATCTCACCTTGTAAATTGTATTCAGTCCAGCTTCAAAGAGCCTCATAGTCTACTAACTTTAAGATTGTTCCAAAGTCCCAAGTTCCATCTGAGACTGAAGACCATCTCTTAAGTATAAGTCTTATAAAATCAAAACAAGTTACTTACTTCTAACATTCAATGGCACAGAGTAAATATTTCCACTGCTGTAAGGCATAATAAGAAGAGATTGGACCAATGCAAAATCAGTGACCATTAGGATAGTAGCTGCAGTTCAAGTTCAACATCCATAACTAGTGATGGCAGTCTCTGGATTTTCCATTTCACATCTTTCCAGCTGGTCAGATTAGGCTCGGAAACTTCCATCCTGAACCAACAGTGCTCCATGGTAGCCCTTGCATTGTATTGGTATATCCAAAACATCTTTGGGTCTCCATGGCAAACCACCATCCATCTTAAAATGGCCTCCCTGACCTCCCTACCAAGGACATCACCCCCTTCCACTTGCCACTACTCAGCAGCAGCTTCTGGAACCATGTACACTTCCATGCATTTTTCATGCTTTCTAAAGCAAAACCAATTGTGTAAAGACACAACCATATTGTTAATTCAGGGAGGAAATAAATCTTGACCTTGAAGTGCAGGTTCCTTCCTTAAGTCATCTCACAAAAGTTTGCATTTCTACCATTTAGTCTTTTCTGGTAGGAATCACCTCAGGCATCTTTTCCATTGTTTGAATGTAATGGTGGTGAACTGATTAACAATAGCAGCTTCAGTAATCTAAAACATGTCTATGTGCCTGTAATTTTAAACTTACTTGAATTTTTCTAACTTTAAATCTTATGTTTCTTAGTTCTGTACCTTCTTCCAATCACATGAGTCCATTGCCTTCAAGTTCAACCTTGTTCACACTCTCAGGTCAGGGCAGGAGAACGTATTCACCCCGGCTTTATGCCACTAGCCCAGTTCTACTGAAGTTCTCCTGTGTCTTTTCTTCCCCTTTGAAAGTTCACAAACCAACACAGTTTTCTCTGCACTTAGCATTCTTAAACTCTTACCAAAATAGTCCATAAAACTCGGCTTACTACTCTGTATGGCTTCTGCAGTCCAATGTACCATGTCCATACATATTTCTCTTTCAGCATACAAGTTTGAAAAGACCAGAGTCTACATGGTCATATTGTTGCAGTCCTTGCAAGAGAATTACAGACCACCATTTTTCTCAAGCCAATTAAGTGTCCTTTCTACTAAGCCAGCAACTGAGAGGAGTTCATGCCTGGACGACCTCTCAGTGAAGAAGGTCAGGGGTACCGCATTTTTAAAGGCAAAAGACCATAAAAATCACAGTGACATTGGTGCCACATGTAGGTCAGGGTATTCTTGGAATTGTATGTGTTTTGCTCATATATCCTGGAGCTGTCTTGAGTTTATACATCTAGGTCATGCTAGGGGTCATGGGAAGTCCTGAGAATGCAGACATGACCATCCAGGGATGGGGATGTTAGCAGCTGAAAGGTGCCTGAGCAGGCATGCATGCATGCAGCCAGGGCCTAATTAAAACAGAATGGCGTTCATTATCTTAGCTGTCACATTCCGGGACAGGATGGCATTGTCTTAGCTATTTCAAATATTCACCACGCAGTAACACCCCAACTCTCTGTTACCAAATTTTTGTTGTACAAGCTTCACGTTGCTGGGATGAACATCCAAACCAGGTACAGTTCTGAGGAGATTTGTTTCAAGCTTATCGATACAAGGGACTTTCCATAGGTGGTAAAAGAGGCTGCTTCCATACATACAAGCAGAGAGTGACCACCAAACAGCCAGCACAGCCCAAAGCAGCAGCAGGGAGCTGCAGCAAGCAGGACCCCCAAGCTCACTCCTTTCTGCTGCACACCTTGTAGCTGAAAGCCAGTACTGCCTCCACACACCTTTGGGCTGAACCTCAGGATCCATCCCAGTGAAGCCTTCTTCAGCCCATCTGCTGGAGATCCAAGTCACAAACTTTAATAAAACACCTCAGTCTATGGGGGTCATGCATTCAATCTACCACATGGACCGAAGGTCATTTCCTTAAAATGAGTTATAAGGGAGATGTGACCCATGCTTGTTAGTAGAACAGCACCGGAGAATAGGATGTTTTCCCCACTCACTCACTTGTGTCAGTGACTGTGATTCTGGCTCACGTGCAGCTCTCCATCTCTCATCCACCAGCTTGAGTGAGCCTGTCAGAATGGCAGCCGTCACTAAGAGTTAGCTGCGAACTGTTAAACCTTGGATGTTCATTTCTGATCCCCTGTGAACTTGAAATGGACGTCAGGTACTGAGCAGCTTCCTCGTGAAGGGTCTGTGATGGTTGTGCTGTGTTAGTGTAGCTGTGCCATGTAATTAGCTTTGAAACAGAACTTGAGGGTCTCCTGCTAACACCAGTATGCCAACACACCAGTAAGTTTAGGTACCCTGGATTCTGATGAGCATGAGCCTCTAGAGCACCCACTGTGCACACACACACACTGTTAGAGATGCGGTTGTGAGTCTCTAGGGAGCCCACAGTGCACACACACATTGTTTTACATGCAGTTAGGTGTGAGTCTCTAGGGTGCCCACAGCGTACACACTCAATGTTTTACATGTACTTAGGTGTGAGTCTCTAGGGTGATCACAGCGCACACACTCATTGTTTTAGGTGTACTTAGGTGTGAGTCTCTAGGGTGATCACAGTGCACATACTCATTGTTTTAGGTGTACTTAGGTGTGAGCCTCTAGGGTGCCCACAGCGCACACACTCAATGTTTTACATGTACTTAGGTGTGAGTCTCTAGGGTGATCACAGCGCACACTCATTGTTTTACATGTAGTTAGGTGTGAGTCTCTAGGGTGCCCACAGTGCACACACATTGTTTTAGGTGTACTTAGGTGTGAGCCTCTGGGGTGCCCACAGCGCACACACACAATGTTTTGCGTGTACTTAGGTGTGAGTCTCTAGGGTGATCACAGCGCACACAGTCATTGTTTTACATGTAGTTAGGTGTGAGTCTCTAGGGTGATCACAGCGCACACACTCATTGTTTACATGTACTTAGGTATGAGTCTCTAGGGTGATCACAGCGCACACTCACTGTTTTATGTGTACTTAGGTGTGAGTCTCTAGGGTGCCCACAGCGCACACAATGTTTTACATGTACTTAGGTGTGAGTCTCTAGGGTGATCACAGCACACACTCATTGTTTTACATGTAGTTAGGTGTGAGTCTCTAGGGTGCCCACAGCGCACACTCATTGTTTTAGGTGTACTTAGGTGTGAGCCTCTAGGGTGATCACAGCGCACACACTCATTGTTTACATGTACTTAGGTATGAGTCTCTAGGGTGATCACAGCGCACACTCACTGTTTTATGTGTACTTAGGTGTGAGTCTCTAGGGTGCCCACAGCGCACACAATGTTTTACATGTACTTAGGTGTGAGTCTCTAGGGTGATCACAGCACACACTCATTGTTTTACATGTAGTTAGGTGTGAGTCTCTAGGGTGCCCACAGCGCACACTCATTGTTTTAGGTGTACTTAGGTGTGAGCCTCTAGGGTGCCCACAGCGCACACACTCAATGTTTTACATGTACTTAGGTGTGAGTCTCTAGGGTGATCACAGCGCACACTCACTGTTTTACGTGTACTTAGGTGTGAGTCTCTAGGGTGATCACAGCGCACACACTCGTTTTGCATGTAGTTAGGTGTGAGTCTCTAGGGAGCCCACAGTGCACACACTCATTGTTTTAGGTGTACTTAGGTGTGAGCCTCTAGGGTGCCCACAGCGCACACACTCATTGTTTTAGGTGTACTTAGGTGTGAGTCTCTAGGGTGCCCACAGCGCACACACTCAATGTTTTACATGTACTTAGGTGTGAGTCTCTAGGGTGCCCACAGCGCACACACATTGTTTTAGGCGTACTTAGGTGTGAGTCTCTAGGGTGATCATAGCGCACACACTCGTTTTACATGTAGTTAGGTGTGAGTCTCTAGGGAGCCCACAGTGCACACACTCATTGTTTTACATGTACTTAGGTGTGAGTCTCTAGGGTGCCCACAGCGCACACACTCCTTGTTTTAGGTGTACTTAGGTGTGAGTCTCTAGGGTGCCCACAGCGCACACACTCCTTGTTTTAGGTGTACTTAGGTGTGAGTCTCTAGGGTGCCCACAGCGCACACACTCGCTGTTTTACATGTAGTTAGGTGTGAGTCTCTAGGGACCCCACAGTGTGCGCGCGCACACACTGTTTTACATTTGGCAGGTGTGAATCTCCTGGGAGCCCACAGCATACACACACTGTTTTACATGTGGGCAAGTGTGAGTCTCTAGGGAGCCCACAGTGCACACACACTGTTTTACATGTGGGCAGGTGTCCGCCTCTAGGGTGCCCACATGCACACACACTTGACACTGAGCTTAATCGTCCTACTCCATGAGTAAAGGGATGTTTTAGAAACTAGATGAAAGAAATTTGCCAGGATCATTACTGAAAAAAAGTTGTTTATATTATAAATATACATCTGAATGCATTTATACGTTGTTTTTGTTACCACAATTCATTTTTCTCTAATCTGAGATAATATTTTTATACTCATAGGCTCCACTGGATCATACCAGTGACAAGTCTCTTCTTGATGCTAATTTTGAGCCAGGAAAGAAGAACTTTCTGCATTTGACAGATAAAGATGGTGAACAGCCTCAAATACTATTGGTGAGCTACTTAGAAATGCTTATATTCATAATTTTTATGCATTGTCACTTCTTGGGAATGTAATTTTCTGAAGGAAGGAGAAGAGATATGTGTTATAGTTACAGTACATTCTCCTCAGTTGTGTGTGGAGTTGCTATGTTTACGATGACCTGGACGCGCTCGCCATCTTAGCACTGGGACTAGTGCTCATAGTTTGTCACCACCTTGGGGTTAACACACTCTCCATTCTCAAGACAGCTGCTTCCCAGGGATGGAAGTAGGTCCAAATTAAATTAAAATACCACAGACCTACAGACGACAGATTAGGTGGACTTCCCTTTGGTTAAGCATTCATATGAGAGCTCTAAAACTCCATCAGTTTGGGGAGAGAGAGAGAAAACATATGAACATGGGTGCACCAAAGCCTTTTGCCACTGCATATAAACTCCAGACACAGGCTCCACTTTCTACCTGTGGGTTATATGTGGTATTGGATAATTGAACTTAGACCAGCAGGCTTTACAAGCAGACTTTTAACCATTAGTCATCTCTCCAGCCCCTCCATCAGTTTTTTAAAATTTTATTTTAAGTTAGTCCATTTCCATTCCCACTCCACACAACTTCCAAACTTATTTTGGGATGACTAGTACGTAAATTAGATGCTTCCCTTCTGTTAGTCTTGTGTTTTGCCCTACTTCATATTTACTTTAATAGACTTTCCTGTCCACTCTGGTAGCTTTAGAGATTATCTGTTCCAATAACTCTTAGTTGGACGCATTTTTCAGAGAGTTCTGAGTTTTAAAGGAATATGCCTCTTGAAGGGGGAAAAAACTATTCATTTGAAAATCTTTTTTTGTCTACTAATTAAAAATTATGATGAACTTGTCTGTTACAAATATTGGCTAAGTTGGTCATGGTGGTGCACACCTTGAATCCCAGCACTTGGGAGGCAGAGGTAGGAGGATCACTGTAAGTACCAGGTCAGCCTGGGCTAGCATGAGACACTATCTTGAAAAACCAAACAAACAACAAATATGGGTTAAGAATACATTATAAAGGATGTGCATTTAAAAAATAATACAGGAAGTCTGGCCATACATTGTAAAGGATGTTCATTTAACAATTAATATAGGAAGTCTGGTCATACATTATAAAAGATGTGCATTTAAAAAATAATGAAGGAAGTCTGGTTTGATTTGCTTTACTGTTTTACAGACCAAGGAAACTTAAGACTCAGAGAGTATTATGGACTTTTTATTTTTTATTTTTTTGTATTTCAAGGTAGGGTCTCACTTTAGCCCAGGCTGACCTGAAATTCACTATGTAATCTCAGAGTGGCCTTGAACTCACAGTGGATCCTCCTACCTCTGCCTCCTGAGTGCTGGGATTAAAGGTGTGTATCACCACACCCAGCCTTACAGACTTTTTCAGATGCTTTCTTTCTAGTGAAACTACTCATGAAAAATTGTTCTATTTGATGCCTTTCAACTGGAATTCTTTTGTGAATAATGTAATGTAGAGCAAGAAGCATTCATAAAACACAGTGCATGCAAAAGCAGTACCCGAGTTGTACCTTCTGACCTCCCTTAATCCCATTATTTATTTTTATATCATAATAAGGTCTGGATTAGTCTGAATAACATTGAGATCTGAATTAGCCTTTAATTTAGAGAACTCTGGATTCACAATTTGGGATTTGGGATTTAGATTGCTCAGTAATTCTTCTTTAGTTCTCTTAATTGCTTGTGCTTTTTATGCCTTTTAATCCTTCTCACCATATCACATATAAATAAGAAGTTTCTTTTTTTTTTTGTTTTTTGGTTTTTCAAGGCAGGGTCTTGTTCTAGCCCAGGCTGACCTGGAATTCACTCTGTCGTCTCAGGGTGGCCTTGAACTCTCAGCAGTCGTCCTACCCCTGCCTCCTGAGTGCTGGGATTAAAGGCGTGCACCACCACACCCGGCTAAAAAGCTTCTTATTAGAAGCTCTAACTTGCCTTCTCATTCAGTACTTACTGAGTCTGCTGTACCTGCCAGGCCTAACTGGCTTCGATGATGTAGAAATGAATGGTAGGCTCTCGTTACGGAGCTCACAGTGGTATTTTTGATTTATTAGGACCATCAGTCTCCCTTTCCTCATGTAAATAGAACATTTGAAAGAGAACTTAAAGTAAGCACTTTGGAAGGGGACATGAGCACCTCCCCACAGCGTTCCGTGTCGATCATCTTTCGGTCCAGCCCACAGGAAATGGTGAGGATGTGCACCCTTTGACTGCCATGGTGGTGACATCAATAATGATGCCACATATTTTTCTTGTTGCCTCAGCTGTTAGAATGTTGCTTTTTCATTGTTTCAACCTATTTGCTAATCAGTAAATATTGGCTATGTTGCCTTTTAGGAGGATTCCAGTAACGTGGATGACAGTGTTCATGACAGGTTCATAGGTCCACTTCCAAGAGAAGGTTCTGTGAGCTCTACCAGTGATTATGTCAGCCAGAGCTACTCATACTCATCCATTTTGAACAAATCAGAAACTGGTAAGATTTATTATTGTCGTCCTGTTGTCATAAAATAATAGACCATTTACGCTGTGAGTAATCTTAGCAAGTTAAAGCCTCATCCTCTCCCTTCCTGAGTAGGAAAATAGAGCCGGAGTGAGATGACAGGCTAGCAGCAGAGTTAGTTCTGTGCTGTCTGTGACTTCCCTTTCTCCATCACACTGTTGCTTTCACTCTCTTCTTACTGCCTTTCTTTAGTGATAAGCTAGAAGATACTGGCCATGTGCTGTAAAGAAAGACTTTTTAATAATTTTAAATTTCAGCAATCATCTTACCTTTTTGATTTGAAGTTGGCTTCCTCAGATCATGCAATCTCTTGTTATCTCCTTGGGATTTGGATAGAGTATGAGGAATTGACTTCCGTTATGAAGCAGATGGACCATGCTTGCTTTATTGGGTTTGTTGTATCCTTTAGTTAAGTTGTATGCTTGAAGTACATTGTATCATTTAAATATCTTTTCGCTTTTTTCTGAACAACATTAAGGCTAGAATTTCAAGTTTCTTCTGCTTACTGAGATAGCTTCCTATAAAGGTTTGACTCATTTTTATATAAGGTTGGCTAAAATTGTCTAATGAATATAACCTACATATTTTTCACATATTTCATCTTACAACAAACCTTTTCATCAAATCATATTCTTCGTGTTGAAAGAAATAGAAATGAGTACAGAAAAGCCGTATGCAGCTGTTGGTATTGGTACGGTTCCAGAACCCTTCCTCTTAACACTTGAGAACAGATGGTTTCCAGTTGCACATTAACAGATACCTTGTGTAAAAGAAAACTACAGAATTACATTCCAGGTTTTGTTTAATGTGATCTACAATCTTCTATTTACTGTATTTTGTAAATAGAACTTAGGAGAATTTTGTCATAGCTAATCATTCTGCAGGCTAACATGTTAATTTGCTGTGCAAATAGTAGTCAAAGCTGGTGTTTGGACGTTAGTGTAACTTATAGTATACAACTTTTTGTCACATAATAGCAAGAGAAAAAGAGAACGCAAGATTACCCTCCATTTTAAAAAGTAGATGAATGTTTCCCTTTATATTGTTTAGATTCTCACATTTTTGTCCCTTTCAGAAATCTTTCAGGGGAACTGGAAAGACAGCTCAGCAGTTACAGGTTTTGCTTACAAAATGTGATGACCTGGGTTCAGTTCCTCAGTGCCCACGTAGAGGGCGATGCATAAGGTGGTGCACGCATCCGGAGTTTGTTTACAGTGGCTGGAGGCCCTAGCACACCTATTGTCATTTTCTCCTCACGCCCTGCTTGCAGTTAAATAAATAAAAATATTTTTTAAAAAAACATTTAGGGATGCTTATTTAAAATGACACGATTTCACAAAATGGTGGTGTTGCTACACTGGGTTAGGTTGAAAAAAATGTCATTTTGTAAGAACCTTGTAGATTTATTCTGAAATTGTTGAGGCGCTTTTGTGAAAGTTCCAAATTTAACAAATCAGGATTCTTCAAATATTTGCTATGTATTCTAATGACTGATTCAGTCTTTATGTAAGCAGTATTTATAGAATGCCTCCTTAGTGGTGTTGACTAGATGCAGCTTTTTATGGTTGTTGTAAATTCCTTGGTACGAAGATGGAGACGCATTTTGAATACACTGTCACGGTGTAGCCTGAGGACACTGAAGAGTCCTGGCAGCACCACTTGTCATACAATTCAGTTTTGCTTGTTCTTCAAAAAATATTTTTATTTTTATTTATTTATTTGAGAGAGAGGGGGAGAGAGAGAGAATGGGCATGCCAGTGCATCCAACCACTGCATACAAACTCCAGACACATGTGCCACCTTGTACATCTGGCTTATGTGGGTCCTGGGGAATCGAACCTTAGTCCTTTGGCTTTGCAGGCAAGTGCCTTAACCACTAAGCTATCTCTACAGCCCTGATTTTGCTTATTTTTTTCTGTTTGTTCTACGTATCCTACAATAAAATGGATAAGCATACTGTAAAAAGCTCTTTAGCTGCATTTCCACCTCATGCTATCCATTTGAGTAGCTTTATTCAGTCCTTGTAAATGACATGGTTTTAAATTGCTCAAAAACAGTACTTGTTTCATAGATGAATTTATATATTGAAGTTATTTCTGATACTACTGATACAAAATTTCTTGTATCTGGTTTTTTCATCTCTGATTATTTCCTTAGGATTAGTTCTCAGGAACTGAACTACTAAGTTGAAGTTATTAAAACAGTTTTGGAAGCTTTTCATATGTGTTGCCATGTACTTATTATAATCTTGGTTATGAGTTGCATTTCCTCACACTGACTTCCTTTTCCTACTTGTACATCTTCCTTTCATGTCTGGAGGAACGTCTGTCAGAAGTATAATAGTTGTCAGCATCCAATGGAGTTGTCATTGGGAGCTAATTTTGTTAATCACTACAGAATTTGCATCTTCCTTAGGAAGTTCTTGTAAATCTTGGCATCATTTATGAAATGTCTTTATTGGAAACTTCTCTCTGGGAATACATTTCTTTAAAATGCTGTGGTTTGAAGATGTCTCATTCTCTTTGCCTACCACCTCCCTCTGGTAGCCAGCCAGTGTTGAAAAGAGATGGTGGGGTGAATATTGAAAAGGAGGGAATTGATGGCTTGTGTGGGTTCATAAATGGTAAGAAATTTTAGATCTGTGATGCTTGTGTTTGGCTAGTCTCTTTACTGTCTTGAATTAGCCTATTAGTCCTCTTTCCTTCCATGTTGGTTCTATGTAGGTTTCTTGCTACATGTGTCTTTTAGAGAGGACGTAGGTTCTCACGTACTTCTTTCTTACTGGCTACTAAAAGTACTGATTCAGTTATTTCAGTATTAGAGCCCACTTGGTAGTAGCTGTCATTAGACATTTGATTTAGATAAAACATAATGACAGAAAATCTCTGCTAGTTCAGTAGCACTTTGATTACTCTCATTAAAATCTTTGTGTTTTTAGGAAACAGTAATACATTTATGTGAGATAATTATCTGTTTAAATATGATGCTCATTCAAGTACAAAGGACCTTTGAGTTTTATGTGATTTTTATTGCTAACAGCAAAAATTAAATACTCCTGCTGCCTCCCCTCAACTGCTCCTCTTCTCTTCTCCCCTTTTCTTTTAAGTCCAGGGAAGAAATAGTATCCTAAGTAAGTGGTGCAAGATTGATGCTTAGGTTCACAAAGGACAGTGGTGGTATGTACTCAGCCTTTAAGGCTTCAGGTAGATCTTTTGCCCTTGACTGTTGGAGGAATCAATAGGAAGATGAGGAAGAGAAATGCCAAAGACAGAATGCTTTAAATGAGTAACCAGGCCAGGTGTTCTATGAATCTATGGTACTTGAAGTCCCAGACATGTTTCCCTAATAGACACCTGTTAATATGTAGGTAGTAGGGGAAAAAAAAATCAGACTTCACCTCGTACAGTCTGAAATGCTAAGATAAAGGCTCATGTGGGAATTAAGAACAGGGAAATTGGATTAGTTACCTGTCTTGTTGCTGTGACAAAACACCTCCTAAGAAGCAGCTGAGAGAGGAAGGGCTTATTGCAGCTTACATTTTGAGGGAGTTCAGTCAATTATGGTGATTCTAAATTGCATCAAGTTTACAGTACTAACCATCATAGGACTGTGAGAACAACTTAGCTGTAGGGGCCAGGAATTGGAGCAGTTTATTGTTGTGTAATAATGGAGAGTAAAATACAGGAGGACATGTTCATAGCATTTTTAACAATGAAAGGCCTAAGAACTCAATGCTTGACTCTTAAGACAAAGTGACAGGCAGATAGGTCTTGCAATCACCAGTACAGATGGAGTGGATCTCTCTGTATAGCTTTTAGAATTCCATTACTTGGTGAGTTATTAAAACAGGAAGCTGGTCACATTACTTAGTCTCAGCTTTTATGAATTTGCATATGATGAATTTATCTCATACATTATTGATTCTCAGTGGAAATTGGCTGATAGGAAAATTGATTTAGTTAAGTCTTCCTGTGTTAGGTATGTATGGTACTAAAGTGAACAGACTTAGGCTTTTTAATCTACTACTCTTAGATTTTAGGAAGAAAGATTATTTCTTATTAATCCTTCATTTGCATTTCTAGGCATGTTTCTAACAGTATCTCTTGACCTTTTCTTAGAAACAGCTCACCTGCTGTACATAGTGGAGAATAGAAATAATCTTCACCTGTGAATGTGTTATATATTTAAATTCATGCTGTTTTCTCTTTTGTCATTTTTCATTCTAAGTGCTAACTTGTACATATTTGTATTTTCTTTTTAAAGGATATGTTGGACTAGTAAACCAGGCAATGACTTGCTATTTGAATAGCCTTTTGCAAACACTTTTTATGACTCCTGAATTTAGGAATGCATTATATAAGTGAGTATTTCAAAACATTCTTTGAGTAAAATTAAGCACAAAAGTATACTTTTTAAGTAATAAAGTTTAATTTACCTTCTTGTACATATTTGTAAACTATGGGACATTTCTCACCTTATAAAATGTAATTTCTTACATATTTTATATATAAAAGATTTTGTGAAAGATTAGGAAATTGTATGGGGAGGAGAATCAGAAGTGCACAGACAATAAAGAATAAAATTGATGAGATTTACTTATATAAGGTCAGTGTATTTACCTTAGAGCTTACCACTTTACAAAGAAATAATGTGATTGGCTTTGGGAGAATCCAATATATAACCTATACAGTCCTTTTCCTCCATCTCTCAATTAAAAATCCAACAAACGTGGTTTCTGTCTAAAATATAATATAGCATGTTTTGTTTACTTGTATACATGTACTTGCAGCATATTTAAAATGGTATCATGGACGGATGGCTTAGTGGTTAAGGCTTTTGCCTGCAAAGCCAAAGGACCCATGTTCGATTCCCCAGGACCCACATTAGCCAGATGCACAAGGGGGAGCATGCATCTGGAGTTCGTTTGCAGTGGCAGGAAGCCCTGGCATGCCCATTCTCTCTCTCTCTCTCTCTCTCTCTCTTTCTCTCTCTCTCTCTCTTCCCCCTTCTCTGTCAAATAAATAAATAAAAGTTTTTTAAAATGGTCCATGGAAGAAATTCATATTAAAATTAACACTAAACATAGCCATTAATTTTCTGAGTGCCTTCCTATAATACATGCACTACATATTTGTTTTCTATGCTTTCTTTAAAACACAAATAAGTTTTACTTTTAAAGATATTTTAAAGATTAACCTTCAGAATATTATCATTAAAATTATGTAAATATGTATTTTAAATGTATCTTAAACTTTTAATTGTCTGTGTTGCTCTGTCAACATCACTCTTATGTTTCACCTGTAAGCTTGTTTTCTTATCAAGGCTGACATGCTTTCCATTCATTAAGTATTTGTTGCCCAGTCTTGTTTGTATAGTAGGCACTTCGTGAATACAGATGGAGTAAAAATAAGATCTTTGTTAAGTCTCTCCATAATAACAGTACCTGAATGTTGTGTCCACCCTGTCTGAGCACTTGACATACAGACTCGGGTGACTCTTACAGTAACCCTCTCAATCATGTGCTGTTCTAGTGCCCCTGTTAGAAAGGCGCCGGCTTAACTGAAGGCACAGGAAAGTAAGTAGCAGTAGATTCCAGGATCCTTTGTCGGTTCTTCCTGTGCTGTAGCCAGTAAATACCAGAGGTGCAGAGGCCTCCAGAAGGTGAGCAGAGCCATTTTTGTCAGAGTCCTGGAAGAGAAGGCTAGGAGATGGTATAGAGCCTGCTCGGAAGACTGAGGAGAGCCGATGCTGTGCTTGTCCCAGCGAACATTGCACAGGAATGGGGAGTCCCCAGGAGCTTGTTGAGCTGAATGTGGCCTGCAGCTTGACAGCGCTGTGGAGGGAGTGAAGAGTAGTGGCTGCTCATTCATTGAACACGTACAGTGTCTGAGTGCCAAGCACTCCGTTAGGCATTTGTAGGACAAGAGAGAGTCCCTTCTTCAGAGCTCCCCTCCACAGTCAAATATGCTAGAGAAATAGTAAAGCCAAGTGGAGAGAGTAACTATCAGTTTTAGGTTACCTGCACAGGGCTTGCCCAGTAAAGGTCTGGAAAGAGTATTAGGGGCATCAGTGCAGAGGCCTCCAAGGAGCCCATGAAGTCTTTCTGATTAGAGTCTGGTGCAGTTGGGGATGAGACATAGTTGAAAGAGGAGGGCTACCCACTTGCTTTTGAGATTTTGAGAATAAAAGTTTATGGCAGGTGGCAAAACAAAGCCTGATGGTGTTTCTTTGATGCAGACTCAAGGACCTCACAGAGATTTCCTTCTCTTGTACAGTGGCCCACAGAAAGCCTTCCTCTTGCATTTGGAGGCTTGTGGTATATTAAATAATAGCGTTTCAGGAAAGCTTACATAGTAAGATAAAGATGCTTGGAGGAATCTATCATTAAACCATACTGAGGGTCAGACTGGTGGCAGTTGTTATGATATCTCAGAGTAAAATCAAGATGGCTTACTGAAAAATTTTACTTATTAGTAAAACAAAGGGAAGAATCTAGTAGGATGCCTATGTTGCTGACTCTAGGTGACTAGCATAGTAGAAGTGCTGATGAGGTTGACAACTTCTTAGGGTTGTGAGTCTAATAGAATTTGAGATGCTGTAATGTCAAGCCAAAATACTTCCATGAGGATAAGCACAACAGCAGAATCTGAGGACTGAGTGTAGAGGAGTCATGAGCAAACCACAGCCGACATGGTGTCAGAGCAGAAATAGGAAGAAAAGGTGACTGTGCTGACCTCTGTGAGCAGAGGGAGGAGGAGAGTCCAGTATCACAAAGGGCAGTCACAGAGATACAACTCTTAAATCCTAAAATCAGAAAAACATTAGGAATTTTAATAAAGGGGTGTACTCAAAACCAAAAACATTTGTACACTGAAGTGGAAAAGAATAATGGTTAGGTTTTTTTTTGAGACTAAAAAGTAAGGAACCAGAAAGTAATAAAGTATTCTTAATGCTAGTGTAAGGCATAGAATGTGATCTCTTCTGTTCTTTGATATGCTGTTAGATTATAGAATCATCTTAAGAACTGCTGTGAGTACATTAGCCACTGTAGTATATTACCCAGTCTCATGTCTGCCATGAGATGTAAGTCCTTCAGTTGAGAAGTCACTTGTTGAAGATAGTCCCTGTTACTAGAGCTAGACGGTTGTTATAAGTTGTGAGTAAAAATCCTACCTGGAATAGATTTTATACTTTTTTTTGTTTATTTTATTTATTTATTTGAGAGCAACAGAGAGAAAGAGGCAGAGAGAGGGAGAGAATGGGCACGCCAGGGCCTCCAGCCACTGCAAATGAACTCCAGATGCGTGCGCCCCCTTGTGCATCTGGCTAACGTGGGTCCTGGGGAATCGAGCCTCGAACCGGGGTCCTTAGGCTTTGCAGGCAAGCGCTTAACCACTAAGATATCTCTCCAGCCCCTACCTGGAATATTTTATTAACGCTGTCATTCCTTTTAAAAATGTTTTATTATGGAAATCTTCAAGCATTCAAAAATAGGAAAACAGTATCATTTATCTGTCTGTACCCAGCACCCAACTTTGAATGGCATCACATCATGACCCTTTTCTCTCTGACCCTCCACCCTCATGACTAGAAAGCACAGCCACATGGGATCCCCTGGTCATTTTATCACAGCTCAGTGTTAAGGTTTCCTTGGTTGCCTGGTAATATCATTAACCAATTTGTTCAAGTCAGGATCTAGGCAAAATTTATATATAACACTTGAGAAGAGTTGGAACCTACTTCATCCTTCCCTCCTCCCTTGTCATATTTTCCCTGAAAACATGTGTACTGAAAGCTGAGGATATTTGTCATGTCCTTTTTCTCCAGCTCATGTTCAGTGTTTTGAGTGCTTTGACGCCAGCTAATATGGCTCTCTGCTTTTTGTGAACTATCAGTACTTGTACTTTTGGTCATATTCCCATTTGACAATTACTGGAAGTGAGCTTTGCCTTTTGTCCTAGAGAATTACTGCCTTTTTAAGCCTAAAGTTCTCTGAAGTTGATAAATTAGAAAAAGACCAGTGCTTCACTGACTATCACTATTTTCAGCTTATATCCAAACTCAGTGTGTCTTTGAGAATTAAGTTCTTACATAATTTTGACCTTAATTGTGTCTCATCTTCCAGGTGGGAATTTGAAGAGTCTGAAGAAGACCCGGTGACAAGCATCCCATACCAGCTCCAGAGGCTCTTCGTTCTGTTACAGACCAGCAAAAAGAGAGCCATTGAAACCACGGATGTCACGAGGAGCTTTGGATGGGATAGTAGTGAGGGTACTGACTCTGTTGTAATGAAAAGTACTTTTGATGTTCAGAGGAGTTCTAAAAGACAGTAGTATCACAAACATGTGACACATTAACCAAATTATCTTTACCTTAGACCTCTCTATTTTGCTAAGATCATAAAATAATTATTTTTTAATATATAAGGTAGGATGGATATATTTTTGAGCAATATTTTCTTATAAAATAAGTTTGGCCATGCCCTATTTTGTGTGTGTGTGTGTGTGTGTCTGTCTGTCTGTCGTATGTGGTATGTGTGTGTGTGTGTATGGTGTATGCACATGTGTGTACAGATGTGTACCCGTGTGTGGGTGTAGTATGTTTGTTTTGCGTATGTGTGTATGGTGTGTGTGTGTGTGTGTGTGTGTGTGCAGAGGTGTGCCCCTTAATGTCCACATACAGAGGCCAAAGGAGGACATCATGTGTCTTCTCTTGCTTTTCCACCTGATTTCCTTGAGACAAGAGTCTCTCACTGAACCTAGAGCTCACTGTTTTTTGGTTAGACTCACTTACTGTCAAGTTCCAGCAGTCCTTCTGACTCTGATCACCTCAGCATGGAGTTGAAGGCACATGTGACCACACCTGGCTTTCTACATGGTTGCTGGAGATTACTGATGGAGCCAGCTCCCAGCTTTGATTACACCCTTCCTTTATGAGCTTACACTGTTAGTTTTTTTGTAATATATTTCTTTACAGTGAAAAACAACAAATATTCCAAGTATTCTAAGCATTTATAAAACTGTGAGGTTCGATTATTTTCCTTGCAATTGTCTTTCTATGACTGTAATGTATGTTTTGTATTCTTATGAAATTTGCAATTATTTAAAATAGACTTTTCCATATTCCTATTAGTGTTTGAACTAATGTTTCATTATATGGTTTGTTAATATTTGTAATTAAATGTTATCTTAAAATAGCATGGCAGCAACACGATGTACAAGAACTATGCCGGGTCATGTTTGATGCTTTGGAACAAAAATGGAAGCAAACAGAACAGGTAATTCTCTCAAGCTGAGATGACTATTTTCTAAGACATTATTTATTAAATTTATTATTTAAAGTAACGTATTCTATTAGAATGGATTAGAACTTGAGTATTAGTCTACCATTTAAAGCACTGAATGGGGCATTAAAATTACTGGCTCCTCTACTGGCCATTAACAGAGTCCTAAACATCCTCATTAAGCCACCCAGGCCTGTTACTTCATTTCAGAAGAAAGAAGTTGGTCTGTTTGATCAAGAAGGTCAGCATAAAACATTGTATAATATATATATATATATAGCTTGGGGGGCGATAATTTTGAATACTATTTTTAGGCAAGTGCTCTACCACCAAGCCAAATCTCTATACCACTGGTTAATATTTTCATGTATTTGTTAAGTAACGTATAACCTGGAACTTGTAAAGTGCTGAATGTTTTTGACATTGAGGGTCCTTGTATCTCTGGCCCTGTTCTTACCTAATAGAAAGAGGAGCAGGTTAGGAGCACAGTATTAGTGGGGTAAAGACTACTGCTCAACTCTACTGTTCACTGTGGGGGAGGGTTTGTGGCTTTATACTTGGAATAAAAAGTAGACTATCTCAGGTACAGGGGAAGAAAGAATATTTGGTAGTTTGAAGGGTCTGACTGATTTCCAGTCATAGGTTATGAAATCAGTTTTAGAGAGTCTGTCTCGGCACTCTCAAAAACTGAATAGAAAAATATGAGGGTAAGTATTTTACAAAATTTATATTACAATTTTATGTGCTGGGTTGTAATAAAATTTTCTTATAGTGGTTTGATATCAGATATTTGTAAAACACTGGTTTGAACCATCTTGAAACGCCTCCTAGATGCAGAAAACATATTCATGTGACTTGGGTAGGAAAATGAAATAGAGCAGACAGCATCAGTGGATCCAACTTGAAGGCATATAGAGCCTGTACATTATGTGAATTTAGGAAGGAAGTAAATTGTAGTGTGCTTTCCCTCGGGCCTATTTTGACTTGAGAGATAATGAAAATAATTTTAAGTTCATTTAGTGATTTAGATTCTTTGCATAACCATATGGGATTTCAGTAATTTTATATAGGTGGTATTAGGGCTGCTGCTGCTTCATAGGTCTGAAGTTACCCTTCCTCCCTGTTTACATCCTTTTGTGAGTCAACACTTCCATTAAGATAAGCTGGGGCATTCCTGCTGAGTTCTCAAATTATGGTACAAGAATCTTGAGGCAAGACAGTCATGTGGAGGATCCTTACTTAGGGAATTACTTGCCTACTTTGAGCCAGAAGAGCTCCAGTTGGCTGTTTGGGAATTAGGTGAGAGATGCATTCTTTTAGTTGAGGATACTTTGAGGGCAATTAATTTTAAGATATCATTTAAATTCCCATGTGTTAAACAAATTATGTGATATTTCACCTTTAAATTACTTCTTGTATTATCAACAATTAAAATCTTTGTATCTTGAGCTAGCAGGTACGATCTGTTAAGTCAGAATATGTAATTGTAAAAGTAGTGATCTACATATGGAAAGCTAGAAAGGCACAACTAGTTATTTAGCTGTGTAATTGTCATGCTTGAGGTGGCAAATTTAGGGTAGATTCACATCCTAATGAAAAGAGAATGTAAAACGTAATGTAATACATTGGTAACTGATTTCATCAAAACCTATTTCAGTATTGGGAGTTTTAGTGATAGGAAGTATTGAAATGGTTAATTCTTACATATCAATTCTTAAATTAGTAATGATCTAATTTCATTGATTTTCAGGGGTCTTTCTTAGATCTTGATTTTTTTCTGTAATTATAGGTAAATCTTATATTCAGGCTTTCTGAGACTTTGGTAGTAAGAATCAGTATCCTTTCATGACTGTTCTAGAAACAAATTGCGTTTATATGCCATTAAAAGGACTGTTAAGGAATGAATGCTTTTTATAATGTGGATGTTTATTTGTAGGCCGACCTTATCAATGAACTATACCAAGGCAAACTAAAGGACTACGTGAGGTGTCTAGAGTGTGGCTATGAGGGCTGGAGAATCGACACCTACCTGGACATTCCGCTGGTCATCCGACCTTATGGGTCCAGCCAAGCATTTGCTAGCGTGGTGTGTATCTTTCTGCCTGCTGCTTGTATGTCCTTACCCAGTACATATTAGCATAGTGGTATAATCTGTTCTCTTGGTAAGTGCCACACCTTCTTGGGTAGTTTGCCATTCCTGTATTTTTATTTATTTATTTATTTATTTATTTATTTATTTATTTATTTATTTATTTTTGAGGCAGGTCTTACTCTGGTCCAAGCTGACCTTGAATTCAGTATAGTCTCAGGGTGGCCTCAAACTCACAGTGATCCCCCTACCTCTGCCTCCTGAGTGCTGGGACTAAAGGTGTGCGCCACCTCGCCATTCCTGTAGTTAGCTTAAGAAACTCTAGGAGAGATTTGATCCTGAAGTGAGTTCTGGTGTGCTGCCACGTGGCTCCATCATTTGTTCTTTCTCTTAAAATATTGTTTGTTTGTTTGAGAGAGTGATAGAGAGGATGGGTGTGCCAGGGCCTCCAGGCACTGCAAATGAACTCCAGTAACATGTGCCACCTTGTGTATCTGTCTTACATGGGTCCTGAGTATTCAAACCTGGGTCCTTTGGCTTTGCAGGCAAGCATCTTAACCACTAAGCCATCACTCTAGCCCCTCGTTATTTCTTTCTGATAGTGATTGGATGATTTTCCCTGTAGCTTTTTCTAACCTCAAAACAATCTGTTTTATAATTGGTCCTTGTGTATCTTTTTATATCAGAAAGTAACTTGTTCTGTGCACTTAAAACTGGAAAAATAGCCTCTAGTTTTATGGAAAACAAAGACCTACTCCAAGTATTTATCAAAAATATATATTGGTGGGGGCTGGGGAGATGGTCTAGCAGTTATGGCATTTGCCTACTAAGCCTAAGGACCTAGGTTCAATTCCCCAGGATCCACGTAAGCCATATGCACATGGGAACACATGTGTCTGGAGTTCGTATGCAGTAGCTAGAGGCCCTGGTGTGCTCATTCTCTGTTTCTATCTGTCTTTCTCTCTGTGTTTCATAAATAATTAATACACACACACACACACACACACACACACACACATATTGGTGCCAGACTTGGTGACACATAGCAGTAACCCTAGCACTCAGAAGGCCAAGGCAGGGGTATGTTAAGTTTTCAGCCAGTCTGGGCAGTATAGGGAGACCCTTTCTGTCTCAAATAACTAAGCAAGCAAGCAAACATTCTGTGAGAACAGATAATCTTAAAATCAAAACTGGTAACTTCAGTTATTCCTATATCAAGCATCTAATTGGGAACTATCTCAAGCTTTTCTCATTTCTCCTCTTGGCATCTGTTTCTTCATGGCTTTAATTACTTATTGTGTATTATGGATACATGTGTGTATGTGCTCAACCAGAAGAAGAGTCATAGAAGGACTTGTTGCTACTTAAAATTTTTTCAGTGTGTATTTAAAAAAAATTTTTTTAGCTGGGTGTGGTGCTGCACACCTTTAATCCCAGCACTCAGGAGGCAGAGGTAGAAGGATCGCCATGAGTTTGAGGTCACCCTGAGACTACATAGTGAATTCCAGGTCAGCCTGGACTAGAGTGAAACCCTACCTTGGAAAACAAAAACAAAAAAGAAAAGAAAAAAATGATTGATAGGTTCCATACTTACAGACAATAAACCCTTGACAATTCCTTTTCCTTCCCCCACGTTCCCCTTTACAAATCCACACTCCATCATATCCCCTCCCTCTCTCTGTTAGTCTCTCTTACTTTGATGTCATCATCTTTTCCTCCTATTATAAGGGTCTTGTGAAAGTAGTGCTAGACACTGTGAGGTCATGAATATTGAGGCCAATTTCTGTCTGGACGATTGCATTGTAAGCAGTCCTACACTTCCTTTGGCTCTTACATTCTTCTCACCACGTTTTACAATGGATCCTGAATCTTGGAAGGTGTGATAGCTGAACACTCCTCTGTCACATCTGTGCACTGTAGTGCCTTTGGGTAATTCAGGTGGTCATCGCCATCTGAAAAGAGAACCTTCTCTAACCAAAAGTGAGAGTAGTATTAATATATGGGTATGAGCCTTAAGTAAAGTGCTTACAGGGCAGTTTGGTATGCATAATATATACATTTAGCCAGCTGTTAATAAGAGCAGGCGTTATACTACTAAGGCTCATGACCTCTCTCACCAAAGTCTTTTGAGTAAGTTTTCAGTACCAGACATGTATTCCCTCCCATAAAGTGGGCCTCTAGTAATTTTGGCCTTAATTTTAACTGAACTCAAAATTTATTTTCCTGCCCTTATCAATGGACTCTGGTGCTTTTGTTTTTGTTTTATTAGATGTCTACCTAAATACGCAGTAGTGTGCGCCTGTACATGTACATACAGTGTGGGTAATGATACATCTGTTTGTTGTGAATTCTGTTCACAGAGCCACAGCAGTAGAGAAACGTGCCCAGAGTCAGATTAACCTGTTCTCTTTTGTTTTGTTTTGTTTTGTTTTATTTTCAGGAAATCAAGCATGAGTTCTATTAAAACTTAGACAAAGTTTTTTTTGTTGTTGTTGTTAATCTGAAATACACAATAATTATATAGCTTCATGCTCAGAAACAAGTTAACTTGAGAATAATATTGAAGAATAAAACCTGAATAAAATTAACCCTCCGCCAATTGATTTAACATCTCCAGTGAATTTATAATTCCCAGCATGATTGGCTGTAGATGATGAGTTTCATAATGATTGTTGAGAATCTCTTAAATTAAGAAAAAAAGGTCTGTCCTCATACATTCTTATTATAATTAGTACTGTAATTCCATAAACAGATGAGAAACATCCCGTCTTCATTTTAGCTGGCCAAGTAGAATGGTGCCAGTGTTTCAGGACTGTTCTGTCTGTTAGCTTTCAGACTGAGCTCTGTTTAGCACTAGTCTCTGGCAGGTCTAATAGATTTTCTTGAGGAAAGAGGCTTACTTAAATGAATCTGGGAAACTATGAAATATACCCTCTTTTGAAAGATCACAGCCATTTTATACTTAAATGTTCCAAAAATTTCTGTAGTAAAGAAATGTGTTTATAAGTGTTTTACCTAGTAGTTTTTTGTCTTTGTGGGACACCTGTTACTATCACAAGGGGCATTAGGATTCTGAGGGACACTGGAAGTTCTACTCAGATTAAGGTGTTTTTAGGAATGTCCTACTTTGTTAAATTAGCATTTCCTGGTTTATTGAAGTAAGGCATAGCAAGAATACTAAAATATGCCAACTGATTTCCTGCTGTTTATTTTCTTAGTCCTAAAAATTAGTAGTACCTGAAAAATTATTTGTATTGGTATGCTTTAAGGAAATCTGTCCTTAAGGATTATGTAGGCAGAGCCGCTATATAAAACTCACCTCTGAATGGCTTCGTCACAGTGACCTTGCATCTGCTCACTGCTAAGCATGTGGGAGAGCACATTACCACAGGAGATTGTTCTAAACACGGTCTAGTAATACATACCAATAAGAAAGACCATTTTTGGTGGCTAATTATGGGAACGTATAGTCTTCTGTGATTGAGATTATCTAAGGAAGCCTTTTCTATTTAGCAGTAAAATTGAGGCAGCATCGTTTTACGGGTATATTTTGTCAGATCCTTTGTTTATTTATGTCTACTCTAAGGCAGATACTGTTTCATAGTACTTTGGGCCAGGTTTCATTTTATTTATTTAATTTTTTGGGGGGCGTAAGGTTTCACTCTAGCCCAGGCTGACCTGAATTCACTGTGTAGTTTCAGGGTGGCCTCAAACTCATGGTGATTCTCCTGCCACTGCCTCCCAAGTGGTGGGATTAAAAGTGTGCACCACCACGCCCGGCTCATTTTTTTTTTTGTAATTTTTTTTATGAATGAGAGAGAACTGGCATGCCAAGGCCTCCAGCCACTGCACATGTGTGACCTTGTGCATCTGGCTTACATGGGACCTGGAGAGTCAAATCTGGTCCAGCCCCTGAATTTTTTTTTTTTTAAATATTTTTTGTTCATTTTTTATTTATTTATTTGAGAGCGACAGACACAGAGAGAAAGACAGGTAGAGGGAGAGAGAGAGAATGGGCGCGCCAGGGCTTCCAGCCTCTGCAAATGAACTCCAGACGCGTGCTCCCCCTTGTGCATCTGGCTAACGCGGGACCTGGGGAACCGAGCCTCGAACCGGGGTCCTTAGGCTTCACAAGCAAGCGCTTAACCGCTAAGCCATCTCTCCAGCCCTTTTTTTTTTTTTTTAATGACAGTATATAATCAGAAGTGTGGAAGTGAGTTACATAGTTTCATATCAGGCTTTTGAAGAAACTACATGATATAAAAGACTTGTTCCTTAAGCAAACATTTAATGTTTGATTTAAAGATTTGAATGGAAATTCATTAATTAGTATTTATGAAATTAAAAGTACTTAGAGGCTGGAGAGATGGCTTAGTGGTTAAGGCGTTTGCATGCAAAGCCAAAGGACCTTAGATCAGTTCCCCAGGAACTGATGCATGCATCTGGAGTAGTTTGCAGTGGCTAGAGGCCCTGGCATACCATTCTCTTCCTCTCTTTCTCTCTGCCTCTTTCTCTCTTGCTCTCTCAAATTAAAATAAAACATTTTTAAAAGTACTTACACAAGTTTAAAACATTTTTTTAAATTTTATTATTAGGGAGGAAGGAAGAGAGGGAATTAATAGGTGTGCCAGGGCCTCCAGCACTGCAAAAGAACTGCAGACACATGTACCACTTTGTGCATCTGCCTTATGTGAGTCCTAGGGAATTGATCCTGGGTCCTTTGGCTATGTAGGCAAGTGCCTGAACTGCTAAGCCATCTCTCCAGCCCCAGTTTACACAGGTTTGTATCAGAAGTACTACCCTAATTTAATAGATGTTCTATACAGGAATTTGTGTGGTTAGACATAATGGTAACCAGTTTTCAGGAATATGGAATAGATGTATACATTGCCCTTTATTCCTGTTAAGCAACTGAAACCTTGAACATTATACATAAAATAAAAACAGGAAGATTCTTAAAGGTGGAGAGAAGCATCCAGGCTAGGGACTTTAGCACCCAAGACATGGCAGAGTGCTGAGTGCCCTGGTTTCCTTTTTCCTGATATTTCCCAGAGTTGGGCCTGAAGAAGTTGGCAGCCTGGCAGTAGTGGGTGCAGACTGAACAGGCTGGCACTATAGCTGAATGACCAGAAGAAAGATACCCTACTGAGTCAGGAAACATCACAGAACCTTCCTGAATTTGGCAAAAGCATAAATCTGCAGATCCAAAAAGCTGAGAAACCTTAAACTCTGCATCTAATCCACTGGTGGCCAAATTTTAAAACTGAAAATACAGAAAATATCCTGAAAGTGACATGGGAGAAGAGACACCTTTCTTAAACAGGAAAATCACTGATTTATCACTGATATCAAAAATTGTGGAGGATAGAAGAAAATTGTACTTGTTTTTCATGTATTGAGAAGAAAAGAGCTATCCAGCAGATTCATGTATCCCTTAGAAATGTTCTCAGGAACAAAGACGAAATCAGCACATTCACAGAATAGGGAAATTAAAGAAGTTTGTGTCTGGCAGTCATATCTTATAAACAAACAAACAAAAAAGACTGAAGAAACTTCTCTAAACAGAAAGGAAATTGTGTGAAGAAAGAAAGCATTTGGAGCATCAAGAAGGAAGGAAGAAAAATGTATGTACAAGTGTGGCCAAGCACCATAGGTTTTCCTTTCCCTAATGGGTTTTCTAAGTCATTGTTGATGTTTGAACCAACACTATAATATTCATATATATATTCATGATTCTCAGTGTATATGGAAGAAATAAATATTGTATTATAAATAAAACATAGGGCAAGGTAGGTTCCTAGTCTATACCTGATAGATAGAAGAATGATACTAATAGACTGATAATAAGTAGAGAAATTACTGGAAAAAACAAAAAGAGGTAGACTCAGACTCATTTTGGATAAGTCAGTAGAACTTTTTAAAATATTTATGGAACCCATGGGAGTCTTAAGAAAAACTGAAATGAGCTGGGGAGATGGCTCAGCAGTGAGGCACTTGCCTACAGAGTGTAATGCTTTTGGCCCAGTTTCCCAGTTTCCATGTAAAGCCAGAAGCACAAAGTGGCGAATACATCTGGAGTTCATTTGCAGCAGGTGGAGGCCCTAGCATGCCTCTGTCTCTATCTCAGATAACCAGAAAACAAAAATCTAAAAATAATATGGCACTTAGTTATGTGTAAGTTGCCCAAATATAACAACTAAAAACCATAGTAGGCCCAGGCATGGTGGCGCACGCCTTTAATCCCAGCACTTGGGAGGCAGAGGTAGGAGGATCGCCATGAGTTCAAGGCCACCCTGAAACTACAAAGTGAATTCCAGGTCAGCCTGGACTAGAGTGAGACCCTTCCTTGAAAAACCAAAACAAACAAACAAAAAAATCCATAGTAGGTTAAAAAAGACTCATTAGTATGCTCTCTATAACCAACACCCTGCATACATGAATGCATATATACACACACGTAGCAGATATGAGAATGGAAAAATGAAAAAAGGTCATTCCATCAAGACAATACTAATGTGTGCTAAATAACAGAGCCACGAAGTTTCTGAAGAAGAAACTGTCAAAACTGAAAAGAACTCTTAATTACAGTTGGAGGCTTCAGTACCTTCTCACAGTAGACAGGTAGAACACCTTTGTAGAAATTACAGCTATAGAAGAACTCAGCAGCACCAGGAGCTAGGTGACATTTGTAAGATGTTCCATTCAGCAAGAACAGAGGACACATTCAGCGCCATGACTAACCAAAGTCTGGCCTGAAAAAGTGTTGGGCATGTGTGCACTAGGGGCCACACATGTCTGGAGTTGGTCCACAGTGGCTGAAAGGCCCTGACGCACCCCTTCTCTCCCGCCCTCCCCCCCTCCCTCCCCCCTCTCTCTATCTTTCTCTGTTTCCCCCCCCCCTCCCTCTTCAAAAATAAAGATTTTAAGAAATAGGAAACAGGGTGAAGTGAAAGCCTGTGGATATCTTTTCACAGATTTGTCTTCCTCCAAAGTGAGCTTGCGTCAATAGTATGTGGAAAGGAGTTTTATGAGCTTTGCAATGAAGTCCATCTTGCCAGATTAAACTGTTTATCTTTTGAGGAACAAATTGTTCTGTATCATGAGAAAATATTGTTTGAAAATACTTTGTCTTAATGACTCCATTTCTTTATCTTTATATGTTGTAGATGTCATCAGTAGTTCTGTTTGGACCATGTATGAAAAATGAGAGACTATCTGATGAAATTTGAGATTATGTATCCAGTCTTGATCTGTTGCATAAATTTTTTTTTTTTAATTGTGGAAAATCAATCAGTCATTAAGATGAATTGTATGGGCTGTGGAGATGGCTCAGCTGGTAAAGTCACTTGCTTACAAAGTCTGTCAGCTGGGATTCAAGCCCAGGTTCACGTCACCAGTATCCACATAAAGCCAGATGCACAAAGTGGAGCATGTGTTTGGAGACTGTAGCTGCAAGAGACCCTGGCATGCATGTATTCTTTCTCACTAATTGTCTCCATGCATCTCTCTCAGATAAATACAATTTTAAATGAATTTTATATCCATAAATTCTTTGACTTTATTTACATTGAGCTTCCTGTTTCTGTTAAGGCTTTTACAGAGAAGAGAAAATCACATGGTGACCCTTGCCAGAGCATTACCCTTTTCCACACAGTGGGAAGACTATACACACGCGGGGCGGGGCCTGGGGCTGGGGGTGGGAGGGTAGGGGTTTCAGTCTTTCTGTGAGTGGAATGCTGACTCACCCAGCCTGTAGTGATAAGAGCTGACTGATTTTCAGATGTGTGGATAATGGGAATTCTTCTGACTCCTGAGAACTGTGGTTTATTGTATTGTTTTAAAATGCTTTTTGCGTGAAGTCTGGAGGGATCCGTAGCTGCATTCCTAAGAAACATAAAAGTACTCCCTAGTTTGAAGGTCAAGGATTCTTTCCTGATGATTTAGTCAAACACCACAGTGTAAAGTCAAGGAGAAATTAGGTTGAAATGACTGGGATTGGCAACTGTAAGGCAGGCAAATATTGTGCAGAATGAAGTAGTTTTTCAAATTAAATTTTAATGATGAATAATGATAACCCTTTACAGTTAGTTTTTTTGTTGCTGTATTTTGAAGTGGTAATTGCAGGGTTTTATATTTAAGGTTTTGCCATGAGCAAAGCCTTTTCAAGTAGTGATAAAGTGATTACTTTTCTTCTAACTAGGAAGAAGCACTGCATGCCTTTATTCAGCCAGAGACCTTGGATGGCCCGAATCAGTACTTTTGTGAACGTTGTAAGAAGAAGTGTGATGCTCGTAAGGTAATGGCAGGTGGAGATCATTGTCTGATTATCTGAGGTCATGTTCGTTATTCACACAGTTGTTGTGCTTCTTCTCAGGGCCTCCGGTTTCTGCATTTCCCATATCTGCTGACCTTACAGTTGAAGAGGTTTGATTTTGACTATACAACCATGCATAGGATTAAATTGAATGATAGAATGACATTTCCTGAGGAGCTAGATATGAGCACATTTATTGATGTTGAAGATGAAGTAAGTATTTTGTGCATTTTCTTGTTATGAAATACTTTTCATTATCTACTTTAGTCATACATATTTTAAAGAGTCATTTGGAATAAATTACAACTGATGCCTTTTAGACTATCACATTGAGGAAGCTTTTTTCTTTCCTTCCTTATTTTCCAATGCTGAGTTATATAAAAAACACTCACCTTTGTAAAAAGCTTTTCCTGACCAGTATAAATTACATTTCAATTATTACTTGGTTAAAGGAACTTACACTTTTTGAAAAGACAATAAAACCTCACCTCTGAAACTTTCTCTTGAGTTTGAATTGCATTTTATAATTTCTTAGTTACTGAAACCCACACATGTGCTATATCTGATCTGCACAAAACTCAGAACAGATACAAATGAATGATTGAGCAGGCCCAGCACTATGAATTCAGTTGCTTCTATGTGTCTTAATACTTTTCTCAGGAATTAAAATACCTGGGTTCTTCCCACTTAAGGTTTTATAGTTCTTAAGTTGGTTAGGTTCAAAAGATAGAAAATACAAGGTATTTTGTCTGTTTTCCTTTTTTAAATTAGTTTGTTTTAATTTGAAACCTGAAGTAGTTTGAGTATAGGTCTTAGACAGACATATGAAATGCTTACCAAGTTTTTCTTACTGATTGATCTCCTGGTGTTCTCTGGTTCCTCTTGCTCTTTGCTTTGAGAAGCTGGTTTTGTTGTATAGAATAATTTACAGTCAGTAAGGATTGCTATTACAGAATGATAAATAATTCTAAACAGTTAATCAAATGGTATTTAGTATTGTAAAGCATCAAGAGATAGTATGTTAATAACAGCACGTTTTAGACCTAGCTAAATGCCACTTCAAGTTCTTGTCCTGCTATTTGATATGTTCCTCGATAATCAAGAAAACTTTCTTCACTTGATCTGAGCCAAAAAAACTGAGAAGTGAATCATGTAAACTTACTTGACCCTCTTTGTCCTGTCTTTAAAGTGAGGATAATAATGGTTTGATGCTATTGTAAAAAAGATACCTTAGGTGCCATATATGCTCACTGAATATAACGCCAACCATATCATATTTTCAGAGCTTATCTCTTAATATACATATGAGGCCTTGTGTGTTGGTACACACTGGCAATGAGAGAGACAGACAGAATAACTAGATCAGTATGTCAGACATGAGTGCTTGATTTAAGTTAGGAAATATGCCCAAAGTGTGTTACATTTCTGGTGATATAATCTTCATAGAATGCCTACTCAAATATGAATGAAGAGTACAACAGTTTTCTGTATGTATATTCCTAATTTGTTTGCTATAAAGGGAACTCTTTCCTCAGGAAAGGACACCCGATACAAAGTTTGGCAGGCTCTTTAAGAAATTCAGGGTCTAGGGCTACATGGATGATTAGCAGTTACGGTACTTGCCTGAAAAGCCAAAGGACCCAGGTTCTATTCCCCCAGAATCCATGTAAGCCAGATGCACAGGTGGCACATACATCTGGAGTTCATTTACAGTGGCTGGAGTCCCTGGCACACCCATTCTCTCCTTCTCTCTCTCTCTTTCTCTGTCTCTTGTAAATAAATAAAAAGTCTAAAAATTTTTTAAAACAAATTCTTTTTTTTTTTTTTTTTTTTTTTTTTTTTGGTTTTTTGAGGTAGGGTCTCACTCTGGCTCAGGCTGACCTGGAATTCACTATGTAGTCTCAGGGTGGCCTTGAACTCTCGGAGATCCTCCTACCTCTGCCTCCCGAGTGCTGGGATTAAAGGCATGCGCCACCATGCCCGGCTTTAAAACAAATTCTTGTAAGCAGAAATATGCTGGCTTAGTTGGAAGAGTTTCAGGAATGATCTCTGAACTTGGATTATTGTTTGGGAGAGTGAGAGTTACCCCCACTTTGAGAGGGGCCATGCACATGCAGTCTCTTCAGCCCCTTCCTTTGGATTTGAAACAGTGTCTCACTGTGTTTCTCTTGCTTGCCTAAAATAATCTTTGTAGATCAGGCTGGCCTTCTACTTGCAGCAGTCCTTCTGTCTCTGCATTCTGAGTGTTGATATCATAGGCGTGCACCATGCCTGGCTTATATTTAGAGTTGTGATGTTGGTTTCCACCTTGATATGTTTTTGTGAACCAAACTCCTTGAGGGAAGAAGATTGTACTGTATACCATAAGCCATGCCTACAACAGACTTTAGAACACAAAATATTTGTGATTCAAGAACTTATTTGTGGTGCCTTATGCACATCAAGAACCTTCGGCTTACAGAACTCTCAAGACTATCTAAATAAATGTATTGTAGGTATGTCTGTAAAGTTAGAGGACACAAAGGAATGGATTAGGCATTTCAAAGAAGTAGAAATCTTCAGATTAAATTTGTATGACTATGAATTGACATCATGAAGCATGAAAGCATTATATTTTGCCTGCTGCACACCAAAATATAAAGTTACTAAGGAAATATACATCATCTCATTTTTTTTTCTAATTATAGAACCTAATACAATGATAATTTTTTTTCAGGGACACATAATTGTTGGGATTTGAGAACAAAAGACTCACTTTGAGCTATGATTTGCTGCTTTGATAGTAGTTTTCTATTCTTCCTGTTCAGCGATAAACATAAATGGGGTTGAAATTCAGAATCATTATTTGTGTCACTAGAATTTTAAGGAAAACATAGTTTTTACTTTTTTAGTTTTAACTTAAGATACGACTTGAAAATAAATTTATTTAAAATGAAGTCAATGTTTTTATTAACAAGGACATGTTCACTGTAACTGTTAGAAACTACAAGTAAAAGGCTTTGATGGGCACTCTTTCCTGCACTTGGCTTGGATTATAAGCCCACTTTGTTTTGTTAGAAATCTCCTCAGACGGAAAGCTGCACTGATAGTGGAGCCGAGAATGAAGGCAGCTGCCACAGCGACCAGCTAAGCAACGACTTCTCCAATGATGACGGCGTGGATGAAGGGATCTGCCTTGAGAGCAGCAGTGCGACTGAAAAGATCTCCAAGCCTGGACTGGAGAAGGTGCTTCCGAAGGGTTTGCTCTTTGCTTTGTTCTTGCTTTTTCTTCAGCTAGGTATTGAACCAGAGCCTTGAACATGCAAGCAAGTGGTCTAGAATAAACCACTTAACTCCTTATCATTTAAAAAAAAATACTTTATTCATTTTGCAAGGGGAGAAAGACAGACAAACAGACCAGGGCCTTCTTGCCATTGCAAATGATCAAATAAATATATAAACTACTTTGTGCATCTGAATTTATGTGGATGGATACTGGGGACTAGAGCCCTGGCTCGTAGGCTTTGCAAGGAAGTACCTTTAACCACTAAACCTTATCTCCCTAGCCCTCCTTGTAATTTTTCATTAATAGAGAAAATAAAGTAACTTCTAAGCTTTTGTAAAATTCTATAGCTTTAGTTTTGAGGAGAAAGGCTTCAACATAATGTTTTTGTGCATACAGAGGTCTGTGTGATCACAATTAAATTTTAAGAAGCACTATTTACAAGTGGGAATACTATTTTCTGGGAAACTGTTAAGAGCTGGGTGGTATTTCAGAAAGTGCATCCAGCAATCTGGTATCACCTCTGTCCTTAATATTGCAGCAAGTCTCCAAATCTCTGAATTTTCTCATGGAGGAAAATGAAAGTGTAGAGCTGAATTTGTTGGGTTTTCCACAGAACACTTCTGAAACAATTCCTCCCAGAGCGTCCTGAAGGTAGAGAAAAGCCAAAGCACTCAGCTTTCCTTCCTCTCCCAGAACAATGCCTGGGCGCCACACAATGTCATTTGAAAGCCACCGAGCTGGGCAATCTCAGGGACAGAATTGTCTTGTACTGTGTCACTGATTTTGAAGGTTTAGTCAAGCCGTTTTCCTTCACATCCTGTATTCTGCTTAGTTGAGAAGATAAACTACCCGGGCATGGTGTAAATCACTAAGTTAACTCACTGGGAGTCATCTTAATATAGAAATTGGAGGACAACATTTAAGAATAGTTTCACCAGCATAATCTGTTTTTAGATCAAGGTCACTAGTCTCAATACCATCACCACTATGCGTGACCTTTTAGAGTTGCCTGTCTTGATCAGAGCTAAGAGGTGCCTAAGAGTGGGCTAGCTGCTACTTGAAGCAGAGCCTGAGGGAAGGAAAACTGACCCTTGGGTTGGATTCATTTAAACCAAGGTGAAATGGCTGTTTCTACTGTCACTGCTGCTTGGATGTTTCTGAGGCTATAGCTGCTGCTAACAAGCACTCACTGGTGTTTGTGTTGGACATCAAAAAATCAGTTATTTAGTCTTACTATATTTTGGGGTTTTGAAGCAGGGTCTTACTTTGTGGCCCAGACTGGTCTGCAGCACACTGTGTAGCCCATGATGGTCATGGCCATCCTTCTGCCTCACCTGCCAAGTACTGTGATTACAGTTATGAGCTACCTGCTTAGCTGTCCTCTGTTGTTTTTTGGAAGGAACAACTGGTCCTTAGGGTGTCCAGTGTCTCTGTCTAAAGATCTGTGAAGGGCCTAGGCTTCTGAAAGAAAAACCATCCAAGCCAGCAAAGTAGCATGTGTTCATCCCCTCAGCACTTGGGAAGCTGAGGTGGCTGAATCTTAAATTCAAGGCCTAGCTAGGCTTCAGAGGAAGTTCAAAGCCAAGCCAGGAAACTTAGACTCTGTCTCAAAATAAAAGTAAAAATAACTCAATGGTGAAGCACTTAGCTAATATTTGTGAGGTCCTACGTTCAATCACCAGTACCGAGAAGAGAAAAGAAAAAAGAGAAGAGGAAGAGGAAGGGGAGAAGAGAAAATGTTTTATTATAGAAGGAACATAATTCAGAATTCATTTGTAATATAAGCGAGATGTCAAATTAATAGATCACTTATCACAGATACTGTACAAGTACATTAGAAGAGGTTCCATATAATTATATTTCCTCTGCTTGTTTGTAAAAGAAAGAATTTTACTTAAAGAAAAAATGTAATTTCTTGATTTTTAATTTTGCACATTAGAACAGTGTTACATTGAGTGCCTGCTTCTAATATTTATACGATATTTTACAAAAATTGGCAGGTTTATACATATGCATATTGTCAAAGCTGACAAGATAGTATAGTGTACACATGAAGGAATATAAGAAACAGAACAGAAAATGTGTTGTGTGTAAAGTTACGTTAGTGTATTGCCATTTTAGTGTTATGTCAGAGGAAAGTTGATTCAAGATAGGACAATTACTCTGTTGTTATGTTACTTTGCTGCGTATTAACAGAATAGAAAATTTTCAAATAAGGATTTTGTGGGTTTTTCTTCTTCTGAATGTCTTTTTCTTCCCCCTCAGAGTTCCTTGCTGTATGAGCTCTTCTCTGTGATGGTGCACTCGGGCAGTGCTGCTGGAGGCCACTATTATGCTTGTATCAAGTCGTTCAGTGACGAGCAGTGGTACAGCTTCAATGATCAGCATGTCAGCAGGGTAAGGGGTTTCCTTCAAGGTTGTTACTTGCAAGACTGGAGGAGGTTCCTACTGACAGTAGAGTCCATTTGAAATAGAAGCCTGTATAGAATGTTACAAGTCCCATGCCAAATCAATATTCAAATTCCAGTATATTTTCTTGTTCTTTTTGCTAAATATTTTGTTAGAAACTTCCAAGATAAAGTACCAATTTTTCTGTGGCCTTAAGTCTTCATGTATGACTAGAAGGACTTGAACCTGAATTGCTGGCAGACAGCAGAGACAAACTCTGTGCATTGGTGTCTGTGGCCCATTGTGAAGGTGTTGGTTAACATTGAACTCTGAAGTCTGGATTAGAGCCTGATAGAGCTGCTCACACTTCTAACCCAGCCCTCTGGAGGGAAGACAAGAGGGTTGTTGAGTTTAAAGCCGTCTGGGCTACAGTAAGACCTTCTGTCACAGAAACAAACAAAACAAGCTACAAGATTGGATTACATGTTTCCCTGTTGATATATTAATGGTGTCATAGGTTCCCCCCCGCCAAAATAAAAGTAATGTGACAACTTTTTAGATAACACAAGAGGACATTAAGAAAACACATGGAGGATCCTCAGGAAGCAGGGGATATTATTCCAGTGCTTTTGCAAGGTAAGGAATTTACAAATGTTTAGTGTTTGAATGTTTAAGTTAAAGATAGCTTTTCTTTGTGTTTCCATCATAAAAAATTTAACCAGGGGTCAGCAAACTGCACCCCATAGGCCCATTCAGCCCTTGTCCAGGTTTCAGATGCAGTCATTGGTTCAGGGATGTGATGCTAATGCCCTTGAACCACCACAGAGTGTTCAGCGCCTCCATCTGACCACAGAGCTGAGATAGTTACCCTGTGGCTCCTCTGACTCCTGGCCTAGCTGCTGTAGTCATTACTGTGTTACCAAAAAGAGGTGTGTAATCTTTTCCTGAATGTGTCCTGAAGAACAAAAGAGGTTTTCCTTTTTTTCTAGAATGCTTTAAATTTTAGTCTTTGAGCAATGGTGACTTTCTAATGATAAGGAAAGAGAAAAGGGAAGGAAGGAGGGAAGGAAAAGGAAGGGAAAGAAGAAAAGACCCTCAATTTCAAGTAAATACTTGATGCTTAAAAATGAAATTTTTACCATCTACTTTGGGGCCCTATTAATCTTTTTATTATATTTCTACTAGTTCCACAAATGCATATATGCTGATATACAGACTGAAGGATCCAACAAGAAATGCAAGTATGTTATATAGTTGTTTGATTTTACTCTGTCATAAACTAGTTTCTCTTACAAGTTTTGCAAATGCAGAAAACAGCTTTTAAGTGCTAGAACAATGGAGGATATTTTTATGCCTGAAAAAATTAATTATAAAGACTTATGAAATAATACTATGGGATTAGGAAAAAAACAACATGGTGTTACATTCCTGTAAGTCTAGCTACTTGTTAGGCAGACAAGAGGATTGCAAGTTCAAGGCTTGCCTGGGTTCAAGGCCAGCCTGGACAATTTAGCAGTCCTGTCTCACAAAGTAGATGAAGGGTGCAGAAATAGCTCAACAGTAGCTTGCTTAGAGTCATTTAGGCCCAAATGCTATCAATACCACCCCTCAAAGTGTTGTAGAATTGCTGGGCATGGTGGTGTACACCTTTAATCCCAGCACTTGGGAGGATTGTTGTGAGTTTGAGGCCACCCTGGGACTACCCTGTAAATTTTAGGTCAGCCTGGGTTGGAGTGAGACCCTACCTCAAAAAAAAAAAAGTGTAGAATTGCTTTTTAACACATTGTTCTCCATTAAACAAAGTGAGTATTCACTTGCAGAAAGAATGTACCATGTGCAGTTTGATGCAGTGATGGTGAACCCACCCGTGTGCGGCATCATGGCCGACCACCTGCATGTCCTGGTTAGAGCAGCTCTTTAACCTGTCAGGACCTCTAGACCTGTAAAAGGAAACAATAGCACTTTATAAGGTTCTTGTAAAACTAAAATAACACCTTGGCTTTTTTGCCAGATACCTGGTATGTAGTGAAAATTCAAATTTAGCTATTTCAATTTCAAGTGTTTCAAGTATGGTGAGTATCTACATAATTTGAATAGGGCCACCAGGTGGCCTAAATTATTTTAGAAACATTTTAAGATCTAGAGGGAAATGTGTCTGCTTACTTGATTAATAAACAAGTAAGTTTTTATAAGTCTGGTATGCACTGTTATATTTTTATTTTATATTATATTTATATTGTTACATTTTAATTTTATTAAGAATACTAGAATTAATGCTGAATATAAAGCATGTTCGTCCTTCTGATATGTGTGTGTGTGTGTATATACATATATATATATATATATATATATATATATATATATATATATATATATATGTATACATATATATATACACACCACACACATACACATATACATACATATGTATATATGATATCATTGTCAGAAATTATAGTTGTTACCAATTCTAGCTGACAGTATTGTAGATAGGTGTTTAGATGTATACTTTTAATGTATACACAGAAGATACATTTGCTCTTACTCTTTCTAGAAGTACAAAGAGTAATCACTGTCTTTGATTTTAGCACATTTCTTTTGATTAGAAGCTGCCATGCTATTAGGAAGTCTGTTTTGCCATTATGTCTTTTGTTCACATTTCTGTGAGGCCTCTTTACATTATGGATTTATAGATGCAAGGCTTAGGGTCTGTTTATCTTTTCACCCACCAGAAGTGTATTCAGGATCTGGAGACTTCCTGAACGGTAAATGGAAATAATAATAATTCATTTCAGAATGAAGTTTAAGAACAGAAATAAACATTTTTATACTATTGCAAAGGCATGTTCCTCCCAAAGAATTAACTTGTTCGGGTTACAGGTACCTTATGGCAGAGCCAGCAGTATAATTCATATGTTGAGTGTGGACCCAGCCTTCCTTTACCTACTTCCCAACTCTGGTTCTGTGATAAAGCACCAGAGGGGGCTATATCATATAATAGGAATTTCTTATTTTTAGTTGAAGAGTTGCAGGCATTTGCCAACATGATCAGCATGGGATTGTTCCTTTTTTTGGTTTTGTTTGTTTTCTTTTAAATTTTACTTTATTTATTTATTTGAGAGCAACAGACAGACAGAGAGAGAGAAAGAGGCAGAGAGAGAGAGAGAGAGAGAGAATGGGCACGCCAGGGCTTCCAGCCCTGCAAACGAACTCCAGGTGCGTGTGCCCCCTTGTTCATCTGGCTAACATGGGTCCTGGGGAATTGAGCCTCGAACCAGGGTCCTTAGGCTTCACAGGCAAGCGCTTAACCGCTAAGCCATCTCTCCAGCCCTTGTTCCTTTTTCTTAAACCTAGAAATGTACCTTTCAATCTTCCTTTTGATACCAATTATTTTCCTTATGTAATGCCAAATAATCATTGGTTTTATAAAATAATGTCATGTTGTTACTTTGTTCCATATAGAGTTATAATCGATAAGAAAACCCTTAAAAATCCTATGTAGATCTTGATAATAGTTTTATATGTCACTTTCCAGATTGTTTAAAAGTAACTTTAGAAATCTTAATCACTTTTGTGCAAATGACTACTGACTTGTGTAGACTTAAAAAGATAAATGTAACAAACTTTTCAGTTTCTGACTCCTTTAATTTCAAGGCAGTTAAAGGACTACTTTGCGGACATGGGGAAGATAATACTACTGGAGAATAACAAGTTAGATTTCTAGCAGCAGAATGACATTTGTTAATTTTATTATGTCCTAGGCAATAACAAGCTTAGGAAGCCTAGAGCTACCGAGGCAGATGTGCCCAGGACACGGGGTTCTGTGGCAGTGGCACAATGACACAGGGTCCTACGGCAGTGGCACAATGTATCTGAAATAAAGAACAATTTTATTTTCAGATGGTAGCAGCTATTTTATTCTGGAATCTTAGTGAGCTGTCCTAGAGTCAGGAGCCCTTCTGGATAAATGTATGGCTTTTTAAAAGTATGAGGTCAAGCTGGGCATAGTGGCACATTTCTTTAACCTTAGCACTGAGGAAGCAGAGGTAGGAGGATCTGCATGTGTTCAAAGCCAGCCTGGGACTACTGAGTGAATTCTAGGTCAGCCTATGCTAGAGTGGGACCCTACCTTGAAGAAAAAAAGTATGAATCAAAGCATGACGTCAGGGCTGTGGTTTTGGCTTAATTGGTAGAATGCTTGTCGAGCATGCATGAAGTCCTGTGTTCGATCCCCAGCACCACATAGATGGGGCGTGTATAGCTCCCACCTGCAGCCCTAGTATTAGGGAAGTGGAGACAGGAGAGTCTGGAGTTCTAGGTCTTTCTCTGCAAATTGCAAATTTCAAGACCATAACGAATAAATAAACAGAAACATGAGACTAGACCATGATATTTCTTCACCCTTTCCAACAAGTGGTTCATTTTTCTTTCAAGTTGAAAGAATATAGTTGAAATATATCTCTAATGGAGCAGAATAAAACAAAAAGACTAGAGAGAGCCCCAGTTTAAGTGATACTCTTTTTAATCCTATTTTGTTTTTCATAGAATTTCTAGAAGTGGATGAATACCCAGAACATATTAAAAACTTGGTGCAGAAAGAGAGAGAATTGGAAGAACAAGAAAAGAGACAACGAGAAATTGAGCGTAATACCTGCAAGGTTAGACAATTATTTCCCCTCAGTTCAGAAGTGTTATTTAACTTTGCTTCTCACATAAGTGCTGTTCTCATACCTGACTGACTGGGCTCTAGTCAAGGATGCCATTGCGATCACTCATAGTATGAGTTTGCTGCAGGGTGAAATCTGCTTTGCCTCCTAAGAACCCTGCGGACAGTGCTCAGGACTGATGAGCTGCACTGAGGTGGGCTGCTTGGGCCTTGAGTAAAGAAGAGTGAGTTGTGAGCCTGCGAAGCCTGACAGCCCAGGTTCAGTTCCCAGAACCCATCTTAGCCAAATGCTGAAAATGGCACATATGTCTGAAGCTCATTTGCAGAGGCTGGAGGTCTGCCCCCCCCCCTCAAATAAATAAATAAAAGAGTTTTTAAAAGAAGAAGAATGAATTGTGAAAACCCTCCTGGACAGAAATTGATGAATATTTATCAAGCATCTTAGGCAAACTCATACACTTGGAGATATTTTTCTTATAGAAACATCCTCATGAGCTGGGTGTGGTGGCACACAGATTTAATCCCAGCACTCGGGAGGCAGAGGTAGGAGGATCACTTGAGTTCAAGGCCACCCTGGTCAGTCTGGGCTAGAGTGAGACCCCCTACCTTGAAAAACCAAAAAGAAAAGAAATACCCTAATGAGTTTATCACAGGTATTGCAGAAATGTTAACCGGAAGCATATTCAACACAGTGTTTCCCAACCAGGGAACAGTTAGAAACCACATGAATGCATGTCAATGAGGGAATGAGTGCAGAAATTATGATGGATACTGACTTCTCAAGAAATGTGCACTTATTAGAATTGGTATTTTGGATTTTTTCAAGGCATGAGGCTTAGTTATAGCCAATAAGAGAGAATAGTCCTAATTGTGTTTCTTAAATTATGTTATTTTGATAACTAGTAACAATGCTATGTGCAAAAGATTTAAGCTTTGATTCTTGACCACCTGAAGTGATAATATTTTATATTTTCTAGATTAAATTACTCTGTCTGCATCCTGTAAAGCAAGTAATGATGGAAAATAAATTGGAGGTTCATAAGGACAAGACATTAAAGGAAGCAGTAGAAATAGCCTATAAGGTATGGTTGGTTAATCATACTGCTCATCTGTCAACATCATTGTCAAGGTTTTATTATAGTAATAGCAGTATAAGCATGTGTAATTAATTTGATGGTCTGTTAATTCAACTCTCTCTTACTCTTTTTTGGAGCAAACTCAGTTGATTTTGACAGCAGTCTCACTCTGAAAGCCAATTAATCTTTCTAGATATCAGAATTAGAATCAGAATTGTTATTACTTGTTTAGCAAATCTCTCGCCAGTGCCCACTATATTAGTCATTAGAAGATGTGGTCAGTGCCTCTGGAAATTTATAGAAAAAGTTGAATTCACAGTTGGGAGTTCTTTTATCATTTCGATGCTATGAAGTAAATTAGTAGTAAGTTGAGATTTATTTTGCTGTTTGTGGCTGTCCTCATTGAGCTTAGAGTGTATAAAGCAAAATTAGAGACTGTGCAGAAGTATGGTTGCCTGTGTTCTAAGAACTGTGGAAAATTAGTAGAGTGAGAAAGGTAAATAGACGCTACATCATTCTAAAATGTCATTTATGGTTTTTGAAATTTTTTTATTTTACATATAAATATTAACAGAATTCGATTAAAACTGAGCACTTGTTATCTAGAGAAAAAAATTGCATTCCAGGGCTGGGGAAATGGCTCAGTTGGTAAGGTGTCTGCTGTGTAAGAATGAGAACATGAGTTCAGTCCTCAGAACCTAGAGAACAAGGTGGACATGACGGGGTATGCTTGTAAGCCCATATCTGGAGGGGAGAACAGGTAGATCCCTAGGGCGTGCTGGGCAGCCAGTAGCCTGTATGGGGAGCTCTAGGCCAGGGAGAGAGCTTGTGTCAAAAAGCTGGATAGTGTTCTCCAGGAACAACACATGCATGCACACAGATGTACATGCAGACTGTCATTTGTCTATAGTTCTGTACTCACGGTGAGTCAGGTGACCAACAACAGCACACACTAGCTGACGCTGTTTCTCAAATATCATCTAGCACAGCTTTGCCAGAGCCATATTGAATAAGATTATATTCTTAACTAAAAAAGCTAATTGCTGCAGATAAATTAGAACTTCGGAGTTAGAGTCTGAGAATAATCCATTTTACACAAGTATCTTAGGTGCTTCTTGGCATATTAAAGTTAGAGGACTATTCATATCATGTACCCTCCTAGTCTTACAGTATTGAATTTTACATTTGATTCTGAGGCTCTTTTAGTTATTACTGTCCCTCTTCAGACTGTTAAAGTACTTGCATCAGTGAAGAGAATTCTGTGTTTGATCACCATGGCATTTCCAGTATTGTGTGGTTATTAGAAGGGTCATATTTTGGTGGGTGTGTGAATTTGAAGGAGTATACAGTAAGATGGATGGTGGTGCTGGATTTGCCTCATTATGGTTAGATGGCTTTAAATGTCATTCTAGATGCAGGCATCATGTGTGCAGTGAAAGAAAACATCTTACCAAAGTAGTCATAGACATTAAGGTCAATTAGTGATACAACCTTTAAGGGGTATTTAATTATAAAGAAAGGAAAATATAGGAAAGAAAAGTTCACAAATAAAGCAGGTTGAAAAGAGAAATAAGTTTACCTTTGTACCAGCAACAGGGCTTCATTTCAGGGTGAGAATGGAGAGTAAACAGTGGGGCCACATCAGAGCTTCTTTTAAGATTATAATCACAGACCTAAAGCAGGCATTGAAGAATATTTGTGCAATCCTAAAAACAAACAAAAAACATTGAATGCATCTTTGCCTGGCGTGGCGGCACATGCCTTTAAACTCAGCACTTGGGAGGCAGAGGTAGGAGGTTTACTGTGAGTTCGAGGCCACCCTGAGACCGCATAGTGAATTCCAAGTCAGCCTGGGCTGGAGCAAAACCCTACCTCAAAGCAAAAAAAAAAAAAAAAAAGAAAAGAAAAGAAAAAAAAGAAGAAGAAGAAGACGACGACTTGTGCAATCCTAAGTTTCTCTGGAAACCAAGAGGTACCATCGGAGGACATGAGTAGAGGGAGGTCCATGCTGGTGCTCCTGTGCCACGTGTTGTAGGAATTCTGGAGGCTGGTGTTGAAGGGGGAGGTCCATAGAGGGGCAGGTGGCACATGAGACACCCACATAGGGTTTTGTAGACGACTATTCTCCCATAATGAAGAATGTATGTCAATTAACAGTTCTGTTCCATATTGAGCTACAAAAACAAAGATGTATGTTCTGTGTGGGTGGTTGGTTGTGTTTTAACTTTGTAATTACAGAGTGATAGAGTGTAATGTATTGAAGTAAAATTCATCTAGTTTGTGATGTTAGCTTTTAAAAAATAGTCATTAAAGTATGTTAGTGCATAGCTTGTATTATTTGAGAGATAATAAATAATGGTCATGAAATAATAGCATTTAAACTAGGTGTGATATCTTATGCCTGTAATCTGAGCATTTAGGAGGTGGTAGCAGGAAGATCAGAAGTTCAAGGTCAGTCTCTGCAACAACCGTGAGGTCTATGCCAGCCTCTCTCAAGAAAGAAAAAACATTGATGATATCTCTATAACTTTAATGTCTCTGATTCAAATCACAATTTTATATTTATATATATAATACATATGTATATTTCCTTGTTTGTTAGGACCTACTAGTAGGTTTATTGCATACCATACTAAAAGCTATACATTTTTCTTTTGTTGGGGCTTGCTTTTTCTTAGATGATGGATTTAGAAGAGGTAATACCCTTAGATTGCTGTCGTCTGGTTAAATATGATGAGTTTCATGATTATCTGGAACGATCGTATGAAGGGGAAGAAGATACACCAATGGGGCTTCTCCTAGGTGGGGTTAAGTCAACCTACATGTTTGATTTACTGCTGGAGACAAGAAAGCCTGATCAAGTTTTCCAGTCTTACAAACCTGGAGGTAAGCAATTTTATGCTTCTTTGAGTTATAATAGGAATAACTATAATTCAAAATGCTTCATGTGTTCTTAAAATGTACACAAGTTGGGAAGCAGTCAATAACAAAGTTGGAATTAAATTCTAGATTATATCTAGGTTTGGTGGTTCCTACCTGTAATATAGCACTGGTGAGGCTGAAGCAGGAGAGTCACAAGTTCAAGGACCAGTCTGGGCAAATTTGTTATAACCTAAAATCTCAAAATTATAACAAAACAAAAGAAGCTTGTTGACACAGTACTGTGACAATGAACAGTAGGAAACACCCTGTGGGATTTTTCTCCTTCGATGTGTAGTACTGAATGATTTATGTGATTAAATGGAAATCCCTGAAGTTAAGGTCAGCTCTTAAGATTGTTTCCCTCCCACCCCACCTTCTCTGTCCTTTCCCAGAGGAACAGAGTATATATAGCAACCACTATTTTAAAAAAAAATTAATTTTACAAAACTTTTACTGTATCTTATCTTTGTATCAGTGATAAATCACAATTCACACTTGGGTTCTCTGTTTTTAATTCTCAAAGTTAAACTTGGGAAAACTGATTTTTTCCCCCTTTACATTCTGTTCCTAATGGATGCTATACACCTCCCTATTTTATGAAGGCTCCTCTGTCCAAAACATGTATAATTGTTCTCAGAACCCTGCATACTCTCTTTAGTAGGAAAATTTCTCCTCTGAAAACTTGTTGCTTGCTTTAGTCAGCATTTGCCCTTTATGTAGAGCCATTGTAAAAAGACATAGTAATTGAGGGATTAGAGGATTGCATGAGTCATCAATAAAACAATAAAAGAATTTCAAATGTGACTATGGATTGTAAGATGTTTGGAGTCATTTCCATTATTGATTAATTATCAAGATCTTAGTAGGCTGTTTTATCATTTATGTGAATTAGAGAGAAACTGAAGGTTGGCATGTAATGCCTGCAAGAGGTAAAGGTAAGGCTGGGAGAATAGATCACTGGGTCAAGTGCTTGTCATGCAGGCAGGGGGACTTGAGTTCAGACCCAGCACCCACATAAACAAGCGGGGTATAGTGGCATTCGTCTATGATCCCAGTGCTGGGGCACAGACACAGGAGAATCCCTGCAGCTTGCTAGCTAGCTTGTCTAGGCAAATAATTGAGCTCTGTGGTCAGTGAGGGATCCTGACTGAAAAGAATAAAAATGAGAGCTGTACAGATAGCTCAGTGGTTAAGTACACATCCTTACGAAGCCTGCCAGCCCAGGTTCAATTCCCCGGTACCCTCATATAACACCAGATGCACAAAGTGTCACATGTATCTGGAGTTTGTTTTCAATGGCAGGAAGCCCTGGCATACTACTTACTAGTACTAGAGGGCCGTAGAAAGGAGATATAAAGGGAATAGAAATAGAATGGGTCTGTATCTGGAACTTTGTGTTTGCGTTTTATACTGGATCCTTACCCAAAGGCCAAGAAGCAGTTGACTTGTATTTTGAACATGCTTAATAAATTTAACAGTGGTATATTTTAGAAGGAAATAAAAGACTTTTTAAAAAAATTACATTTTGGCTTTTGCATGTTATAGAGTGCATATTATCAAAATAATACTTCTTAGCCAGGCATACTGGCATGTACTTATAACCACAGCATTCAAGAGATTGAGGTAGGAAAATTGCCATGAGTTTGTGGCCAACCTGGCCTACATATAGTGAGTTACAGATCAATCTGGGCTAGGAGGCTAGAGCAAGACTGTGTCTCAAGGGGGAAAAAATCCTTAATGAAGACTACAATTTAGCTTTTTTTTTTTTTCAGTGTTCTAATGTTTGGTCTCTTTTTTCTTTTTTTTCTCAAATTTTATTAACATTTTCCATGATTCTAAAAAATAACCCATGGTAATACTCTCCCTCCTCCCATTGTCCCCTTTGAAATTCCATTCTCCATCATATCTCCTCCCCAGTTGAGCATTTTTAAAAGAGGTCTGAAAGAACTTCTTTTACTAGCTTGCTTGAATATTTGCCAACAACTAAAAATGCAATGAGAATACACGTGTTACATACATTTCTAAACTAACCTGTGTCTGTTTTTATGTTTTACATGTCATAGAAGTGATGGTGAAAGTTCATGTTGTTGATCTGAAGGCAGAAACTGTAGCTGCTCCAATAACCGTTCGTGCTTATTTAAATCAGACAGTTACAGAGTTCAAACAACTGATTTCAAAGGTAAGTTGTAGATTAATCAGTGAATATTTTTGAGTTTGCTGTGTGTGAGACTCGCTGTGGCTTTTTAAAGTTGGGAAACAGAAAGGCCATGACATATTGATAGCAATAGAGGAGTGAGTGAGGAAGCAGATTTGACTGGGAAACAGTGAATTCAGTATGGCCCCGTTATGAGAGTTAATGATAAAGAACACAGGCCCATTCTGAATTCTTGAGCTGGAAAAATAAGATGTGAAAACATTTGGATTTCTTGGGTAATATGGCCTGGACCACTTCAGATGGTTATTATCCTTTCAGTGGTCAGAGGCAAAATTCTGCAGGTTCCTACACCTCAGGGTAAGAACCCAGACATAGAAACATTCATAACTGCCTACCAAGAAACTCAATATCATTTATTAGCCACTGGTCTTACAGCAGTCTTTTAACTCATTTTCTGAGAGTTTCAATAACTATAAATAAACTTGTTATGAGTATTAATAAATGACTTTGGGAAAAAAAACATAAAATCTGTTAGAGTTGGTAGTTATTGCATATGTTTAAAAAAATGACTTCTTACAGTTTTACCAAAGTAATAACATCTGGAGGGCAAGTCATATTGTGAGATCTTACTTTATTATTAAATGGCTCATGAATGCACAGGTGGTGATATTGTCACAGGTAAAAATGTGTAGCTCAGTGTTAAGTGCAAGCACTGAGATAGGATAAAAGCTGAGCTATGAGCTGGGTGTGGTGGCTCATACCTTTAATCCCAGCAGAGGCAGGAGGATCACCATGAGTTCAGGGCCAGGCTGGGACTACATAGTGAATTTCAAGTCTGCTTAAGCTAGAGTGAGACTCTGCCTCTGCAAACCAAAAAGTTTGCTCTCTGTTGAAGATGATGATCTTGCCTACTGAAGAAATGCATTCAAAAGTCATTTTGGCAAGAGGCAGGCATTTAAAAGTATAATTACATCAGTTACATTGTAAACAAATGTTTTTAAATTTGTTTTTATCTCATCATTTTGTATGAAATTCATAAGCTGACTCCATAACCTAAAGAAATAGTTTTAGAATACTGTATCAAATTTAATCATATCATTTTATACCAAGGAAAGTCAATTTAATAATTATTCACCGAATGCAAGAGCCTGTCACAAGCCAAGGAGTTAATCAGCACTCAGTCACTTATTTATTTAGGACTCTTGTCACCTTGTCTACAGCAGGTTTGTGAGAAAGAACTAGAGTCTTTGCAGTAGTGTCAGAGCATTCATTTACAGGTGCTGCTTTGTTCTACTCTGCAGCATAGTCGGTGTGCATGTGACCAGTAACTTTCCCAGTCTCCAAAGATTTAAACTTCTGCTAAATGGTTTTTCTTTTCATTTTCTCTGATTTTTGGTGAGAAGAGGTATTAGGATTCAAGGCCAGGGCCTGCTTCTTCCACTCTGAACAACTGAGCAATGTCTTCTTTTTTTCTACATCTAAAGCCAGGTAGAATTGCCTGTGGATGAGTACTGTTTGACAGGGCTGCTTTCATTGTAGGCCACGGGCTTGCCTGCAGAGACCATGCGGGTCGTGCTGGAGCGCTGCTACAATGACCTGCGTCTTCTTGGCGCACCCAGTAAGACACTGAAAGCTGAAGGGTTTTTTAGAAGTAACAAGGTATGTGTTTCACTTTTTCACTGCTTTCTGTGCTGGTGGTAAATGAAATTAACTTCAGTACTCTAGGCCTGGCTTCTAGAGCCATCTACCATCTGTCTACCTGGAAGTGATTTTTAAATTCCTATGGCCTCCCAATAATTAGCTTTCTTAGTAGTCAGGTGAGAGCAGGCTTCCACTTCTCTGACTCAGGCCTGCTATGTGCACGCCCACTTGGAGCTTGGCGCTCTATTTCTTCTACCTCCCTGCATCATTTCCAAGTTCTGGATTAGCCCTGCTCGTGAGGCCTTCATGATTGAGTGTACCCATAGTGATGGATGTGAATTCAGGGCATTTGGCCTTGAACCTCCTGCAACTCAGTGTGGAGAAATGACCTCGGTTGGCTTCCCCAGTCCTGTTCCTTGACCTGCTTGTTCCCATGTAGTGGAAGAGGAGAGTTGGTTCTAGTCTTGTCTGACCTCTGCTGTTCTGCACCCGTCATTTGTCAGTGTTTGTCACAGAGTCACTGGTTCGCCTTCAGTAAATCCATCCAACCTTCTCCTCGTTTGCCACCCTTTACTCTCCACTCCTTCCAGCCTCACTTATTTTAGTGCACCTTAGTCTCTTACCACCTAACCTAATCCTATATTTTCTTGTATATGCGTGCATAACATTAAAATCTTCCATCTATACTGGGACTGTTAGGGTGAGGGTGCCCAAATGATCTGATTATTTCTCCTTAAGTGATTAGTTAAGTCTTGATTTATAACATTTATAGAATAATAAATGTTTCCTTTTTATGCAAAACCCAACATAATATTGACAATTGGTGACTCTGGCTTATTGTTGTTTGATGTGTATTCTTAAGATGAAGTCTCACTATGTAGCGTTGGCTAGCCTGGAACTACTGCTTAATCCAGGCCAGCTCTGAATGTGTAGTAGTCCTCTTGCCTCCACTTCCCAAGTACTGGAGTAGTGACTGACATCATCGGTGTGTACTAAACATGCTGAACCAAGTCTTTGTTATTGTCCTAGTTGTGACTTCCTGTGCACTCTTTTATATTGGTGTGATGTCTCTCTTGGGAGGAACATTACTGATGGAAGTAACTCTTTGACTTGCTGTTTAGGTGTTTGTTGAAAGTTCTGAGACTTTGGATTACCAGATAGCCTTTACGGACTCTCGCTTATGGAAACTCCTGGATCGTCACGCAAATACAATCAGGTTATTTGTTTTGCTACCTGAACAATCTCCAGGATCTTATTCCAAAAGGACAGCATACCAGAAAGCTGGAGGCGATTCAGGAAACGTGGATGATGACTGTGAGGGAGTGAAAGGACCTGCCGGGAGCTTGAAGTCTGTGGACGCTATTCTGGAAGAAAGCACGGAAAAGCTCAAGAGCTTGTCTCTGCAACAGCAGCAGCAGCTGCAGGAAGGAGAAAATGGGGACAGTAGCAGAAGCACTGAGACAAGTGACTTTGAAAACATCGAATCCCCTCTCAACGAGAGGGGCTCCTCCACGTCTGTGGACCACAGAGAACTAGAGCAGCACACGCAGACTTCGGACCCGGAACATTTCCAGTGCGAAGAACGCTCCGACTCCGATGTGAACAATGACAGGAGCATGAGCTCAGTGGACAGTGACATTCTCAGCTCCAGTCACAGCAGTGACACTCTGTGTAATGCAGACAGTGCACAGATTCCTCTGGCCAATGGACTTGACTCTCACAGCATCACAAGTAGTAGAAGAACTAAAGCAAACGAAGGGAAAAAGGAGACGTGGGACACAGCAGAAGAAGACTCTGGAACCGACAGTGAATATGATGAGAGTGGCAAGAGTAGGGGAGAGACGCAGTACATGTATTTCAAAGCAGACCCTTACGCTGCCGACGAGGGCTCTGGGGAAGGACACAAATGTATGTACCTACAAGGAGCAGGCTCTTGGGAACAATGCCATTGTTTCTCTCACTTTCTAATATTTTAATGAGAATTAGCTGCTTAGTTCTTACAGCACATGTCACTTCTTGGAATGTAAGGTAATTTTTGTTTGCAGGACAGCTACAGTTCTTAGACTGGTGCAGTAAACTAGGCAGTAATTAAATTAGAACTATGGTGAATTACATAGAAGAAAGTGTTCACTGTTTGGAAAGAATATGGCAAAGAATGTTAAAGAATAGTTTAAATGGTTGGTGGCCAAAATGGTAATGGAGAAATCATCTCATAATAAGACTTAAAGTTTCCATGAAGATTTTACCTCATACGGCTTATTAACTTGGATGATTTTGTTTAGTTCTCTCAACAAGTATGAAGATGGTGGTGTTAGCCAGTTTTCACTGAGGAAAATAACTGGTTGAATCAGGTTAAAGTAGCTTGTCTGCGGTCACACTGCTAGGATTCCTTTCTGGCATTCTGATTGGAGGCCACTGCCCCATAGCTGTCACTGTCAGGGTCCTCACTGCAAAGGAAAAGGGGCGGTCGCGCCTGTGCAGCTTCCTGACTCTGCTCAGCCCACAAAGGAGCGCACACGTGAAAGACCGCTCCTCAAGTCTCACCTCTCTTAGTAGAGTTAAGAAAATCTGTGAATGGTAGGTGGCTAGCCATGTTCACCTTCTTGAAGGATTGTATGGGATTGATTTACTAGTGTCCTCTGGACCAGCGAACAGGTGATGAAGAGAAGCCACCTGCTCCAGTCTTGTAGCTATTGGAAACCATACATACAGAACCGTTACTGTAAAGTGGCGGTAATGGGATTTATACCCCATAATGTTTCTGGGTTAAGTGTTTGGAAAGTGCTTGGGCCTAGGGGGAGGAATGCTGGCCAGGGGCAGTGTGCTCTACAACTGAGGCATTGCAGGTGGTGGGTGATCTGAAAGTGAGTACTGGGAACCACGTGGACGATGAGCGGCAGTACAGTTCACAGAAACGGAAGGCCAGGCCTGACAGGTAGACAGCATCTGATTCCAAAGAGCGATAGTGCATTGGGAGCTTAGGCATTTCCCTTAGGTCTTAATTGAACTGCACTAACATTCTGGTCTTTAAGCCATCTGTTATGTTCCTTGAGTTATTGGGGCCAGCAGTTCCAAACTACTTTATGAAAATATTGTCCTGTAGTGACTTAGTTGCAGACTATAGCACTTGTGTATAAGCAAAAATGCCAGGGTAGTAACATAGTGAAATAATTGTGCTCTAAAATGTCCTTGTACAATTTTGGTACCCAAAAGATATTTTGATGTTATGTTATGAAGAAACTAAATTACTCAGTTTTCAAGGTGAACAGGAAAAATGGTAGCATGGACATTTCTGAAAATAATTAATAGCCACTAAGTTGATATTCGGCCTTGCCCATGCTAAGCATTTTACATGTATTAAGCCAGAAACACTATGAGTTACAAAAAGTCTAACCTCCTCTTTGCAGTAACATTACTAAGTAGGGAGAAGTCATAGTCGCCACATACAAAGACAGGCCAGGAACTTAGGCAGGCCCCGCCTTGAAGCCGCCTGGTGCAGATCTCCGTGCTGGGCTGCGTCAGCGACCCGCAGCGCTCGTGTCTTCTTGTGACACAGCACTGCTAGCACTCAGGAGACCAAAGCGGCAGTGACACCTTCTGACTGAGTCTTCTTTAGCAGTTGATGGACTTCTTACAGCGCGAGAGACCAGCATTGAGCTTCGGGGGTCCTGTGGGAGGAAGAAGGCGCAGATTGGATTGCTGCCGATTGTCTCTCAACAGCTAAAGTGGCCAAACAAACCCAGCTTTTGAGTTCTACTCCTCATTTTTCTGTTACAACTTTCCTTCAAAAAATTCAGCCCCAGGGGATGGGGAGATGGCTCAGTGGCTAAGAGCACTTACTGCACCAGTATGAAGGTCTGCGAGTGCCTGAGTTTGAACCCCAGCCCCCATGTAAAAAGGCAGGCTTGGCCATTCACCTGTGACCCCAATCCTATAGCAGACAGAGACACAAGAATCACTGGGGCCTGCTAGTCAGCCATTCTGACTGAAAAAATAGAAGCATCAGGTTCAGTGAGATTCCATCTCAGTAGGGCACTCTCCTCCAGCATCTACACATGTGCACATGGATACACATCTGCAACTACATGAGCATACACCTTCATACATGGCACACATACTTCATCCGCTCATGACTCCCCTCACCACAAAAAAAAAAAAGTTCCTTGTTGAATAGCATAAACAGAAGCTTATTTGCCAACAGCCAGGTGTTGGTAAGTATCTAGGGGCACTCCTTGAAGCTTAAAGTTCAGATTATAAGCACGTCAAAAGAAATTGCCTCAAAGTTACATATTAACCAAAGTTCACCACCCTCAATATTTCCTTTCAGTTCACACTCCTCACATTCTCTGTTTCACAACAAGAGAAATAGCCACGGAACATTAATTCATTTGAAAAAAATCTACTCAGAAACAGTCATCTAGCCAAGAGTAGGGGTGATCTGAGGATGTACACCAAGTGTGTTTTAGGATCTCTTCCTACACGTTTTCTGTACATGTGGTAGAAAACCAAGTCTATTTACCACTGAGGGAGCCTTAGGGCAATAGAGGAGCGACCAGGAGCCCAAGGCAGCATAACTGCTTTTATATGGAAGAGAGGAAGAGATGGGACTTGGAAGGATAGCAACTAAGTTTGTCAGAATGTGGAAGGAGTCTTATGAGTAGGGCTTATAAGGGACAAAAGGTTGAAATGATAGGTATTAAGGAAAAATAGCTCACTGAAGCAAATCCCATCACTGTGCCATCAGAGTTAATTAAGCCTGGGGAAGTGAGAGTATCTGATCCATTTATGTACAATTTGTCATAATTCAGCCACATGCTAACACATCCACATCATACACTAATCCTGAGACGTCCTGGTAGAAATCCCAAGGTTGGTATTGTCCCAGATTATATGTTGTCACATCTGAAGGCAGTAGCTATGTCTCTGGCACTGCTAAAAGTACACCAGTGAACAAGCTTGTTGGATTTATTTTCAGCACTGTATGTCAGGTACTTTTAGCTCCATTTTCCTTGTGTGCACATGGAGGGATGGAAAGTATGACCCACTGAGAGTCTCAGAGCTACTGAGCAGCACCAGCAAGATTACTTATGCTGTTACTGTGTAGAACCAGGAACATACGGATCTTAAAAGAACCCTGGGAAGAGTGGTATGGAATATAGTGATATAAGTAAAGGAGGGTTTAAGTACTGGGAACATTTAGAGCTCTCAAGGTATACCTGTCATATATGTGGTAAGTGTCCATGGGGTTTCTTTTGTCCATTCGGTGGGGTGTATTATCTGAAAATCTAACTAAAAGATGGGGTCCTTTTTTTCTGCTTAACAGTATGATAAAATGTCTGTTTCTTTATACTCAATGAAACGTCATTGTCCTTGTTTTGTCTGGTTTTGTGTGTAGGGCTGATGGTGCATGTTGATAAGAGAATTACTCTGGCAGCCTTCAAACAGCATCTAGAGCCCTTTGTTGGAGTTCTGTCTTCCCACTTCAAGGTCTTCCGTGTGTATGCCAGCAATCAGGAGTTCGAGAGTGTCCGCCTCAACGAGACTCTTTCATCGTTTTCAGATGACAATAAGGTTGATTAAAACAGTCTTATGTAATTAGAGTCTGTTGTAACAATAGGTTGAGAACAGCTTGCACCACTTCCAAATAAGGTGAAGTAGGCACCCCAGAGGGTGGCTGTCTGATGGTTAGTGGCTGCTGGGGGTCTTCGATGGCACTTTTCATCCAGCAAACCTTGTTACATGTTAATTGTGTGTCAGTTACTGTTCTTGGTGCTGGAGATCAGAGGTGATAAAAGATAGGCTGTTCTCAAAGAGCCTGTAATCTATAGGGAATTTTGGAAAATAAAAGTAAACCAAAAACATGGGGTGAGGATGGGTTTGTTCTGCTGAGATTATACATCTAAGAGACTGTTTCTAACGTACAGATTACAATCAGACTGGGAAGAGCCCTGAAGAAAGGCGAGTACAGGGTGAAGGTGTGCCAGCTTCTCGTCAACGAGCAAGAGGTGAGTGTGTCCCCTGTGCAGCGGGGCCACCACCTCTTCTTCTTGCACAGCACCCAGCAACCGTGGCTCTCACGGTTGACTCTCTGTGTTGTAGTTTTGGCCGTCATGTTGTGTGCTCTATATTGTCTCAGTGCTGCCATGATACACAGAAGTAACTTAGAGAGCAAACCAATGGAAATACCTCCATTCCCCACTCACTGAAGTGTCGCCATAGAGCTAAAGTGAAGCAAGATCCCCAGCTCTGAAAAGGACATTTGTGGGGGACTGCCTTCGGGGAGCCATCTTGTAATTCCACTGGTAGATGGGAGTGGGCCTGTGGTGTCTGTAGGTACTTGGAGTGCTTACTGTGTGTCCCAAGGGCTTGAGGAGACGCATGTGACCCTCCTTGGTTAGCTGTAGTTATTGCCCATGGATAGATGAAGAAACTAGCACAGAGATGTTAAGGGACTTGCTCAAGATCACACAGTTTGCAAATGTAGATTAAGGATTTAAATATTTATTTATTTATTTGTATATGTGAGGGCGTATACATGCCTATGGGCTTGCCAGGGCCTCTTGCCACTGCAAACCCAAGACACTTACGCCATTCCTTGCAGCCAGCTTTACATGTGTGGCTAGGAAATTGTACTTGGGTCAACAGGCTTTGCAAGCACTGAGCCATCTCCCCAACCCTGGATTAAGGACTTAAACAGACTTTGTTTTCTAAGGAGTTATCAGGAAATTACTCTGCTGTGTAGGACTTACTAATTCCCTCAAATAGTATGCAGCATTTTTCAGGATGCTTATATATCTTGTATGGAGATGTGGACAATATTGAAAGCCATAATTTTGTGTGGAATGCCTTCATTCAGCACATACTTCATCAGTTGCTTAGCATACCTCCTCTTTGTGACTATTAGTCATTTTGACTTCCAGTTTCTAGGAATTTGAGAGTTGTGGATCCAGTATTTCTTTTTGATATTTACTAATGTGTTTGGAGATTTCCTTCCACAACTCAGTGAGGAAGTTTCTCTCCTCAGTTTATGGATGAGAAGACTGAGGCACAGGGCACTGAGTGAGCTTGACGAGGGTGGCTGAGCTTGTTGGAGAGCTAAGACTTGAATCCAGACTACAGAATCCTAAGCTAAGGCTCTCCATGTCACACTTTCTAAGCCAATGCCCTCAAATACCAATAAAATGTCTTGGGGCTGGAGAGATGGCTCAGCAAAAACATTTCCCTTGCAAGCATAATGGCCTGAGACCACCTAAGTTTGATTCCCTGGAGCCCACACAGAAAGAGACCAGAGAATCACTGGGGCTCAAAAAACATTAAGCTCCAGAACGAGTGATTCTGTTTGGAGGAAACACACACATGTGCAGTGTGGGGAACACCAACATTGTCCTTTGCTTCTCCACACACGTGCCCAGCCATATGCATCTGCACACACGATGTGCATACCACACATACTACAAGTAAACAGACAGTTGTCTTAATCATTACTGTACTGTGGGCTCAGGCTCTAATGGTTCATGTCTTTATTCCTAGCCATGCAAGTTTCTGCTAGATGCTGTATTTGCTAAAGGCATGACGGTACGGCAGTCCAAAGAGGAGTTAATTCCTCAGCTCAGGGAGCAGTGTGGTTTGGACCTCACCATTGACAGGTAAAGTAATGATGTCCCCAGCTTGAAGCTCACAGAGACTGGTATGCTTTTCTGAAACCAGAAAAATACAAAACTCTTGTATTCTCCAGAATACGATTACTGCAGATTAATGAGTTGAAGGGAAAGAATTGTGCTTGGATTTCTGTGGAGGACATTAAATTGGAAGTACTTGGGAACATTTCTTCTTGCTCATTCTCCCCAACTTTAAATGAATAATCATTTGACTTTTTTACTGGACTATCATTCATTTTTCCTTTCCCTTGGTGCCAGAATAATATCAATTATTTTTTAAGTTAAATATTTCAAATCATAGTAGTTTTAAATGTATTATCATGTCTATAGGTTTCGGCTAAGGAAAAAAACATGGAAGAATCCTGGCTCTGTGTTTTTGGATTATTATATTTATGAAGAAGATGTTAATATTTCCAGCAACTGGGAAGTTTTCCTTGAAGTTCTTGATGGTATAACAATCACTGCTTTTGTTCCTGTAGTTTCTAATTATGAGTACCAGGACTGAGATGTACAGTAGAGTACTTGTGTGTCATTAAACAGAATGGAACCATTATTGGGGGTTGATGTGATTCTTGCCCTCCCCTGACAGTGCTTTCTTCCTGTGTCCTAACGTAGCTGTGGATGTTACTGTTAAGATAGGTTGTGTCTTTGCCTTTCCCTTTTCCCGTTTGCCTTTTGAACATTTATTTTCTTTCACATGAAAATTACACTTTGAAAGTTGGAGTTGTAGAACATTGCAGAAAATTGTGCATACCATATTTATTATTTTCATTTTCATTGTGGCTAATTTTATACTGAGGAGGTGATGCTGATGTTTTATCAGATTTTGAGGACAGCTGTAGGAGTGATTTAAGTGGCTGCATTACTGTCCTGTCCTGTTAGCTACAAGTTTGGGGTCAAGGTGTTGGCAAGTCTGTCTCTTTTCTTCCAAGGCTGTATGACTAGGGGCAATGTCCCATGCCTGTCCTCGCTTCTGGAGGATTTTATCTCTGCATTTGTGTTCCATGGGGCTCCCCGTGTAGACTTGTCTATACCCAAACTTCTTGCTTTTAGAAGACACTGGTCATTGTGGACTAGAGTAGACCCTAGCGACCTCACTTTAAATTCACTACCAAAGAGTATTTCCACATCAAGCCACATCCTGGGTTTTGAGGGATTTGAATGTCACACCTTTTGGGGGTGAAACAGCTCAACCCATAACAATGCACTTGTATTTATCACAGACCCTAGCGTCACTTTGAGCATGGGGACAGTTTAAGTTTTATGTTTTTAGAAGAGGCAGCGGGAGGAAACATGAACATTTAGTTCTGTATTATTCTTTGTTTTTGCTGTCACTTAGAAAGACTTCTGTTGTTTTCTGGAGAGATTAAAATAACACCTCTAGATGACTTAGGGAAGATTACCACTTCTGCTTAGTGAGCTCAGCAGTAACAGCTCGCTTCTTTCAGGTCTGCTTCAGCTTAAACTTGAACTTCTGGTCAGCTTTCTTTTCTGAATGTCTTGAGACCTGAGTGGATAAACCACCATGTGTGGTAGACCAGGAAGAAATCAGAAAAGGAAGAAATCACCTTTGCAGGAAAGGATTGAGTTTGTGTTAGCAGGCGGTTTAGCCAGAACCTGATAGTCCATGGTGGGTGGGTGCACTGTATTATGTCAGTCCATGTTTGCATATCAACATAGTTAGTCGTGTGATTAAATCCCAGAAGCATTTATTCAGCTATAATTATGAGACTCGGATGCTATATAAATGAGTAAGAGCAGAGGTTGCCCAACACATGCACACAGCCTGTAGGAGAGGCTTGTTACTGGAAGATACGCAGTGCTCAGGGGCCAAGCACAGTCACAGAAGTTGCTTGTGTGTGAACCAGAAGTGAGTGGCAAGGGACTGGGTTTTGAAGAACACTAAGCTGGGAAAGGTCACGGTGAAGTAGTTGTAGTGTGGTTTGGGTTATAAGGACAGCTACTGCCACTAGAGAAGCGAGGGCTGAGGAGACAGAGAAGAGAAATAGGTAGCAGAGCAGTGACAAGAGGAGGTGGAAAGGGATCCTGGAGGAAATGGCTGCAAAAGAGAGCACTTGTCTTCTGAGGCTAGAGGGCTTAGAGTACCTGAGGTAATTGGTCTCTTGTGTGAAAACTTTCAAAGATTGAGTTAAGTTTAGTCAGGAACTCAGGAAAAGTTGAAGTAGGAGCCCTTAGCAAGAATAGACTGATGGGCATAACCTTGGTGTTCTTAGGAGCAGAGAAGATGAAGTCCATGTCACAGCTGGCCATTCTCTCACGACGATGGCGGCCTTCAGAGATGAAGCTGGATCCCTTCCAGGAGGTTGTGCTGGAGAGCAACAGTGTGGATGAATTGCGAGAGAAGGTAAACTCATTTTGAGCAAAATGAGCTCATATGTGTTTTCCCTATATTGTCCCAAGAGTGGGTAGGTACTACCCACTCTTAGCAGCAGCCTTGAGGTCTCTGTCACTCCTTATGCCACACTGAGACCCCTTAGAGCTCCTGATGCTTTGAAACCCTGTGGCCATTCGCCGTGAGAAGTGGACCTTCACCTGCTTTGCTTGATCCGTGTTGTCCAGAGTCACTCTCATGCGGTGGAAGCTGGTAACTTGCTGTGTGTGTAAGACAGTGAACGAAACAGCAGCAGTTGAGTGGAGGATGAAGATGGAGATCTGTTTTGTGTTTTACTGTAGAGTGGTGAATTATTCCAAGTTCATCAGTGCAGTCTGGTCGTTGGACCTTTTTTCTGGCATGTTTGTTGTGCCCTAGTGTATGTGTATGCATGTTCATGTGTGGGTCCACGTGTGTGTGCATGCATGTGAAGGCCAGTGGTAAACATCAGGGGTGAGAATTACTGAACTGGACTAGCCAACTAGTGACTGCCAGGGACTCCCCGTCTGCAAGCTCGCAGCAGCAGGAGTGCGGGCGTGCGCCGCCCCGGCAGGACAGCGTCCTCGCGCTTGAGCAGCACCCCACTGCGCATGGTAGCACGTGCCTGTAGTGCCAGAACTTGGCAGCTGGAGGCAGGTGGATCACAAGTTCATGACCTGAGGTGGTTCTGTGCTTTCCATACACATACACGTGTAGGTCTGCACACACAAATACACGTACACAACAGGGGCTCCAAATAAAGCTAAAAGACAAGAAATGAGGAGGAAATCATCTGAAATCTATATGAAACATGAGCTCCATAGTTTTTAAAAAGTACCACTTTAATAAAAACATGGGATGTTTAGACACCCTAATTTTAAAATAGCCAAAGAATATGAACTACACTTATTGAGGAAATACAAATGAAAATACTAATAGTATTTTTCACCTCTTCGGGAAGATATAGAAAATCAGTTGTCCAGCTTTAGGAGAGATTGGGAGTATCAGGCACCTTTGATAAAGTTTTTCTGCTGCTGTTGTTACGGTGTTTTTTGTTTGTTTGTTTGTTTTGTTTTTTTAAGGTAGGGTCTCACTCTAGCCCTGGCTAACTTGGAATTCACTAGTCTCAGGGTGGCCTCAAAGTCATGGCTGCCTCCCAAGTGCTGGGATTAAAGGGGTTTGATAAGTTTTTTAAAGTGATGAAAATTTTTCAGTTTAGTCTGGCACTGTAGCATTTCACATGTGCAGGGTTCCCATCTGCAATAACTCTATATCCCATTCTTCGCCTCAGCTATGGAATGTTATTTTACGGTGGTATCTCATGGATACAATTTTATGTACTTTAGGAATGGTGAATATATATGTATGTAGAAAAATGTATGGAAGAGCCAGGCATGGTGGCACATGCCTTTAATCCCAGCACTGGAAGGCAGAGGTAGGAAGATTGCCATGAGTTTGATGCCACCCTGAGACTATATAGTGAATTCCAGGTCAGCCTGGACTAGAACAAGACCCAGTCTCGAAAAAGAAAAAGAAAAAATGTCTGGAAGGAAAAATACACTGTTTCTAAGTCAAGATGCTTTTGTAGGATGAGCAGAGGAAAGAATTTCACTTTCTGATTTTTCTTCAACATTTTTATGTTACGCTTTCTGAGGGGGTTTGGAGAGGTAGGGTCTCCCTCTGTCCTAGACTGCCCTGGAATTCACACTGTAGCTCCAGGCTGCCCTCACACTGAAAGCTATCCTCCCTCCTACCCCTGCCACCACACATGGTGGTTTTTGTTGTTGTTTAAGCTACTTCTGTTGAACAAAAGGAAAATAAGTTTTCCAGGTAAGCATATTTTTAGATAAACTAACCTATGATCTTTCTTTCACAGCTGAGTGAAATCAGTGGGATTCCTGTGGAAGATATTGAGTTTGCCAAGGTAAAGCCTGAGAGCGTTTGTGTCATCCGAGGAGTGCTGTGCGGTAAACGTGGCGCTGGTGTCACTCGCCCTTCGTTCTTTTCTCCCTAGGGTAGAGGAACTTTTCCCTGTGATATTTCTGTCCTTGATATTCATCAAGACTTAGACTGGAATCCTAAAGTTTCTGCTCTGAATGTCTGGCCTCTCTATATCTGTGATGATGGTGCAGTCATATTTTACAGGTAAAATTCAGTGTTTTTATTACAGTGACAACACACTGTTTGATTTGCATAAATATCTTGTTTCTCAAGGCTTTGTTATGATTTTGATGTAAAATACCATTAACCATAGAAATACAGCAAGGTCAGCACATTAAAATTTGAAATTCTTAGTGGGTAAAAGTTAGGGGATATATCAAAACTAGTAAAAAGTACTGGAGAGATGGTTTAGTGAAACCCAAGGACCTGAGTTCAGATTCCCAGCATACACAGAAAGTCTGGGCATGGTGACATGAACCTAAGAGACAGGGCCTAACTGGCTGGCTAGCTGATATAGCCAGTCAGGAAGCCCTAGGCTTAACAAAAGATCCTGTCTCAAAAAATAACTAAAGAGTAACTGAGGAAGACCCCCACCATAAGCCTCAGGCCTCCTCATGCACATACACAATACATGCGTGTGCACACGCACACATACACACACACACAAATGGTAAAAGGAAGGTGAGATGGTGGTGCACACTTATAATCCTGGTACTTGAGAGGTGGAGGCAGGAGGATCAGAACTTTGTGCTACATAATGAGTTTGAGAGCAGCCTGAGCTATATGAGACCCTGCCTCAAAAGCAAAACAAAAGTAAAAGGAAGCAGTTGAAATTAATAAAATATTTTTAATCCACTACATATAAAGTGTCATTACATCATGTCACAAATATAAAAAAATTGCTCATGAGATAGCTTGCATTCTTTTGCTTATCCTACATCAGGAGTATTGTGTTGCACTTCCAGCACATTTCCATGTGGACCAGCCATCTTTTCAGGTGCTCAGTAGCCACATGTGCATAGCTACAGTAGTAGACAGACAGACAGAAAGGAAGAAAGGAGGGAGGGAGGGAGGGAGGGAGGGAGGGAGGAAGGAAGGAAGGAAGGAAGCAGTAGTCTTTGGAAGCTGGCTGATGTGGGCTCAGATCTCACTTCCTTGCTTACCTAGCTGCAAAGTGGTGGTGATGACGTCTGTTCTGTGGGATTGTTGAGAATTAGAACTATTGCACAGAGCCTGTTAAGTAATGATTGTTGCTATTTTAATAACGTGGCAGTTATTCTGTGCCGTCACGAGACGTGAGTACGGTATAGGTGTGGCATGCGGTGAGGAGCAGCACCGTAGCACTGAGCCATGGATAGAAGCAGTTGACTCACTGAGCTAATATGTAATTTGTGTTTTAAATAAAGGGATAAAACAGAAGAATTAATGGAGTTGACAGAGGAGCAAAGAAATGAACTGATGAAAAAAGAAAGCAGCCGACTGCAGAAGACCGGACATCGTGTGACATACTCACCTCGCAAAGAGAAAGCACTAAAGATCTACCTGGACGGAGCGCCAAGCAAAGATCTGGCCCAAGACTGACTGCGAGTGGAGCACTGTCCCTGGGGGATTGTCCGTTGTAATTAGACCGTCACTACCAGTGTGTAGTGCCGTGACAGCCGGACACGGCTGGGGAAACTCAGTGACACCAGCACTGGTTGGACTGCCCTTCACCAATCAGAAGCTCAGTGCCCAACGGGCCACTGCTTTGATTTGGAATCATGTTGTGCACTAGTCACATGTACTGTAAAGTGAAAAAAGGGATGTGCAAAAATAAACACAAAGCAAAACCTGCTACTTTCAAAGGGGGAAGGGAATGAGTCAATTCTTTCATTGCAGACTAATGTGCACATAGCCGCTAGTAAAACTAGCCTCAAACAGGATGCTCATAGCTTCATAATAAAAGCTGTGCAAAGGCCATGAATGAATGAATCTTCTGTTTATTTCACTGATACCACATTACCTCATTGACAATTCAGAAGCAGATGCAACTGTGCTGACTCTTGGAAAGCAGCAAAAATAAAAATAGGAGCTGAAGAAAGAGATTCCTAGAACCAGCCATAGCCCAGAAAAGGATTGTGACGCTGTGTTTTCATTTTGTTTCATTTTTTGCAGAGTACTAAGAACCTACTCATACCCTCCAGTGGACGCTCGTAGCAGGGGCAGCTCGGGCCGCTGCAGCCCTGGAATTGTGTTTGATTGTACCTAAGTTATGGAGGTGGAGAGTATGTGTCACCGCTCCTTCGCTGTGTAAACAGTCCTGTTGAGTGCAGCTGCAGGTCACCGGCCCCAGCCCCTCTTCTGCACCTCACTCAGGCTGTGCGTGGTGCACGCCGCGCGGGTCAGCAGCGTCTCAGCGAGGCGCCCAGTGCCCGTGCCCGGAGGGTTGGCCGGGCCCTTGATGAGCGTTCTTGTACGGCAGCCTCAGTAGTTTTTCTCTGTGTACATTTCTTTTTGATTTGCCTCAAGTTTGAGTCTTCTAGAATGCTTGTAAGTTCCATTTTCATTTTTAGAGTCCATGTGTAGTTACATGTAGTTCAACTTTGGGAAAACTCATCATTTGGAATGAACTCGCTAGGAAGGCCATAGTATAGACTGATGCCACATGATTTCAGTGCAAAGTCTGTTAGAGTCAGCAGGTTCCTGCTTTGCTAAAGAAACTACAGTGAACACAGTTCTACATAAACTCTGAAATATGATCTAATTTATAAAAATAAAAAGGTTTTGGTAAAACTTTTTCATGCCAGATGCTGTTTACGACAGTGAACATGCCAATAAAACGTTTGTTCATTCCGTTGCGTTGTTTGTCATTGACTTGTGTGGACGCAGAGTCTGGGTCATCCTCCACTGTGACACTCTGTAACAGGTACCTAGTAATTGCTTCTTTTGTATGATAGAGTTTGTTTATAGTAAAGTTCTCAGATACCTAACTTCAGAGGATTCTGTCATTTCCCAACCAGATTTGTACCTTCTTTTTTCTTGTAAGAAAGATTTAATGAGAAAATACAGTAGTAGCAAATGTTGACTTCCATTTGAGTATCTTAAAATCTGTGATCTTAAAAGACTCAGACTCCACAACCAACCAACTTTTGTAAGGTATTTTTGGGGCAATTCTGATTCCATGTAAACTGTAGCATGCAGCTGAATTGCACTTGGGAGACTGAGGCTGTCCTGGGGAACATGGGAGCACCTGTGACCAGTGTCTGTGGAAACTGGGATTGGCTCGGGCACCGGCCTGCTCCCTTGGGGCCTGGGCATTGATGGTGGGGACTGTGCTTTCGGATCTGACTTATGGCAGGCAGGGGAGGCAAGCCTGGGAGCGAAGGGTGCTGTGGGGTCTGGCTTGCTATTCAAGAGCACATGGCAGAATTCTTCCCATCCTCCTTGGTCAGTGCTTTCTGCTGTGGTTCTGGTCTCATTCTGTTGTTGCTGGTTTGTTTTAATCTGTTTTGTGTTTAATTGCTGCTTCTGACTAATTGAAAGCATACTACAAATTCCAAGAGCAGATAAAATATATTGTTGCAGAAACAAAAATTCAAGGCTATTTATTTGCTTCTCAGTGCCTGGTAGTGAGTTAAAACACGATGTCACAGTTTAGCAGTCTCAGTAAAGGACACGGGGAGCTCCTCCCAATGAAGTTGTGGAGATGGGAAGAGTCGTTTAGCCGAGGGACGTGTCACTCAATGAGCACTCAGTCCGGGGGCTCGGCTGGAGCCCAGTCTGTGATTCCATGTCCTCTGGCCTAGGCAGGTCACAGATGAATTCAGGTTAGCCATACATGCCCTGTTAGAACCACTGGAGGGGCTTTCTGGCCAAGGAAACCAGAACTGGTTCGAGGGCCCATGTAGATGACCTATACAGAAACTTGCTTACTGATGGTCCACTTTTTAAACAAGGGATGCTTATTTAAGAGCGAGTAATCGTGACAGGCAAAAGAGGTGTCAGAAAGCTACACTGGTGTTGCTGAGAGATGGATGGGAAGATAGTCCATTGCTAGCCATGCTATCCGGAGGGCACTGTAACACACCTTGGAATGGTGCCTGATTTCCAGGCAGAGCTGTAGACCAGTGTTGGCCCGGCCACGTGTGTACAGCCTTACACACATGGTGTCATTACTGGAGCAGAAAGTGACTCCGAATGTCTTGTTCTGGTTCACTCGCCAGAATTCCCTTTGCTAGTGGGCACTGTAGTTGACCTCTGGGTTCTGCACCTTGGCCTTGCATCAAGGCTGGCAACTCTTGCACTTGGCACTTGAAAACCATAGACTAACATATATAGTATGTGGGCTAGGAGAGACTCTGAATTAGCAACTCCAGGCAGTTCTGTGTAACTTTTGAGAAGCCTGAAATCTGGTCACTAACATCAGAAGCCTAAGAATGCCAGGAGTCCTGAAATCAAAATTAATGGAGTCTGGGGACCAAAACAATGCTCATAGCCACCTAGGATTAGCGTGTATGGAATCCAAATATGCTTGCCCTTTTGGCCTTCTGGAGAAGAGCGAGGCTGCGGTCACCCACTTAGGTCGCTGTTATTTTTCTCAAAGTGACCTTCAGAAACAAAGACACTGGGTAAGCTCAATGTGTTGACGTCTGTGTGGCCATGTAAGAGAGCAGCGCTCAGGACAGTCAAGCTAGGAAGGGCAGAAGGCGGCGAATGCTGGGAGAGATGGGCTGCCCCTGCGCCCACAGCACTGCCTCGGCCACTGTGACTCGTTGCCTGACTCAAGGAGGGGAGGGTTTGTTTTGGCTGAAAGTTCAGAGGTTGTAGTCCAACATGGGGGGGAAGGCAGGACAACAGAAGCTGGTCACGTTCAGTTCCCAATGGGGAGACAGCAGTGAAGGCTGCTGCTCAGCTCACTTGCTCCTCGCCTTTAGTTCAGGACCCAGCCCTTGCATTGGTGCCATCCACAGTCAGGACCCCTCCCCCCCACACACACACCTCAATTAACCTGCTCTAGAAAATCCCTCACAGATATTCCCGGAAATTTGTTTCCATGTCTCAGAATCCTAAATTGACAGCTGAGATTACCCTCAACTGCTAGTTAATCCATCCCAGAAAAGTTGAACTCGATTGGTTAGAACCAGGAATTCGCCAACCCCAAACAATTGATGAACAGCACTCCTTTCCTTCTGCTTTTGGGGACCCTCCATCGTTTTTGCCTTCTAGGGGCACAAAGGGGTGGTCTTTTCCCCCTGGCTGCTCATGGGTGTACCTTCCCTCACAGGATAGACGGATGTGAACCCATGCGCCCTACCTGACTCCCCACTCCTGTCAGAGCTCCCATACAACGTTTCTAAAGTCTCAAGGCCTTCCTGCATAGGCTCCAGTTAAAGGCAATTTCTCACTGCCCATGGGAGGTCAGGAACTGGAGCTGTGTTTCCCAAGCACTGCTCTCTCTCCCTACACACACACACAATAAGGGGACTTCATACTCCACGTGGGCTTCAAAGAACCAACAGCTTTATCCACGGTCAATATGGAAGGATTGCTTAGAAAGGTGTCCAAAGGTGGTTGCAACTAGGATTGCCTTCCTCAACTTCCAGGCTTGACCACCTGCTGTAGTAGTCAGAATAAGGGTTTCTCGGGGCCAGAACCCTGGATCCTGGAAACCTTTCTTTCCCTTACCAGGCGTGGAGGCTTTATATGGGATTACAGTCAAAGACCTCAATGGGAATAGTGTTCTGGAGGAGGGTCAATCATATGAGACCTTAAAAGTAGAGAACCTTCCACTGCTGGGGACAAGAGGGCCTGTTATTGCTGGGTTTAAAGGAGACTATTGTATTTTGGCTATGAAATGTCCCCACAGGCTCATGAGTTTGAAGCCTTGATCCCCTGCTGGTGGTGCTAGTTGGGAAGGCTGTAGAACCTCTACAAGGGGCCTCACTGGAGGGAGAGGTTAACAAGGGGTTGGTCTTGACGTTTTGCAGTCCTCCCCATCTGTCCGCTCCCAGCCTCCAGTCTGCAACCTGCTGTCTCACGGTCCCGCGGCCGTGCCTTTCTGCTGGGATGGAGTGCAGCCCCTCAATCTAAGCAAAAGAAGCCCTTCTTCCCTAAGTTGCTTCTTGTCAGGTCACAGCAAGAAGAGTCATGAATACAGGTGCCAAGGAAGGTGAGTGACATAGAGACTGACTAAGGCTGGGGCCCCTGCTGATCCGCATAGCCCTTGCCACATCTCAGCACCTGTCCTGAAAGGCTGGAGAACAGGGCCTCTCTTCCTGCTGAGCGCGTTCTGAGAGAGGAAGACCCTCCCGGCCACTTGGCTCTTAGCTGGGATAGCTGCTGAGTTGCCAAACCTTCAGAGCCTGCCATGGCCTCCCTGGCAGGAAATGGATCCTGGAGGCGAACAGGCCAGAGAGAGCCCCACTTCAGGAGCCCCTCCACATTCCACGTCAAACGCTTATGCCCACCTGCACGCGAATGAGATGTGAATCTCAGCGAAGTGTTCTCAAAGCCACCGGTGGTGTCCTCATACCTGGTGACCAGGACAAAGCAAGCAATATCACCAGCACAGGATCTTCAGGAGCAGACCTTAGGTTTATCTCCTCTACCACTGTCTCTCTGGCACCTAACACGGGCCTCACATATGCTAAGTACTAGACATGTCTTTGGGAGAGGGGATGGATGAAGTCATTTCCAGCCTCAAGCGTACCTGACCCTCTTCTAGTCAGTATGAATTATTTACCATTTCCTTGAATGACACCCATACTTCTCACCCCTCTCCTTCTGCCTGTGGCCCAGGATGTCTTTACAGTTCCCTCTGGCTTCCTGGTACAGCCCCCACCAGCCTTCAAAGTGTTCCCGTGCCAGCTCTCTAAGGCACATGCTGTACGCATGCTGGAACTTCTGTCACACTCCAATCCTGGGTTTCTGTGTCACTGCCTGGCTTAGATGTGTCCCTCTTATTGAGATGTATTTAGGGTAGGGACTGTTATCTGGGCCAACTTGGCACCCCAGCAGCACATCACGGCCCGAGCTGGCTCTCAGCACATAGCGGTTGTGTGATCTGTACGGATGGACAATGGCCTGGTGGGGACACCTTTAGAGAACACCCCCATAGCTGATGATAAAATTCTGTATGAGATACTGTTTGCATGTGGGGGGAAAAAAATCTCATGGGATTGAGCGAAGGTGAAATGAGTTAATTAATAGAGGTCCACTGCTGCCCTCAGTATATAGCGGTTTAATTACTAGCGATTTAATTTCTATAGTCCTCACGTGCTGTGTCACAGCTTTGCTGTGGACGGCAGAGCATCCTGCCCCACCCCCGGCCAAGGCCCATTTGCCAAAGGCCTGTCTCTAGTATGGCACCACTGAGAGATCCTGACGGTTCATCTCGTCAACCCGACTGGGCTTAGCATCTCAGAGACACACCTCGGGACGTGTGTGTGAGGGGAGGAAGTTCTGGGTGTGGATTAATTGAAGAGGGAAAACCAACCCTGAATGTGGGTAGCACCATCCCATGGGTTTTGTGGTGCCAGACTAAATAAAGCAAAAATTCAGCGGAGTCCCAAGTGCTATCTGCTTCTCTTGCTTTCGGATTCCCCGAAGTGTGAACCAGCAGCCTCGTGCCTGGCCGCCATGACGGACCTGGACCACGAGCCAAGGTGAGTCTTTTCTCCCCCGACCTGCTGCATTCTAGACGTGCGGTTACACCAGCCAGAGACGTAGTTCATCCAGAGGTGCGGAAACCTCTGCCCTTACGAGGTGGGTCCTTGTCAGAAGGCCCTACATCTCAGGAAAGGGGGGCACCTTTAAGGGGGGTTCTTTCCCTCTCTTCTATCTTCTGGGTCTTGAAGTGAGCAGCTTCCCACCATGCTATGCTATGTCGCCTCAGAATCAGAGCAGCAGAATTCTATGCTGAAACCACCAAAATTATAAACCAAACTAAACCTTTTCTCTTCATAAGTTACTTTTCTCAGGTATTTTGTTACAGTGACAACATGGACTGGCAGAGGCCCAGAACTGCATTTGATTACAAAGCAATTCCAAGACAAGACTCATTTACTCCACTTGTCCTTCCGTGTGACAGGGAAGTGTTTTTCTGAATATTTTGATGCTGAAAGAGTTGTGCTTTTAATGTCTAGAATTTTTACTTCAATTGAAATCTCATTTCTTTACTGTATGGGTCATTTCTTCTTTTTTTTTTTTTTTCCTGGCTGAAGAGGGTTTTGTATTTTAGAAAATCCGAAAGAAAAAATCCAAGAAACTATGAGTAGTAGAAGTGATTTATGCCTGATTTCTAAATGCTACATGTGTTTATACATGTTAATTAAAAGTCAAAGAAAGCATGCTTACACAACCACGTATAACTTTAAGATATAATAACTCTGGATGAATGAATACACGATGGAAACCGTTTCTTGCACCTGGAAATGTCATTTGTGGAGTGACACCCTGCTCAGTGTCCTGGGTCGGGATATTACAGCCATGTTTCATAGAGCTTGCTTTTACTTTCTCCACAAAGTTGCCAACGGTCTTTAGTTTCTGTAAAGCGATCTTGCAAATTTCATTTACACTCCTGGTCCTACAATGACCTAACTATATATTTCCTGCAAATTAATTTATACACTATGCTCCAAATGGCGGGGGGGGGGGGGCGACGTCTATCCACACCAGCAGTCTCCCCTAAAATGACGGACATCCACCCGGCTACTTCTCACCTCAGAGACGTGTGAACTAGCTTCACCTTAATCACAGGCATGTCTCCAAAGGAGAAGAAGGATTCACTTTCCCCTCCTTTGGGCAGGCCCTGAGACTGGTGCGGGGTGAAGCGGGAGAACTCTGGGCTTGGCAAGCAGCTTACAGCCTCGGAAAGTCCTTGGCAGGAAGGAGAAGGGCATCTCCCCAAGGCTGCGGTGAGTGCACTGGGGGTGGCTGCTGCGAGGTGCTGTGCCCACAACGAGGTAGGAGCCGAGTGAAGAGCTGAGGGACGAATGCCCACAAGGGCGTGAGCAAGCTCGCCTGCGGCTGCTGTGTGGCATGCCAGGTTGGCGTTTGCAAAGCAGGCACCCTCCTCGACACTTCCCCCACAGCCCATCACGGGCAGTTAGAATACCTTCCTTCTCATCTCCTCCCCTCAGGTCTCTAATCGATGGAGAAGAAAACCATGGAGGCATGGGGGCATGAGGCTCCACCCTCAGTTGCCCATGTCTGTCTGTCTTTTGCCAGCCCCCTAGTAGCAGGGCATTGCAGTGGCAGTCGGGGCCTGGGTAGGACAAAGCCCAGCACGCACCTTGTCAAGCTGGAGGGGACATTTACTGGGAAGGGGGCACGGGGAGCGCCTGGCCAGCCCACACCCAGGGGACACTCGTGGGGAAATAAGTTAGCCATCTCTATTGCCTGTCTAGTGGCAGCGCGCCTGGGCCGGGCTAAATCTCCTCCCCAGCCAGCATCTCCGCTGCAGCCGCAGCAGCAGCGGGCTCTCCGAGCGCCAGCTCCTGGGCCAGGCTCCGCTCCAGGTCCTCCAGCTCCTGGCGCATTTCCTCGATGAAGCCACCTTCTTCGTACTCATCAGGGGCCTCCCTGGGCAGCAGACTCCCCTCATCCTGGTCAGGGCTGCCAACGAAGGCTGGCTTGCACACATACACCAGGCTGTGGCTGGGGAAAATATAAGGGCTGAGAGTCGGTGAAGATTCCAGCAGGCCGGGCTACCTGTGCATTCTGCAGGCCTTCCTTCCAGCCTCACCTGCGCGTTCCTTCCCCTCACTCAGCTCCCCAGTGTTCTCCATTTCCTGCCAACCTCTTACTGAATGGTCAATCGGGAGACTGTCCTCCAGGGGCGGCCACCGCTTTCTGGCTGCGGGCCTGTCTTTCCATGGCTAACGCTTAGCTTGGTAGGACCAGGGTGGGCACTGAGGGCATGGATGCGGGAGTTCACAGCTGCACAGAGCCCCCTCAGCCACATGCCCATCTGGGCTCCAGGCAAGAGGCAACAGTGAGGAACAGTGTCATCCCTTTACCTGTTGCAAACACGGGGGAGGAGGGGACATTGGCCTCCATGGAGAATAGGGGAATTCTGCCTGCCCCGTGGCCCTGGGCTCTGCGGGGACACAAGGCTCTGACAGGACAAAGATGGGTACGGACGCTGGCCGTGGCGAGATCTGAAGCTTTGATCTTGGCAGACTGGGATCAGTGGCATGCCCCTTCCCCCAAGCCTCTCCCCTCCCGCCTTTTCCTGCTCGTTCATCACAGGAGTGGGCTCCTCCTCAGTCTCTCTCCTCCGTCCATACCCTCTCCCTGAGACACCCTGAGGAAGTTTCAGTCACCCTCCAGATGCGCCCCCAACCTGCAGATCCGATGCTAACTGGTGACCTGGCATCCCCTGCCCTCGTGCCTGCCGTAGCTACACCGTGTCCACGTCTCCTCCTTTGTATGCCCTCTGCGTCATGTTAGGGACAGCGGGGGAGGTCCCTCACCTGTGCGGCTGGCAGAGGAGGCCGCTGGCACACGGGCATCTGTCCAAAGCACCCTCGGGTTCTAGCTCCCAGGTGATGAGGTCCAGCAGCCGGCCAGCAGGATCATGGCACAGCTCGTCCTCCACGGGCAGAGGCGTGCAGACGGGGAACAGCAGACCTGGAACCGGACGAGAGTCCCCGTGAGTGGAGGCAGAGAAATGGACACAGCCGCCCTCTGGTCCCTCAGCCCCCAGGTGAGGTTACCATGGACCCATAAGGGAGCTGGGCCACTGCAGACTGCAGTCGTGTTGGGGGAGGGGCTCTGCCTAAAGAAGGGAGCCGGGTTCTGAGGGCCAAAATGCCTTGAGGAATGATCGGTGGGACTGAAAGGGAAATAGGAGGACACAAGCTCCTTTTAGGCAGTTTTAATTAGGATCAGAGAGACCCAAAGAGAACTGAGGCCCCTGCCCCCACGCCCCAGCCCTCGCCACCTTGGCATGAGTGACAGCTGATCTAGACTCATCTACAACAGCTGCAGTGCCCTCCTGCCCACAGTCTAAAGTGCTACCCACGTGGGCTTGGCCCTGGAGCCCACCCTTCAGATCTACAAACCAATCGGGTCTTTCCCCGTGACGCTCCTGAATCTGATGAAAGAATGCATTTACAATGGCCTGTTTTGCCAGCCTCTTTCTCTGTGTGGGTGCCTCCTGGCCCTACCCTGTGCTGCTTGGATACACGTGAGCGTGGCTCCCCACCAGCCTGTCTGTGTGTGGCGGGGGCAGGGGGAAACAGAATACTGTTTCTTCAGCTTTTCTGCTGGCCCCTGCTTCATACTTTGGGGTAACTTCTCACTTCAGTTACATCTCTGATTCTCCTCTGGCCTCTGAATCCACCACGCGCATCTTTCCCCTACACTCTAGATCTGCCTGGTGTGTGCCTTCCCTGACTCTGGGCCTGCTACCTGCGTAATTTCTCCAAACTCGAGGTAACCACGGGCATAACTCTCTTTACTATTCACTTCTCATCAGGATGTCTCGCTCTCTGCTTTGATGTTTTCCCTCTGCTCTTCCTTAAGCCCCCACCATTTGCCCTCCTAACTTCCTTCCATGGGGGGGGGGGTGAAGCTCAGGGTGGGCACTTCGCGTTCCCTCTAACTCGCCCACACAGGCTCCTAGGCTCTGTCCTGTGCGAGCTTGCGGCCCCACTCCGGTCTTTCCCCCAAATCTCAATTTCTCTTAAACAGATCTCAGGAGCTACGCTGTTCCTTCCACATGAACGTGTTTCCCACTCTCCACATGCTTGTGACTCGGCTCTAGCCTTCTTCCTAGATCCCAGTTTCCCTTAAGGAAACCCCACGACTTGTGATTTCACCCTAAATAAACTCAATAATTCATGATTTACTCTTCTTGGGTCCGTTTTTATCAATTCTTTCTTCAAACAGGACAGGACCCAAACTTGGAATTCATAAATTTAGGGGAACCCTCCTGAACCTCCATCAAGTGAGGGTACAGCAACAAAAGGTCAGTGAGCCCCATGAGAGGAGCTGGGCCAGGGAGTGGAGGAAAAGGGGAGGAGGAGAGCTGGTGGGGGGGTGGTGAGGCCTTGGCAGGATTTCACCCTTCAGGAAAATCACCCAGGAAGAAGGTGGGGGAGCACCAGTGGGGTGGGGAAGGTTGAGCTAGGGAGGCGGCTGAGGGGGCCTTCCAGACACACGGGGAGAAAGGGGGTCTGTGGCAGCTCACCAGCAGGAGGCAGCGAGGACGGAGGAAGCGGGGAGCAAAAGGGGCAACTTGGAAAGATGCAAAGTGGGATGGGGGGATAGCTACAGTCCCACCCATCTGGGGGGTTTTCTTCCTGCCCTGGATTCATGCAGCCTTAAAAGAACTTTTATAGATGGTCTTCCCACCCAAAAGGAGATGCTGCGGTGCTGGGACCCACACTGAGCACCGGAGGCAGGAGTTGGCAAAGGTGTGGGTGGCACGCTGTGTGGCCCAACAGACCTGGCTTTGGAGCTTGGGATGGGCCTCCCCTGCAGCCACAGGGGAGTCAACACACCTTTCTGGAAGGCGCAGCACAGCCCAGGCTGGCAATCCCTCTGGTTGTCACAGATGGTCCCGTTGCTGCCTCGGATAGCCTTACTGGTGCAGTGACCCCAGACACACAGCTGGTCTCCACAGCACTCACTGTCCCGCGTGCAGAGCTGTGGGGAAGCAGGAAGAAACAAGACCCTGGAGCTGGAGGCATGTGTGTTTGCTTGCAAAGCCAAAGGACCCAGGTTCGATTCCCCAGAAGCCACGTAAGCCAGATGCACAAGGTGGCCTATGCATCTGGAGTTTGTCTGCAGTGGCTGGAGGCCCTGATGCACTCATTCTCTCCCTCTCTCTTTCTCTCTAACAAATAAATAAACATTTAAAAAAGAGGGCTGGAGAAATGGCTTAGTAGTTAAGCACTTGCCTGTGAAGCCTAAGGACCCCAGTTCAAGGCTCGATTCCCCAGGACCCACATTAGCCAGATGTACAAGGGGGCGCACACATCTGGAGTTTGTTTGCAGTGGCTGGAGGTCCTGACATGCCCATTCTCCTCTCTCTCTGCCTCTTTCTCTGTCTGTTGCTCTCAAATAAATAAATGAAAATTAAAAAATTAAAATAGAAAACGAGATCCTGACGCTTAAAGGCCTGCAAGCCTGGCCAGAGCCCAGCCTGCCATGGTGCCCAGTATGATGACTTGGTCGTCAACCTGCTCGCTGCAGGAATTAAGTAAGGACTGAGGGGGCACAACCTTCCTCCACAGTAGGCAATCCTGCCTGGTGGCAGCATCTAAAGCGATTCCACAGAGCCCAAGAAACAGGGACCCTTTTTCCCTGCCTGCCTTTGCCCCTTGCTAATGAAGGCATCTACCCTTTGGCTGCCATCATTACTGATGTCAGAACCCAGCTTCCTCCTCCTTCCAGCGTGGACTAAAGACTAAGAACTAAGGTGCTCCAGAAACCTCCAGACCTTCTGCGTCACAGAGGGCTGCTGATGCATCTATCTGCCTGGTCCTCAGGCTCTCCAGCCTGCAGCCTGGCTCATACCATCTAAGACAGTCTAATCCCTTTCTAGTATATTCACTCTATGAGTCTAGTTTCTAAAGAACCCCAATTAACACAGTCTGGCCCGCCCACCATGAAGATGGCTCACCCACCCCTCCCCAGCAGAGAACAGCTCTAGGGGGTGGGGTATTAGTGGGAACTGAAGAGGCCAACATGAGAAGAGACAGGTCACACCGAAAAAGAGCAGCTAATGAGATAAGTGCCCAAGCCTCTCCACCCTGCTCAAGAGTTTGAGAAGGATGGTGTGGTGGTTTGATCCAGCTGTCCCCCATAAACTTAGGTGTTCAGAATGCTAGGTTCCCAGCTGATGGAGATTTGGGAATTAATGCCACCTGGAGGCAGCATATTGGGAGAGGCGGGATTATGGGTGTTATAGCCAGCTCCCCCTTTGCTAGTATTTGGCATACTCTTCTGTTCCTATTGTCCACCTTATGTTGGCCAGGGGGTGATGTCCACCTTCTGCTCATGCCATCGTTTCCCCCTGCCATCATGGAGCTTCCCCTCGAGCCTGTAAGCCAAAATAAACCTCATTTTCTCGCCCAAGCTGCTCTTGGTTGAGTGATTTCTACCAGCAACGCAAATCTGAATGCAACAGATAGCTTGAAGGGTTTGCTCAATGGTTAAGGCTCTTGCCTGCAAAGCCAGACAACCCGGGTTCAATGCCCCAGTACCCACCAGTACCCATGTAAAGCCAGATGCACAACGAAGCATGTGCATCTGGAGTTCGTTTGTAGCAGCTGGAGGCCTGGCAAACCCATTTTCTCTGTGTCTGTCTGTCTTTCTGCCTCTCTCTCTCTGCTTGAAAACAAATAAAAATAATTTTTCACAAAGGAGTTTGCGGCCTGGACTAGAGCGAAAACCTACCTTGGGAAAAAAAAAAAGTGTGCGAAGGATACTTGGGTGTCTTTGATGTTCCTTCCCATCTCACACTTGTACCTTTCCTACTTCCAATCTGGTCAGGAAGGAAGGTGGCTCAGGCCACTGGGAGAGGCAGCAACATTACTGTGACAAGCTGGTATGCCAAGTTGGAGCTGGGAAGGCCCAGGATGGGGCTGGCATCCTGGTGCCTGGGGCCCAGAACCACATGGGCAATGAGATCAAGGGGAGCAGCAAGGGGTCCGCTGGGCTGTGCCCAGTGATGAGGGGTGGGCTGGAAGTATCATAGCAGCTGCCTCACCAAAGATGCTGGCAAGCAGGAAGAAGAGAATCTCTTTATGCTTCAAGTTAGGATCATGCTGTTATCTTCACTAAAAGCAAAAATGTCAAGAGCCTGTGGGCCTCCAGTTTTGTCCCAGATGCTGCTGGGCAAAGGGAAGAGTGTCCTTTACTCAGTGGCCTCATATTTCTCAGGGCAACCTCCACTGGGGAGGGCTCCAGTCTCCTCCGGACTACTTCCTGTGCCCTCTTACTGGGCAGATGTAGAAAAAGATCTGGGAAGTGGGCGGAGGAGGAGGAAAGAGGGGAGCCTCTGCCCCACCTGGGGGCTAGAGATGCATAGCACTGTGCTTACTATGATGGCTACCCCAGGACGGGGTAAGCGGAGGACCCCCAGTTCTCTCCTTCCTCCCCTTCTCTGCCATCCATGAGGAAGATGGTGTGACCAGAGATCATGGGATGAGGGGCCAGCAGGTTTGCAGATGGGTTCCTGATGTGTCCGCTGGGATGCTCCTGGTCAAGCTATGAGTCAGCCCTCTGTGGTCTCTCCCCATCATTAAAGGGTTCTTTTAACAGCCTAGCTCTGGACCCCTGGGGCAGTCTAGAGACCCCTGGCATCCTCACCGTCTGCTGGTCCCGGCACGGCTGGCAGGTGTACTGGAAGTTGGCGAACTGGCAGTACCTGGCGGGTCCACAGTCCTCGTCAATGATGCACTCCTGAAATGGCAGGAGGGGCAATTGTTATTGAAATGCAGCTGCTCGGACCCTCGGTGCCCAGGACACTTGGGGCTGGTGCCTTCTGCGTCTTCTTCACTCACAGCACAGGCCTCATCAGTTTGTCTCTGGCACTTCCAGAGGATCCCGTGCCCACCAAACAAACACAGCCTGCGTGTCATCTCTGCCACCGCCAGGGCCAGGAGCGTGACGACTGGAGTTGATCCTTCACACGGAGCAGCCGGTTTAATTTTTTTTGTTTATTTTTATTTATTTATTTGAAAGTAACAGAGAGAGAAAGAGGCAGATAGAGAGAGAATGGGTATTTATTTGAAAGTGACAAGAGAGAGAAAGAGGCAGAGAGAGAGAGAGACAGAGAGAGAGAGAATAGGCATGCCAGGGCCTCCAGCCACTGCAAATGAACTCCAGATGCGTGCGCCCCCTTGTGCATCTGACTTACGTGGGTCCTGGGGAATCGAGCCTTAAATCGGGGTTCTTAGGCTTCATAGGCAAGCGCTTAACCACTAAGCCACCTCTCCAGCCCAGCAGCTGGGTTTAATAAAAGGTGCTGGCAAGTCGCGAGCCCTGTGTGACTCACAGGAACAGGGGGAGCCCAGGCAGGGAAGCCAGCACAGGCTGTCCCATCGGCCTGTGGCCCTAGAAGCCACACCCTACCTGCCAAGAGCCCTTCACTGAGTCCTGGGGTCGAGGGTACAGCCAAGAGGCAACGTGAGTTTTGAGGTTAATAGTGGGACGGCTGGGTTCCCGCCCTCCCAGCCGAGGCCATCATCTCCTGGCCATCCGCTCCACTCAGCTTAGGAAGGAAGGCCATAGGTCAGTCCCCGACTCGGACTGAGGGCTAGGAAGGAGGGCAAGAGAAGAGGGTTAGCAAGGACAAGAGCAGTCACGCATCCTCCCCTTTCCCCTGGCTTCACTCTCCATCCCACCCGCCAGCAGGGGGCAGCTAGGGGTGGCCTTCCCCATACTGCCAGCTAGAAATGGAGGCAAAGAGAAGTCAAGGGGTCTCCTCCCCGCCCGCGATCCCAAAGAGAATATAGGTAGCTCAGAGTAGAAGGACACTTTCCACCAAAGCCCTTAAGCGCAGCTGAGAAGGGCCTCCCAGAAGGCTGATGTCCTGGAGCCCCAGCAGATCTTCTGGAAGGGTCCAGGGAAGAGAGGGACGTGCTCCCTCCGGCCCCTCCTTCCTGAGAACAGACGTGAAGCCTGACAGTCAGGTGGACCCTCAGTGCCTGGGGCTGGTCCCTGCCTCCACTCTGATGTGAGGGGACTCTACCAGTGGATAAAAGAATCTCTGGGGGACCTACGGCCCTAAGTAAGTGTGAGCTGGGGTTAGGCAGACAGGCCCTGACTAAGGGACAGAGGAGATGGGGCTCTGACACTGGGGGTAAGTGGCGTTTCTCATGTAGGTCCAAGTGCCCGTTGACCAACCCAACAGCTCCAAGAATACAGGGTGTTTGGTTCAGTGTGACTGCAGGCAGGGCACGGACCCACCAGTGTGGCACACTTCAGAACCTGGCCTTGCTCTGTTCACCACCCAGACAGACATTTGCACCACAGGCCCCATCTTCCCACAGAGCCTCTTGGAAGAGTGACAGGAGACCAGAGGAAAGGCACCTATGCTGGGCACACACATGTCACCCTCATACATCAGCTCAGGGCACATGAGGAACTTCAAACTGATGCCCAGAGTAGTCCAAAAGCAACTTGGGCAGGAGGAATGGCTTAGTGGTTAAGGTGCTTGCCTGTGAAACGTAAGGACCCAGGTTCGATTCTCCAGGTCCCACATAAGCCAGATGCACAAGGTGGCACATGTGTTTGGAGTTCATTTGCAGTGGATAGAGTCCCTGGCATGCTCTCCCTCTCTCTCTCATAAGTAAATAAAAATAAAAAATCTTTAAAAAGAAAAAAAGCTCCTTGACTCTGCTGTGAATTGTCAGTGAAATGTCAAAGGAGACCACACCTAAAAATGACATGAGATTACTCTCCTGCAGTTTTCCAAGAGTCCTGGTCATCTTGAGAGGGAGTGAGGTCGCATTGCTAGGTAGCTTAGGGTGCCTGGGCCCCTGAAAGTAGAGAACAGGAATGTCTTTGGGTCTATTCTTATCTCTTCCCTAGTTTTGTTTGTCCACAAACAATCTGAGCCCCTCCTGGGAGGGAGGTTCCTTTTCCTAGACTTTAAATCTAATCCTGACATTGTGGCTGACCAAGTTTAGCCCCCAGTTCCACGTCATGGCTGGCCTCCTCATGAGCCAGCCCTAGCCTAGAGCAGTCAACTGGTACTCTGGCTCCCCTGAGCTGGAAAGTGGGGCCCAATACCACAAGGTTATAAATATACTTACCAGGGGAGGGCAAGCCTCTCTGGGCTGGCCCCTGGTAAGGTTCCTTCGTCTTGGCCCAGGCGGGCCCTAGATGAGGCGAGCCCCCCCCACCCCGCCCCACACCTTACTCCCTCCACCTGGCAGGAACTCTCTGCATTTTCTTTTCCTTCCCTGTCTTAATCTAATAAAGTCTCTCTAAACCTTACCCTCTGGTCTATGGACTTTAATTATTTAAATTTATACGACAAAGATCTGGAGTACTTTAGATTTACTGGTGCGTTGGTGTACTGGTATTGTGGCAAGGAACCCCAAGGTTCCTGTTGCAATCTCAGCCCCTCCTGGCGGTCCTGCGAGATCAACACCACGGGGGGGGGGGGAGGGGGGCGATGACAGCCCAGCCCAGGTCTCCCCTCCCCCACGCAGCAGGGGATGCTTTTGCTTGTCACTTGCTCAGCAGCCCTGAAATGTCGGGAGTGATGCCATCGTTGATTTTCCCAGCAAGAAGACAGATGGGCTCAAGTCAAGGGGTTAGCTGAGGCCTGGCCCCTCTGTCCTGGCCCCAGGCCCCCACGACTGGTAAGAGAAGTCCACAAGGCTGCAAGCCAATCGTCCTTTGGTATCCACTGGGGATCGAGTCCAAGACCCCAGATACCAAAATCCATAGCTGCGCACGCTCTTCTATAAAGGGCACAGGATTTGCACCCAGGCTGCGCACAGCCTCCCGGACACCGAACACCACCTCTGGCCTTCAGCCCTAATGCAGTGCGGATGCTATGGAAATTGGGACACTGCGCTCCTGGGGACTTCATGACAAGGAAGGGGTCGGTACATGTTCAATATAGAGGCTGTTTAAAAAAATTTTTTTTCTCATCCAAGATTGGTTGAATCTGTGGGCGTGGAACTGGTGGCTAGAGGGCCAGTGGAAACTCACAGGCACCCTTCAATTCAGCCCTCCCTGCTCTCCCAAAGCAGACAGCTTGTCCTGCACAGCCAAAAGAAGCTCCTGGCTTTCGGAAACAGCAAGAGAACACAGTGGGAGGGAGGGCTGTCAGGCACTGAATTCCTTCTCTGACTCAGGCCACATTTTGAGGGGACACAGAGTGACTATGAGCCTTTAAAAGAAATTCATAATTCAGAACTGGAGAGATGGCTCAGTGGTTAACGCACTTAACCTGCAAAGCCTAAGGATTTGAATTTGATTTCCCAGTGCCCATGTAAAGCCTGATGCACAAGGTGGCACGCGTGTCTGGGGTTCGTTTGCAGTAGCCAGAAGCCCTGGCACGCCCATTCTCTCTCTCTCCGTCTGCCTCTTTCTTTCTCACTCTCTCTCTCAAATTAATAAGTAAACTCCTAATTCAGCTAGTAGAGTGCTTATAAATGCCTTAATCCCTGCACTTGGGAGGAGGATCAGGAGTTCAAGGTCATCCTTGGATATCTATGGAGTTCAAGGCCAGGCTGGGCTGCATGAGATCCTGTGTGGAAGGAAGGAGAGAGGGAGGAAGGGAGGGAAGGAGGGAATGGTAAGTCAACATGGGGGGAGGGAAAGAGGTCGCCTGCCAGGGGAGCAAACAGACCATTTGTAATGGTGTTGCCTCAAGACAGTGAAGAAGACATTCAACCTATCAATAGTCAAAATGCAGTCTTAGAGGATGAACTATCCTGTTTTCACCCAGGTGGGAAAAGCACTAAAGATGCTCTCCATGGTAGGCGTGGCGATGTCCACCCCACCTCCCCAAACCTGTGGATATGGGGGGCCATGCAGTAAGGGGAAAGCTGGAATTAAGGGTGCCGGTGGTAGTGATTACTTTTCTCTTCATTGTGATGAAATTCTGAAATAAGTAACCTAATAAAGGAAGAATGCATTTGTTATTTTCTTTTAAAAAATACATTTTATTTATGAGAGAGAGAGGAACAAAGCACAGGGAGACAGAATGGGCGCACCAGGGCCTCCAGCCACTGCAAATGGACCCCAGGCGCAGGCGTCACCATGTGCATCTGGCTTCCGTGGGTCCTTGAGAGTCGAACCAGGATCCTTTGGATTTGCAGGCAAATGCCTTAATATCTAAGCCATCTCTCCGGCCCCACATTTGATATTTTCCTCCCCCTCATGGTAGGGAACAGGCAGCTCCACAGAGGTGGGGCAGGAAGTGATAAGGACAAGAAGTTGTGGGGTGTTGGACCCTGTGCCTCAAAGCTGACCCCCAACACCCTGTGCCTCTCTTCCTCCAGCTAGGTCCAACTTCCTGAAGGTTCAACAACCTCCCAAAACAGAGGGGATTAAGCGCTCAGCCTGTGAGGTGAGGGACATCTCATATCCAAGCTATGACGGGTGCTAAGCCAGCAGCCTGAGACAGGGAGGTGACCGTGGGTAATTGAGGAGGGCCTGATGTCATTAAAAGGGCTTTAAAAATGGAGACGGTACATCAAAGACATCCAAGTAACGTTACGTGAGACATCACCAAGGATGGTCAGCTCTGGTTCTGCATACGGAAGGACCAAGGGACAGATTGTCCCCAGAGCCTCCCATAAGAACTCAGCCTGCCCACACTTTGACTCAGTGAGACCTGTGGTCAACTTCTGACTCATAAGAACATAATAAATTCATGTTGCTTTAAACCACCAAAGTTGTGGTGCTTTGTTACAACAGTAATAGCAAACTAAGGTGATGTCCAGCATGGGTTAGGTGTTGGGAAAACGGCATCACAAGGGGGCTTGGAGGGAATCAAGTTGAGCTGGGCTTTTTTAGTTTGAGGCCTGCCTGGGAATAGAGACTGAATTCTAAGTCAGCCTGGGCTATAGTGAGACCCTGCTGTGAAAACAAAGAAAGGCAGAATAGTACCATCTATGTGTGTGAGTGTACACAACAGATACATGTTGGATGCATGAAGTCACTTACATGTTCCTGTGGCTAAGCACTGGTCGTTAGCTGTGACTCAGGACCAAAGCAAAGAGCACACATCCCATAGATGTGACTTCTTGTTTCCCAAAAGCCCTTGTGGATCTAGATGCTCCACTGTGCGCTTCCTCTCCCACACGATCGATGAGCTTCCTGCCCCTGTGCCCAGGAGAGCTCACTGTTTATGACTCCCCATCATGAAAAGCACCCCCACCTCACCCCCACTACATGACAAAGCCTTCCCTGCAAAGTCAGAGTTACAGTTCATTTTTTTTTTTTTCAAAGAATGAATAAACTGAAGGAGGAGGAGCAGGAAAACTTGTGAAAAACCTCTGACAAGGGCTATAGAGATGGCTCAGCAGTTAAGGTGCTTGCCTCCAAAGCTTCTCGTGTTTGACTCTCCAGATCCCACGAAAACCAGACACACAAAGGTGAGGCAATCACAAGGTTGCACATGCCCACTAGGTGGTGCAAGCACCTTTATTTCTATTAGTGGCTGAGGCCCTGGTGCACCAATTCTCTCTCTTTCTCTCTCTCTAAAAAATAATAAAAGAAATTTCATATGATGATGAGCTATTAAAGAAAAAAAAACTCTGGGCTGGAGAGATGGCTTAGCGGTTAAGCACTTGCCTGTGAAGCCTAAGGACCCCGGTTTGAGGCTCGGTTCCCCAGGTCCCACGTTAGCCAGATGCACAAGGGGGCACACACATCTGGAGTTCATTTACAGTGGCTGGAGGCCCTGATGTACCCATTATCTATCTGCCTCTTTCTCTGTCTGTCACTCTCAAATAAATAAATAAAAATGAACAAATTTTTTTTTTTAAAAAGAAAAAATCTCTGACAAACTGGCACTAAAACTCTTCGCTTCCCTTGCTAACATGTTTTTGTTGTTAATTTTTGGTTTTATGAGAGACAAGATTTCAATATGCTATCCAGGCTGGCCTCAAACTCATGATCTTCCTGCCTCTACCTCCTGTGGCCTGGGATTATAGGCATATACTTCCATACCTGGCTTGTGGGCATGGTTATTTCTTCTTGACAATTTTTGTTTGTTTGTTTTTCAAGGTAGGGTCTTGCTATAGCCCAGGCTGACCAGGAATTCTCTATGTAGTCTCAGGCAGGGCTAGAACTCATGGTGATCCTCGTACCTCTAACTCCCAAGTGCTTGGGATTAAGGGTGTGTGCCACCATACCTGGCTTTGACAATTTTGATATAAGTACATAATGTATTCTGATCATAGTCCTTTCCCATCACTTTCTCTCGCCCCCCACTTCCTGCATCCCCCTTCCACTGACTCCATTTCTCCCTCAACCATGGTCCATTTTATGCAGCCCTAGCTGGCCTCCAACTCACTATATAGACAAGGTTGACCTTGAGCCTTTGGTCCTCCTGCCTCTACCTCTCAAGTGCTGAGATTACAGGCATAAGCCACCACGCTGGGTGGATATCAAACCCAGGGCTTCACGCATGCTAGACAAGTACACGTGGTTTGGATTATCTCCAAGAGTCGGTGAGCTCCTTACAACATTCTGAGGAGACCCAGCAATGTCGTTGCAATGGATCCAACAGCCCAGCTGGTGAGGGTGCGCAGCTGGCATCATTCTTGGCAGGTCCTGGGAGCGTCACCTTTAAAGACGTGTGCTCATACCAGAAGCCACAGATGCACAGCTGAGGTCTGCTGTTGTCATGAGACTGACAGAGGTGTGACTTTGGGCTGTTGGTTCCATTTCTATAAAGAAACAAGGTCAACAGAAGAAACTATTTGCAGGGCTGCCGTGTTGAGCCTGAAGTTGGAAGTGGTGGCCATAGCAACAGACAGTTCCCAGCCTGTTCCTTAACCCTCCACTGCCTGATTTCCATACTTCCCTGCCTGGGACCACCTTGCCAACAAAAAGGCAGGTCTTGGATTGGAGACATGGCTTAGTGGTTAAGGCACTTGCCTGCAAAGCCAAAGGACCCAGGTTTGATTCCCCAGGACCCATGTAAGCCAGATGCACAAGGTACTGCATGCATTTGGAGTTTGTTTGCAGAGGCTAGAGGCTCTGGCACACCCATTCTCTCTATCTGCCTCTTTCTCTGTCTTTGTCTGTCTAACTCGCTTGCAAGAAAATAAATAAAAATATTTTTTAAAACAGACAAGTCTCAACAACAGGGGTTCATGTTGCCACCAACTCTGCATCTCTGTCCCTGTGGTCATGAGGACTGATCACTGGTCCTGACTTACACAAAGAGGGTTCACTCATGAGCCGGAAGTACTGTGGAAAGGCTGTTGTCCTCACCAGAGAACCCCTTAGTGTAGGGGTGTGTACTGCCTTGCTACCTAGGTGAGAGATGAGACTCTTCAACTTTAAAGGACAGAGTAGAAGGGTAAGTCACGTGGCTGATGGCCCTTCAACAGAGCCGGCCCAGATCTGAGAAATCCAGCTTTTCTTTCCCTGCAACAATGCCAGTTTCCTCTTTCCTATGCTCAAGGGACACGTCCCCAGGTGGGTCAGTGTCCTGTAGCATCCCCCGTACTCATCCGGGTCCAGGCTGAGAAGCTGGAAACTGAGGCAAGAGGCCTAAGATCTGACAGGTGGGGAGCGGGGAAGCATAGGTGCTTTTTTGTTTGAAGCCACCGAGTGAGACCCGGCGTATTGAGCTGATTTCTGAGGAGTGGGGGCCTCACGGGCCTCCCACTTCTTGGGACCTAAGACGAGATACGGGGCTACACTCAGACGCACACCGAGGGCAGGACACAGGGCCCGCGTCTCCAGAGGCCGCAGTGTCCCGTCAGGCAGAGCAGGGCCAGGAATGCCCACCAAGGGGCGCGAACTCTCTCAATCCCCTCAACATGAACTGAAGTTCCCAGAGAAAAAAAGTCACATTCATGTTGAACATTCTACAAGGCCGACTGATCAGAACTTCAGTAATGAGAAGCTGGAATGTTGCAGATTCAGAGCCAAACTGTCTCGGGCTATGTGAGCCCTTTAATAGCCATTTGTGTGACCTAAAGGCCTTCGGACTATTAGATAAATCCTTCAGGAATGTACAAACTGACCCCAGCTTCCACTAACCCCAGGCTAAGAATATCATCCGAGGCCTATGACAGTTTGCTAAAACCAACCTGCCTGATTCTGATCTGTTACTATAAAAGCTTCGTGACACTGTTACTGTGTTGGAACATGGCACTTTGGGTAACATAAATCTATGCTTCCGGGGCCATGGTCACTCGCATTTGGCTCCAGATGAACTCTTATTCCCTTTGGTGGGAGAGCTGTGTTTCTCCACTGACATCCCCACGTCAGGTATGGAAACTGGCCTTGAAGGCTTTGGAGGATCGGCCCTCAATCACCCCTTGTCAGAGGTAGCATCGGGCATCCCTAAAGACACGCTCTCCCCAACTCCCAGGACACGTCAAGGGTTCTGGCCTCTCCGTATCAGCCTGTCTCCTCTAGCTCAGTCACAGCTTAGCCCCGCCTGCCTGGAGCACGTGTGGGACAGAAGGTCAAGACCACAGGCCCTGGACATCTGGACCCACGTGTTCCTGGGCAGTGACCCGGGCAGTGCAGGGCTCCAGGGCTTCACTGTCCTTGCGATCGCTCTCTGTCTGTCCCCCTCCCCACCACCACCACCTCCATATCACGACAGATAGCACAGAAGCTGGTCACGCGCTGCAGCCACTCCAAGGGGCCTGCTTTGTTGTCTCAGACAGAGGGAGTTATATTTAGAAAGCTCAGCAGGAGGCCAGGAAGCAGGGCTAAGAACAGCACGCATTTGGCTGGGACTCTTGGCTGGGACCTGCCCCAGTGTCTCAACACGATCGTGAAATAGTGGAAAATGGCAGAGGAGTTGCTCTGTGCCTGCGATTTTTCCAGTTCGCTGTTTATCTGACAAAAGATCCAAGGGAAGTAGAAGCCCAAAGCCCAATTGTGAGGGGACAGCAAGGTTCTCCGAGACATCCATGTGCAATTAGTGGAACGGCTCCCAACGGCCCGGCTCTGTGGTGGTCAGTATTGTCCACTTGAAAGTATTTAGAATCACCTAGGAGATGCACCCTTGATGTAAATAAGAGAGTTTCTAGCTGGGTTAACAGAGGTGAGAAGACCCACCCTACATGTGGACAGCACCATCCCATAAGACCTGGAGTCCCAAACTGAAAAAGGAGAAAGTGAGCTGAGCACCAGCTTTCACCTCTCTGCCTCCTGACTGTGGACTCAATGTGACGAGCTGCCTCACACGCCTGCCGCCACGCCTTCACCTCCACAGTGGACCACGCCCTCAAGTGGGAGGAGCCACACTAGACTCTTCCTCCCTTAGGTCCCTTCGTCAGGCGTCTTCTCACAGCATTGAGGAAATGTAGCTGATGCAGGCTGCATTTTGCAGGGAAGAAAGTGAGCCTCGGAGCCCACAGTCATGGGTGGGGAGAAAGCTAAAGTTTAAACACAAGTCCACCAGGCCCAAAAGGACTCATTCTTTCCACTGTTTCCTCTGGCCTCAAAATGACCCATTATGGCTTGCCCTGCCCAAAACTCCCATGTGGATGTCCTAACTCCTAGCATTTCAAAATGTGACCTAATTTAGATAGCAGATAACTGCAAGTTCAATTAGCTAGATGATCTGTGAACTGAGGTTCCCAGAAGAAAAAAAAAGTTGCATCTGTATTGAAAATTCTATAAGTCTAGAACTTTCTGACTGGGAAGAGCTGGAAGGGTGCAGATCCAGAGCCAAATTGTCTTGGTCCATCTTAAAAGGCCACTCATTGCCCCCCTCTGAGTCTAAACTGACATCCTTGTGGTTATCAGGTAAAACCTCTTTAGAATGTATTAACACAGGTTGAGGAGATTGCTCAGTGGTTAAAGGCACTTGTTTATAAACCTGCCGACCTGGGTTCAAGTCCCCAGGAACCAGGTTAAGCCACATGCACAAAGTGTTGGGTGCATACGTCTGGAGTTCATTTGCAGTGGCAAGAGACCTTGGCATACCCATTCTCTGTCTGTTTCTGTCTCTCTCTTTGCTATAACCACCTATCTGATATTCTCACCAGTGTATCTGAAAAGTGTTTTGATTTATAATTTTTTTTTCTGTAACTATAAAATCTTCATGAAGTTGTTACCACATTGGAACATGATATTCAGGGCAAGCTGAATCCATGTTCCCAGGCCATAGGCACTCATATTTGGCTCTGTGGTGGTTTGAATGGAATATGCCCCACAGGCACCTGTGTCTGGAATGCTTGGTTCCCAGCTGGCAAATCTGCAAGAGTTGCAGGGCTTTTGGGAGATGGAGCCTTGGAGAAGGTGTGTCACTGGGACCTTATAGTCTAAGTTCCCTTTCCAGGGACAGTAGTTCATTCAGACTCTTTCCTTCCCGCTGCGGTGGAGAGGTGACACTTACCTTGCTCTTTGCTCTTGCCATGCTTTCCCCTCTGTGCTGGCTAATGTGAATGTATGCCCCCCATAGCCTTAGGGATTTCTTTTTAAGGTTAAGCTTCCTACGTAAGTGTCCAGCAGCCTGCTGAAGGTGGTGTCGCTGCAGGTGGATCTTTTAGTCCAGCCCTACTTGGTGTGTGAAGAGCCAGTCGGAGCTCCGGCTGTTGGAGTTTGCTGGCTGTTGGTGGTGTCTCTCTGCTGTGGATGTAAGGAAGTGAGCCGGATTCTGCCACGATGAAGCTTCCCCTGAAATCTCTAAGCCTGACATGAACCCTTTTCTCCATAAGCTGCTCCTGGTCGGGTGTTTTGCCCCAGCAACCAGAAGGTAATTGCTACAGGCTGCAAGATAAACTACCTCTGACACCGTTTAAGATGACAGGTGTGGTTTTTATGTACATTAAGCCATTAGAATGGGTCTCAATCTAATATGGCTGCTGTCCTTGCAAAAGGTAGAAATTCTGACAGGACACATACAGAAGGAACACATATGAAAGGGCACCAAAAAATACACAATCTCTACACGCCAAGGGAGAGGCTGAGAACACACCCTTCCCCCAGAGCCGTAAGAGAGTGCCCACAGACATCTTGTTGCTGGGCTCTAGGCTTCCCAAACTCAGAGAGGAGAGAGCTCTGTTAATTGAGCCAGTCTGTGGCATATTGGCACCACAACCTCTACTCCAAACCCCTCCCTTCAAATGAGCTGACAGCCCACATCACCTGTCTGCTGGCAAGCGCCGGGCGGCCACAGTGCAGCTCTGCACGTTCTGAAGGAATGTAGACTTTGCGGACCAGAATAGTGTCGCCTGTCTGTGACCATAGTTAACAGGAGGTCGTAGGCTTTGCACCCAGCCTGTTAAGAATTCTGGAGTCTGGATGAGGCTTGTACTCTGTGGTTGGCTATCTTCTGATCCTTGGAGTGGAAAAGTAGTACTGGGTCCTAAATGACCCCCCCCCCCAAGATGAGTAGCTAGCCTTGGGGATGGAGTGAAAAAAATCCAGATCCTCTGAGCACCAGGGATGCATGCTAGGACGGGGGACTTGAAGCACCAATATCTTGAAGCCGGGTCCCAACAGGCCCTCTGCAAGCTCTATTGCTGCACTTGCCACACTGCTGGGCCACTCAAGACCACCAGGGCACTTGGGGCTCCACAGGTCTGACAGTCTCACTCCGGGACCCATGTCTGAGTTGAATTCAGGTTCACTTATGAGCTGGGCGATCCAGGGGGAAATTGCTAAGCCCCTCCGTGCCTCTGTTTCCTTATCTGTAACACGGGGAATCCCAGGAGACTGACGGATAGGCTAAAAGTGATGCTATGCACAGGGAGCCTTGATAGCAAACCTCACAGCAGGAGGAGCAAGGCAGCTCCGGAAGATTCTAGATACCTGCCAAGCCTCAGTAAGCTGATGGATCTTATTCTAGCAATGAATACTTTTTTTCTTTTATTTATTTTCAAGCAGAGAGAGATAGACGTAGAAGAGAGACAGACAGAGAAAGAGAGAGAGAATGGGCAAGCCAGGGCCTCCAGCCATTGCAAACGAACTCCAGATGTGTGTGCCACCTTGTGCATCTGGCTTACATGGGTCCTGGGGGATCGAACCTGGGTTCTCTGGCTTCGCAGGCAAACACCTTAACTGCTAAGCCATTTCTCCAGCCCTCTTTCTTTCCTTTAATGTTCAGATACACACATACACACACCCAGGACTGGTTAGCCAATGCAAGAGAAGCAGGCGGCAGAGAGAAAGTGTAAACGACCCACTGTGGCCTCCTCTCGTCATCACACCTGAGTGGAGAAGCACTTTATAGACAAGAAGAAATGGAAGCAGACAGACAAGGCCATGAGTAAGTTCTCTTGCCAAGGCCATGCATATGTGGCTGGGCGGCACTTGACTCCAGCCTCCAGCTCTGGAGGTGAGTGCAGATGTGGGAGGTGAGGAGGGCTGGCAGAGGGGAGTGTGAGGCAGGAGGACCTCTGGAGCTCTCAAAGAGAACAAGCCCAGGGGTTAAGCCACTTGCCTTCAAAGCCTAATGACCCAAGTCCAATTTTCCAGTACCCACGTAAAGCCAGCTGCACAAAGAGGCGCCTGCATCTGGAGTTGATTTTGAAGCAGCTGGAGGCCCCGACACACCCATTTTCTCTCTCTCTCTCCCTCCTCCCTCTCTCTTCTCCTGTTTCTCTCTGCTTGCAAATAAGTAAGTTTTAAAAAGAGAGAGGGCTGGAAAGGTTGATCAGTGGTTAAGGTGCTTTTCTGCAAAATCTAACAACTTGAGTTCGATTTCCCAGTACCCACATAAAGCCAGATGCACAAAAGGGGCACATGCATCTGGAGTTCGTTTGCAACATACACCCATTCTCTCTCTCTCTTATAAAAAGAGAAGGAGCCTATAAAAGGCACATCTGTCTGGGCCACAGTGGAATACCCCCAGCCTTAATGGGAGGAAGGACTGCAAAGTATCTGCCAGCTCAGGGCTGTGGGGCAACCTCACCCAGGGTTCTGGCCTGACCCATGCTGCAAAGATGTCCCAGTGGAAAACCCCAGGCAGGAGCCAGAGGAGGAGGCCAGCCATTATTATCCTGAAGTGCAGTGTTTGCCAAAGCTTGGGCTGACTAGGGCCACCCCTGCAATCCCACCTGCCTCACACACAGCAGGTGGTAGGCTTAACATCCCCACGGTTGAGGCTCCACACCCCAAGATTTGGGGCACATCCTGCTCCCAACCCTAGTCACACCTCTCTACTCCCCCTATCCTGTCCCACAGCCCCACAATGGGGCTCCTCTCTCGGGCTCCTCTGCATCAGGGGCAGGTCCTCAGGCAGAGAGAGGGTGTCCCAAAGAACAGCCCGGCCCTCCTCCTCCAGAACTTTGTCCCATGGCCAAGCCACAGAGCCCCACACCCCACGCCCACGCCCATACCCACGGGGCTTCCAAGAGCATTCTTCCAGCCTGAGGACTCCTGCTCAGCACTTTGAGAGAGAGCTTCAGCCTTCAGGAAGTTTCCCTGCCCAACTCTAATCAGGAGAGGGCCTGTTGCCCTGCCTGAGCTGGAAGCGGAGCCAGCTGTTTCCAGGGTGTTTGGATCTGCCCAGCCACTGCCCCTCCCCCAACCCTGCAAAGGCACATACACGGGTCTTGCCCGGGTCTGTCTGTCCTTCCCAGGCACCCTGCCGTGCTCCTCCTGCAGGAGGCCAGGATGCAGAGGGACTTCAATAAGGCCCATGTTACCCCTGCCCCAGCCAATGTCTCCTCATCCCTAGGGCACTGAATAGTATTTTACTAGACTGCATCCCCATCGCTTCATGGGACAGACTTATACTCAATACTGTTAGCATTACACAGAATTTGACCTGACAATCTGGCCCATGGAGAAAGGCTCCACAGGTATTTCTGGGAAAGCAGGAGCTCTGCACATGAGGATGAGGAGGAGAGCTAGTGGCCACGGGGGTGACTTCAAAAATAGCAATGAGGGCTGGAGAGATGGCTTAGCAGTTAAGGCGCTTGCCTGCAAACCCTAATGACCTGGGTTCGATCCCCAGTGCCCACATAAAGCCAGATGCACAAGGTGACACATACAGCTGGAGTTCATTTACAGGGCCTAGAGGCCCTGGTGGCCCATTCTGTCTCTCTTCTCTCTCTGCCTGCAAATAAATAAATAAATAAACAAACAAATAAATAAATAAAATATTTTTTAAATACATAAAAATTAAATAAATATTTTTAAAATTTATTTTTATTTTTATTTATTTATTTTGTTTTTCGAGGTAGGGTTTCACTCTAGCTCAGGCTGACCTGGAATTCACTATGTAGTCTCAGGGTGGCCTCGAATTCACGACGATCTGCCTCCTGAGTGCTGGGATTAAAGGCGTGCACCACCACGCCTGGCTAAAAAAATATTTTAATGGGCTAGAGAGATGGCTTAGCTGTTAAGTCCCTTGCCTACAAAGCCAAAGGACCCAGGTTCGATTTCCCCACGACCTACATAAGTCAGATGCACAAGGCGGGACGTGTGTCGGGAGCTTGTTTGCAGTGACTGAAGGCTCTGGTGTACCCATTCTCTCTCTCTCACTATTAAGTAAAAATAAAATAAAATTTAAAAATACATAAAAGTTAAAAGAAAACAGCCATGAAAGTAGCCAACAAGGGCAGCACAGTTTCTCCTGAGCACAGGTCAGAGCTAGGTGCAGAAGACCTGCCTTTCCTAGGCAGGAGGCTGACAGGGATCGCCCAAGCCCTGCACCCCGGGTCCTGGCCTGGGCTCCAGGAGCTCCTGAGGCAGGTGTGGTCATGGAGAAAGGTTCTCTGGTTCTGTGAAGAAACAGTCATGGTCATAGCAGCCCATGTGGACAGTTGGCCCACACGCCAGGGCAGCGTGACACCCCAGCATCGGTTCTCGTCACCTCCCCCACCTGCTGATACAGGATACAGGGCTGACGGCACTGACGCAGCTCAGCAATACCGTTGACATTCCTTCCCGTTGTACAGGCGAGGAAACGGAGACTCAGGCGGGCTGAGTAACTGGCCCAAAGTCACACAGCTAATGAGGAATACATGTGACAGTATGGCCCAGGCTGAATGTCCCTTGTAGCCCTGCCTTTCCTAGCCAGCCAGACCTCTGCCCACAAGCCCTTTCCATGAGGAAAAAGAACAGGAACAGAAGTGGGGAGCAGACAACCCGCCCCATGCAAAGTACCATAATTTGTATCTGAGCTCCCTTAAAGGTCCATATGCTAAAGGCTTGGGTGCCAATCTGTGATATTACTTGGAGGTAGTGGAACCTTTAAGAGGTGAGGCCTAGAGACAGAAAGTAAGGCCATGAGGGTGGGGGTGACTCCCAAGGGATCCACGATGCCTCCCCCTCCTCTCTGCTTTCCCACAGCCATGATGGGAATAGCTCTCCCCACCACATGCTGCCCACCATGATGTCTTTTTTTTCTTCTTCTCCAGATTGCCCAAAACAAAGGAGCCAAACTCACCACAGACCAAAACCTGAAAAACCACAAGCCAAAATAAACTTTGCCTCCATTAGAGTTGATTTCCAGCGACAGAAAGCTGATTGACCAGCCCCCACCCCCACGCTGGGAAAGCCACGAACGGCGAAAGGAGATCCCCTTCACCAGCCACCCACCTCTGCCATGCGCCATCCCCCCACCTTCCCCTGGCTCACCCAAGTGGAGGCGGGTAAGGCGGGACCTTGGAGGGCATGGCCTCTCCACTTATTGCTGCCTCTGCCCAGGCCCCTCCGGCCTACGGTCTTGCCCACTCCAGGTTGCAAGCCCCACAGGTGACTTGAGCACAAAGGCTTCTGGAAATGGCAGACAGCCAGACTGCTGCCAGGTTCCCGGGAGCCGAATCCAGACCTGAGTCCCTGGAGAGCAGTTGAGCACCAGACAGAAGCAGAGCCGCTGCGTGCTGCACCCCTTACCCTGCCCAAGGGGCTCTGCTGAGGCCGGACAGACAGGGCCAGGGGAGGGGGCTCTGATGGCAGGTTCTCGAGCTCAGACAGAAGGTGGGGGGGTTTCCTCACATGCAGCAGAAAGTTTTGCCGCCCTCACACGAGGGGTCCCCACTTCCCCCTCTGGGTTATGCCTCCTCCCCACAACTCAGCACAGAGAGGTCACTCTTTAGCCACCGGCCACCCTCTTTGCGCTGCAGCCCCAGGTGCCCGTCCTAAAACACAAAACGAACTGCACACGTCCTGATCATAACTGTTCTGAAAGCCGTGTCGCCCGAGGGCCCCCGGAGGAGGCTGAGGATTGGACTAATTCAATCAGCACATAATCGGAGGAGACAGTCCACCTTCCGGGCCCTGGAAACAGCCTGCATCTGCGATGCTGCGTAATAAAATAATGTGACAAGGAGGACGTGAGTGGAAAAACAGGCGCACGTCCCCTGGAAAGCAGGGAGTTAGAGGACTGGAAGCTGGAGCTGGGCAGCTCGAGGGCCGTCTCCCCTGACTGTACCAGGCCGAGGCTGGAACCCACAAAGCATGCTTCAACAACTGTGCCCTCGCGTGGCTTTAATCCTCTCACCAGCAAGCTCTGGACACCCAGCCTGGCTTCTTCCTACAGCAGATAGGGGGTAACATCGCTGCCCCTGGAAAGAGATGCTCCTAAGCCCAGCAAATGAATGAGCCGGCTCTCTGGCTGCGCCTGAGTGATGTCTCAGTTTAAACACCGAAGATGTCCAGTCTCTGGATGTGCTCTTTTCCTGTATTCCTGCCCTCTGACCCCAGCCATCGTGTGAGGAATTCCAGCTATGTGAACATGCTGGCGGCAGCAGCTGGGGTCCTGCATGGAAGGCATCTCTAGAATATCCCAGCATTAGACTTGAGTGCCCCCCCCCCCCCGCACCAAGATCTCGGTCACGGTGGGGCACAGGCAAACTGTCCATGACACCTTGTCCACGGAGCAGCTACCAAACCACAGAGGTAGAGGAGGGGCAAGAGTTAACAGGAACACAGTGCATCTGAATGTGCCCTGTGTGTACCCATCTTCCTGCTCAGCCCCACAAATGGGGTGCTCTCAGGGCTGGGTGGGGACTAACAGGGCCTGTGAGCAGATATGTTGGGTCTTGCAGGAGGGCTCAATAAAAGGGACCCCCCCCCCGGGCTGGAGCATGGTGGGCTTGTGTCCTCAGCAATCTCAGGTACCAACTCACAGAGACCAGTCTTCAGCTCCCTCTGCTTAGTGGTGAACTGTTCTTTTCCACTTTGACCCTCCTTGGCCTCCGTAGCTGCTCTCCGGGCCAAACCAGTGCCATGTTGGTTTCTGTCCAGGAGCCGCTTTGATAAAGGAAGCTGACATCTCCTTGAACCCACGAGTGTTTCCTAAGGTATCAGTCCCTAGACTGGGTCAACTGTTGATGCCCCGTGACCCTGGATGATCTCTGTCTGAGGCACAGACCGGCCATCAAGTCTGGCCAGAAGCTGCGGGTACACAGTGAGGGTCTTTGTGCTTGCTCTCTTAAAACTAACCTCCCAGGCAATAGACAGTGGAGACATTTGGGGACTCTGCATATCAGGAGTCACAGCACCCTTTCATCATCTCAGGGATAGGCTGACAGCCCCGCTGAAAGGAGACCTGTCCTAGGAATGTGACGGACCATCCTGGTGGAGCTGAAAGGCCCTTCAGGGCGGAGAGGCCCAGGGTGGCATGGGCCCTCCTTGAGCTGTCTCCCCAGGGTACAAAAGGAATGTCTCCCACAGGCTTCCATGCAGCCCTGGTCTGAGGGGCTCCCCCTTCCCACCCCACTTCCAGTCTCTCACCCATCCATGGCTGCCTCTGGCTGCTCTCATCTCCTTTCCCTTCCCCTCATCCTGCTTTGGGGGGATCTAGCAGCCGGGCTCACGTTTCCACCCGGAGCCTGCATGCCCCCACCTCCCGTCCTGCTGGCCCCGGCCACTTGGGCAACAGTTGCACCCAGATCTGCTGGTGCCACCAGCGTGGTCATCTGTCCTAGAGCAGAAACACTTAGCTTGTGAGAGGGGCAGAGCTACTGTCTGGGCAGCAGTGTCTAAGACGTTCTAAGACCAGGGCCAGGTCACAATGACACTCCACTATGACCATAGTCAGGGGCCACTGGCTCTCCCCTATGTCTCTCCCTTCAGAAAACTCCACACAGTGGCTTAATCAATCACCTTCCTTTTATCTGCAGCAGTCTAGAGGATTAAGCTTCATCGCATGCAAATGACCAAGCTGCACCCCGAGAGACTAGCACTGTCCATGGTGTCTTCATCCAGTCAAGGAGAGAGCAACGGGGGATTGAAGGCCCCAAACTTGGCAAGAGCTGGGCCCTCAGGGGCCGTTTGTGCTCAGCCACCCCAGGCTTGGCCTGCAGGACTCCACCAGGTGGGGGACAGAATTTCTCCTGTCACTCAGCTGCTTTCTGCCTCACTCATTGTGCCTGAGTCAGAGAGCTGACGGGGCCTGACTTCACTCCCTTTAAGGCTGCTTTGCCCTTGCCTTAGGAAGAAAATAATAAACGTGAGCTGCCCCTGCACCTCTTAGCACTTAGGCCTACACACCTCGCTTCCAGTTATCCCTAGACTCAGTCTCAAGGCACAAGGAACCAGAAGGACCCGGAAGGCATGGAGACTAAGTCGTCTGTTTTACGCACGCCGAAGGCTTGGGCACTGAGGACTTCATTAGGCAGCTGAGGTCGCCTCTAAGGCAGAACAAGATTCTAGGAGAGGCCACAGGGCTCCTCGGAGGAAGGTTACTTGACAGAAGCTGGGGAGCAGCAACTGGGCTACCTGGGGGCCCAGACCTGAGACACCTCTACATCAGAGATGGACCTCAACCCTGGCGTTTTCCAGAACCTGCACAAGTTAAGAATGTTCCCAGACTTCGTTTTCATGAATGTGGTTCCTCACCATCCTTAGGATTCAATCCACCTGAATGGGAAGTGAGCATTACTCGGGCGAACAGGGGTCAAGTCCCACACACAGGAGTGGGTACACCACTCCAGTGGAAGAAACAGATGGGGGCTGGAGGGATGGCTTAGCAGTTAAGGCATTTGCCTGCAAAGCCAAAGGACCCAGGTTCGATTCCCCAGAAGACATGTAAGCCAAATGCACAAGGTGGTGCATGCATCTAGAGTTTGTGTGCCATGGCTAGAGGCCCTGGTGCACCCATTCTCATTCTCTCTCTCTCTCTCTCTCTCTCTAACAAATAAACACAAATAAAAAAAGAGGGCCAGAGAAATGGCTTAGCAGTTAAGCGCTTGCCTGTGAAGCCTAAGGACCCTAGTTTGGGGCTCAATTCTCTAGTACCCATGTAAGCCAGATACACAAGGTGGCACATGCATCTGGAGTTCGTTTGCAGTGGCTGGAGGCCCTGGTGTGCCCATTCTCTCTCTCTATCACTCTCAAATAAGTAAATAAAAATAAACAAAAAATTAAAACAAAACAAAAACTCATTAAAGAAAAAGTAAGCAAAGATGCTGGGAAGTGGCTTAACTGGTAGAATGTTTGCCTAGTCATGCGCAAAGCCCTGGGTTAGGTCCTCAGCACTGCATGAACCTCGGTCGTGCATGCCTGTAACCCCAGTACTTGGGAAGTGGAGGAGCATCAGCAGTTCGAGGTTATCTTCAACTACAGAACCATAGTCCAAGGCCAGCCTGAGGCACATGAGACCCTATCTCAGAAAGCAAAATAAACGTAAAAATAGTAAAAATAACGATGTATTTCTTCTTCATGAGTTGAGCAGGTCAGGAAGGTAATTTCTATGCATACCCACGATTAAGAACCTCTGCTTCCAAGCTGCCAGTCTTATCACTCCTCTTTAAAAATACATCACAAGGGACTGGAGAGATGGCTTAGCACCAAAGGCGTTTGCCTGCAAAGCCAAAGGATCCCAGTTCAACTCTCCAGGACCCACATAAGCCAGATGCACAAGGGGGTGCATGCATATGGAGTTCGTTTGCAGTGGCTGGTGGCCCCGGTGCACCCATTCTCTCTCTGTCTCTCTCTCTCTCTGGTTCTTTCTTTCTCTTTCAAATATATATATATTTATATATATATATATATAATATATATATATATTTATATTTATATATATAAAATTAGTAATATATATATATCACATGTATGTATATATATCGCAAAAGGGGCTGGGTTGGCTCAGCAGTTAAAGGTGCTTGCTTGCTTGCAAGCCTGCTGGCCCAAGATCAATTCCCCAGCATTCAGCTAAAAAGCCAGACCTGAAACCAAGTGATATAAATGTTTGTGATCCCAACACATCTATGGCAACAGGAGGTGGAGTCAGGAGCATCCAGGAGCTCACGAACCAGCTGAGACTGGCACACACGCAATGGCCAAAACAGGGGAGAGCCTGTGTCAAGCAAGTAAGGCGGAAGGAGAGGAGAAACACCGGCTGTTGTCCTCAGACCTCCACGTGAGCTCTGTGGTACGCAGGATGCTCATGTGTGCACACGCGCGCGCACACACACACACACACACACACAGAATTATCTCAGCTTCCTTTAAAAGCAAAAAAAAAAAAGCAGGGAAAGGTAAAGAAAATGTAAAGCCATACAACACAAAACAAAGCTGTTTATCTATGTATAAAAGAAAAGCTGCTTTCAAATTCCCCCGGCTTTTCCCCTCGGCAATTACTCTTCCTCCCCCTGCCTTCCCCCAGCACTGCCCACAGAATTCTTCCACAGCAAGGATGCAAAAGGGGCTTCTGGAATTTTCGGCTTTTCAACTTGAGCCATCTACATTACAAGCCTGGAAAATGCCTTAATAAGTTTCAGCAGTGGAAAAACTGCGCCGGCCTCCTTTGGCTCTGAAGTGGCCACGATTTACTTTGTCTCCCCTTCAGGCGCCGGCAGAGAACACAGGGACCTTCAGCTCTAGGGGAAGGCCAAGTGCAGGTGGCCGAGGGCACATGGGGTCCTGCCCAGTGCCACATCCATGCCTGCTTTCCTGACAGCTCTGTGGGGCTGGCAAGAGTGAAGGAATGTAGCGAGTATGATCCAGTCACACAGGGCCTGGCACATGGTAGGTGGCCCCCAAATGAGTTTTCTTTCATTGCTCGTGACTTCTGAATTGTAGACAAGCTGCGGGGGCAGGGAGCCGTTCTGCCTCTGAGGCTGACTTAAGCCTTCTGCTACAAGACACATGTCCCCTGGGGAAGGAGGTCCCCAAAGACATCCCTGGAGGTCCCTGGAAGCAATGGAAACAGCCAAGGCTGGGAGGGGACTTGTGTCTGTGGGGCCCAAACTACCTCTGCTTGGCCCAGACAGCCAGAATCTCTGCCCGTCTCAGCCCTGGGGTTCTCCTGGCGCCAGGACGCTGGCTCACCTCTATCTTGAAACTTGGATGTTCCTTCTTTCAAATTGCTGCTCTATCTGCCTCCTCGTCTGAGAGGCCCTGATGATGGCACTAGGGAAAGTCCAGGCTGTCCTCCCTGCGGCTGCATTTGCCACGTCACACCACTGAAAGGTGTCGGCGGTCAACGCCTGCAGATGTCGCATGCCACCCGCTGTAAGCGCAGAAAATGCACCCCTGAGGAACCAGCAAGCATCTCCCACCAAGGGTAAGGACAGGAGTGTGAGTGAGAGAGAACACAGTTTGACCATCATTCTCCCCTGTGGTCCCCGCCCCTGACCCAAGGGCTCTGCCATCCCACGGAGAACACAGCCAGTGTGTGCCCGGCCACAGCTTATCCTTCTGTGAACCTGGCTTTCTGTTTCCAGCATGCGAGGGGTCAGAGCCCAGTGACATTTCGTGCACAGGACAGGGACTCACGCTGCAACTTTGGGGAACTTTTCAAAACAACCCTATGCCTGCCATCTCCCATGACTTTTTTCTTTTTTTTTTTTCTCAGAACTACATATTTTTACTGAGACGGTCAAGTTTGTATACACATTCATAATTGCGTTATCCTAGTTCTACCATTGAACCCATCTAGCATGCCTTCGGAATCTGACCTCTCCGAATGTCAGTGTCCTCTTTCTAAAATAATATCCACTTCACAGTGTGATGACGAGGATCAGAACACAGAGCACGAAATGGACTGGAGAGGTGGCACAGTGGTGAGCGCGCTTCCTGCCCAAAGCATGAGGGTCTGAGAGGGCTTGAGACTGCCAGAGTTCAAATCTCCAGAGCCCGTGACAACAGCTGGCAGTGGCCTCATGCACCTGTAACCCCAGTCCCCCAAGGGAGCAGTGACCGCAGGAGAATCCCCCAGGATCCTGCCAGCTCTGAATGAGAAAATAAAGGGTGTAAAGCACCAGCCTAGCCAGTAGTGGGGGTTAAGGAATGTAGATGAACAAATGCAGGCATGGAAAACATTCACCCAGACCATCTCACGACAATAAAACTCACTTATGCCCTTGCAGCTCTGTGCTCATAGCCCCAGGGATTCTTACTTCTGTTTGTATTTCCCAATGTGTTCACTCAACTACCCCAGGCCAAGCAGAGACCCAGGTAGTAACATGACAAATGAAGTCCTTAACTTCCTGGAGTGCACAGTATTCTAGAAAATTCCCTCGTCTTCACTCAATGAACTTTTTAATTTAATTTAATTTTAATTTTTTGTTGTTTTCTGAGGTAGGGTTTCACTCTAGCTCAGTCTGACCTGGAATTCACTATGTAGTCTCAGAGTGGCCTCGAACTCACGGTGATCCTCCTACTTCTGCCTCCTGAGTGCTGGATTAAAAGCATGTGTCACCATGTCCAGCTTCAATGAACTTAAATTTTAGACACACACAGAGAGAGAGAGAGAGAGAGAGAGAGAGAGAGAGAGAGAGAGAGAGAGAGAGGCAGAGAGTCAGCATGCCAGGACCTCTGGCCACTGAAAACAAACTCCAGATGCATGCACCACCTTGTATATCTGGCTTACGTGGGTCCTGGGGAATGGAACGTGGGTCCTTAAGTTTCACAGGCAAGTGCCTTAACCACTAAGTCATTCCTCTAGCCCTCAATTAACGGGTGTGGGTGTGAAGGTGCACATGTGTGCACATGCATGTGGAGGTGTGACATCAGGTGTCTTGTATCACTGCTCACGTTATTATTATTTTTTAATTTTTATTTATTTATTTGAGAGTGACAGACACAGAGAGAAAGACAGATAGAGGGAGAGAGAGAGAGAATGGGTGTGCCAGGGCTTCCAGCCTTTGCAAACGAACTCCAGACGTGTGCGCCCCCTTGTGCATCTGGCTAACGTGGGACCTGGGGAACCGAGCCTCGAACCGGGGTCCTTAGGCTTCACAGGCAAGCGCTTAACCGCTAAGCCATCTCTCCAGCCCTGCTCACGTTATTTTTGAGATTCTCTCACTCATCAATTCAGCTAGACAAGCTAGTCAGCAAGTCCCGGGAAGCCTCCTGTCTCTACCTCCATGTGGATCCACACTCAGGTCGTCATGCTTGCAAAGCAAGCACTTTACCAACTGAACCCTCTCCCAGGCTCCATAGCTAACGAACTTCTTTTTTTTTTAATATTTTTTTGGTTTATTTATTTATTTGAGAGTGACAGAGAGAGAGGCAGAGAGAGAGAGAATGGGCTCGCCAGAGCTTCCAGCCACTGCAAATGAACTCCAGATGTGTGCGCCCCTTGTGCATTTGGCTAATGTGGGTCCTGGGGAATCAAGCCTTGAACGGGGGTCCTTAAGCTTCACAGGCAAGTGCTTAACCGCTAAGCCATCTCTCCAGCCTGCAAACGAACTTCTGATTCCCCCACCTGGGACCTGTGAAGAGTCTTTCCCTCTGTCTTCATCATCTCCCTCAGCATCAGGCAGCCCATCTTCCTGCTCACTAACCCCCAGAGGCACAACATGTCAGAGGCTCCTACAACAGGAAATTCCCGGCACTCAGGGGCTTAAACTCTGAACTAAACTGGAAATGAGGTCCCAGATATGATCACTGTGTGATCTGGAGAAAAAATTACATCTCCTCGTCTGTATCATCGCATCGATACTTGGGAAGTTCACTCTCAAGAATAGGTGAAAAACGGGTTTCAAATACGTGGTGGTTGGCCGGGCGTGGTGGCACAGGCCTTTAATCCCAGCACTCAGGAGGCAGAGGTAGGAGGATCGCAGTGAGTTCGAGGCCACCCTGAGACGACATAGTGAATTCCAGGTCAGCCTGAACTAGATTGAGACCCTACCTTGGTGGGGGAGGGGGTTGAAATATGTGGTGGTTTGAAGCAGGTGTCCCCTATACACTCATGTGTTCTGAATGCTTGGCCCCCAGCTGGTGGCAATTTGGGAGGTGTCATCTTGCTGCAGGAGGTGTGTTGTTGGGGGGCAGGCTTAAAGGTAAGCCCACTCCCTTGCTAAATAGAGCTCAGCTCATTCTCTTGCTGCTGTTTTCCACCTGCTATGGCAGATATCTGCTTGGTTCTGCTCATGCCATGCTTTCCCCTGCCATCATGGAGCTTCCCCTTCAGACAGTAAGCCACAATACTTTCCTCCCATAAGCTGGTAACAACAGCAATTATCATTCTTTCTTAGTTCACTGTAAAGGTGCTATGTTGAGCTGCCTCAGTTTATGACTAAACAACTCTGCAATGGATTAGCAATGTCTGCCACAGGGGTGGAGGTGGTGGATGGTGCCACGTGCTTTCATTACAGGTTTTTAGAACCAGGGTCTCATGTAGCTCAGGATGACCTTGAACCCGCATCATAGCCAGGACTGCTAAGCGCTGGGGTTGCAGACATGTGACACCATGTCCATTCTCTATAGTGCTAGGCTTCACGCATGCTAGGCAAGCACTCTAACAACTGAGCTACATTCCCCAGGCCCGTGTGTGTGTGTGTGTGTGTGTGTGTGTGTGTGTGTGTGATGTGCCTCTAAACTTGGAGTTGCCATTTTCAGTCGCACTGGCTGGCTGGTTAGCCCCAGTAATTTGCCTGTCTCTGCTCCCCACAGGACAGGTTACAGGTGTGTTGCAGTTGGGTTTGTGTTGCTGGAAGAAAACACCAGACCAAGAGTAGGTTATGGGGGGAAAAAGGTTTATTTTGGCTTACCATCTTGAGGGGAAGCTCCATGATGGCAGGGGAAAATGATGGCGGGGGAAAATGATGGCATGATCAGAGGGTGTACATCACCTCCTTGCCAACATCGGGTAGACAACAGCAACAGGAGAGTGTGCCAAACATTGGCAAGGGGACACTGGCTATAACACCCATAAGCCCGCCCCCAACAATACTCCACCTCCAGGAGGTTTCAATTCCTAAATTGCTATCAGCTGAGGACCTAGCATTTGGAACACCTAAGTTTATGGGGAACACCTGAATCAGACCACCACAGGGTGTGGATGGCCACGTCTAGTTTTTTATGTGATTTTATGTGATTCTACAATTTTATGAGATTTTTTGGGATTGAACTCACGTTCGGGCCCTCACGTGTGAGCAGAAAGTACTCTAACCCGCTGAGCCATTTCCCTCCCCTCTTCATTATTTCTTTAAGTGAGCTCAACATGGCCATGTGAATTCTCCAATTTAGAATTGCTTGCCTCCATAAAATCCTTCGTTTTCTTTGGCACCAAGCCTGTCTCCACACATAACAGCTTTTCATCTGTTTGGTCTGGCACCTTGGTCACTGTCACCTTGCAGAAAATCACAGTTACTGCATTAGAAGCCATGGTAAACTTACAGCCGAATAAACATCGCCACTGATTTATCACATTCATAGTCCGTAAACTACTGCTTCCTACCCCTTGGGGTGCAGGAAATAAAGTCAGTCAGGGGGAGAATTTCCATTTATTTGGCATGCTTTGGGGTGGGGGGGTCATGTTATATACAGTCCAGTCTATCTTCTAATTCCTGATTCTCATGCCTTGGACTCCCCAGTGCTGGGATTATGGTGCATGCCATCATGCCTGGCTCATTGCCTCCTGCTTCTGCCATGACCTTCTCACAGTCACTGCATCCTTATCCCACAGAGCAGGACCCAGCACTGGTGCAGATCCCACCCCCTGCACGCCTCATGTGCCAAGCCCCACTGCCCGGTGCTCCCCAAAATCACACCCCAATGTTTGTTATCCTTTCTTCTCCAGGAGGTAGAGGTGAAAATGAACCTGAAACAGAGCAATGAGACTTCAGCCAACCTTTAGGGGGCTCATCTCCATCCATCATCTTCCCTTCTCCTTGCTGGGGCTGTGACCAGAGGACAGGCCTCCTGCTTGATGCGGGAAACCAGCTCAGCTCGTTGAGTTAAGGCACCGCGGGGGATTCTGTGGGCATGCAGACGGCCTCTGCCACCCCGGGCTGACCAGCTCTCTACTACTGCCCCCGTGTCCAGCCATGGGAAAGGAGCGGGCATGACCAGGGCCTCTGCTGGCACTGTGTGGACCCACTGCCCAGGAGGCCACCACTGACAAAGAGTCAAGACGCCATTAGCCACCTCAAAACCTCCTTGGAGACCTGTCACAAAAGACAAATATTGGGCTGGAGAGATGGCTTAGCGGTTAAGTGCTTGCCTGTGAAGCCTAAGGACCCCGGTTCGAGGCTCGGTTCCCCAGGTCCCACGTTAGCCAGATGTACAAGAGGGCGCACGCGTCTGGAGTTCGTTTGCAGAGGCTGGAAACCCTGGCGCGCCCATTCTCTCTCTCTCCCTCTATCTGTCTTTCTCTGTGTGTCTGTCACTCTCAAATAAATAAATAAATAAAAACTTAAAAAAAAAAAAAGACAAATATCACATGATTCCATTTACAGGAGGGAGCTGAGGTTGTCTGAGTGTGAATGGCTCCCATACCCTCGGGTGTTTATTTTGTTTTGTTTTTCGAGGTAGGGTCTCACTCTAGCCCAGGCTGATGTGAAATTCACTATGTAGTCTCAGGCCAGCCTGGAGCTTCCTGTGTGCTGGGATTAAAGGCACGAGCCACCACGCCCAACCCAGGTGTTTGAGATTAAGCTTCCCACTTACTCCCCAGCTGGTGGAGTCTTTGGGCGGTGGAGGCTTGCTGTGGAAGGTATTTCACTGGGGCCAGGCCTCGGGTGGATGACTCTAGCCTACCGTGTGTTCAGAGACAGCTCGAAACTGCTGCTCTGTCGTGGATGGATGATGTTGTGAGCCCGTTACATTCCTCCACCATGGTAAAGCTTCCACTCAAAACCGTAAGGATGAAAGTAAATCCTGCCCTCTCATAAGCTGGAGCTGCTCATTTGCTCTGTCCCAGCAATGAGAAGCCAGCTACTGAAAACCCAGAGCAGCCCGATTTGTGGAGACTGAAGGTAGAATTTTGGCTGTCAGAAGCTGGAGGGAGTTGATGCCTCCCACGTATGTTTTACAAATGAAGTATTGTGGGAAATGGTTGCACAGCACTCTGAATGTACTTTACTGTTGAACTTCACATTTGATAACGATTAAGATAATAAACTTGGGGCTAGAGAGATGGCTCAGCAGTTAAAGGTGCTTCCATAGCCCGACGTAAGGCCAGATGCTCAAAGTGGTGTATGTGTCTATAGTTCATTTGTAGAGGCAGGAGGCCCCTGAACACCTTTCTCTCTCTCTCTCAAATAAATAAATAAATAAAAATATTTTAAAAGATAGTGAATTTTGTTAAATATAATTTACTATAACGTAAAGTCCACTAAGGAAACAGGTTTTGGAGTCAGTAAATCCTCCTTTGCCAAGGACTAAAGTCCTGTTAGTGCTGGCTCTGATGCCTATCGGCTTGTGCTATTTCTCTGTGCCCCAGTTATCCATCTGTAAAGTGGGCTCTGTGGGTGCCCTTGTCACACAGGTTGTGGGAGGGCACTAGAGCTCCCCTGCACGGTACCTGACCCACGGCAGCACCGACTGTCGCCGTCTATGACACCAAGTGTCGGTCACAGCGCATCAGAACAAATAGGTGGACTTGGAGACGGACAGATGAATCGTGTCTCTTTCTGCGTCGCAATGACTGTTGTGGCTTGAAAGTGAAATGTACCTGTGAACTCATGTGTTTAAACACTTGGTCCCCAGCTGCTCCTGCCATTTGGAAAAGTTGTGAAAGCTATAGGAGGTCGGAGTCTTGCTGGAGGAAGTGGGTGACTGGGGATAGGCCTTGAAGCTATCCAGCTCAGCCCCACTTCCTGTTCATCCTCTGCTTCCTCACGATGCTGCAACGTGGTGTCTTGCCTTCCCACCACAGCGGACGGTATCCCCTCAAAACATAAGCCAAAATCACCCCCTTTCCTTCCTGAAGCTGCTTCTGGTCAGGTATTGTTCGCACAATGACAAAGTGACTGTTAGAATGACTACTGGGGAATGTGGAATGACTTAATATTGTTGTATTATTGATTTTTTTTTTTTTTTACACAAAACAAGATGAGCTCAAGTTTTGTGAGTGTTTCTGCTGGATGCTGTGGGCAAGGCAGGGCAAAGCTGCCCATGTCTGATGGTGGGCAGGGCGTAAGGCTGTTCACTTCTGGTGGTGGGCAGGAAGCAAAGCCCCCAGGTCAAGGCCTGGGAGGAGCCTCAGGTCCCCAGGCACAGTCAGCCACAGGCCTGCGGGAAGAAGCTGTCCTGTCCTAACATACCAGGAACCACAGAACTGGCTGCTTCTGAAGTCAATGCTATCGTCTAATACGCAAATCCAGCCGCTGTCACTTATCTGGCTTGGCCCTGGCAATGAGCAAAAGCAAAAAGTAAAAGTTTCATATTTCCAGGCCCAAAGCCAGGCTCTTGCGGAGCATGGGCTCTGCAATCCAAGGAGACTTGGGCTCTGAGCCTTACTAGGATCAATAAAGAGCCATCCCCAGGGACATCTCGTCCTCCTGGCTCCTGGCTCTGGGGAGTGTGTGCGGCAGCTCATTACCACATCCTGCACAGGAGGCGGTACGCAAAGCAGAGTCCGAGCTCAGCAGGTCCTCTCACTGCCCGGCCGGGCTCTCAAAGCCTCTCCTGATCCAACTCCCACCCCTCCGCAGCTTGACTGTTCCACAGACACACTCTCCTTTCTCCTTGACTTTGAACTAGTGATGCTTGTGGGAGGAACGCCGAGACAGACACCATTCCACCAAATACAGCTCTACTGCCCCCTCTTCCAGGCAGCCCATCAAGAAGTGGAAAGGCCTGTGTGGTGGTCTGAATTTAAGTAGCCCTGTAACCTCAGGGATTCTTGATTAAGCTTCCTACCTAGGCAGAGCCCTGCCGAAACAGGGGTATCACTGGGGGGGTGGATCCTGCGTCAAGCCTTAAGGTGTGGGTCCAGAGCCGCCGGTGTTTGCTGGAGCGGCCTGTTGTTTCTCTGCTATGGGTGCATGATAAAGTGAGCCAGCTTCCTCTGCCACATTGGAGCTTCCATTGGAATCTGCCAACCCGAAATAAACTCTTTCCTCCCATGAGCTGCTTCTGGTTGGGTGTTTGTGCCAGCAAGAAGGTAACTGCAAAAACCTGAGACTCCGCAAATTGCAAGGTGACATGAGACTGCCAGTCTTGCAAATACTGGCACAAGATATAATACTCCTGAGTCAGATGCCACAGTGATAGTCCTGGGCCAGCAGCACTGAAATAGCCCAAGTTTGTGTGCCAGGCCCTTGTTCCCAATGCCCCCCACTTGCACAAGGAAAAGTCCCAGGAGATAACACCTGGGTACATTCTGTCACACCCAAAGAATAAGAAGCTTAGAGAATCTCACCTGTCCTGATGGAATGGGAGCTCACTGCTATCTTCCATGGAGGGACAGCGTTTGTTTCTCTGCCTCCCAAGGCTGCTGGCTACACAGAAGCCTTAAAAAGACAGGCTGGGGCTGGAGAGATGGCTTAGTGACTAAGGCGCTTGCCTGCGAAGCCTAAGGACCCATGTTCGACTCTCCAGGTCCCACATAAGCCAGTCACGTGAAGGCGAGGCAGGCACAAGGTCACACACTCCCACTAGGTGGTGCAAGCGCCTGGAGTTCGATTGCAGTGGCTGAGGCCCTGGCACACCAATTCTCCCGCCCTCTCTCTCTCTCTCTCTCAAAATAAAAAGACAGGCTGGAATAAAAGGGTGGTAATGCCTCAGATGACCAAAAGAACAGAAAATATGACAGACCTTGCAGAAGTCTCTTTAGCAGAGTCCTCTCAGGCCACCTTGCCTTAGAAAGTATGTATCTATCCATGCACATGCCTGTAATCCCAGAGCTCAGGAGCACTTAGGAGGCTGAGGCAGGCAGATCAGACGTTGCAGTCCAGCCAGGACTACATACTGAGTTTGAGACCAGCCTGAGCTACATTGCAAGATCCTGTCTTGACAAAAGGGTGGATCTTGGGAGACAATGCAGTGGGTAAAGCGTTTGCCATGCAAGAAGGAGGCCCTGAACTTGATAACCAGTACCCAACAGAGAGGAGGTAGAGACAGAAAGATTCCTGGGGCTCCCTGGCCTGCCAGTCTGCCCTACTTGGTGATATCCAGGCTAATGAGAGAGCTCACAGGATTTATACAGCATTTCTGAAGAACAGTACTGGGAGTTCTCCTCGGGTACACACACATACCCCCATGACTGACTGAGAAATCGATTCGTTGATTTGGTTTACCACTAGCCTGGGTACCCTTGGATGTTAGAAACTACCTTTACCTGCAGGTCACATGGTAGGTAGTCAAAAGAATATACTAGTTAATGCCTTATATTCCAGGCACTATATAGTGGCCTTCACCTTAATTGTTATTTTTTTAAATTTTATTTATTTATTTGAGAGAGCAAGAGAGGGAAAGAGGCAGACACACACACACACACACACACACACACACACACACACAGAGAGAGGGGGGGGGAAGAGAGAGAGAGAATGGGCATGCCAGGGCCTCCAGCCACTGCAAACGAACTCTAGACGTATGTGCCCCCTTGTGCATCTGGCTTACGTGGGTCCTGGGGAATCAAACCAAGGTCCTTTGGCTTTGCAGGCAAACGCTTTAACTGCCAAGCCATCTCTCCAGCCCCAACTTATTTTTATCTTCATTACAACAGCATATGAAAGGGGAGTGTGTGTGTTTGAAACAGGGTCTCATGTAGCCCAGGGTGGCCTTGAACATAGTATGTAGCCAAGGATGACCTTGAATTCTTGATCTTCCTGCCTCCACCTCCCCAGTGTTGAGATTCCAGGTGTGTACCACCATGCTCAGATTTAAGGAACTTCTATTAACCTGTTTTACACGTGGGAAACTAAAAGGCACACAGCATGTAAGACATTTAACCCAAACCAGACAGCTAGCTAGCATCAGGGGTGCCATTTGAGCTGCCCATGCCCAGCCCTTCCCTGTGTCACTGAAGAGTTTCCCCTGCCAGGGTGGAGAGATGGAAGGAGGGAATGCCTGCCTTCCTCTTCCAGAGATGGAGGCAGTGACCCACAAGTGGTATCGCCTCGGCGTGACTCAGCCCATCAGTTCATACAGACTGATCACACCCAAGCCCTGCTGCGACTTCCCACCTCTTTATCTGCCCTTCGCGGGGTGGGAAGGTCAGGGGTGGATGGCATTTGGTTTTAGAAACAGCCTGGAAGGCAAAACTGACTTTTCTCCCTGACACCGAGCAAAAGGAAGGCATGAAAGCAACTTCAGAGGACTCTGTATTTATTACATTTCCCAAGCAGCCCTCTGCTTGGCTTTGCCCATAACCCATATAGAAGTGCCAGTCTTCAGGTGGATTTGCCAGGACCTCTGAGAACATTCTATGTGCCCAGCCCACAAGTCAGAGTTCATACAATGAAATTACAAAATCACTCAAAGATATAGACAGATGTTTAGACCAAAATTATAATTTACAAGGTCCTTTAAAAACTTTTATTTTTTGCAAGCAGCAACACAGAAAGAGAATGGGCATGCCAAGGCCTCCAGCCACTGCAAATGAACTCCAGATGCATGTGCCACTTTTGTACAGCTGGCTTTACGTGGGTACTGGGGAATCGAACTTGGTCAGTGCCTTAATAGCTGAGCCATCTCCAAGACCTAAAAACATTGTATATTGCAATTTATGGGGCTGGAGAGATGGCTTAGTGGTTAAGGCATTTGCCTGCAAAGCCAAAGGGTCCTGGTTTGATTCTCCAGGACCCACGTAGGCCAGATGCACATGCATCTGAAGTTCATTTGCAGTGGTTGGAGGCCCTGGCATGCCCATTCTCTCCCTCTCCCTCCCTCTCTCTCTCTCTCTCTCCATCTTTCTCGCTCTCAAATAAATAATGAAAACATTTAAAATATAACAATTTATTTTTTAAAAAGAAGTACTGAGAATAAATGACTAGTGTGTGCTGAACCCTAAGTGGGATGATACCGCCTCCTCCAGAGCTCAAGGAACAGGGAGGAGGAAGAGCAGGATGAGGAGGCGTGCTATAGAAGGCCCTTGCACTTGCGAACTCCCAGGAACTGTGGTTTGCTGCCAAGAATGAGCCTGTCAACATTCCATCCTTCAGAAGCTCACAAGACTCTTCCAAGAGTGACTACTGGCCCTTGATGCTCTCCAGTGGCCGGAAGTGGCCCACACGCCACTCAGTAACACCCCTCTCTCAGCCATGCTCAATCAAGCAACCCTCATTTAACACAGCGGGTCACAAAAAGAGACAGAAACAAGAAAGGAGGAGATGGGGGTTGTTAGAAGGGTTGGGAGAGGAATAAGAGAGGGTAAGGGGGGAATGGAATGGTCACATACATTACATGTATGCATGAAATTCTCAAAAGTGAAATTTAAAAAGGAAAACAAGACTGTAAGGTGAAACTCCTCTGAAGATTTATACTGTTAGCAGCTTGGTATGAATTTTGACAAACTTTTTCTGTGTTTTTTTCTAACCATATAAAAAAGATATTTTTATACACTATGTTGCATATTTCATATAACTTATATATGTTGTACTCTGAAATTGCTTTTCTTATCATTTTGTAGATGACATCCAATTATATTTTCCCTCCAGCTTATAGTATCTTAATATGGGATGTGGACTCATTTATAGTTGACAAATCCTTTTGTTGTTGTTGTTTGGTGTTTTTTGTTTGTTTGGGTTTTTTGGTTCTTTTTTTTTAGTTAGGGTCTCACTCTAGTCCAGGCTGACCTCAAATTCACAATGATCCTCCCACCTCTGCCTCCACGTGCTGAGATTCAAGGCATGCACCATCATGCCTGGCTGACAAATTCTTTTGGAAGGATATTTAGGGTGAGGAGAGTCACATGGTCACAAGTAACCTCTCAAGAACACATATCCACCCCATAAATATTGTTCACCCACATAGCTTGATTTGGGGAGAAGGTACCATTTCTCAGAATGACAGAGTTCCTTAGTTTTCCTAATAATTTTTTTCCTACTAGATTAAGGCATGAGGGTCTTATATTTGAAGAGACATCACAAAAGTAATTCAAAATATTAATCAAAAAACATAAAAGTGCCACATCCTTTGTATGTTTAGGAGGCAGAACAAGACTAAGTCATTGGCCTTAGAACAACAGGTCTGTTTTTCTCTATCGGAGTGGGCACACACCTGCCATCTGGGACCTCAGCCACTCTAACACCTGTCCCCGCCACATGGGACAGAACCAGAGGAACAGGGACAGGCGGACTCCCCCAGTGGCAAAACCCTTACTCAGGAGTTCCATAAGGAAATTAGCCCAGGGCTACACCTTCCCAGAGGCCAGAGGAGACCTCGCACACAGCTCAGCTTCCTGTCTAATTCCATTCTTTTCTCTGTAAACTGTCGCTGGGGAGGAAGCCAACTGCACCCCATCTTTAATTACTTTTCAGTCATGATGAGCATTCCACAAAGTGCTCTGTCAGCCTTGCCACACTGATGTTCACTCAGTCTTGTGATGGGAGATTGTCCCACAAAGAGCTTTTGTCAACTCTGCCACACTGATTCCCGCTCAGTCTGGTGAAGGGAGACTATTTGGCCCCATTTGATGAGGAAACAGCCACGGCGGGGCCAGGTGGGGCCCAAACACAGGCCTGCCTTCCACCTTGCTCAGACTTTACGCTACTTCCGGACTGACAGCTGTGAAGGGCTGTGTTTTGCAGGACTCCATCATTCAAGCTCTCCTGGTCCAGCAGAACTTCCCAGGAGGCAAGATCCCCTGGGAATGACCTCAGACTCCCTAAGAGGTCTGCACCCCCCCACCCCAACCCCCGTCAGGGACTAGCTTCTTGCTACTGCTAACGTTCCATTAACTTGACAGACAGCAGCAGAAATCGGGGTAGGGAAGGATCTACGTTGGAGGCGGGCTTTCCCCTCCACATTTCATTTTGATACCTGTGCTCCCAGAGGATGGGATTCCTACTGTCCCATGGGAAGCGAACAAAACGCCTTCCAAAAGCTGGGCCAGGATTTAACATGCCATTCCCTATCCTCCCCCGCCCCTCATCACCCTGCAAGACTCCAACACAAACAGCAAGCAAGGCAGTCTCCCAACACCCTCTTCAGCCCACCGTCCCCAATCAGAAAGCCAACACCGGTCACTGCACTCAACTGTCTAGTGGTTTTGCTGATGAAATCCGTCTCAGACGTGTGGACCAGTATCTCAGAGCTGGCTAGACACGAGTGAACCTGTAGCTTCCCAACTAGGTGTGTCCAGGTGGGAAAACAAACAGGGCTCACTGTTGTGTCACCTCAAAAAGTAAAACCCGAAAAACCAGCGCACACGTGCTGAGCTGCGTTGCCGCGAGCTGGGGTTTTAATCGGCGACACGGCTTTTCAAGTTGGCCACTTGGCTAACTGGACCGGACTCTGATAAATAAAAGCGTCCTATTGAAGTGTGACAGCTTGTCCGCTCTCTCACTTCCAACTGTCCCCTAATCCCCTGCACAATAGTCAGCCTGCCCACTGGCCCGTGAAGAGGCCCAGCACAAAAGCCCCCTTCGAGGATGCCAGACCATGTCACCATGAGCCAAAGCGCTCGGGTGAAATCACATCCCAGGGAGGGCTTCTCCCCCACCTCACACTTGAGTGTAAAAACAGACCCAAGCTTTGCATAGACTGTGGGCTTTCTAGACAGGCATATAGCGTTACTGCCTGTAACTTTACGTGAGCCTCCTCAGATTACCGTGCATATTAATACACGCACCACGTTTAAAGAAAGGAACCCACAGTGTGCTTGGTGATTGTTTTTAATTTGAATTCATTTGGGAGTTTTAAATCCAGAAAATTTAGACCCTGCTTAGAGTGTGTTGAGCTTAGATCCATTTATGATTTTGCCCTTTGGAACGGGAAACGCTCCTTTAAGGACGGTTTCTACAGCCTGAAGTGTGATATTCAGAACCAACTGTAAAAACCTGCTGATTTGCAGAACTATGGAGTGGCAGGTGACAGAGGTGACAGGCAGAGGCAGCACTGCATTTCTCTGAAGGCAGCCTGGTCTCCATGGCTTCCTGCGAAAAGCCGCAAGTTTCTATAGAAAGGGTCGCTTAAGACCTAGGTGTGGGGCTGGAGAGATGGCTTAGCGGTTAAGGCATTTGCCTGCGGAAGTCTAGGGACACCGATTCGATTCCCCAGGACCCACGTGAGCCAGATGCACAAGGGAGTTGGTTTGCAAAGGCTAGAGGCCCTGGCATACCCATTCTCTTTCTATCTGCCTGTTTCTTTCTCTCAAAAGAAAAAGAAAAAAGACCTAGGTGTGATAGCACATATTTGGGGCGGGGGGCGGGGGGGGGCAGGGGTAGGAAGACTTGGAGTTCAAGGACCAGCCTGAACTACACAGTGAAACTTTACCTCAGATAAAACCAAGATGGCAACTACATAGTTAATTCCCAGGTCAGCCTGGACCAGAGTGAGACCCTACCTCAAAAAAATTAATAATAATAATAAATAAAAGAAAAAAAACCAAGATGGTGCCTGAAACTGCTGGACCCCAGCTCAGTGTCAGGACAATGGTGAACGGCCTGGGACACAGAGGTAGTTGAGTGAGGAGGGCTGTGGCCACTGGAAACTAAAGCTCCCTTCCCTGAGGCTTGACAGGCTACTGGGACCCTAGTAAGGCAGTGAAATCGTCATGCCACCTTGGGCCCATGACACCCCCTCAGTGGCAGGTTGAAAAGCCCCAGTCTGCGGTCAAAAGCCCTGTGGGACCAGCCAGACGCTGGCCATGGGGACACTGGTTCACAGGTTCCCCTTCTTGCCAATCAAAGCGACATTTATTCTCACAGAGAAACTCAGTGAGCTCAGCTCTCCTGGACCTGAGTGGAAACCGAGAAGAACCTGAGGAAGTGAGGTGTGTGGTGGTACACCTTTAAATCCCAGCACAGCACTGGGGAGGCCCAGGTAGGAGAATCGCAGTGAGTTTGGCCAGCCTGGACTACAGAGTGAGGTCCAGGTAAGCCTGGACTACAGTGAGACCCGGCCTCAAATAAAAAGGAGAGAGGGCTGGAGAGATGGCTTAGCGGTTAAGCGCTTGCCTGTGAAGCCTAAGGACCCCGGTTCGAGGCTAGGTTCCCCAGGTCCCACGTTAGCCAGATGCACAAGGGGGCGCACGCGTCTGGAGTTCGTTTGCAGAGGCTGGAGGCCCTGGCGCGCCCATTCTCTCTCTCTCCCTCTATCTGTCTTTCTCTCTGTGTCTGTCACTCTCAAATAAATAAATTAAAAAAAAAATTTTTTTAAAAAGGAGAGGAAAAAAAACACCTTGAAGAAAACATGACCAGCCTCCCCCTCGTGGGACTCGTTGCTGCACTGCAGTCTACTGCCTTGTGGGACCACCACAGAGGGGTTCACGTTACATACCACACAAAGGTGCCCTGTTTACGTCCCCTGCCATTCGATGAACATGTCACTCACTATGTGGGCTTCCCGCATGGGACCCCCGAGCAGAGCCACCCACACTAGGAAAAGTCGGCACAAGTGACGACACCCAGCACTTGAACGCGGACAGCTGGCCCGTGTCCTAGGCGCGCTCTTGGCTCCACGGAGGTCTTGTGCCTTACCCACCCGCTGCTCTTAAGACAAGCATTCAGACCTGCCAGGATGGCCTCCCTCAGGACCAGAGGGGAGCAGAGTGCAGACTGTAGAGGCTGTGTTTGAATATACATCTTGCATCTCGTGTGTACCTGGATTCCCATCACCCACTAGGGAAGCATCCCTAAGCCAACCCGAATCATCAGGCTATAATATACTTCTCCCCGGCCCCCCCGTGGAAACTAAAGTCTTTTGTTTTGTTTTCCTGATTCACAGCTTTGGGAATGCTGTGGGTCTTTTCCAGTCCATGGCTTGGGCTGGCTCAGGCCGTCTGTCCCCCTTAACTCTCCCTCTAGGAAGCCAGCCCGTGCCTTGTGGCTGGTTTTTGGTTTCTCTTCCCGCCTTGGAAAACTGGCTTCCTGTCGTTCCTTGAGTAACCCTGTCTTTGCTTCTGAAGCTTCTGTCTTTTCAGGGATAAGAAAGATTGGAAACAAGACACCAAGCAGCCCCTCTCTCTCCAGCTCAGAAGGAAATGATGAACTTGTGCTTCTAGCTCGGAGCCAGGCAAACTCCCTCCCTCTCCCACCAGACCTCTTTGAAAGGCGGGTCACCATCACCACAGAGCCAGCTCCCCTTCCCTAGCCTGTGGTTAATGTTGGCCAGTTCACCATCGTGGAGCAGCAAGCCAAAACAAGCAGCAAAGCAAAGAAAGTTCTGGCTGCTAAGCAAAACGTTACCACCTTCTCATTAACAAGATCCTAGCTCTCTTCCAGCAGTAAGCTCGAAAGAGTGGGCATGCATCACAGATGCCCTTGGAAAGCTTAGGGGTGCTTCAGGCAGCAGCTGGGGAGAGGCCAGGTCCTGCTGCTCCTCTAGGAAGACACCCCGTTACTGAGGACCACATGTGCAATGGAACCTCCTCCAGCGATTTCCACCAGGTCAGCCCCAACCTGCGCTACATAGCACACCCCAGTCAACTTTACCAAATCTATCCCACCCTTGGAACAAGGCGCAGATAAATGCAGCGGCAGTTAAAGGAACCGGAGCCTGGAAGGCCTGGCTCCCTTCTTCCCGTTACACTACTGAGTTCCTAACACACTTCTGTTTTCAAACCAGCTGGCAAGGGCGATCCCAGGGGTTCTCGTCGGCTGATGAGTCTGTCCTCAGAGGCCCCAGTCAATGCACCTGGCACTTGTTTTCCTCTCAGAGCAGAGGTGAAAATGATAAGTGGATTTAATGTCTCTTATTTCTGCTGCCTGGCACCTGAGGCATGGACTGCCATCAGACTGCCTGGCACAGTCAGGAATGGAGCAGTGGAGCAAGTTGGCAGTAACAAATTGAGAGAGGAGAGGCAGGTTTGTGGGCACCCCCCCCCCCCACAGCCTGCAGACTGGGTCCCAGAGACACGTGTGCCACAAGGTGTGAGCTCAGAGAAATGAGGACTTACGTGGCTCCTCTTGCCTTCGTCCCCCACAGACGTGACAACCACCTCAGAGAACACCGTCTGTCCAGTCTGATTGTCGGTTACCTGCAGACAGAAAGGTATAAGAAGAATGAAATGAAGGAATTCAGGGGAAATGTCTGCCTGAAGTAAGGACATAGCCAGATTCTCCAGCTGACAGACAGCCGCCCAGGCTGTCATGCTAGAAGATGTTCACAATGCAGAGGGAACAAGGTGACGGAGGACAGCTCACAGAGTGGTACCCGACACCTAGCAAGCACTCCACAGTGCCAGCTATTTTTATCATCCTTAGGGCTCATCACTCGGCACTCAATGTCAACTTTCCCCCATGACAAAATTCCAGGCCGGGTGCCCCATCAGACAAATGCTTCCGTGGGAGGCGAGCAGGTTCCAGCCACAGTGGCCATGCTCCCGATTCTAGAGAGCTGCTTCCTCTCTCCAGGACAGCGCCTGCCTGGCATCTGTCCCTACTTCCACACCCAAGGGACAAGCATCTCAAGCCGGGCCTGGCACAGGACCGAGGCCTCTCCTGCCCCTCAGAGCCCAGGTGGAGAGAGATCTGTTCTTGGAGTCCTGGCTCCATTGCTGGCAGCTGTCTAGTCATTTCTTTCTCTGATTTGCTGTTCCAGCCTCCTTCAAGAACCCTGAATATCTACATGGCTGGCTCTTCAAGAGAACACAGGCTGATATAGTTTGTCCTCTAAGTGCTGCTAAAAATCACTCCTGCGCTATCTATCTCACACCAAGAAAGGCTGTGGCTACATCCTCTAGCTTGGCAATGACCTTATCAGGCCAGATGGGAAATGACCCTGCCTACTCCCCATGCAAGATAGCAACAGATCAAGGCACACCTAGACAGGCGGCAGACTGGGGGAAAAAAGTCTGCACAGAATTTTGGATGGACAACCAGCAAGTGAATGAATATTTAATCTCATGACAACAGAGGCTTCCTTTTTTTCCTCTTTCTTTTCTTTGGCATGTGTCTGTGTGTGTGGTGTACACATTTGTGCGCATGCATGTTGTTATGTGTGTGGGCACACACATGCGTGGAGGCCAGAGGTCAATGTTGGGTTTCCTCAGTCACTCTCCAACTTGGTTTTCCAACAGGCTCTCTCACTGAGCCCAGAGTTATTGCTTTGGCTAGGCTAGCTATCCCGAAAGCCCTAGAGAGATCCTCCTGTCTCCACCTCCCCAGTGCTGGGCTTATAGACGTATCACACCACATCCGACTGTTATGAGGTTCTCAAGATCTAAATTCAAGTTCTCAAGCTTGTGTGGCAAGCACTTTACCCACTGACTTACCTCTTCAGCCCAGAGGTTCCCTTTTTTTTGTCTTTCTTTTTTTTTTATTATTAGATATGGACATATTTTGTATGTAAACATCACATGTTGGTACAATCCTTCCCCTGCTTCTTGCCCCTTTTCTGAAGAGGCCTTCCTCATTGGGGATGCAGGTCAACCCCATGGGGACTGTGGGTCATGCATTATGGGGGCAGCAGTCAGTTATGGGGGAGAGGCAATGTCTCTGTCACAGGTTCCCTTCTTAAGACAGGGGCAATCACAGCTGTGTGCGCCTCAGGTAACAGTGAGGGCTCACTCACCATAATGGCCTCTATCGCAACCCTGACAGAAACACACATAAAACCCCAAGGGATGAGAGCCTCCCTCTGGACCAGCAGGAAGCCTCAAGTTAAATACAGGGCTTAAATGCAAAAGCAGTTTGTTCCTGACTCACCTCTTCACCTTACACAAGGCTCTCACTCCTTCTATTTTTGTTTTGTTTTGATTTCAAGGTAGGGCCTCACTCTAGCCCAGGCTGACCTGGAATTCACTATGTAGTCTCAAGCTGGCCTGGAACTCACGGCGATCCACCTACCTCTGCCTCCCCAGTGCTGGGATTAAAGGCGTGCGCCACCGGCCTTCTACTTTTAAAAATATTTTATTAAGCTACTTATTTGAGAGAGGGAGAAAGAGGGGAAATGGGCGTGCCAGGGCCTTAGACACTGCAAACGAACTCCAGAGGCATGTGCCACCTTCCGCATTTGGCCTTACATGGGTATTGGGAAAAGGGACCTGGGTCCTTCGGCTTTGCCGGCAAGCACCTTAACCGTGAAGCCTCCCTTTTTGGTTTTAATATGAATTTGTCATTCTCATTTACATTTTCTTTCTTTCTTTCTTTTGGTTTTTTCAAAGTAGAGTTTTGCTTTAGCCCAGGCTAACCTGGAATTCACTATGTAGTCTCAAGCTGGCCTCGAACTCACGGTGATCCTCCTACCTCTGCCTCCTGAGCGCTGGGATTAAAGGCAACAGCCACTGTGTAGTACAGATGTCAACAGGGCGGCAGTTCTCTCCAGGGACCTCCCTGTGAACTTACCTTGTGAAGTTCTCGGTGCACGTGGACGGTGTTGTTCCCCACGGTGGCGTCCGAGTTGGTCTCGTTGTGGTAGCTGGCAGGTAACCCTGACAGGCTCACTTCCGAGGACGTTTTCAAAGCTGCTTCTTCCGCCTCCATCTGTGGGTCAAAGAAGTGAATGAGCAAAAGCATCTTCTCCCGTGACAGCTGGGAGGAGACGTTCCCCCTTCTGCAATGACAAGGACCAATGACGACAGGGCGCGCCCACTAGGACAAGACGTTCTGCGGCACGCTTGGCATGGTAACTGGTTCTATTGGCTCTGAAATCTCACAACCTGCCTAGGAGATGAGCGCGAATGTCGCCACTTTGCCAATGGGGAGACTGAGGCTCTGAGAAGCAAGATAAATTCCCGAGACTCCCAGTGAAGGGTGCAGTTGGAATTTGATCACGTACCCTTGAGACAGTATTGGCCTCTGGACTGATGATGCTGGTGACGTGCCCCGCCCTTGGCAGCCTATCCTCAAGGTCACCAGCATTCAGGTCACCCCCCCCCCCCCAGCAAACACCACCGACTCTCTGGAGCATTCTCTGGCCACAGGAATGGACTCAGCCTTCAGAGATCCTAATAAACGAATGTCCCCAATGAACAACAGGCTAAGGGGAGAGGTAAGTACCTCAACTTCTCCTCTCGCAAGACAACATTTTTTGTTTTGTTTTGTTTTCCAAGGTAGGGTCTCACTCTGGCCCAGGCTGACCTGGAATTCACTATGGAGTCTCAGGGTGGCCTCGAACTCCTACCTCTGCCTCCCAAGTGCTGGGATTATAGGTATGTGCCATCAAGCATCACTCCCATCCCTTTAAGATCTAGATGACCACTCTTCCCACTGACCGGCGTGACCAAGCCAGCATGGGCAAGAGCAAAGACTCCTCAGATTTTGATGCAGCTCAAACACACTGAGCTAGAAGTGAGATGAAACCTTCTGGACTTTTACAAAAGCTCAATTCTGGGCCTGGAGAGATGACTTAGCAGTTAAGGCGCTTGCCTGCAAAGCCAAAGGACCCATGGAAGCCAGATGCGCAAGGTGGTGCATGCATCTGGAGTTCATTTGCAATGGCTAGAGGCCCTGGCACACCCATACTCTCTCTTTCTCCTTTTTTTCTCTCTCCTCTCCAACAAATAAATAATTTTTTAAGCTCAATTCAGATGATGTGCATTTCCTTTTATTGGGAGATAGCCCTACACAGCTCAGTCTGAACACCTTTGCAGGCGATAGTCTCTACCAGCTAGGCAGGAATTCAGAGAAGAAAGCAGCAAGGTTTCCAGAAGGAGGGAGAGGCAGGACAGGGCCGGTCCCAGGTGATGAAAGGATAGGGGCAGAAAGGGGTTGGAGCACACGCAGAACGCACGGGCAGAGTCAAGGCAGTCCGTACAAGCGTGGTGTGAGCCATGAGCTGAAGCACAGGGTACCTGCTGGCCCAGGAGGAAATGGTGGCCGAGAGAGGAGTCGTCAACTAGATGAGAGCACAGGAAGTTGGCCTGTTTGGTTCTCAACCAAACGGGGGCATCAGAGTCATGGCCAAACACCTTAAAATAAGCACACCTGAATCACTTCCCAGACCTGCCAGTCACTTCCAGAGCCGGGACCACAAGCATCAGTGAGTTTCTCAGAAGACAGGGAGGATTCCTTTCCTGCCCACCTCTCCACTGAAGAACCTCTGCTCCAGGTAACCGGGAGCTATGGCACGTGCGACACTGGTTGGGAAACAATTTAGACACTGGGAGAGGGAGAGGTTGAAGTCGGGGCACTGGCTAGAATCAGGTCTAGGAGAAGAGTGACGTCTGGAAGGACCAAGCCACTGAAGGTGGCCACAGGGTTAGGCAAGCAGCTGCCACCCCCAGCATCGTCACAGGGGAAGCACAGGGGGGTTCTGGACTCAGACAAAGTACATCCCAGCTCTGTCCCTAAGCGGCTGTGTGACCTTGGGCAAGATGCCAGATCCCTCTAAACCTTGGCTCGGTTTCTGCACAAAGAGGCAGATTCTGCCTTGCAGAGCAGACGTGAGATTGTAAGGATCATGAAATCTGAGTGCCATACCTGTCACGTGGTGACCACATGAAAGCAACGACTCTCCTAACACTGTCCTGTGGGAAAGCCATTTTGGAAGAACCTAGGTGGGGAGTTGCGGGGAGAGAGGGAGCCACGGCCATGTCTGAAGAGCCACATTACAACAACGTGGAGAAGAAAGAGGAAATGAGGATAGAGACAGGATGGGCAAGAAATGACTGACGTCTTCTAAGTGCGGGCACCTGGCATGTTTCGAGTGAGGAAAGATAGAGCTGGACGACAGAAGGAGAGGAGATTGTTTTAATGTTTTCCACACTCCCGCTGGAATCTGAAATATACAGCTTGGCTCTCTAATAACTAACAAGTTCCAAAATCTCCAGTGTGCTGGGGACTGGGGAGTCCGTCACTCCCCGCTCTCGGCCAAAGGCTGCTTCAGCTGAAGAAGCTGACGGTTCTTGAATGGCATTATGAGCTAAAAGTACAGTTTATAAGGGAAATTTCAACCACAACTATGACTACCACTAGCAAGAGAAACTCAAGCCTGAAGCAACAGTTGTTTCACAGAGGAGGAATGTGAATGCAGCTAAAAATGCCATTTATGGGATGGAGAGCTGGCTTAGTGGTTAAGGCGCTTGCCTGGAAAGCCAAAGGACCCAGGTTCAATCCCACGTAAACTGGATGTACAAGGTGGCAGGTGTCTGGAGTTCATTTGTAGTGGCTGGAGGCCCTGGCCTGCCCATTCCTTCTCTCTGTTTCTCCCTCTCTCTCTCTCTCTCTCTCTGTCTCTTTCTCCATCAAATAAATAAAATTTAAAAAATTTCAATGCCGTTTACAATTGGTTGGATCTGCATCTGTTAAAGGGGCACAGTAGGAAAACTGGGTACATACATCCAGACTGGATTGGGGTTCTACCTAGGACTCGGTGAAACACTCTGAAACGCACCAGCTGCAGGCATGGCAGGGAGGGATGGAGAGGTGAAGCACCTGTCCCCAACATGCTAATCACACACAGAGCAACAGAACAGGAGGACAGGAGCACCCCAGCTTGAGGCTGTCTGAGACTTGCTAGTAACGATCACAGAAGTTGAGCTACTTTGTCCCTTAAGAAACATCAGCAGCTTGTGGCAGCTGGAATAAATAAAATGCCAGGAAGTTACTTGAAAGCAGACTCATGATGTAACTATGTAAACGATGGATGCATCTGGCCCAGGTCCTTTCTGTCTGGTCCCCTTGGACAACTAAACAGCAACTATCCTGTGTTTATGAGATTTAAGCAGCTTTCTGGAAGTTTCTTT